>NC_137791.1:5988472-7188472 GCF_963383645.1 Muscardinus avellanarius | reverse complement strand
TGTAGCCCTAAGGCCCACATCTAGAAAGGGCTACATTTTTATAATTTTTAAACTCTTATTTTATTTTGAAAGAAAGTGCTACACTGCCACCTTCTGACAATGATTTACTCCCTAATGAGGAGAAATTCAGGTCTAAAATGGGTATACAGGGCTTCTATACAATTAGTATTATTAATCCTTTTAAACCCTAGCCGACTGTAATACTTTATATTTTTATTTATGCAGTTTATTATCTGGAGTGGTTGGCACATACAAAATAAAGTTGCATATGTGTAAGTTATGAAAAATAATAAAGTAAATCTGAATTTATCATCCAAATTAAGACTTAAAGATTATTAACAATGTTGAAACTGCCTATATGCACCACCTCTCCAACCTTAATTTCAGCATTTATCTCTCCGCAAGAGATGTAGCTCAGTGATAGAACATACATTTGGCATGCAGGAGGCTCTGATTAAGTCCCAAGTAACACACACACACACACACACACACACACACACACACACACACTCATACACACACAACCGGATTCTCACAGCCACACAATTTCTGCAAATGGCAGATGTTTTTCTTTGTTTTGTTTCTCAATGATGCAGTAAGGTTCTGCCATAGTTTTTATGCCCTGTTTTCTTAGCATTTCAATGGTTTTCTTTTGTTCCTGACCCATCTAGATATATGTGACTGAAAGTGCCTGCTGTGTTGTCACAAAAAGATTCTTTCTTCTTTATCTTTTCCAACGTGGGGGATAATTAGTTCATCTACTTATCCAAGATTTATTAAATACCTACTGTGTGTTAGATTTAATATAACAGATAAAATGGAGAACAAGATAAGGTTTTTGTTTGCCCACTAAGCCTTGTATAAGAACTCAGGGAAGGACCCCAACAGTGAGAATCCAGTTAGACTGATGACATAATACAACTAACACAGAGTTCTCTGTCTCAATCTGGCTACTACTCAAGGTCAGACGGTACTGGAGACACTGACATAGGCTCTGGCCAACAGAGAATCTTAATTAAATAATGGATTGGGTTAGAGAACTGTTACTTGTTCAGTAATATAGTTGAATTCAGGATTATAAATTTGAATACATGTGAGGAATACTTTTATTTTCACAATTTACTTATGTAATAGGTTTTCTGTAATACACAACACTGTTCCTCTGGTAACATTGGCAAATGCTACTGGATATAGATTCATGAAAAAATCCATAGAAAGAATATAGATAAAAATGAAATCAGCTTGCTTTCATAAAAATCTTTTTTTTTTTTTTTTTTTGTAGTACTAGGGATTAAACCCAGGGGCATTCAACCTTCAAGCTACACCCCCAGCCTATTTTTTTTTTTTTTTTATTTTTCATTTTGAAGCAAGGTCTCACTAAGTTGTGGAGAGCCTCACTACATAGCTGAGGCTGGCAATGAACATGATATCCTCCTGTCTCGCCCTCCCAAGTACTGGGATTACAAGCCTGCACCACCAGGTTTATTAAAACTCTTGCTTTAATAAGAATCTTAAAGACTGAAATGGAAAAGCTGTTTATAAAATGGCCAGAGAAAAGCTCGTGATTACTCATTGTTCATCTCCAATTTCCTTAAAATTTTTAAGTAATACAAACCAAACTGTGAGCACATCAACATAATAAAAATATTTTTCAAACTGAGATATTTTTATATAATATTAATTAATATGACTTACTTTTACCAATTAAATTATTAAAGAAATATGGACCAGATTTATAGACCACATGTACATGGTATGCTGAGAAAAATAAATCCTGCTAATAAGTTAGTTTAGAAAATAATCAGAAATATCTTTTTGAACTCTTCTAATTCTATATAACATTGTTAAAATTAGAGACAGATATTTTCTGCTTGGAAGTCTTAGAAAGAAAACATGGTAAGTAATCCAACAATTCATTTTAAAGCTCTAAATTAAAAAATAAGTTTTAGTCTCACTAAACAAGAGGAGCATTGATAACCATTTTCTGAAGCCATCTTGTGCTTATTAACTTGGATATGGCCAGTCTTACACAGAAATTCTCAGCCATTTTTTTCTTGGATTCTATTTAGTAACTAAGGATGATTTTAGCTGGGCATGGTGGCACACCCTTGTAATCCCAGCATTCGGGAGGCTGAGACAGGAAGATGGTGGTTCTCAGACAGCCTCAGCTACTTATTGAGGCCCTCCGCAACTCAGTGAGACCTGGTTTCAAAATAAAGAATAAAAAATAGGGCAGGGGTTGTAGCTCGGAGGTTGAATGCCCCTAAGTTCTATCGCCAGACCCGCAAAAAAAAAAAAAAGGATGATTTTGCCTATATTAATGTGTAAATAATTCCTTCATGGAAATATTTCTATGCAACAGAGTCCTAAGCTATTCACATCAATACTGGATTTATGTATGTAAATATTAAGCAGTTTTCACCAAAAATGTATTACTGGATATAGATCTAGGCTGCATATTATAATCATCAAATCTGTTACATAAACAGAAGTTAGACGCTATCATTTAAGCACATTCAAAATAATTTTAATTCTTTATATTTGAGAGTAATTACATCTTATAGAAATTGTTATATTTTGTACTTAAATATTTTCCTCTTCTCTTTACATGTAGTCCTAACAAAATATTGTACAGCTCGCCTTGTCAACATAAACCCTTTTCTATCCTTGTTATTTATCGTTATTTGTTTTTGAAGTCCAATTCTCTATCTCACTTGAATTCTATTTCCCCATCTATGATGTTTTTCTTCTTCCTTGCAACTTGTCAGCAGACTTGTCTCCTTAAGCTTCAATGGTATTTATAAAAGCATATCATTTTTAAAGACTAGACCAAGCACATGCAAGTCATTTACGTTTGAATTATTTAGTGCTTGAAATATTTTTCAGGGAATATAATAGTAGGTATTGTTCCTTCCAGACAAAATTAATGATCTCTACTTGAAAGACGAGTCTGTAACAAGGTACACATTGCTAGTTTACCTATTGTGATATTTGGACAGATTACTGACAGGGCACCATGCTGTCTCTATACTCATGTTCATCAGAGTGAAAATGAGAACATGATTTGCTCTTTGTGGATACATGATGGTTAGTTCTCATGTTTACAAATATATAATTTAGTACAAAGAACTTGGCTACAGTAAAATTTTAATAAAATAGTTTGGGGAAGAAAAATTTTTTTCCTGAGACTTGATGCATAAAAGTGAAATGAAAGCAACTTTGAAGTATTATCAAGCACCTCATTTTCCTTTTCGTCAAACAGGATTGGCTTTGCACAAGGTTAAATTATGCACCTAACTGCATTCTGAATTTTGTTTTTCTGTGAATTAAATTGCAAGTGCCTTGCCTTGCAGTATTAGAATTGTTTTTCTTAAAGTTCTAAAGGTTTTTCAATCTTCAATAGTTTCTTATTAAAATGCAAATACCCTAGGATTGAGAAACCCTTAACTCAAAAGTATTTAACACTTTAGGAAGCAAAGGGCATGATAACCTCTAACTAGATGTAAATCTTTTATGTTAGAGAGGGAAAAGGGGAGATGCAATAGGAGGACCAGGAATTGCTAATTTGCTTATCTACAGTAGAAATATGTTACATTCTTGATATGTTTAATCACTTTGATTTAATATATCATTTTTAAATACATGGAGGTGGGGTGTTGTTTTTTCCCCCATCACTTGACATAGAGCATAGGAGGCAGCAAAATCAAACCAATCAAGTCTAACCCTTTCCTCTCTGAGATAGCAATAATATGCCTCTTCCTTAATTGGCTGAAGTCTCAGTTTTCTGTTACTGTTACAAATACTAGAGATACTGGACAATTTTATAAAAATGTTTATTTCGGTTATGGTTCTGGAGATGTCACTTCATGACTAATTAGCCTGGTTGCTTTGTGCATTATGATAAAAGAACTTTATGTTCAAGCCATTCACCTGGTGGCCAGAAATGGAAAGATGAAGGGCCAGGGTCTCAATATCCCCTTTGAGAGCACACATCCCTACATGACCAGGGACGTCCAACGAGGTGCCACTTCTTAAAGGTTCTACCACCTCCTAATAACACTGTGAGCTGGGAACAAAGATTTTAATACACAAACTTTCAGGAACACTTATCCAAACCTTAATGAGGCCATTTGTTCTAATAAAAACTTCATTCATGAAAGAGGTCTTATTTTATTTCTAAAGAACTTCCTTCCAGTGATATAGTGATTTACTGAAGAAACAGGATTGATAAATGTGTCTTTGAATATGTATAAATCTATAGTTTGGTTCAATTTCATCATATTGTGTTTTGTTCAGTACAACAGTTGAGGATTAAATGGAAGTCTCTTGTATAATAGCAGGGTGCAGTGATGATGCTGGGAGAAACCTCCAACAAACTACCCTGCTAAATTGTTTTCAGACACTTCACAAAAGAAGAGACACAAATGGCCAATACATACATAAAAAAGATGTTCTACATCATTAGCCATCAGGGAGATGCAAATCAAAACTATGCTGAGATTCCATCTAAGCCCAATCGGAGTGGCAAGCATAAAGAAATCACATAGCAACAAATGCTTGCGAGGATGTGGGAAAGAGGAACTCTTTTACACTGTTGGTGGGAGTGCAAACTAGTTCAGCCACTATGGAGATCAGTGTGGAAATTCTTTAGAAACCTGGGGATAGATTCACCATATGATCCAGCTCTATCACTCCTGGGTATTTTTCCAAAGGGGCTGAAATCAGAGAACTACAGTAACATATGCATACCTATGTTCATAACAGCACAGTTCATAATAGCCAAAATATGGAACTAACCTAGTTCTCCATCAACAGATGAATGGGTTGCAAAATTATGGGAAATACATACAATGGAATTCTATTCAGCTACAACGAAGAACAAAATCATGTCATTCATAAGAATATGGAAAACTGGAAAACATTATGTTAAGTGAGATTATTCAAGCACAGAAAGAGAAGGGACTGATGTTTTCTCTAATATGCCCAAACTAGGGAGCATTGGGGATACCAGAGGGACTCCAGGTAATGGAGGGGAAACCTCAACAAAGCTAGAATGGAAGGGTAGGAGAGGAAGAAGGCTGAGGTTGATTAATGGAGCAGCCACATCCTAAAATGTGTAAAAGTATGAATGTAGCATGGTCAACCTGGACACTCATTGTTGTGCGGGGTAAGAAACCTGGGTGGGGGGGAAGAGGGCACCAAGCACAGTCTAAATGTATACCATTTTCAATATGTTCCACATATAATAAAAATTAAAAAAAATAATGGAGAAGGGGAATCCAGATAGAAATGGGGAAAGGTAGAGGAGAGAAATGAAAGATTTGATGATGGAAACTACTCAAAACAATCATTTATTCTTGCATTAAGCTATTTGAAGCAATGTAGAGACTATACCTGGGAACAGGCAAAACAGAATGGGAAGGAGAGGAAAAACACATGGATTGCTGTGGGCATGTATATATTTGTCACTCTGAACCTCACTATGATGTATAATTACAATGCACCAATTTTAAAAAGCTTAAAAGTAATTTTGAAGGATTATTCATCAGAGTTTAAGTAATGGCATTTTAAAATCAAAAGGCACATGGTAGATATTGATCAGATCGAAATTACAATAGATGAGGGAATTTCAAGTACAGAAATAGATGAGTCAGACAGGAATTTCAGCTTTACATGATGTGAGTTCATCAAACTTAATAATTCTGAATAAAGCTATTTCCAGAAATTATGTACTTGAATAAATCTATGGTCATGTTTAGAAGAGAAAAAAAAATTGAATGATGGTGGTATTGGGACTTTGAAGTTTTTTTCTTGTTCTAGAAATTCAAACAAGATCTTTGAGGTACTGGATTGCTATTGTAGAATACACAGTGCAGAAAGACTAGAAACTATGAAGGAGAAATTTCTTTTCTGATAAGAGCGATAACCACAGAAAAATTGGGCCATCAAAATGTTATGAAGCTGGAAGTTCCCAGAGTCGGAGAAATGCCATTGATTAAAAGAGAGCCTATAGCATCTGGCTTGGAAAAATACCCATGGATTCCAAGGTGCAGGAAATGTTCTTTTGTTGTTGCTGTGGGCAACTTGTGCTAAAGGCATATGTGGCAGGGTGGAGAGTGATGGGATTTTCAGTAGGGACGTACAGAGCTCAACAAATCTGGCCTGTGATTCCCCAGCCTCCCCAGCTGTTAGGTAGAAACCATGTGATAGATCATGACTGATTAAAAGGCAGTGATTTCTGGCTATGGCTGTAGCTCAGAGGTAGAATGTCCCTGGGTTCAATTTCCAGTACCAAAAATAAATACATAAATATATGAATAAATAAATAAAAAGAAAAGGTCATGTATGTATTTCTAGAAAAGGAGCTAAGAGGTGGTAGGCAACTTGCATGCCTTTCTTACAGTTCCATGGACATTTAGAAAGTAGATATTCCAGTTGATACATTCTAATGAAGTCCCACATCAGACCTTATAAGTATGTAAATCTGTTGAGCCATGGAGATCACAAGGTTGGTTTCTTGTGACTGTTCATTTTGGTTACTCTCACAAATAGAAGGCCCACATATTTCCGATAAACAGTTTTCAATGACCAAATGAGAAGTTGTCTCTCTGAAGAAAAGATTTTTGCAATAAAAAACCCGAGAAAGTAGCAAAAAACACTTTGAAGAACTAGATACTCCTGAATTAAGGCAGTGTAGCACATTTTATGATGGAGATTTACTGCAAATACTTAAAAGAGTTAGAAAAGTTAATCTTACTAGGGATATGATCAGAATATAGATGTCAGATATAAGAAGATAATAAGCTTCCAGTTCCTGAATCTCACCTTCATCCAGCATTTTCTCAGGGGGAAGTAAGGCTTTGATGAAAGCCTATCCAACCCCGAACAACCTCTCACTGGCTCCTATAATTTGCATCCAAAATGACAGTGTTGGTCACAGTCTAAGACTAATTACCTGGAAATACCTTCACCAATCATTTTGAAGATGTCAAAATGGTGTTGCAAATATATTAAGACTGCCCAAATTTTGATAAAGTTTGAAATGTTTAGTATTTAATAAGTATACCCAGCAGCCAACAGGATGGCATTATATTACAGAAAAATTAAAAGAAAATGAATGAATGAATAAAAAGAAAATGAACATTCTGAATGAACAAATGGTTGAAAATATGACAAGTTTCACAAGAGAGAGAAAGAAAATTCCCCCCTGTCTTATTATTTACAAAAACATAATCATATTTTTATGAAATTGAGACTTCTGAAATATTTTACCACATTGAAAAATATTTTCTTTGATATTGTAATTAATATTCAGTATATGCATAAGTTTATTTGTAGGTACTAAACACTTTAATTTAATCTGGCTAAAATATTCTCTTTTTATATGTATATATGCAGTCTTATGTGCATATATATATATATATATATATATATATATAATCACCCACAACTTTGTAACATAAGTGTCTCTTAATTTTTTCCATTATCTTTGAAAATAGACTAAAATTTTAAGGTTCTTAAGCTTGCCTTTTTAATGGGTAGATGCTAGACAGTATTTAAGGTGAGTTCTAAAATAACTTTTTATGAGTCCTTGGACAAAATTTGAATAAGTATAACATTAAGTATAATTGGAAATAGGAAAAAGATATTTAGATTTAGACTCATAGAAAACACAAACCAACCAGTGGAATATTTTTTTTTTTCCTGGAAGTTGACAAAGGTTGTCTTTGTTATAGTAGCCAGAGCAGGCAACTATTTCCATGCTAGGTACATATAAATAATTTTCCAAAAGAAATTCCTTTTCCACCAGTCTAATCCACTGTTTGGAGAAACTCCTGGGCAAGGTGCAAACGGTGGAGCTCTCTGTTGAGGTTTGAGGTACCGCCAGGCTGAGGGGCAGTATGAATGCTTCTTGTGTTTCTTTTCGCTCCTTATATGTAGCCTCTGCATTTGATAGTTCATGGGATGCCAATGGTTCTCTTTTACTGACTTCTGTGGTTTTCTACCCTTCTTATTTAAGATACATATGTGGGAAATAAAACAGGACCAGGACAACATGAAGCATGGAGTGGAGGGGTCAAACCTTCTACTCAACTTCCCATCAGCCTAATTCCATTGTTAAGATATCTATAAAAAGCTCATAATGATTTTGTTACACATGTATATAAAAAAAACTCAACTATCTTATCAGTACTAATCTAATCTAGTAGTTAGAAACTTAATATCTATATTTATTTATCTTATCCTGAAAGCAGACATAAGATTTCAGGAGCAGAGAGATTAATTATTACTTAGAGCAAAATCCACTCTAGTATTTCATGCCCTCACTGTTCCCATTCAGGGGTGATGTGGTGAGAGCAGATGTCCGATATTGTATATATGTGGGTCACACCACAGGAGAGGAGCCCTGAAACTGAATCTTCAAAGTCATGAGAGTAGAGCTGCCCAGGCTTCCTCCATTTTTGAGACATGGGCAAAAGCTTTTGTTTCCTAATATAAATGCAATCTTCTTGGGGAAACTAAGGATCTAGAATCCAGATATATTACTCTTTGAAATACAAATAAATATTTCTAGAAGGAAGAAAAGAGTTTTTCCGAGTTTGAAAGCCCATCTGTGGATCTGAATGTCTTTCCTGACTGAGAGCAATGCAGAAGATGGCCTCTAAACAGAGGTGATCTTACATGCTCTCTACTATCTACTCAGTAGTTTCCAAGGCTTTTGCTTTGAAAGTACTGGTAAAATTTTAGAAAAAACTAATTATGCCAAAATATACACAATATTCTCACTTTCTAAAAGTTGTGTCCTCTTAGAAGTACCCCAATCATGTTGCAGATAACTTAGCCAAGAAAGAGCTGGTCATCAATGTTTTCATGACTGTTTGCTAGGAACTCTTCACAGGTTACTATCATGAGTGGTCATCGCTTAGTATTTCACCTGGTTTGGACCCGAAGTCTTCAAACCTGTTGCACGTAATGCGTCTCATCTGTACTTTCGTCAGCTATTTATAGATCATTTCTCAATGACATATTCTCTCAGGTGCTGAATAAAACATAAAATATTTTCCAGCCATTAAAAAAAATTGAGCTGTAGGACCTGGTGGCCATTATATTAAGTCAAATAAATTGGACACAGAAAGAGAAAAACTATATGTTTTCAGTAACATATGGAAGTTTTAAAAGTTAACCTCAAAGAAGACGAGAGTAGAATAGTGATTCCTAGAGATTGGGAAGGAATGAGAGGAGGGAGGTTAGAGCAAAATTAATTAATAGGTTCTTAAATACACTTAGGAGGAGTACGTTCTAGCATTCTATGACACAACAAGGGACTATAGTTTATAAAAGCCTATTATATATTTTATGAAGAACTAAAAGGACTTTGAGGATCTAAACCTAAAGAAATGATAAGGAGATAGGATGCCAGTTGTTCAAATTTAATCATTATATATTGTACATAAATGTATAGAATGATCACATTATACCCCACAGATATGTGCAATTATTATGTTGCAATGAAAATAAGAAATAAAAATGAACATTTTATTTCTAATAATAAAATTTAAGTTCCGTAAGAAATGCAATGCTGTGTGTGTATATGTTTGTGTGTTTAGAAAAATGAGGCTACATATAAATGGGTGCTACTTTAACTTTATATTTTTACATGTTTTGAGAATGATGAAGGATGGTATTAAGCCTAAATTACAAGAAAATATACTGAGCCTGAGTCATTTGTATATAGGTTAGAAAAATTTTTTTAGAGCTATTGATTTTAGCAAACCTGTGATCTGAGTACCTCTAAGCTATTTTTTTCATTAATTTACACTTTTTAAATATTATGGACTTAGATTATCTTTAAAATCTAACATGGTATTCATTTTTAGCTAATGATAGTCAATTTAGTTTATATCTTTATTTTTTCTCTTTTAAAAGTACCCTTTTGAGTCTTAAGTTGCTATTTAAATTTTAAAGTGTTTGTAAAATATTTATTTATAGGTAATATAATTTCATGTTATAACATTTTTCTAGATAGAGAAATTTTTAGAAAAAGTATAAGAAATTTAAATTAGAAAAAGATTATTTCAGTAGCTTTGATCCGAATATGCTTTTATATTATTAAAATGGTATATCTATATTATGCTCAACATATTCTTTTTCAGTACTAGAGATTGAACCCAGGACCATGTACATAGGAGAAAAGTACTCTGTCATTGAGCATTTCAATTATTTTATTTTTGAGACAAGATCTCACTATGTTGCCAAGCTAGTCTCAAATATAAGCTCCTCCTGCTTCAGCTTCTGAGAAGCCTGGAGAAAAATGCTCAGATCAGCATGTTTTATTTAAAAATAATTTTTTTGTTTTATTAAGTGGAAGATTAGTAGATTAACTGTTTGGCACATTTAAAACTTTTCACAATGATGTAATTACCAAGATTTTTCTAAGGGTTTTGGATACACAGCATGCTTTTCCTAAGTCAATCAGCATTTACCTTCTATGCTATCTAAAAGCTCGCTGACAGAAACAATGGAGTAGTTTCAAAGACAGTCGGTTATGTGTTTGATAACTCAAATCAATTTAAATACATATAATGATTTGTCAATCAGAGTTATCTGCTTCAAACCGTGTAAATATAGGCAGATTAATTTTGAGGCTTCACAAAAATATGATGTCTTACTTCTTACATTGTCAAACATACACAGCATCATAGCATAAAATGTCAGTATTGCTTTATGAACTTCAGTTCATTGATGCTATTGTTCGTTTAAAATTATGTGAAATCATATTTTTATTTTGAGTGACACGTTTTCACTATTCATAGCATTTGAAGAGTAAGAAGAAAAGTCATAACCTAAATAAGCATGCCATCAATGGCTTATATAAGCAGTGACTTCTAATGGAGTGAAAAGAACTTGCAGTACACGTGAGACTCCTAATTGTAATTGATTTGCCAGAGGTAATTGTTGACAAGTTTTCTTGTCAGGTTTATTTTCTGTGATCAAATCCATTAAAAAAAAAAAAAACGCACATGGTATGCAGAATGCTTTCTTTGTCCTGATAGAGCTTGTGTAGTTGCAAAGCTTGTCAAAAGTGAGTTTAGTGAGTTTTCTTTTCTCCGTGGAAAAGGAATCAAAGCAAAATTAACAACAACAGGAAGTGATCCGTCTTTCCATCAATGCAAAGTTATGTGCAATTTGCTTTGTAGAACTGAATACAGCTGAAAGCTAGTAAGAAAAAAATGATATAATACCTCATATTTGTGAAAAACGGTACAGGGCACTTTAACATTCGATTCGGCACTAAACTCTTACAATAAATAAGAAAATGCAATATTTTGTAAGAAGAGGGGGCAGAGAGGAGGAAAGGAGATAGCATCTTTAAAAGTATCATAAAGTTTGTCTTAGTCACAAATCTAAAGAGCTCAAGCTAATGTTGTCAGAGAAGTGTCAGAATAGCCCTACACAAAGAGGTACAAATCCAAGAAATTAGGTTTTCTGAGGTCTGGAGCCCGTAACTGTGCTCAGTAAGATGGAAAAGACCATAATATTCTGGCTTAAATATCTTTCCATTGAATAAGATGAGTAACAGATTTGTACCTGAAATCCTCCTAATCTAAATGTGAGAGAGATAATAGCTGGCATTCCCATCTGCCTGCCATCTGTTTGAACCCACTTCTGAAAAATAATTTGAATCACTTTGATAAGAATGAGAGGAGAAATTTCCTAAAATCCTATGCAAGGAAAATGGTACATCTTGATTCACATTGAAGGCAAATGTTTTAAGACTCATTACTACCTTTTTAGGTAGAAAGGGGCATTCAATATTCTAAGAGTTCTACCATACAAAAAGCATTTGAAAAGCTTATATAAATCCTTTTTATTTTCTGCGCCAATTGACTACTGCATCCTACCTCTATAACATCTGTGTGATATGACAAGAATCATGAAATGGAACATAAATTGAAAGCCGACATTTTTTAAAGTTGTAAAACACAGAAGAAACAAACTAGGTCAATTTATCTTTATTTCAATCTACCCCTCAACAAATAAACTACGAACATGCCCATGCACATATACTTAATGAGGAATTAGACATCCATCAAGGTATATATGTCCAATATGTGCAACTCCTCATGCAGTGATTTTAGTGACAGAAACCTCTAGTTCTGTATCTTAAAAAAAAAAAAAAGTTTATCATACTAATCTGAGGTCATCTAAGCAAATGCTAAAGATGTCATAGTAGTGCTTCCAATTCACAGCCTGCTCAGTGGTTACTAGTACTAAAGTTTCAGCAGCCATCATAAAGGCATAAATTCCCTACGGCAGTGAACATGACTCTGCTGCTGACCCTGGACGAGGCAGGAGGGGCAGATAACCGTAAAGAGATGAAAAGCGTATTTATCTAGTGGTCTTCACAGAGCAGACATGCCTTCCTGTTGAATTGAAGAGAAGCAGTATGTTCGGCGAACCAATACAAAAGTCACAACACAGCCATTTGAAGATATGCTTTCCTTCACTCCCAATAACTGTATATCTTGGCAGGAGCTTGGCACTATTGCATTTTTTAACTTTTTGAACCACCACAGTGGTACCTCTCAAATCGGAAAGAGGATTAATTGAAGGGTTCCCATGTTCTCTTGAGAAAATCATAAACCATTCATTTTGGACCAAAAAGCAAAAAAAGAACCACATTGATAGCAGCAATTAACAGCTACAATTTCACACACTTTAATATTTTATGCCAAATACAGCCTTAAACAACTGTAAACATTGTGTAAGTTATTTCTTTAGCTGAAAATATGTAGTAGACATTTCCTTCCTCAATCAGTTCCAGGCACATGCATGTTAAAATTTTTGGGATGTCGCAATCTGATAATTCTTTATTTTCCTTAGTGGTAAAACAAAGGTTACAATCTTAGATCTGATGAATTATAGTATTTTTATGATTTTTAAGACTGAGAGAGCCATAGTGGCTTACTCACTACCATATACACAAGATTCATGTCCTACCATATTCCCAAATCTCTTGGGAGCAAGGGTGTACCATAATCTCAGCCTTATATACCATTAAATATATAATGATATAAAATCAAAGAGGTTAGAAGGACAAGAGAGACCAAACAAATGGAGATTCTTTGTTGCTGGTTTCCAAGATGAGGAGAGCTATATGTCAAGGAATATTAGCAGTTTCTAGAAGCTCAGAGCAGCCCTGGCTGAAAATAAAAAAGGAAATAAAAACTTCAGCCATAATGGCTCAAGGTCATGAACACAGTAAGAGTTGTAGCATGCGAACATCCTGAATGAGTTTATAAAAAGATTTTTCCTCAGAGCTTCCACTAAGAATACAGCCTGGCCAAGGAAACATTGATTATAAGAAAGAAATCTGAGTTCCTATTCATAGAAACCAATATTACTGCACCAAGCGTTGTGAACGACAGAGCTGTGAGCTAACAATTGGACATTGCTAATAAAGCCACTAAATTTGTGGTCATTTATTACAAAACAATAGCAAATAAATTCAGAGAGAGAGAGAGAGAGAGAGAGAGAGAGAGAGAGACTTCATAAATGGCACAGACAATCTTTGCAATCCAGGACAGGGCACTGTTTTCTTTAGTACTACAATCTGAATGATGTGGACACATGATCACGCAGTGCTCAGATCATCACATTATCACATTTCACTTTTTATTTCTTCAGAAGAAATAATAAAATAAAGGGCCTCACTATGTGATTTTAAAAATGAACGCCTGTTTGCCATCAATACCTCAAAACTAAGATTAAAAATTTGCTGGTGTTAAAAGAGACTTTACTTTTTACTAGATCAATGAGAATAGAGTGGTTTGTGGATGATGTACTGAAATTTCTACAGTGTGAGTTAATGAGTGATTTGTACGGGCCTTGGATTTCTAACAAGAGCCTCCCTAAGACATATATCATTCATGTGAGTCATTATATCATGTCCTTTTATGTAGATAAACTTAGTAACTCTCCTACACAGCTCTAGAGTTTCTGTATTATTATTCCATTTTGCAGTGGAGTAATGATGCTCAGGTGATGGTGAGAGTTTGCTGAAGACCATGCTCTTTCTCTTGTTTGTGGTCTTACTGTGACACCAATTTGGGTTTTTCAAAAAGAAAACAAGTGGGAATAGGTGTGCATGCCTGTAATCTTAGTACTTGGGAGGCTGAGAAAGGACAATCATGGGTTTGAGACCAGTCTCACCAACTTAGCAAGTTCATGTTTTAAAATTTAAAAAAATAAATAGGGCTGCTGATATGCCCAGGAGATAGAACATCTCTGGGTTCAATCCCTAGTACCAACCCAACCCAAACCAAACCAAACAACAACAACAATAACAACAAAACCATGTACCTTGTATTATTATATTGGCAGCATGAACATAATAGGTACTGTTATTTTAGTTCTAAGTACCAGGATTATCCTGGACAATATGAATATAGAATATAGAAGAGAAATATCCATACTATAATTTTAAAGATGCTCAAACAGAATTATTAATTATTTTTTCTGGTACTAGGGATAGAACTCAGGGGCATTCTACCTCTGAGCTACACTCCCAGTCCTTTTTTTTATTGTTTATTTTGAAAGGGGGTCTCACTGAGTTGCAAATAGCCTCACTAAGTAGCTGAGGCTATCTCTGAATCTTGATCTTCTGGTCTCAGCCTCCCGAATGCTGGAATTACAAGCATGAGCCACCACGCCCAACTGAATTATTAATTTTTAAAAATTTTATAACTATATTTTTATAATTGTAAAATTACATTCAAATTTAGATTTTACTAATAAAACATTAAAGATCATGTACCAGCAATTTTAAATTCATTGGTTGGAGCTGATGAAAGACAAGACAAATGCTCTGTTGACAGGGAGAGACTATCAGGATATGGGTCTATTTAATATTCTTTTGTAATTATTTGTCAATAATTCACAGCACATTTTTTATTTAAGAAGACTTTTGAAAAATCACAGTTAAGCAACTACAACTAACAGAGACATCTGTAATGGATTAAAAATATTAATTAGCATTATTATAAAATTTTACAATTCTCAATAGGTTATGTTTCAAATGGATTATGCAATTGTTATATGCCTAGAAAATTGTAGCACTAGATCAATGTTTTAAATAATTAAAATATCATTTCTATGTGGAATGTCATGGTAAATTTCTACTGGGAATATAGATGATCTTCCATTCAATAAGACATTGGGGAATGAGAATCCATTTTTATCACAATGTGAATTTCTAGTTCTCATCCTACTCAACATCAGCTCTTTACCCAGGCCTGGTTGGATTCTGCTTTTAATAGACATCAAAAGTAAGGTTTGTTAGGAAGGTGGACTTTACCTTTGTGGTACCCAAGCAAATATCCCTGCACATTGTCCAACTTGGCAGCAAATTTAATGAATTTTTTTGTAGTGTAAAAACCCAACATTTCTAACTTGATAGGAGGAAATGAGTCATACTTGTGGTCCAGGTCTGCTTAGCATTAAAGTGAAAGCTAATTTCTATCAAATTTTACCTGAGGTCATACTTTGCTGGATATTTCCTCTCTCTTGCATTCCTCATTTCCTGAACAGTCACAGTATGCCCTAGAAGCATTTTCATAACACAGCACCTCTAGGTTTTTATAGGGAATTGTTCCCAGGACTCCTGTAAAACAATTTCCATGCATTCCCAAGTCATTTATATAAAATGGTATAGTATATCTATAAAACTTGCATATATCCTTCCATGTATTTTAATTTATTCCTAGATTATTTCTATTATCTAATACAATGTAAACACAATACAAATAGTTAATAGAAAAGATTGTTTATGAGATAATAACAAGAAAACATTTGCATATCTTGGCTACAGACCTAATTTAATCTTTACATTTTCTATCTGCTTTTGGTTGAATCCACAGATGTGGAACCTAAGGATACAGAGGTATCATTTGGGTCTGTTTCTGAGAAATTTAACTAAAATATCAGTAGTCCTAGAAAGCAGGTCCTCAAGATGGGATTCTGATGTGGGAGTAGTCACAGACCAGAGGTCATCAAGGACATATTATGTTGGATAAATAGAGAGTGGATAATCTCAGTCATGAAAACTGACCGTAAAGAGCTTGTCCTATGGAAAAGGGGATAGATAAAGGAAGAACAAGATGAGCTGAGTCATGTGACATCTTTAGCTTTTGAGACAGTTCAAGGAAATCATTGTTGAAAATGAGAAATCAATTTTTGATTAATTCTATATATGAAAGCATCATATAGAAATTGTCTTCATCTAAGACAATCAAAAGGCAAATTCTTTAAAGACCAAGCCTATGGCAGTGAAACAATAGAAAAAAATCTCACTGAAGGCTAAATTTTCAGCTTCAAGAAATCTCCTGAATCTTGGATTGTGACAGTTTGATGGATGTGCTTAAGTATATTGAACATCTAGTTTCTTCTCCAAATTCTAGGCAAACAAAATTGTTCTCCTTCATTTTCACCAGAACAGTGACCTCCTTGGAAGTCAAGGCATGGCCTAATGGAAGAAATGTTACTCTTGCAAACAAGATCTCACTAAGTTGCGGAAATGCCTGACTAGCTTGCTGAGGCTGGCTTTGAACCTGCGATCCTCCTATGTCAGCCTTTCAAGTATTGAGATTACGAGTGTGGGCCACCATGCCTGGCTAGGCTAAGAGTAATGTTATTATTGTGTCTTTCAGTTCACTGACTGCAAAGAATGAATTACTGGTACCACAGGATCTGAGCATCACTACCTCATGGACACCATTTGGACATAAATTGTGCTTCCTGATTAAAAAAACTGAGGCTTAGTTTTTAGAGTTTCTTCCTTTAAAAATCCATTGTTTGCCAGGCGTGGTGGCGCACGCTTGTAATCCCCGCGCTTGGGAGGCAGAAACAGGAGGATCGCGCAGGTTCGAAGCTAGCCCCGCGCGCTGGCTTAGGAGACCCTGTTTCCAAATAAAAAATGTAAAAATAGGTCTGGGAGTGTAGCCCGGAGGTAGAAGGGCTTCCAGGAACCCCAGTACCACCAAAAAAAAAAAAAAAAATCCATTGTTTCCTCATGTGGGATGTAAAACTAATTTTTGCATGTCAGTTCACTGCATATCCCATTTGCCAGAGAATTGATAAACCTTTTTTTCTTTTTTGCCAAACCTTATTTGAATTGGCACCAGGAGCAAGAACTGAGTTTTTGGCATCAGCATCATTTGGACAAAAGGGCTAAATTAAAAACAAGAGAGGAGAGATTATGACACATTATCATAAACATAGAAGCTTCATTCTGATGTAAGTGTTCAAATAGATTTTTAAAGTCTGGCATGGTGGCACATGCTTTTCCATTGCTTGAGAGGCTGAGGCAGGAGGATCACAGGTTCAAAGACAGCCTCAGCAAATAGTGAGACATCAACCTAGTGAGACTCTATTTCCAAATAAGAAATAACATGGGAATGAGAATGTATCTTGGAGGTAGAATACCTCTGAGTTCAATCTCAACCTCTGAGTTCAATCACAAAAAAGAAAAGGAAAAAAATAGTCTTTTAAAAGTGTATCTGGGTCAGCTGCTTATGGATAATCTTGTGTGTGACTGAGGATTGAGATTATATCCTTCAAGATGTGGCATAACTTCTTATTAATTATCTTGGGTCACCAGTATGTACAACACATTGACCTTGGGACCAAGATGTACCAGGAATGTTTCTGCCCATCACCATCCCCAGTGACTGATGTGGAGGGATTTGTGACTACTATTGCATTTTATGACCCTTTATACATACAGAGAGTAGATACTTTCATCAGGAGACACTATAAAAATTGCGTTAACTCAAAAGTTATAGCTGTTGCTTTCTCCTATTGTGCTAAATACTGTGGAAGTCAAAAATCAAAGAATGGAGTTGCCATGCTAGGCTGGACAATGGACACTATTCCTCTCCAGGTGATAGGTTTATAGGTACAGAATGGGAGAAGGAAGACATATGTTCATAGTTCAGGGGTCTTCCTCCATTCTGAGATGCCCAGTTTTAACTGTGAATGAGCAATCAGAACAACCACATCCTTCCAGGAGAAAGATAGTCAGAACCATAAACCTCCCTCAAAAAGTAGCAGCCGGGTTATGCCACTGGGCAGCTCATCTAGATGGGTTGAATAGACAATCATTGGAAAAGGTAGTTCAACTGGGTCATACTGGAAAGGGATGCTGAACTTGAGGTGGGTCAAAGATTATTCGTGGGATTTGTCCTATTAATCTTTTGGGGCCTTTGCATACATTTCTCACAGAAAATCACCATTTCAAACACTTCATGTCAAAGAATTTATGTACTTATAAACATTGTCGAGTTCTCACAACATAAGGGGATGCTATGACCAACAAAGTTTTCTTTCTTCATGTTTCTGCTGTGTCTGCTGTCCCAACTCTCCTCTAATAGCGCTCCCCCCCCCTCTCTCTATGGACCAATACCTGAGGCTTCACAGTGCTAGTTATAGAAGAGAGTTGCATGTTCCTGGAGACATTCTCCTGGGCCACTGCATAACAACCACAGGAATCTGAAAGCCCTTGCATGAGGAACAAACAACTTTGAGGTGTAACAAAAAAAATTCAAGATTTCTCTTTAGCCCAGATTGAAACTACTTTTTAGTAGCACTCTTACTCATCTGTCATTCCAGTACTTGGGAGTCTGAAAAAGGAGGATCACGGGTTTGAAGCTAGCCTCAGCAACTTTGCAAGTCCCTCAGAAACCTAGTGAGATCCTGTTTTGAAAAAAAAACCACACAAAAAGGGTTGGAGGTGTAGCTCAAGGGTTGATAGTCTCTCTCTGGGTTCAATCCCCAGTACCACAAAAAAGAAAAAAGAAACCACTTTTGGCTGTTCTCTGCTTGTTTTTTGCCTGTGATATTATTGCAAGAGTGACCTAAAATTATTTGCTCCCATTTGTATGCATGATCTTGGATAATCACTGCACACGTCGATGTCAGTTTGATTAAATACTTTGCTTTGACCAATGGGCACTGACAGATATCATGCAGACAGACATAAGAGTGAACAGTGCTTGTGCTTAGTGAATTGTTATGTTAGCAGTATTTAGTGACTTGTTTGAACAGTGCTTGTGCTTAGTGACTTCCCCGCTGTTGTCCTTCCTGAGGAACTTACAAACAGTCTTTGGAATGAAGCTGAACTGCATTGCTCCACACACAAGGGCCAGGCAGCCCAGCTGTAGCCACGACTCTGCCAGACAAGGAAGTAAGCCTATCCTAGACAAGTAGACCACAGCTAGCCTACCAGAGATGAAGCCAGTGGACCACCCACTCTTCTTAACCTGGCCAGATTGTTAACCTACAAAAATACAGGCAGATACGAGAACTTTGTTTTTGATTGAGACATAATGGCTTCTGTTTTTGTTTTGTGCAACAAGTTGGAACTGAAGTACTCATCTTTCCTACACAGAATTTTGGCTTCTTCTGGAGGTATTTCTCACATAATTGACTTTCTTACATAGGAATCTCTGTGTCAAGAGCCCTTTGGGAAAACATGGCTCAATATAATACTTAGTAGAGAGAAGATAGTGTTAAGCATTTTTATCTATAATACATAAATGGGCAGTTATTCCAGATATTTCGAATTTGGTAAAGGAAGTTATTCAGAACAAATCATGAGAAGAACCAAGCGGATTTTCCAAGCCTAGATTCTTCTTTCTCTTCAATATACTGTGCCCATTTGGAGTCCAGTGAGCATTGGGGTGGGATTAGATCCTGCCAATGGATTGAACATTACAGAAGTTTAGAACAAATTCCTGTGATAGGACAGATCGTCTTCCGATTGTAATCCCAAGTGCTGTGTTGTAGATCAGGAAAAGCAATCACAAGAAAATAAGCAGTGAAATATTTGCTGCCACTAACATGCCACACAAGAGCCAAGTGTCTGTTCCTGTCACTTGTTTCTTGATGGGAGGATTCTCAGAGCTTAAGAAAGGGCAAAAGTGCCCCCAATAAGAACATGTCATCGCTGCAGTCTCTAGGTTTTGCTGTCGTTTCACTGAGTTAAACAGCACTAGAAAAATCTCTTCCAGGATGACAGGAGTCCGTCAACATTTTTGGAAAAACAACAAGAAAAAAAAAAAAACATGGCATCAGCAATTTATTTTAAATATAGCTTCATCTGGAGAGTGGAGGCTTGCAGTGCTTTAAGCTTTTTACAAGGGAGATCTGTATCAAAAGGTAATTTATATTTGACATATTTTTGTTGTTGTGGAGCTGAGAATTGAACCCAGGGGCATTCTACTTCTGAGCTATGCCCCATGCCCGATTTTTTATTCTTTATTTAAAGACAGGGTCTCACTCAGCTGTAGAGCACCTTCTAAGTTGCTGAGGCTAGCTACGAACCTGTGATCCTCCTGTCTCAGCCTCCCAATTACTGAGATTATAAGAGTGTATCATCATGCCCAGCTTTCTGTTTGAATTTTAAATCATCTGTATTGTCCTTAGATATTCTTTTCTTTACAAGGTAGAAGTATATTCTTGATTGAGTTTTTTCTTCACATTTATATTAAAATTTAATTGCTTATCTGATATAATAAGTCCTTACATATTGTCTTTCATATAATGTTTGTCAATTGCAACTTTCATGGTTGCATCGTTATTTAAATAATAACATTTTATTCTAGGAACTATTTATGAGCAATGATATGTAGCCTATTTTTATAGCCAATAATCAATCCTTAGAAAAAGTTCCAAAATTAAAAAGTTAGTAGATCTTTGGCAAGATGACTACTTACAAGAGTTAATGATAAAGCCAGGTATAGTGTCAGTTGCACCTTATAATCCTAGTACTTGTGAGGTTGAGACAGGAGACAGAAGGCTCAAATGTTCCTGGCCAGCCTTAGCTACTGAGTGAGGCCTCCGCAACTTATTGAGACCCTATTTCAAAATAAAGAATAGAGAAAAGCGGGGCTTAAGAGCCCCGCTAACAACCAATCTCCATTACCACAAAATCAGCGCCTTTCATAGCCAGAAAATACCATCACCAGAGAAACAAAAAAATCACCAGGCTCCAGAGAGAAAGCGGACTGAGAACAGAGCTCAGAGCCACAGAGGAGATACACCGGCCTCACGCCCGAGGACGCGGCAGCAGCGCCATACTGCCAGCGGCAGCGGCAAGTTCACTGGACAGCTACAGGGATCTGAGGATAGCCGCTGTGGAACAGCCAGGCAGGATTTTTCAGTGCAGGGAACAACTAAAGCTCCCAGTGGCTGAGCTCAGCACACGCTGCAGGGACTCAGAGTGGAACTCAAAACCAAGAAGAAATAAGCCAGCCTCATGGCCAAGGGCTCAGCAGCGGGGCCATATTGCCACCGGCGGCAGCAGCAGCGAATTCAACGAGTCCAGTACAGCTACATCTGCGAACTCAAGAACAATGAGTCAAATTGTGGGCCACAGAGGAGAAATCCCAGTACTGTACTTCCTGGGACTTGACCCAGTGGGGGAGTGGCAGTGACAGAGATATCACACCATAGGAGAATGTGCAACCTGGCACCCCCTATAGTCTAAAGCAGCCTCTATTGACTCCCTGGGTCGGAGACTCTGTGATACAACCCAGTAAAGGAGTAGTGGGGTCTGAGATACTACTGACTCGAGATCCAGAACACCTTAAGGGAAGTCATAGTGACCCAAGGGAAGAACCCAGAGAAGGCACAAACTTCCAAAATCATGGGAAAGAGGAATAACACTGGAGCAATGAATGCCCACAACCCCACAACATCAGAACCCGATAAAACAGAAAATCAGAGATTTCTAGAAGATCAAATCAGGAAAATAACTGTAGAAATAATAGAGGTGCTTCGAAAAGAACTCAGAGAGAGCGAAAAAGAGATAAAGGATGCAATTAATGAAGTAAAGGCCTCAATTCAAAGCACAAACAACCGATTAGACCACATGGAGAACAGAATCTCGCTCTTAGAAGATGATCATTCCAAAAATGAACGCATAGTTTCTAATCTAGAAAAAAATATCCAACAGCAGGAATCTGATATTGAAGAAATATGGGCCCATTTTAAGAGAGCCACCCTAAGAATAATTGGAATAGAGGAGGGAAAAAAAAGTGATACCAAAGGGATCAACAATCTTTTCAAGGAAGTAATAGCAGAAAATTTTCCAAACATAGAGCAAGAGGTTGATGCACAGATCCAGGAAACTTATAGAACTCCCTTTAGACAGGATCGGAGAAGAGGATCCCCACGCCACATAATTGTCAAAATGACCAATGTGGAAGCCAAGCAGAGAATCTTAAAGGCAACAAAAACAAAGGGCCAAGTGACATTCAGAGGCAAACCAATTAGAATCACTCCAGACTTCCCAAACCAAGTCATGAGAGCCAGAAGGGCTTGGAGTAACATATTCTAAACTCTGAAAGAAAACAACTTCCAGCCAAAAATTTCCTACCCAGCAAAACTTTCTATCAAATTAGATGGAGAAATAAGAAGCTTCCATGACAAACAGAAACTGAAGGAATTTATGTCTTCAAAACCAGCACTAGAGAAAATACTCAAAGAGATTAACTACAAAGAAGAAATAGGTAACACACACCAGAACCAGAGAAACAAGATTTTCCATCCAACAGACAACTAAGATTAGTTATCTGTGGAGATTCATTATTTATGTTAGTCTTTTACCTATCTCTAAATTGTATTGTTTGCCTTTATTGTTGTTAATTTTTAGGATTTCTAGTTGGAATATTAATATACCTTCAGATATAGCATTTGGAAATATTTTATCCAATTCTATTAGTAACTTTTAACTCTGTTTACATTGTCTTTGGATATACAATTATTTTTATTTTTTTAGGGAGTTTGTATACTCTTCTGTTGCCTGTGCCATTGAAATCATATCCAAGAAATCACTGCCAATTTCAATGTTGTGAGGTTTTATGACCCAGATTTTCTTCTAAAAGTTTATAGTCTTAAGATTTATATTTAGGTCTTTTATCTATTTTGAGTTAATACTTGTATATGGGATTAGATAAGGGTCCAATTTTATTCTTTTCCATGTAATTATTATTTCTCAACAATATTTAGTTAAAAGATTATTATTTCCACCACCAAATGTCCGTGCAAACCTTATCAAAAATAACTTGATAATATAGGGAAGAATTTAGCTCTAGGCTTGTATTTAACTCCAATGGTTTATATATCTGCCTTTAGAATAGTACTACACTGTTTCAATTATTGTAGCTTTATATGGTTTGAAATAAGAAAATATATATCTTCTAGCTTTGTTCTTTTTCAAGATAGTTTTGGGTATCTAGAATCCATATTCCATATTAGGATAGATTTTTTCTGAAAAATAAATATATAAATATATGATAGTTTCACCTAAAAAATAGAAAAAAAATTCTCTGGTAAGAAAGAAAGCAAAAAAAAATATTGAAATGTTATCTTTAAGTCATCAAAAGCTTGGTATCAGACAAATGAAACTGTTATGTGAGATTATCATTTTTAATTTTGGATAAATTGCTATAATACTAGATGTCAACCACTAAGCCAAGCATGGGCAGGAGGGATGGGTAGAGAATGGGGTGGGGATCGGGTGGGGGCGGACTGGGTGATGCGTGCATGTATGTCTACAAAAGTTTGTATCCCACTATGATGTATGAATACAGTGCACCAATAAAAAAATAAATAAAGAATAAAAAATCTCAGCATTTGGGAGGCTGAGACAGGATTGTGGTTTGCGGACAGCCTCAGCTACTTGGTGAGGCCCTTTGCAACTCAGTGGGACCCTGTTTCAAAATAAAAGACTCAAAAATAGGGCTGGAGGTGTAGCTCTGAGGTAGAATGCCCCTGGGTTCCATCCCCAGACCCGCAAAAAAAAGTAGTTAATTAATTATATTAAGAGAATAAAAGACTAGATTAAAAAGTTATTATATTTCAATTATTAAACTAACAATACAAAAAAGTAAAAGGATAGTAGTATTTATAGTGTTTTAATTAAAACTTCATTTGAAGCAAAACTATGATTAAGAACAGTAAGTAAAAAATGGTGTAAATACCAACAAAATCATCATCTCTTTAAATATAGAAATCCTAGAGATATTATGAAATAACTTACACTAGAAAAATATTTTGTCATCTCTTGTAGTAGGTTTTAAGTTTAATAACTTGATGCTAAAATCCTGATCTTTTCATTTTAAATATTATGCCTTTTGTCAATGAAAAAAGTCATATATTCTTAAAATGTATAACATTTTTTTTGTCCAAACTTAGTATGGAGTTATGGTAAGGATTAATGTTGTAATTTTTACTCACCTTAACTCTGTGCTAGAAATATTAGCTATTCATACATGTGACACGCTTTGCCATACATGTTGCGTTACATTTATGAGTTATGGTTTATAAAGAATAGTGAGGTTTCCCTTGTTAATGGGGTTGAATCTCCCATTCTTGTGTCTCTACTTTGGCAGACATAGAGTTTTCTGGATGCTACCCATGGGCCAAAGCATAGATGCAGAAGCGAAGGAGAAAGAGCATGCAGGCTCAGCTGTTTCCACTATTTAAGAAAACTTTTTCATTGGTGCACTGTATCATGCATCTTAATGGGATACAAGATGGCAGAGGCATACATGCACACGTCACTCATTAAGCCCTTCCCCAATCCCGCACCGTTCTCTCCCCCTCCCTCCTCCTTCTGTTTGGCTTAGTGATTGACTTTGATATGTTTGTAAATATACCTCAGGTGCATTGGGGAATTTCCCTCTTCCGCCCTCCCAACCCCCTCAGATAGGTGGCCTTATTTGCTCATCTATAGTTCCTTGTTTTTTGCCTAGAGTTTCTCCTATGACCCATTTTCTCCCTAGCTTCTCCATTTCAGGGAGAGTATCTGATTTCTTATTTTTTGTGACTGACTAATCTCACTTAGCATAATGCTCTCCAGGTACATTATCTCTCTGTAAATGACTATTTTTGTTCTTCTTTATGGCTGAGTAAAATTCCATTTTGTACATATCCCATAATGTTGTCACCACTATTTATTTATTTTTTCCAGGTCTGGGGATGAAACCCAGGGGCATTCAACTTCCAAGATATACCCCCTTGTCCTGTTATTTGTAATTCTTTAATTTGAAACAGGGTCTCACTAATTTACGGAGTGCTTAAGTAGCTGAGGCTGTCTGCGAACAGCTATCCTCCGGTCTCAACCTCCCAAATGCTGGGATTACAAGCATGCGCCACCATGTCCAGCGTCTGTCCCCACTATTTTAACAGTGCAAACTATAGAATCTCAACAAAAATATCGTACGATGTCACAGTATCAAGAGTTCAGATATAATACAAATTGACCCACTGGGCCTTTCTCTTCAGACCACATGCACAGACTAGTGGTATGGTTATTTCTTTTAGCTGTCACCACTAACCAGTCATTCAAACACTAGTCTGGGTGTTTCCCTATACAGTTTAATGTCTGCATTCATATGATTTAAAGGAGATTATTTTTAATTGGATGGGCCTCATCCAATCAATTGAAAAAAGTCTCAAAAACAAAACTAAAATTGTTAGTAGAAATAACTTCTTTCTGCAGGCCATGGTTTCAGTTCCTGGCTGAGTTTCCAGCCTTCCTGTCTATGTGCAAGCTCTCAGAATTTTTCAACTAAGGCCGAGTGTGCATGTGGTGGTGCACACTTGTAATCCCAGCATTCAGGAGGCTGAGACTGAAGGATTACATTTCCCAGACAGCCTCAGCTACTTAGTGAGGCCCTTGGCAACTCAATGAGAGCATGTTTCAAAAAATAAAAGAAATAAAAATAGGGCTGGGGGTGTAGCTCAGAGGTACAATGCCCCTGGGTTCCATCCCCAGTACTGAAAAAAAAAAAAAAAATTCTGAACTGTTAGCCTCCATGGTTATGTAATCAAATTATTTGTAATAGATATTTTTATCTCTTTATATAATACATTTATAGTCACATGTATATTATATAGATGTGTAAATAAGTACATGTACACATATATGCACATACACAAAGACACATGCACACACATACATGCACATGTAATTCTTTTAGGTTTCTCTAACAGAAAGAGGATGATTATATTTCTTGAGAAATCTGAGAAAAGAAGAGGGAGTTTAAGAGACAGAAAAATAGAAAATCTTAAAAATTCTGCAGTTGATCTTTCTCTTCATTTGCAGTTTTTCCTTGCTTTGCAGAGTCAGAAATTAAAAGGGATGAAAGAAAGAAAGAAAGAAAGAAAGAAAGAAAGAAAGAAAGAAAGAAAGAAAGAGAAAGAAAGAGAGAAAGAAAAGGAAGAAAGAAGTTAAAAAAGTATTCAACTGCTGGGAGAGTCTTGAATGAACACTTCATAGAATTCCTGGCAAGCCATTGGTCCAGTGCCAATCTTTAACTTGGAGTATAAGTGACTTGCAGTATTGTAGGATGGAACAAACGCTTTCTCACGCTAGAGTAGATTTGCGTAACACATGCTGGAGGAGCCTCACAACTCCCCACATCCTAATTTTAATCCCTTTTATGTCAGTTATGACACATGCTAAAAACGAAAGGAAATATTAAACCAGGATATGGAAGTTTGGAAAAGTAGTTGAACTAAAAAAAAAAATAAATACAATTTGAGGGAGTATAAAATTGATATGGCGAGCCAGGCGTGGTGGCACACACTTATAATCCCAGTGCTTGGGAAGCTGAGATAGGAGGATTGCACAGGTTCAGAGCCAGCCTCAGCTATTTAGTGAGGCTCTCACCAACTTAGTGAGACCCTGTTTCCAAATAAAATATAAAATAGGTCTGGGTGTATAGGCAGAGGTAGAAAGTCCCTGGATTCCACCCCGAGTACCACCAAAAAATATAGCTATGAAAATCTGACTGGTTGGTTTAGCACACACTAACTGGGTATGTTTACTAATTTTCAGGATGACTGTGTGTGCTGAAATATAATTTTCTATGAATATTTCATGATCTTGTGTGGTTCAAATATTTTAATCAGGGAAATGTTTGAATAGCAGAGACCTGGGAAGCTAGAGGCTTAGAGATCTATCTTCTCAGAAACATTTGCTGTTTAGAATTATTATTTAAGTCATAAGAATGAGACTCTTTTCTCCCCTCTCCATGGAGATGTTTTATTTACATTATGGGGTGATAAGTCTGTCTCACTAGAGAGGAGGGGGACAAGGGTAGGAGCAGCACCTATGGGAATGCTTAGTCTCATAGTCTTGAGGTTCCTCTCCTAATATATAAACTAAGCATATGTGCAAATAAGATGTGAACCTAATGTTTGTCCCTCTGAGATGAAGTGGAGCATGAGACCTGGCAGAATATGCTACTTTTTGAGCAGTAAATAGTGTTTCTCTACCTTCTAAAACCTGTCTGTCTGTCTGTCTGTCTGTCTGTCTGTCTGTCTCTCTCTCTCTCTCTCTCTCTCTCTCTCTCTCTCTCTCCCTCCCTCCCTCTCTCCCTCTCTCTCCCTCTCTCTTTCTTCCCAGTGTCTATATGTGAGTGTATACAAGTCTTATTAATCAATAGTGCTATCTTTACGTAAAGTATTGCCAAGCATGGGTAGGATTTTTGAAAAAAAATATTTGTTATAATGATTTTTTTTAAAGTGAGAGCAGAACAAAATTTTAGCCAATAATTTACCTGAAAATTTGGCTAACAGTGCAGATTTAACAGTTTCATATGAAGTTCTCCCTTTCTCATTAAGTCATTCTCATTGTAGAAAGCAAGCCAAATCTATGGAACTTAATAACTATAGTATAGTATAAAATAGGTTAGGTTCCATCAATAGGTACATATATGCACCATGATCTAGTGATGTATGCTTCAAATATCTGATGTCTCCTTATGCCTTCTGTATTAGCTCCAGCTAGAGAACAGTTTTTTGTGTGTTTGTTTGTTTTTAGGAGTCTACTACATAAGATTGTTCCGCCAACTTAATTCTAGAAAATTTTTATCATTGAAGGTCTGTGACTGCAATTACCTGTGCAAGCTCCTTTTTGCTATGTAGTATATTCTGTGGTCCGAGGGTCCTAGGGTCGTGGGCATTTCTGAGGGGTTTTTCAGCCTATCATAGCCCATAAAATGTGTATTTTTTTACAGTACAAGGTGTTAATTTTCTACTTTGTAAATGGGTATACTAACACTTAAAGAGATGTTTTAAAAGTTAATCAAATCATTTTAAAGCAGGAGATATCTTTCCTTTCTACTTTCTTCTTCTGAGGAATGACCCAAATTTTAAACTGCCTTGCATATGTATTAGACAGTGTGATAATGAAAGTGTTATTCACAGATATTAACTGCAATAGTCCTTTCACATTGCTTACAGGTTTAAGTCAGTGCAGAGGCTAAGGAAATCTGCAATTAACATGTGTGACTAAGCTAAACATCAGATGTTTCAGCTAAGCTCTTGAGGAGTAAGATTCAAAGGCAATCCAGTTTTGAATTCTATGACTAAAGGATGGATACTTTGCCTACCAAAGAGAGATTCAAATGTGTTACAGACAGATCTGTAGGACTGATCTGTTATTAAAGTCCAGTGATAAAATGGACACTGATTTTTCTGCCATAAAACTACCCTAAGTCTAGACTGATCCTCAGAACACACTTGATAATAATTTAACACCATAATTTTCTTGAACTTTCAGAAAACATGCCTTAATAATATGTCATTACATATAAAGAACAAATGCATAAATTGAAATTTACTTTCATTATATAACAGTTGAAAATGTTTTGAGTTTTTCATAATTTTTTTTTGTTTAAAAAGATGCAAAGGTTCTGGGCTTGGGAAGCTGAGATAGGAGGATCACGGTTTTGTGGCCAGTGTCAGCTACTTAGCAGGGCTCTCGACTAATTACTTGAGACTTTATTTTAAAATGAAGAATAAACAATAGTGCTGGGATTGCAGTTTGGAGGTAGAATGCCTGTGCCACATCCCCCAAACGACAATACATGCATACATACATACATACATACATATATACCTACATACATACATTTATACATACATACACAAATAAATAAAAAGAAGCAAAAATGTTGCACAGAAGTAGAAGGATCAGCTGGACGTGGTGGCACACACTTGTAATCCCAGCATTTGGGAGGCTGAGACAGGAGGATTGAGGTTCATGGACAGCCTCAGCTACTTAGTAAGGCCCTTTGTAACTCAGTGAGACCCTGTTTCAAAATAAAGAATAAAAAATAGTGCAGGGGGTGTAGCTTGGAAGTCAAATATCCCTGGGTTCAATCCTCAGACCCACCAAAAAAAAAAGATGAGAAGTAGATGGATCTTGGAATGAAAATAAGTATTTAAATATATTTTCCATATATATATGAGTTGAGGACTAATTAAGAGCGTATGTATAGATACCACTATGAAATAGTATTCTTGGTAAACATGTCCCATCTACTGAAATTTATTCTTACTAAGTTAATTGTTCACAGAGTAAGAAGAAGGACAACCACCTACCTACCCTAAAAAAAAAAGGAGGAAATATTTATCCCAGAATTATAGTGGCTTCTAATGTACTTGTTACTTGGAAGAAATTTTGTTCATATAATTTTTGACAGTAGAAAGCTTCAGAAAACTGTTCCTTACAGCTGGGCGTGGTGGCGCACACTTGTAATCCCAGCATTTGGAAGGTTGAGACAAGAGGATCTGAGTTCGATGACAGCCTCAGCTACTTAGTGAGGCCCTTTGCAACTTAGTGAGACCCTGTTTCTAAATAAAGAATAAAAAGTAGGGCTGGGGGTGTATCTCAGAAGTAAAAAGCCCCTGGGTTCCATCCCTATTGCCATAAATACACACACACACACACACACACACACACACACACACACACACACGAAGATAGACAAATGCTTCACAGAATCAGTTCTTATGCTCTCACCTGTCTTTGTATGCTTGTAGTAATATTTATTCATAAATCATTTCCTGAGAATAAATCTAGTTGTATGTGTCTCATTTTGAAACGCATTCAGCATCAATTGAGAAGAATTTACTGCATCCTCCCCAAGGTTATATGTTTGCAAATGTTTAATAATTACTTTTTTTAGGTACTGGGAATGGAACCCAGGGACGTTCTACCTCCAAGCTAAATCCCATTCTTAGTTTTTATTTTTAATTATGAAACAGGGTCTCACTAAGTTGTGGATGGGCTCACTAAGTAGCTGAGACTGGCCGTGAACTTTCAATCCCCCTGTTTCAGCCTCCCAATACCTGAGATTACAAGCCTGCACCACCACACCTGGTTTATAATTACTCTTTAATTGACGCGAATAATATAAAAATCTTAAAATCAATGGTAAGCCCTTATTTTAAAATGTATTGAATTTGTCAGATGACAGAAACATAATAGAAACCAAAATGTAGATGACTATTAAGAGCTTATCTCATACCTAATGTTGCAATCCAATAATGCTTTTAAAAGTTAGTCAATCTCATTTCAAACATTCACAGAAAAGGAAAGTTTACTGCTTCGCAAAACAAAGTTTTCCCATCAAATAGGTCTTATAACCAGACATTTTCTCTAGTTTTCCTATTTGTAGATTTTAATATAGAGAGTAGAAAGAAAATCAACACTGTGTTTTCCAACAAATGTTATCATCTAAATATTAGTGTTGGAGTTTCTTCTATTAATTTTCAATATGGTTGTCATACCATGAACTCTCGACATGTTATACTACTGAACTCTAGACACAGAATAATTTGTCAGTATTCTGTTTCAAACTGTAGAACTGCCAAAAGAGAACAATTTAACTGATTTGTTAATGAAGATTAAAGGATTTATTCAGCTAATGTGCCCCAGGGAATGCCTGAAAACTAGGCAGAGTCAGGGTTTTCATGTGCTAGGTAGCCGATACTTAGTCTTATGGGTGGGGCTTAGGTAGCCGATTTTTTAATTTAGTTTAATTTAATTTGGGTATTGAAAATAGAACACCAGGGAATTTTTCCACTGAGCTATTATTTATTTATTTTGAAACAAGGTCTTGCTAAATTGCCAAGGCTGACCTCAAACCTACGATCCTCCTGTCTCAGCTCCCCGAGTACTAGGAGTACAGGGTACACCACCACTCCTGGGTTAGGTGGCAGTTTCTGAACTCAACTGAAACTCAAGAGTGAGAGTTTTTGCTTATCAAGTCTCTTGTTTGAGGTTCCAGAAACAATCAAATTACTATTTTCTAAGAACTGCTTTATAATACTTGTGTTTATATTTTTGTCTAGTCTCAGTTAACAGGACTGAGGAATTAGAAAAAAGATAAGGACAAAGGTGCATGGGTCAAAAGAAATGGGGAATGGGGACCCTCTGCCATATCGGCTTCAGGATTTTCACAGGAACCATTTTTTATATTCTGCTCTGATGAGCAAAGGGTAGAGTGGCTACCACTTAGCATTATCTTTAGCCTTTTATAAATGCCAATACAGCATTTATTTCTTTTTTTATCATATTTAAAATGTCATCTTGCAATGAGTTTATGACCAGCAGACAGTCTCAAGTGTAAGTCATGTATGACTCTCCATTTAGAATGTACACAAAGTCTTCCAGAACACTCCCCATCTTGTTTCATTGACATAAAGTAACACTGGGCAATAAAACCTCCCAGCCAATCCAACTTTCTCTAAACCACTGAGGAAAAGCTGATCTTTCCTTTCCAGCAATATACTGCCTACAAGATGAGCCTCTTATATCACACCTGCAGTGTGATCTTACCCTAGACTACCAAGCAATTTATTTTTTAATGCAAGCTAATGTCATTGTACTTGCACTTGCTAAAATCAATCTTGAAGTTTCTGCCCATTTTATATTATTATTATTATTATTATTATTATTATTATTATTATTATTATTTGTGGTCCTGGGGATAGAACCCAAGGGCATTCTACCTCTGACCTACATTCCCAGCCCTATTTTTTACTCTTTATTTGAAAAAGGGTCTCACTGAGTTGGAAAGCGCCTCACTAAGTACCTGAGGCTGTCTAGAAATCTCAGTCCTCCTGTCACAGCCTCCCAAATGCTGGGATTACAAGCGTGCACCACCACACTTGGCTGATTCTGCCTATTTTAAGCTTATCAAATGGAATGTGAATCATGATTCTTAAAGGGATGTGTTGAAATTCGGTGACTACACATTTTTTTTGTCTGTAGTTCTGTCCTGATTTATGTCCGTTGGCTCAAACTAATTATGAATACTTCCTCCTTTTGTTCATAAAAGTGCCCCCACTTGAAGTATAAGTTCTATGTTCTCAGGTAGATAGATAACTTGCAATAAGGAATGGCATCTTTAGGTTGGATACAGCAGGAAAGAGTTTAAGGGTGAATGATTCTATATGGAAATATTTATGATAGATGCCAAATATATATCTGGTCGTTAAGTATGAACAGGCTCTAAAATGCCCTCACAATTTGGTCCATGATATTTAATATTAATTGTCATAGTTAATTCAATTATTAAACAAGAAACCCACATTATTAAATTGCTCAGATGGCTGAAGTATCTTATGGATCCGTTCTAAGCCTCATTCTACATCAATTTGCCATGTCAAATAGAAAGTTATATCACTTTCTATAGGTATATTTCAAGAACTTAAAGTCAGATATAAAGCATATGAGTGCAGACCTAAAAGAAAACAGCCATTCTATAAAAACCCTGCTCTCTGTAACATATACTAAGATACATAAAGACCAAACCTTAATAAGATATTCTGTCAATAAGAACTTACAGCAGATTTAGAAATATCATGTCCACTTTTCTTAAACTCCTGTGTTCAAGGTCTGGGCCACTCATTCTGCCACAGAAATCACAGCATCCAGCCAATATGTCATGTGTAGACTCTGAGGACTTCATGCAGGCAATACCAACAGGGCTTATCTCGGGCCGACTCCCCATAAATTGACCTTCCAGTCTTATCATTTATTTAAAGTATCAAAGCATTATAGAATTGTGGGAACTGCCTAGATGGAGCCCATTTCTGTTAAAATACAAAAACAAACAAAACAAAACAAAAAAATTGTCAACAGAAGACTCCAGTACACTCTAGAAGAGTGTCCTAACTTGGGAAAAGAGGGGCGGAATAAGTTACATGTCTTTGGTCATGTGGTGGGAGAGTTAAGCAAGATTCAGGAAAAAGGAATTGCACTTGCAGACTTTTTGGGTGATCTGATTTTATCAAGAGGGGTGGAGAGGAACAATTAGAAGTTAAAGTCACATTCTAATGGGAGTAGAGAGAAAAAGGTAGAGAGAACAAAGACACAGTGGGTCACAGAGGAAAATTCCCCTTGTTGCAGCATGCTGGCCTTCTGTCTCTCTCATAATATACTATTCCAAAAATTAAAACCTGAGACAGGTGAAAAGCTCTGAGCCAGAAAGAAGGAGAAGTGGAGAGATTCCAGAGAAGGAGGTGAAGAGGAAAGGTAGAGGGTGAAGAGAAAATGAGGGGAGCAGGGGCGGCTAAAGACAGATGGCAGGTGGGCACATATAAAGGAACTAATAACTAATATATAAAGGAACTAATATAAATAATAATTATATATTATACTAATATAATATAAAGGAACTAATGTACTCTCAAGGGTGAATGGAAGAGCCTCATTCTCCCTTAAAATCCTAGAGGGATTCTACTTGTCATTAATATTTGTGAGAAAGGGTCTATTTGCACAAGATATGGGATAGAAGTATTGAATTCTTCAAGTTTGGTGAACACATAAAATGTCTATAAAAGAATTAACAAATATGCAAATGAGTACAGCCAGGAACAGAGTGATTCTTCACTCTTCTCTGTCTTTCTTCTTTAAGAACCAGGTAGCCTGTCATGCTTGAGGGGGGAGTATGCGAAATACTATTGGTGGACTCCACACTTCAATATGTCAACTGGAATTAAACGTATTTTTGTTGCCATATGAAACTACTACCAATTGAGCATCTTGAAACAAGATTCACTCATTAGTTCACAGTTTTGAAACCATTCAGAAATTCACTAAGCATACCCCCATATACTGCCTATAGTCTCTCAGAGCTAAAATGAAAGTATTAGGCAGTGTGGACTTTTATCAGAAGGCTCTGTAAAAGAATCTGCTTCCAGGCTTATTCAGGGTGTTGACTGAGCTCCTTCCATCTGCTGGCGTGACCTACGTAGTGGTTTCCTTGCTGGATTGCTGGTGAGGTGCTATTCTCAGCTTTAAAGACATCCTCAATTTTTGGTACCTGCTCCCTTTCTTCATCTTTACTGCCAAAATGATTGATCAAGAAGTCTTCACACTTTGAATAGCTCTGACTTTCTCTTCTGCCCTCTCTCAACCTTGATGTCACAGCTCTTCTTACTCCAGCTGGAAAAGTATCTCTGCTTTAAGGGTTTGATTAGACTGAGACCACCTAAACAACAATACATGCTTGTTTTAATATGTAGCATTAATTAGACCCAGAAAAGTCCCTTTTGTCATATATTATAACACATTCATAAGATCCATTGATTAGGGTGTGAACATTTTTGCAGACACCATATCAGAATCCTCATGTTCAATGTCCTTTATTAGGCTTTCTCTGGTACTAAGCCTCATTTAAAAAAAATACAATTCAAATGTTCTTTCAAATGTAGAGTTCTGCCCAGTAAGAAGAATTTACTTTTGCCCAGTGGGAAGGGTAATGCCAATCAAAGTGTAATACTCCTAAAACATGTATCAGAAATTGAGTGAACTCAGGTAAAATAAATTATCTATACTAACCTGATTGAATGTCTGTGATTTTTCAGATTTTTTTCTAATGGAGCATAAAGAGTTTGTTCTCACTCCTCATGTTGGTTTTTCATAACTTTTTATACTCTCCTATTTATTTTATTAGTATTATTTTATTTTCATTACTTTATTTAGTTTATTACTGACTCATTAGAAAAATTAATTTACAATTTACAAAAATGGTATGTGCTGCTCACAAATATTTTAAACAAAATAAAATATGCATAAATATGATACATTCATTGATATTACATTTTTCCAAGTCTCCATGGTAGAAAATGGCCAGACCTACTGAACACCTACTGACTCCATAAGAAAAGCAACATAGGAAGAAATTATTACAGCATAGCTAAGAACTGCCTCATCTTCTAGCACAGAATTATCCATTAGAACTTTCTGTGGTGATGGATATTTTCTAACTGTGTTATTGAAATAGTTACTGGAAACCTGTAGCTAGTAAAATGAAAAAAATTGACCAGGTGAATATGGTGGTCTATGCCTGTCATCCCAATACTTGGAAGGATGAAACAGAAGGATCTCAGATTAGTCTCTAACTTATCAAGACCCTGTTTTAAAATAAAAAATAAAATAGGGCTGGTGTATAGTGCAGAGGAAGAATATCCTTGAGTTTAGTCTCCAGTACTACTACTAAAACTACTACTACTACTACTACTACTACTACTAATAATAATAATAATAATAATAATAATAATAATGGAACTGAACACTGAATTTTATGTAATTTAATCTGTTTTAATTTAACTGGCCACAAGTAGGTTGTGGCTAGAGGCTACTGTGTTGAACCATGCCCTATAAGAAGATGAAAGTTTTGGCCCCAGATTCCTTCCTCAGCTACCTATTTACCTATGAATTCCTCTGCTCCAGATGAGATTTCTCCCTGGTTAGGTTGCACTGATCACCAAATCTCAGGGTAGCAGTGGACCACCAAAAAGAGCTTTGAGAAGGAGCTCCAACTCATGCTAGTTATTTTATTTTGACTACATCTTTTACTCTACTTCCTGGTCCCCAAGTATCCTAACTGGAAAACCAATAACTATAACCAAGTCAGAGTCATTAGTCTGTTTCATTTGTCTGGAGTACTGTTTTTAGTCTGATCTACTTTCCTATACACGAACAAAATTAAAATATAGACTCATATCTATGTGGGAATCTCTCTTTAGATTCAACTTATCTTCCTTTATTTAAACATTGACTTTTTTGGCTGAGTTCATTAGTAGAGCTGAGTTATAAGTTCCAGATTAATAAAATTGATAATGAAAACATCTGCCTAACCTTAATTCTAGCCACACAGCTCTGAAGTTTGGCATGCACTACACCACTCTTCAGAGGCTCTTTATTCTATGTAGAGCAATTCAGCCTCTCTCATAGATATATGCATGATGTATCTCGGTACATTACCCACTTCTAAGAATGAATCATAGTAATGGTACCCTTCACTTTTCCCCAGCACTGAGATACTACTTTTGGTTATGATGCTATTCTATATGGAATTTGACAAAGTTCAAATAATTTAATGAAGCAATAATCCCACTCTGGGAGAGTAGGACTCATGAGGAAGAATATAAGTCTTGTGTTATTGTTATATACAACGTATATGAGCAGGCATTACTAATATAAGTCATCTTAAATATGTATGACTTTATTTTGGTACCGTTATTCATGTTCCAAAAACGTATTCTCCAGTCTTATTTCTCTTCTTGGAAAAAAACTCACAATGACTGATCTACCCTCTGAGAAAACAAGGAGGTATGCCACAATATAGACATGACTGCCTTGGTGCATGGCTTCAAGTTTCCTGAGGATACAATTTTTCCTGATAAATTAAAATGAGTATTTTTTTCTTTATCCAATCTTTTGTTAACTTTCTTATTTCGTTCTCTTTCTCTCAGTCACTTTATACCTAGTGTATTAATGGTCATGATGGGCATCACAGAAGATCATCCTTGAGGGTTTATGGCAAAATATAAACCATATGGGGTGCACAGCTAATGTAAGAAGAGAATATATTTTTAACCTAACCTACCTGGCTTAAAGATATCCTATTGAATAGCCTCTGATCTAATTGGTGTAAGAGAAGAAAAGGCGAGGGAATATAGAGAGAGGTATTGTTCAAGAATAGCAGTAAAAGGAAATCCATGACAATGGAAATATTTCTTTCATAATCTTTTCTTTCATAATTTCTTTGTTACCCTTTGTTAAAAAAAAAGAAAAAAATGGCTATAGGAAACCCATATAAAAGCCTATATTTCTGGTTTCCAGATAATGGCACCAAATGCTTTGGCATTTTGAACTGTATATCAAGAGAATTTCTGAAATTAAGGACCATGGTAACGTATTATTTGAAATCCAAAAATTAAAAAGTAGCCAAGTCGAAAGATAGACTAAATGTATTAAGATTACCAAGGAGACTTTTATTTGATCAGATATGTCATCAAACTCTTTTCAGTCATGAGGTTGAAACACCTTAGCAACCACACTAAATACATATAGCACTGTACAACTTATTAAATTTCTATTTATTCACAAGTGAGGTAACCTAGAATTGGATAGAAATTTTTTTTCTTTCTGATTCTTTATATTCTAGTATTGCCTTCAAATGAATTGATAGTAGCTTTATATAACATGATATTATGCACTGTGAATTTTAATATGACCAATTAAATATAAATAAAATTGTAAAACTAAATTAATTTGAATAAATCAACTGAGATTGCAACTCTGATTTAGCTGCTAAGTGACAGACCACATTGAAAATTACTTTTTTGATTTGAATTCTCAAAATTAACTCTCTTAAAAATTCTCCTCTCAAGGAACAACTGCGTCTAGCACCTTTCCTGATGTAATGACTATTATTTTTTATTTAAATTCCTTGATTACTTTTATTTCAGTAATTATCACTACATTCTCATAATTATATTATCATTGGTTTATTTGGTAGTATATATGGCCTCGTACTCAGTATTTTGGTTCAAGAAATAAAAAGATGTGTTCATTTTACTTTGAATTATTAAATCTACTGAGCCCATCTCTGGCACAGAATCAGCGCTAGATAAAAATAGGTGAAATAGATCAATTATTATGCACATTAATAATTATTGTTAATAATTGAGCCCTAATTAATCATTATATACAATTACTATAATGAAATAAAATGTATTATATATAAGAAAATTTATTATGTGGGTGTTGGACTACATTATCTTTAATATCCTTTAAGTTAAAAATTACATTATTATAAAGGAGGAACTCAAGACTACTCTGAATGTTAACTAAAACATTTTTGCATATTTTTCTTAGAATCATCTTTTATCTGTATATATTTTAAACACTGAATCTTTGATATAAAATGTAAACAAAATTGGATTAAACCTTATAATTATTGTCTCTAATAAGTTTATTAAAGTATAGCCAAAACACTGTCCTTTGTCTATTGATTTTATATTCTAATTCATGAAAAATATTTAGGAGAAAATAAGTTAGTTGTTAACAACTAACCTTAAACACCAAACTGTTTAGTGAAGCCAGGTATCATATATTTTTTCAAAATATTTTCTTAAAATAATATTGTGGCTTGAAATAAGTACATTCTCAATTTTAGAACTTGAAAACTTCACGAATAAATGAAAATACTGCACATTATACCTGTAGAGGTAACCACTGACAGAATTTTTGAAATATCATCCTGCAATCTTATCTTGTCTACATATTAAGTAAACTACATAAAATTGCTGACCTACGATCAGTTTTGACATACAGAAATGATAGGTTTTTTTGTGTCAACCTAATGTATTACTGATTATATAAAATTGTATAGCTTTCATTTTTACATAATATATTTAATATATTATTAAGATTCCTTGGAGTGATCATTTTAAACGCATTATGACTCATCACATAGTTATACTATCCACATTACACTCATTATTGTATAAGTTTTGCCGCTTTAAAATTTATGTTAAATATTATGGTGAAATTCTTTCTTTGTTAAGCTGGGTGTGGTGACCCACATCTACAATCCCAATAATTGGGACACTGAGACAGGAGGATTGCAGGTTCGCCACTAGCCTCAGTTATATAGTGAGACTATCCAACACTTAGTGAGGTTCTGCTTCAAAATAAATAATACAAACGAGGGCTGGGGATATAGCTTGGAGATAGAAGGTCTCTGATTTCAACCCCAGTACCCCCAAAACATTATCATTGTATATGAATTTTGAATCAATTTCATGATTGATGGTTGCTATAGATTATATTAGATTATATATTATATATTAGATTATATATATTAGATTATATAGATTATATTAGAAATATGATGCTGCTTCAGGTGACACAAAGGACATGAATAATTTTTAATTTTTATTTTCTAGAAATGCTATACTAATTTGCTACTCCATTAAAAATTCTTAGTTATCTATTGTTTATGTTTAAAATAGACAAATGATGTTAACAGGATATAAAAATGGTCAAGTATATCATCTGTACCAATATAATCCTAATTAATATTAAAATGGAATGTTTTTCCCATTTATGAGCCAAATTCTTTGCATTATATATTTTAATTTTTTTGTGTGGTGGTACTGGGGTTCCTGGAAACCCTTCTACCTCCCAGCTACACTCCCAGACCTATTTTTATAGTTTTTTTATTTGGAAACAGGGTCTCTGAAGCCAGCGAGTACAGCTGGCTTCGAACCTGTGCTATCCTCCTGTCTCCACCTCCCAAGCGCGGGGATTACAAGCGTGCGCCACCAGGCCCGGCATCTTTGCATATATATTTTAAAATATCTCTGCTGCCAGGCATGGTGTCGCACGCTTGTAATCCCGGCGCTTGGGAGGCAGAGACAGGACTATCACGCAGGTTCTGAGCCAGCCGTGCTGGTTTAAGAAATAAAATAGGTCTGGGAGTATAGTCGGTGTATTTGGGAGATAGAAGGGCTTCCAGGAACCCCAGTACCACCAAAAAAAAAAAAAAAAAAAAAAATGTGTGTATATATATATATATATAATTTTTGAGCTGTATGGCTTTTGTCTTCTATTTTATATGATCCTACTATATTATTACATTTATTCATGTTTTATACTATTATAAAATTTTAGTTTTCTTCTTAAATGTTCATAATACATCAATATTTAGATATTTTAAATTGTACTTTTACATTATACAAGCTCACAATAATCTTTTATTTAATACTCTTGGAAACAAATTTTAGTACCCAAATTTTCTGAAAATTTAAGAAGAAATCATTTTATAAACATATATTTTGTAACATTCATAAACACATACTCAAACACATTAACATTACTAAAGTAAAAAGTATTAACAGTCTCAAAAATAGCTTCATGTGTACACATTTTATCCACCAAATAAGATGTGGTATCCAATAAACAATAATAAAATAACAAAACTCTCGGTTTATGTACTTTTTTGAATTTTGCAATTAAGGATGCGTAGTTATTGATCTATATTACTTCATGATGTTCCAAATCAAACTTTGTATAAGATAATCCCATGTTATGCATGATTTTAAAAATGTTTAACATGGATATATGTGTTTTGTTAAAGTGTTGTGCTAATTATGTTAAGAATTTCTTCTTCAGGAATAGATAATATCTACATGTGAACATTCTTAATTGAATACTTACTGTTATAATTTTTTTTTTAGTATTTGGAGAAAAATACCTTTTCCTTGTCTCTCACGATCATTTCTGAACAATTCTACCATTACTCAAGTGAGAGACATTTTGTTAGGTCATTAACATTGTACAATAGTTAAGAAACACTTGTGTTGCATCTACATTTACATGCTTATTTTTTCTGTATTTACCTCATTGTCTGGCTATTTGTGTTTTGTTTTGTTTTCCTTGCCTTAAATGTAAGCTTTTTCTTGGTTTATTGATTAGGATAGAAAGTCTGATTTTTTCATTTATTCACAACCATTGATTAATTTTCAACCATTTATCTTTTTTTCTGTTTTGGACATGGTGGTGCAGAAATAAGCATAGTAAAATTTTTCTATTTTGTGAACTTTGCATGTAGAAAGAAAGGAAAAATAAATGTGTGAACATATATTCTAATATTAGACTTAGGTATTTGCTGAGGATAAGCAAGTTGAAGTAATAGAAAGACAAATGATGGGGGTGGATGCTGTTAAACACCTTCGAGAAGACAGGTCAAGAAACAAGGTCAATATGTCTAAAGTAAGTAGGCAAGGAAGATGATTAAAAATTTTTTCTAAGATCCAGCAAAAAAAAAAAAAAAAACCCGGCTAACATTAACTAGTATTACTATTGTCTGTATACATTTTTTAATTCTTCTATATGTTTCAGTTGAACCCTTTGAAATCCCGATCCTCAATAAATAAATAATATGCAAAAGAATATATGCTTTCACATATGCCTGTGCCAATACATTAGTTGTTCAGAAAATGTTTGAAAAAGAAATAGATGAAGCTGGGCGTGGTGGCACACTCTTATAATCCCAGCATTTGGGAGGCAGAGACTGGAGGATCCCAGTTTGTGGACAGCCTCAGCTACTTAGCTAGGCCCTTCACAACTCAGTGAGACTCTGTTTCAAAAAAATAATGCATGAATGAGTATATTTCAGATAATAGCAAGTGGCAAGTGATAGAAATAAAAAATAAATTTTCCCTGCTTTTACACAGGTGAAAATAAGAGAATCCTTAAAACACATAAATATACAAAACACACACACACACAAACACACACAAACACATTTGATAGACAAGCTTGATAGGTAAGACATACACCTTTGGATTAGCATGTTTGAGTGGGACGATATTTATATATTATTTCTAAATATTAGATTGAAAGTATATCTTCAAAACAGACAATAACAAGAATAAAATATCAAATTCCTAAAGACAAATGAAAACGGGATAGGTTCTAGAGGTGAATGACATTATTTATTCAAATTAAATGAAGATTTTTCATTCAATTACACATAACAAACTCAATGTTTTTAATTGAAGGTTAATCAAGAGTTGGAAATCTACTTATGTAAGTTTCTCTAATTTTAAAAGTTTCTGTAAAAGACTAAACTTAGGAATGTAGGTCAAATGAACATAAATGAGGGATAATGAAGGTCTTTAATTCTAGGGGTAATTAATTAACAAGTTCTTGATGATTTTTATTTTTTGATTACCAGGGGAACAAGTGCTATCTACTAAAAGAATAACATAATATTGAGGTATATAAGTCAATAAATCAAATTTCTCCCGAGAATAAAATGTGCATTACTATACAATTGAGAATTTCCGGCAAGAGTGAATTTTTCTTCCATGTCCTATTCTCCAGAGCAAATTATTCATATTAAGATTGTTTCTTGAATGGGATGTGTGGCTGACTTTGACTTCAATGTCTGGGGCTCCCAGCAGAATTTCCTTAACAAACATCACAGCTGTTAGGAAATCTGTCACAACCGAGCTCCTTGTATGTGTTGTTTTATGAACTCCTAATGCCTTACTTTCTAACCTCCAGCCATTCCTCAATAAGAAACTATATATTTGGTGAACATTAATGAGCCATTGTTGAGGTCTATGGTTGGCCACATAACTTCTCCAGCTTGGCCTAAGATCCTCTACTTCTAAATAACAGGAAATAGAAGACATGATTCCAACTATAATTAGAGATGTAAACTTCTATTGTTTCCTGAAATGGTCATGGATTTCATAGTATTTTTTAATTTTTAAAGTATCTATAACACCAACATTTTGCTAATACAAAAAGCTAAATAATTAAGAAAATGATTTGTACAAATCATATATAATCTGCTGCTTTATGTTCATTCTTTGAATGCAATTGTACACATTTTCCAATTCACTTCACCATGACTACATATTTTGAAACCAAGAATTTCATTTTAATTTTTGGATACCGGATAGCAAAAAATTCTGAGTAGCTGTCAATGTATTTTAAGTTTATTCTTTATCATCAATCTTCTTAAGAAACCAAAAAAGGTAGATATGGAAATCATTTGGTTCATGCAAATACAACATAAGTTCTTGTTCATATAAAAGAAAATGTGCATTAAAGTCAGGGTTCTTTGGTGTCATTGCTATCATATTCAGATATTCTTAAAAAATTACATGAAGGCTCTGACCTTTCTCCTTGACAATTATCAAATTTAAAACATTCTCTTTGATTAGATTCTTAAAGTCAATCAAAATCTAAAACCACCACCATCTAAAACAACAAAATATGCCAAGATTCTATGCTTAGGAAGGCACCAGTAGAGAAGGCTGATTACACATACTTATGTCAAATTTCTAACTTTTCTTTTAAACAAGATGAGATGAGATTTTAAGCATCACAACGTAAGTGGGAAGTAAAAGTAGTGATGAAATTTAAATTCCTTTTACTTTTCTTCTTTTTAATAGCTCACTTATCTGATTAAAGTAGTTGTTTATTTTTGTTTTCCTTAACAAGATCTGAAAAGAAAATATCTTTAAACTACTCCATGTTCCCTCCTCATTCATTGATTCTTGGAATATCATGTAAATTTAAACCACAAGCTCAAATACCCTCCTATTTTCTTCGATCTACTTCTCTGCTCTTTTATTAGTTAGAGCAAACACAAAGTAGACTAGGCATGAAACAGAAAGAGTCCACGTTGAATAAAATACACTTCACCTCAAATTAAGACACCTGGGTCATTTTTCAAAGTCTACATTTCTCCATGGAAATCAGAGAGTTCCAGAGAGTAAGAAAGAAAACAGATGGTCCCCTGTTGGAGTCTGAAGCTCACACATGTCATTCCCAACACGTTCTGTTGGCCAAACCAAACCCCAATGTCATAACACAGCAAAGAAGGTGAAGAAATAGCTCTGTGCTCATTAGTGAGGGAATGTTAACATCACATTGGGAGAGGTTGGTTCAAGCAAAAATTCATGGTGTAGAATTATGTGTCTACTGTAGATAGTACTTAGCCCCCAATGCAAAATATACTAAGCCTCTTTCCAGACTTTCAAAGTCTCAAACGAAGCCAGCTTCCATTTTAGCCTGAGTCCTGCAGCTTCTAAGTCAGATCCAGATGCAGGCGAGATTCCTAGGCTAGAGTTTCCAATTGCATCTTTCTTGTTGACCCAGTGACTTGTCAGCTAAAAAGAAAAATTACCTGGTTCCCACGGGAGAATTAAATGAGAGAGAGGATTATTACGATGGTAACAGATTCTCCTTTAGATTTCAGGTGGGAAGGAGGTCGAGAACTGCCAAGTGTTACCAATGCATGGCAAGCCACAGGCCCTTGCGCAGGACCCTCCTCGCATAGGCCTGGCTCTGCTCCATGAGTATGGTTCCATAATTCCTTATTCTTTGGGGCTCTTGAATCTTCAGTCTGGGCTCTCAACTCTGAAGTCTGAGTTATCTTTCTTGTTTTCTAAGCAATGTCCCACAAGTGCATGGTTTCAGTCTGTTTTCTTTCTTTATAAAAGCAGAGGCCTAGCATTGTTTTCTCATTTTGAACTTTCTCAATCCCTTTTATTCCAAACCGGTATGATTTGCCTAAAACGGTATAAAGTTTATGGTTCACTAACTTCAACAAAAGCTTCACCCACACTTCTTGGGTCAAAACATGTTCTAGTTTGATAATGTCAAGGTACTAGAGAATAATGCGTTTAAAATTCTTAAAATCCCCTTTGTGTAACTGAGAGGTGCTATTATTCACTGCCTTAAATTACTCTGTGACATGTTCTTGATCTTGACCCAGAGACCATTCCTTACTTTAAGAATGTGTTTCTTGCTGAAAAGATTTTTCTACACCCTCTATATTTCTTCCCAATTCTGCTAAGAAAGGGAACAGTTTCTTAAATTCATTTCTCTTTGCAACATCATATTTATATCTAAAATAAGTCAATGGTTATTCTTACTAATCTTCCTGAAAATATGCATATCCAGTAGTTCATCAGGGGATTTTCTATTTGCCAAGTCTCTGCAGGTGAGAGGTTGGCTAATGTTTCTGTTGTTCCATTACACAGTCCCTCATTTCCCCAGCTTCTATTAATGGCCCTCAAGTGAGCCATTATTACTTCCTCTTGCTTCTCCTTACACGTAAGTTCAAGACAAATACAACATTTTGTATATTATTATAACAGAAGTTACCCTTAGAATCTGTATCCATTTCCCATACTTACTATCCCTAACTAGTGAACCCATACTTAGCGATTTTAAATAAAAACAAACTTTAAAAAAATCATCCTGAAACAGAGAACATTTACCGAGCCAGTGACGATCACTAGAGTATCTTAATTCTCTTTGGTGCTATGCTGGGAACACAGGTGGTACATAACTATCTATCAAAAATTCACAAATGAAGATTAGTTGATACGCTGAAACTGCAACTTGAAACATCACCCAAGTGTTCTTTTGCTATTCACTGAAGTAGATTTAAGGGCAAAAAAAACAGGGTCATCTTGCATATTACATAAGGCAGTTTTCAAATATTCTGGGATTTAAGATACTTATGAACTGCTATCACCCACAACTTAAAGAATGCCTTAAAGGGTCATTTGCTGGCTTTGTTCATCCATACATAGGTAAATGTACCTAAGTCAAGGAACTACTCTCAATAAATATTCACATTCTCTCACACTCAGACCCTGCTTTGCTATTTTGTGAGTTTGGTTTCACTGAGGCACTTCAGAAAAATAATAGTATCAGAGGACAATCATTTTGTTTTCTCCAAAAGCATTCTTTCTAAAGAACTCAGCCAATTTTCTGATAGTGGAGATAGTAGGCCTGTGAGTCAGGAAAAAGGTATGTGTAGTTATGAATTTTATTCTTTATTATTATTATTATTTTTTGTGGTACTGGGGTTCCTGGAAGCCCTTCTACCTCTGAGCTACACTCCCAGACCTATTTTATATTTTTTATTTGGAAGCAGGGTCTCTTAAGCCAGAGAGACTGGCGCCGAACCAGCGCGATCCTCCTGTCTCCACCTCCCAAGCACGGGGATTACAAGTGTGCGTGACCACTCCCGGCCTTATTCTTTGTTTTTATGTTCTAGTTCTATTTAAAACTTTTTTTTTTCAAACAAATTCACATATGCATCAATTTTCCTCTTGGGATAGGAAATCACAAAAATGATCTTCAGAATAGTCATAAATATTTGAAGTGCCAGATATCTTACAAATGTCTGTTTATATTTATCTTTCCTTTACTAAATTAGGCAATCATTCTAAACCCAAGAATGAACGGGAGGTGGTCTCCTATCCCTATATGGCTTCTTTATTTTGTACTTTTGTCTACCACAACTTGAGGTTGCTACAGCCATAATGTGCAGAAACCAGAAAACTAGACATCTCAGATGGCAAAGCACAGACCCCCCCCCACATAGGAAATATCAGGTCCCAAAAGTCAAATGCTAAAGGCTTAAAAACTGCAATGAACCAATGTTGTCTTAAGTAACTAATAAAAATTTCTTAAGTCAGTAAATATGTCAAAGATATAACATTAATGAATTTTAAAATGTCTCAACAAATACCTCGATAACAGATTGTACCTAATCAAATAGATTCTTAAAAATCATCATAACCAAAAAAGTGTTCATTCAATGAGCAAGGTATACTAAGCACCCACTTTCGGTAACACAAACACAAAATTAGACATTACATATTCTATGAATTTTAAGCGACTATTGTGTTTTCTATACTATGTAGACAAGTAGTTTCACTAAATTTTTGGCATTTTTCATATTTTCTTGTAATGTCTTATGATTTATAACCATGTAATAGACAATAAGTTTTTATAGTAAAATGTTCTGTTTAATGGAATTTCAGTTAAAAGTAAGAAATACATTTATTAATTTTTGTAAAGGTTAGAAAACTCACCTTCATAAAATTTGAACTACTTAACTTGATTGAATAGCTTGGATAATATGCTGCTTCATGTTAAGCTGAAATCCTTTTTGTAACATTCTTATGCCAGACATGTGTCATATGATTTATGCACAAGAACTCACTGAGTAAAATTAATCTGATTATTTTACAAACTTGGAAAAATTAGAAATTATTTAAAATTAGAAAACTATTTCAAATTCCCTTTATTTTATATTTTCATGTACATGTATTTATTCAGGAAATATTTTGAGTTTCTAATAAAAATCTTTATAATATGTTTTCTTGTCATTAAGGAGTCAATTCTCTGAGGGAATGTATTAAAAAATGCTGAACTTTCCATCAGTAACTGAAAGTAGCTACACACCCAAGTTCAACTAATAAATGCTAATGAGAGAACATAATTACAATAGGTTGGTACAATCAGAAAAAGGTTAATATACTTAAAAGAATGCCTTATATACAGTAAGACCTCAATAAAGTTAATTAAAACTGAAAGACGTGGTATGGTCGTCAGGTAATTAAGGAAGCCTAGGCTACTGAATAGCTATGGGTGGAGACATTCCGGGTTCTAAAACCTAAATGAGGATAAGCAATTATAAAGTCTTGGGGGTGTATTTTGGAAGTAGAATGCCCCTGAGTTCAATCCCCAGTACCAAGAAATAACGAGAATAAAGTGAGTGGCACTTTTCAAAATGGTCACTAAGGAGCCACACCTCCTCATCTTGTGTCTCCTTGTTACAACACGCATCCTAGGGTCAATGACAACACATCTAATGCCACTTTTACTATGTTTCTTCGATAGGTAGCATGGTATTTTTCTATATAAACATTTATAATATTTTCTTGAATGTGGAGTTTATAAACTATAAATTTATCATTGGGTGTGGTGGTGCACACTTGTAATCCCAGTATTTGGGAGACTGAGACAGGAGGATCGAGGTTTCTGGACAACCTCAACTATTTAATGAGGCCCTTTGCAACTCCTGTTTCAAATAAAAGAATAAAACATAGGGCTGGGCATGTAGCTCAGAGGAAGAATGCCTCTCCATCTTTAGTACTGCAAAAAAATTATAAATTTATATCTCAGATCTACATAATTTATTTTTCTTTCCACTTACTAGGTTGGATATTTAGTGGACTCTTTTTTTTTTAGTACTGGAAGTTGAACCCATGAGTATTCACATTATACCTCTGGGCTACACCTCTAGCCCTTTCTATTTTCTGTTTGTAAACAGAATTTCACTCTAGGTTGCTGAGAGTCTAGCTGCATTGCTAAAGCTGGCTTCAAACTTGTGATCTTTCTGTGTCATCCCTCTAAGAACTGGGATTACAGGCATGCACCTACACAGTTGATTAGACTACTTTGACTTGAATATATAGATTTTTACTTACACTTGAAAATCATATCTTATTTATTTTTGACAAACACATATAAACATTTCAAAAGAGCCAGATGGGAATACCGATGGGTGAGTAAGAGATAAAAAGGCCACGGTTAGCCTTCTGGGCTAGAGCTACACTTGATTCTGGGCTAGAACTACAATTGAGGGCTCCAAGTTACAGGTTTGTAAAAGTCCCATGGGGGGGGGGCAAATGAAGAGATGAAGGCAGCTCTGTTTGGACCAGAGAATATATCACTAGCTGACTCTGTGAGTGAAGTAGTAACCTTCAGTATCCTTTGTCCTCTCCTTTCTATTCCCTGGTCCTTCCCAGAAAATAAAAAACATTTATTTATTTATTCATTCATTCATTTATTTATTCATTTATTTATTTATTTTTGGTGGTGCTGGGGATCAGACCTAATGCATATCCAAGATAAGCATTCCACTACTGAGCTACATCCTCACCAACCTGAAATAGAATTAAAGTATCAGAATGAAGAAGAAAAAATAAGAAAAGGAATCTAACCAAAGTCCTTTCACTCGTCAGGCCCTCCTAGGAGAGTACTATCAATTAATTAATTAATGAAGGGGAAGATTTAGAGCCAGAGTGAGAAAGAGTCAGACTAAGCTTCCTCAAGAGAACTACAACCAATTTAGTGAGTTTGAACAGGTGAGGGGACAGAAAATTAATCACATCACAATAATATTGCACAAGTCCTTCTGAGAAATGTTTTTGAAAACTGCATTATTATAGGAATATAGAAACTACACTGTCATTCTTTTCTGGACATATTATCAAATTATTTCTTAAAACACCAGGTATTTTAGTTTTAAAGAGAAATAAGTCATGATTGTATGAATTATCTCAGTTTCATTAAAAATAGGCCATTAAAATTAATGACTCAATATATAATTGTGCAGAGCTTTTCTTAAAATATCTCAATGTTCTTTTTGAATTAGATGGAAAATCTGAATGAACTGAGTTATAATATCTGCATAATAACTTGTAGTTTGTTATATAAGCAGACCAAAACTAGGGTGAACAATGAATTAATAACAATTCAGAATGAAAACATTAGTAGAATAACAGAATTCTGCCTTGACTCATATATTCTTTAATATTCTTATATGTAACTTTGATGGCCATATTCATTACTCAACCATGTAATAGAAAAAATGGAAGAAATCTTAGTAACATAGCTAACCTGTTAGGTCTACATAAATCCCCAAATTAAGATGGAATAAACTTCAATAATAGTGTAGAATTTATATAGAAAAACAGTAAAGTTCTGCATTGGGGTTTAAATATTTCATTTCATGAGGATGATCTTGGATATTTTTAATTAGTCATCATAAGAGTTATAATATTGCTAAATATTATTTTGTGTTTATCATGTGGAAAGCTCTCAAACATTTTTATATGGTTTAATATTTAGTCCTCACTGCAATGCTATCCAATATGTAACATTTATTCTCATTTTTAAATATTTTTAATAATCGTGGAAGTTACCTTTCCATTACTGTACAAAACAACTTAGATGCAGAGAGGTATATTTTGGCTCATGGCTTCACATATGTCAGTCTACACTTGGCTCCATTGTTTTGCTATTAGTTGAGTAACATAATGTCTCTGTCACTATTCTCACTGATGTAAACTAAAAAAACTTATCACACAATTAAAAAAAAGATATTTATCTGCTCACAGTTTTTGGAGATTTGGGGGTTTAGTTCACATAGGGCTAGGGTCTGCAGAGCTCAGTGCATGGTAATGGGAAGGAGAGAGAAAGAGGAGAGAGAGAGGGGGGGGGAGATGGAGAGAGAGAACAGAAAGATAGAGAGAATGAGAGGAGAGGAGAGATAAATTGAGAAGAGAGAGGTCTCTGCTCTTGCATTATGGAGTTTGGAATCAAAAGCAGGCACATAAGCAAGGGAACTCAAAAACAAAACACTGACTGTAAGGCCATACCCCCAGCACTCACCCACTCCAGCCACAATCTTCAGGCATAAGTTGCCAGCCAGTAAACCTATTACAATGGAATTATCCACTGAGGAGGTTATAGCCTTCATGACTTAATCACATCAACTCTGAACATTAGTAGATGAGCTCTTCTGGGGACATTCTCTATCTAACACTGACACATAACATCATGGTGGAAGCACATGGTAGAAGAAAACTGTTCATCTCATGGTGGCTGGGAGGCAGAGAGAAGAAGAGGTCAAGGTCACCAGATGCACTGCAAGGCACATCCCAATGAGCTATCTTTGATTCGGTTCTACCTCTTAGAGGTTCTACCACCTTCTCATAGCACCATAGGCTGGTGACCTAGCATTTAACACCAGGTCTTTGGAAGATATTATCTAAACCATAGTAGAAACTGAAACTTATTTAAGAAAATATAACAAATCCAAATTATTTCCAAGTCACTAGCCTTCTTTTTTTTCACCAACATGACTCAGTGCTAAAGAGAGTTTTATCTTGAATAAGAGATGTGCTCGATTCATAGCAGGTCCTGTTTCTTCCTCCTTCTCCCCAAACTGAAGACTAGACTTGTCCCTCAAATCATAGAAGAAAGCTTTATCTGCTTGATAAAGAATATGAAGAAAATATTCTTTCACTCTCTGCTTTACAACTGACTGTACATCTGTACTATTGCATGTTGTTTTAATTACAATAGGAACTGTGTGCGGGATGACTGGGAGGAAAGAACGAGGGGAAAAGAATGTAGTCAGGGAAGTGAAGAGTGTATCTTCTGGTTATTTTAATTTTAATCCTCACTTTCTGATGGTTCATGTTCAAAGGACATCCTCGGCCATGTACCGCTCATATTATGTTTTCCTTTCTATTGGATAGTTTATGTTTTATGATGAAAGACTTTGAGGAACGTGTATTTAGATTAATTTGTTATCCATTTCAAGTCCCGGGGAGGGAGGAGGGAGATATATATATTGTAAATTAAGAGTGAAGAAATAGAATATTAAAGTGAGCTTTCATCTCGGCTCCACCTTTTATGAAACATGCCTTCACATTTTATCAAAGGATGGTTATCACTCTGAAGCCACTAATAAAGAAAATACTGTAGAAGTTCTATATTGAAAATGTCTAAAAAACTGGAGAATCAACTTTTTCATCTGATAAAGTCCTTTGGTTCTGAAAACTGCAAGGATCATGATTAAGTCATTTAAAAAGTAAGCTTATTTTTTTTCCTCACTAAGAAGTTCTTTTTAAGACAGGAGCAACACATACTTTTTCTAATGTTTTTTTCCTTAGTTCTTCTCTCTAGTACTAGAATACTGTAAGGAAACTGTACATTTCTCAGCAAAATTATTCTTTATTGGACGTGATTTTCTTCGCCATATCTTTTCTCCTTTGAATGCATTTACTTTATTGCCTTCTTTTTGAGAAAAATGTAAAATACATGCCGAAACCTATCAGAAACACCTCTCTGAAGTCTGACCAACATAAATTGTGAAATAATTTGAGCATATTAGGTTCTGATCTTTGAACATTCTGCTTTGTTGTTGTTGTTGTTACCCAATACCTAGCAACCCTAAAATTTAGCATCCTCAGATTGAATTTTACTTGACATGAAATAGCTAACACTATATATGTTTTCTTACATTGTAATAATTCAGCCTTATCTTATAATCATATTTATTCAGAGATTCTAATTTCCATTTTCAGATTCTATCATAATTGCCACATCACTGGATGTGATAACATCCCAAAGAAAAGCTCACCTGACACCGGATCTAAGTCAGAGACCATTTTCTGGGAAATAAAATGAGGTAAGCAGTTTTTCACTGAGAAAATTAAAAGTATTAGAAACCTTTAAAGACATTATATAATCTAAATCAAAGAATGAAACACTTTTGTTATGTAGTATTTTAGAAAGCATTGAAAAAAATTATATGTCAACACTCATAAAGCATAAAATCCCCCAAACCTAAAAATTATGAGACATTATAATATTTCAAGACTTAAAAGTAATTTTTTTCCAGCCAGGCGTGGTGGCCTACGCTTATAATCCCAATACTTGGGAGGCTGAGAAAGGAGGATTGAGGTTCACAGATAGCCTCAGCTACTTAGTGATGACCTCTGCAACTTAGTGAGACCTTGTTTCAAAATAAATAACAAAAAATAGGGCTGAGGTGTAGCTCAGAGGTAAAATGCCCCTGAGTTCCACCCTCAGTTCTGCAAAAGAAAAGAAGGAATTTTTAGATACACGTTTTCAAATGTTTATAATAGGAATATGATGTGGGTTAAAGCACAGGATCAAAAGGAAGAGGTGTCATATTTGTCCCATCATCACGATATTAGTAAAGTCACTTTAACTCCCTGTGACCAGCCTGAATCATTTTGTAATAATATAATCAAATATGCTAATTTTAATCTCTTATATATTGAACTTCATATTTTCCCATTACTCTACTTCAGAGTTAGAAAAAGAGCAATGCAACCTCTGAAAGAAAGGCCAAAAAGACTGTTAAGAGTAGTTGTGGTAGGTATGGAGATCATGGTAATGGACTGTTACAGTGAATAAGAGCCTTTGGGCTCAACTTTGAATATATCTTGGACATGTGGGATTTTATAATCAAAGAGTAGGGTAGAGCTCACTGGACAGAAAACTACTGAGAGAAAATATTCCAGTGGGGCACCTGAAGCCACTTAACAGGATTCTTGTTGACCACAGGATAAGGTGACCAAATGTCACCTGAGGAATGGAGGAGGATGAGAAACCTAACAGCTATGAAGGGCGTTCAAATATCAAGGGTAAGAGCCTCTTACTAAGCTGACTTAGCAGGGATCTTTGCTAAAATTAGATTTTACAATGAAGTACAAATGAACAGGAAGTTCTAGAGCCTAACTAAAAAGTTCAGCTGAGCAAAAATCTTTATCTTCAGATTGAGAATCTGTCTCAATCAAAGCTTTTTGGCATTTGTTATTGTTTCTACAGCTGCTTCATAGTATATTTTACTTTTTAATTTTTCTTACAAGATATTTTGTAGAGTTTCCTTTGATTATCCTACATTGACCTAAATATAGTGGTTAAGATTTCCTAAAGAAAGTGACGATCTTAGAACTCTGCTTCCCAACATTGTGTAGGATGATATCATAATTCCCTACTCTAAAAATTATGCTAGCTTTGCATTAGAAGTATTTGAATCTAAAACATAATCCCATTGCTCTTGTACCTAGAAGCAATACAATGCTATTTAACAGTTATGTGCAATCATGAGTCGGTATGTTGGATTGTGGCTTCTCATTTTCTCCCTGAACTCACAGAAGTGGAATCTCTAAGAGCATAAGAATTCAGTTAAGGATAGCTGCTTCTCTCTTCTCTTACAGCCTTTTTTCTCTTAGAATATGGAATGGTTATGCCTTAACAAAAATTAACTTCCTGATACTAGCTCCTAGCTCCTAGCTCCCTTTTGACGTAGGGGCTGGTTTCCTATCAGTCTTCAGTTTGGGCAATTGGTTCCCCTTGTAATGAACTCAGAAGGTGGGGCCAATATATACAGGTCCTTAGTTTCCAGGATCTTTGGTTGTAAGTCAAACACATAAGCTGTGTTTGAGCTTTTAGCTGTTTTCAAATGGAGTATATGATTTGTGAAAGTTAAATAAATCATCTTTCCCAAAATTAGAGAATTTTCAGACCTTTGCCTACAATTATTGTTCAACAGAATCCTTTGCCCACTAAAAATTCTTTCAACTCCAGTGGTTAAAACCAGGAAAAAGGAAGATAATTATACTACTACCGCTAATGTTCCATAATGTCTTATTTTTTTTTCTTTTACTCTGGGATAATTTAAGTTTCTGGTTACTTCTTGTTCTCTCAAAGAAGAACACTTTTACATTTTCAATAAGCCTCTGGTTTAATGACTTTGCATTGGATAGTGTGTCTGCTCTGAGAAGTTATTACTGCATAAGGAGGAATTTACATTGTTTTACATTAATGGAATTTTAACCATCACCCAACATTCCAATAACTGTTAGATACAAAATGTGTTTCCATTTAAATTTCAAACAAGGTAAATTTTAAGTATCAGAATATGTAGGGATTTTAAGAAAAGCATAATGAATTATCCACTAGTTCAATGCGAAGCCTCCTTTTATTCAGTACAGGTACCATTAGCATGACATGAACAAATTAGACAGTCAAAAAAGGTCCAGATAGCAATCCTTCCCGTCACTGACCTCATTCTAAAAATATAAATATCATTTCTCCAAAAACTAATTGTCCAAGGGCAACAAAGAGCTTTAAAATATTTCAGTATAAAAAAGATTAAAGTCCATATACATATAGTGGTACAGTGCTCATTTTTTAAATGATAAAGAGGTTGTTTTAATACAAGAAAGTGTTAAGATTATTTCCGTTTTTCAGTCACATTCCATAATTTTGATAATAAACTGGCATAACAATATCCTTACAACATTGTATAGAATAAAGATTTATTCTAAAATTTAGAAACTAAAATGCAAATAAAGGCATATCATTGGTTATTAATGATTGAAAAATGGCCTTTAAGCTTCTTTATGTAATGTGTTCAGTAAGAAAGATTTGCTAGATAGGGTGGCAGTACAGTTTTATAAGAGCCCCTAACCTTTCTGTATTGTTAAATGAAACCTTTTTTTTTTTTTCTCAAATTTATCCATCTGCTGAAGGACTTGGGGTAGGTGACTTAGGCCAATCTTACAGACTACATTTTCCTTTGACAATGACTGGCTTAGGGATGGATGGCCAAACTGGCCAATAAAACTTGAGAGGAAGCTAGTTTCAAACTTCTTCAAAATATTTTCACATGAAAATTACTGTGGGGGTGACTTTGGAAAGTGCTACAGCCCTTTTGCAAGTGTAAAGAGAGCCAGCCCATAGGTGATTACAAGAACCAAACCAAATAACAATAATAAAACCTGAACAGAGATGGAGGCAACCATTTGCATGAAGAGTCTACTGACATATTATTAAGCTTTCAAATGCCATGCCTCAGGATTTTAAATTATATGAAATATATATATATATATATATATATATATATATATATATACACATACATATATATATATATCTGTATATATATACATATATGTATGTATATATATGAAATATTATCAATGTCTGTGACTTGTAATTGAAGATATGGTACCTGATAAGCTGAGAATATAGTTAGAAGCAATTTCAAAGGCAGAAGAATTATGCAAGTTATATGTCACTTAAAATAGTTAACAAGACTACAATAAAGGAAATTCAGAAACCCATCATATCATAAGTGCTTTTCAAGTATATTACTAAATAATTTCAACCTGATGTCTTTAACACAGAAATGTTGCTTTAAAAAAATATGGTAGCCGGGTGTGTTGATGCATGCTTTTAATTCCATTGCTTGGGAGGCTGAGACAGGAGGATCACAGGTTTACCACTATCCTCAGCTACTTAGGCCCTCTGCAACTTAGTGGGACCCTGTTTCAAATAAAGAATAAAATACAGGGCTGTGGTTGTAGCTCAGAGATAGAATGCCCCTGGGTTCAACCCTCAATACTGCCAAAAAAAATAGTGGTCAAATTGAGGCCAGTATCATCTTTTTGTTGTAGTTGTTTTTCCTGTTTTGTTGTTGTTGTTTTGCAGTATTGGGAATTGAAACCAGGAATATTCTAATTCCAAGTTATACTTCCAGTCCTATTAATTTTTTTTATTCTTTATTTTGAAACAAGGTCTCACTAAGCTGCAGAGGGCATTACTAAGTAGCTGAAGCTGACCGTGAACCTGTGATCCTCCTGTCTCAGCCTCCCAAGTACTGGGATTACAAGCTTGTGCCACCACGTCCGCCTGGCTTCCATCTTCATTACTTCTTATTGTTCATTTGACAGCATCTCAGCTACAAAATGTTTAGTTGAGAATGAATTCTCCAATCCATTAGCTATGCTGCCCTAAATGACAGTTATGATTCGAGGTCTTGAAATCTAGACCCAATTCTTGAAAAATTTCAGGAATGTTTAAATTAGGCATTATGTTTTATTCATATACTCAGTTATCCATTCTCCACTAATTTATCATTCATGGCTTCAATTCCCAAGCATTCATTTAGGTCCTACCTATGTAAGCCTCAGAAAATGAGACACACGAGGTGTATTAGAGAATATGAAAAATGGTTTGCTTTCTTGGAGATCATAAGCTAGAAGGGGAAAGGTGTCATATGATTAATCAAAGGCTTAATAATTTATTTTAGTTGATGGAAGTACTAAGTGAATGTTAAAGGTTGTCAGAAAGGGGATGACAAGATTACCTGACCTAATTTGAGGAAGTTGTCCATGATTATAAAATTACCCAGGGGGAAGGTTGATAATGGGACAGTGTGCCTCCATAGGAGGAAAATCAGTTTATCAGTGACATTCAGAATCTCTTGTGCTTGGTGATAATTAGGAGCAGACAGACTTTATTTTTGTCTTACCGTATCCATAGGTAACAGTTACTTCCTCATTGCCAGGAGCATGGATGGGCCACAGTTGTAGCTCAACACTTAGAAAATATTATCCCTGAGAAGTGACCATGTATAAAATACCATCACCATAAATCTCTTAAACATGAGAATCAGTGAAAGGCAAGGGGTGCATATCACACCTCTGTCACAAAACTATAGGGCTCTGTTTAAGAGATATGAGCAAATTGTAATTGTGGTTATTTAGATTATTCAATTTATCATAGTCTATTTTCTTTCTAAGTGCCTAGTCCCTGTTTCTCTATCTCACCAAAGTATCATCAGGTCTATTTTGAAGTCAAGAAATAGCTGATATATATATATCGGTATGTACACAGATACACACAAAGTCTTTGAAGAGAGTATTTTAGATATGGCATTAGAGGGTTTTCCATTCATTCCTCTTAGAGGCTTCTTGTATTAAATAAGTGTCCCTTCTTGGATTTGGTCATTTGTAAAAACAAATGAAAATTCAAAACAACAAAAATAAAAGCACAATAATTACTATGATGAATAACTTCTAACTGGAATTACATGCTGGACAAGAATTCTTATTTCAGACATCTCTCTTTGCCATTCTTGACTTTGATTAAATTTTCTGTATAATGTATATTATTCTTTTTAATATTCTTAAATTTCAGCATACACTATAGTTTAAATATTTCCTTTTTTGTATTGATGCAATTTTAGACATGCTTTATTTCTGCTTTTTTTTTTTTTTTGCAGGTCTGGGGATGAAACTCAGGGGCATTCGACCTCTGAGCTACACCCCATGTTCTATGTTTTTAATCTTTATTTTGAAATAGGGTCTCACTAAGTTGTAGAGGGCCTCACTATGAAGTTGAGGCTGTTGTGAACTGCGATCCTCTGGTCTCAGCCTCCCAGTGCTGGGATTACAAGCATGCATCATCATACCTGGCTTTCTGAATCTTTAAACGGCACTAAATTTCTTTTTTTTTTCCCATCAAGAAATACTTTATTATAAATGTCTACATACATAGTTTTAATAAATTTAAATCATTAAGATGTAAAACACAAAAGATACTAATACAGAAAAAAATCTAGTGTTGAGCAATAAATTACCGTATCAATCCTGTGTATCATACTGTACACTTTCAATGCTTTATCCCATGTAACCCTGTTTGCAGGTTGGTAGAGGAAATCAGAGAGTTTAACCGTTGATTCTGGAATTATCACTTCAACACGGTATCTAGAGTTAACAGAATTTTTAAAAAGTCAAAATTTTAGTTTAAGTTGAAAATATGGTGCTATTAAAGGAAGGCTAAATTAGCAAATAATAGTGAATAAACCCGATGGTAGTACAAGTTGAGTATCTTTTATCAGAAATACTTAGGGCCAGAAATGTTTCATATTTTGAAGTATTTGCATATATACATAATGAGATATCTTGCAGATTTCAATTTTTTTTATTTTGATTTCAGATTTTGGAGTATATATAGTGATATATCTTAGGGATGGGAGCCAAGTCTAAACACCAATATTCTTTCATGGTTCGTATATACCTCATACTCCAATCCCTGAAGGGTGTGTGTGTGTGTGTGTGTGTGTGTGTGTGTGTGTATGGTACTGGGGATTGAACCCAGGACCTCACTCATGCTAGACAAATGTTCTACCACTAAGCTACATTCCCAGCTCTTTTAATTCTTTAAAATTGTGGGACAGGGTCTCACTAAGTTAGGCTGGCCTTGGCGTAGAGTTTCTTGTGAAGCTATGGTCAGAACACTGGCCTAAGGCTGCAGTTAATGGAGGGCTTGAGAATCTGCTGGAGAATCTGCTCCTAGAGGCCCTATTCCAAGATGGTGCTGCTGTGGTCAGGGCACTAAATTTCAGTTTTTAAAGTTCATGATGTTGTTGACAGGATGTGTACAATGGCCAGTTGTATTTTTAGTCCAAAACGTGAATTTTGATGTTCAAAGTGGGATTTATATGTTTCATATATGAAGTATGGTCTTTGTAACGGTTTAAATGCTATTACTTATTAATATGAACAATTTTGAAAGTTTAAATATACTGTAATCAAAAGGAAAAGTAATCATTTTTAAATTGGACTAGAAAATCAGTTTTGTTATTTAAAAATTCTTCAAGTATGCAAAATGAATTTTTTAGTTCTATTTTTAGTCCTTTATAATTAGGAGACAATTTAATCAGCACAAATAAGCCATACTATTAGTGTCAATCTCATTGTATATTTGGAGAATATTGGAGTTAATTATAGAGATGTGCTAAGTAGAATAGAAATATGTAAGAGTTTTGAGAATATTAATAATTCTTTAAGTGCTAGGAACCTACTTTAAGGTGTATGTTTTAAGGATTAACTTTAGTTTCCTGTGGAGGAAGAGGAAGTTTGAGTACTAAATAACTTTTAGATAAATTTCAGGTCTTAAATAGAATTTTTAAATCATTATGCATTAAATGTTTGCAAATCATTTTGTTTCTTAGGTAGTAACTGCCATTTTCTTCTAAATCAGAGTTTTGCAAATACAGAATTATTGATATTTTGAGTGGAATAATATTTGCAGTAGGATTTGCAGTGGAGTGCACTGCAAGATGGTGAGCAAGTTCCCAGGACTCTATTTCCAGAGTTCAATAGGATTGACCTTGTAATGTTTTAGGTTTAAAATGTCCCACTATCCTGCATGGAAACAAGATAGCAATGTTTAAGCCCAGCTTGGTTGCTAAAAAGGTTCTCTGAGGCAGTGGTCCACTTTCCCCATGCTCTTTCTGTCTACTTCTGACCCTCTGCTCTTCCTCTCTCCGGCTTCTTCCAGATGCCATGTCCTGATTCTGCATACCAGGCCTCACATGGACTAGACCTTTACATCTCCAGAACTGGGAGCAAATAAATCTTCTTTCCTCTGTATTGTGTGGTTAGTAGTTTGGGATTATGGCACTGAGAGTGTTAACCAGAAAACCCCAACTCAAATTTGACCCCCCAAAATATATATATGATGGAGATTTGGTAATGCAAAAGTTATCAAATGTTCTCTGAGGAGGAAACTAAAAGCCATGGAAGAGTAAAATCCTATAACAAAGGAATAATTCTAAACCTTGTTCATAAACACTCTCCAGCAATGAATATTTTAAATATTTGTCTTTTTGTTTTTCAGCCAATGTACTAGTCTCTGCAATGGCCATCACAGAAGAAAACCAAGCAAAACACTAAGGACTGTTGAGATTAGGAGGCTCCTAAGGAACGTTCACTTTGGGATCTGAGGACAAGATAACTTAAAGAGCTTTAGGAGAAAATTTGAAGGTCTGTCAATTTTCAGATAATTTTGAGCAGAGATGGACTTTCTTCAAATTTTATGAACAATCTGGATTTTATTCAGATGAGGAGCCAGTGATGCTTTGTGAGAAGCCTAGGGAGATAGAGAAGATCTGCTGCAGGAACAAGAGGATCCTAGTAAAAGTTCTTAATCTTTTCACATACCAACCTTCAATGTCTCTCTGACATGTACCTAAAAAGATGGTACATAGCTGTGTCAACTAAAGGTGGCCCTGGTGAATCTCAGCGGCATTAAGTTGTAGCTTTCGGTTCTCCGTTCAGTAATACTGGCAGTTTGGCTTTGAACCACACAACCTCTATATATTTGATTCCCCCACATGCAAGTACTAAATCTGCTAGATACAGGAGTTTGTTTCATGTTATGCTTTTCATGTGAATGAAAACATTAATATGTTATTAAGATTTACAGTATACCAATATGGAATTAGTTTTTCATTAAATCAAAACTATCTGCCACAGGAGGTACCATGTTTCATGACCCATGCCATTTTAAATCATTAGTGTGTTTCCTAAATAATGAATGAATGGATGGATGGATGGATGAATCTGTTAAAAGAAACTCGTCAGGTTGTCCATTTCTGAGCTGCAGAAGTTTGGCTCCCACTTTTGTATTTGTTTTCGTTTTCTGTGATTCTGAGGTGCAAACCCAGTGCCCTGAACATGCTAGATAAGTGTTCTTCCACTGTGCGACATCCCATGCCCTTGGGTTTCATTTTTATGTAGAGCAAAGGCAAACAAGTTGTAAATATTAACAGAAATATAGATATAAATAAACAACATATGAGATTTTTTTCTAATTAGCATTGTAATAAAGTGAAAAAAATGTTAAATCTACTAAATCCTTGCCATACAATAAGATCTATATATTATTTACTATCCAAGTCATATAAGTTGAGAAGTATTTAATGTTTATTTTACTCTTTTTAGGAAATAATTTAATGCCTTTGAGAACAGGCTCATAACTCAACTCCTGAATAGTTTTATTTTGTTCTCTGAGTATATTTTTTTTATTTACTAATGATTCTATAGTCTACCATATTATTGTTTTGAGAATAAAATAGAATAATTTAATTGAAACAGTTGACTGCTTGATCCATCACCAATACTTATTCAAATAGAAATAAATTTTTAATAAATATTTACTTGTTAATACCTTGCTGTCCATCCTCAGCAACTAAAAGCAGTTGATCAGTACTGCTGGCATTTGATTGCAATTAAAATTGAATTTCCTTTCTATGAATTCTCTTATATCTCTTCTACAAGATCAACAGTGTTCTTATTTTTACTGTCTGGACCATCTGCTTTCATTTCTGCTATCTTGTGTTTCTTATTTCAATATTTTTACTCTTTGAAACCTCAAATGCTAGCTAACTGGTTACATCACTACTAAGACTTTCTATTTCTATTTTTATGGAAGAATGTGCCTTATATGGCTTCTGTAAAGCCCTGCTTGCCTTCATGAATGGCTCATATGTAAAACACCGAGACAATAATGTACTGCTCACTGTCTCTTGTCTTATCCTCAGCCTCTCTTGTACCCTGGACAGTATCAACCAAACCTTCCTCCTCTGCAGCAGATGTTCAGATACTTAATCTCTCAGGTCCTGTGGCAGGACTAGAACCTCCACATCAGTTACTTGTAGTGAAGAAACCCCACCTATCCTACATTCCCATTTTACCTATGTCTCTCTGAATAAAAGAAAGAAGAATGCAAAACATTTACAACATTCAGAACAGCTCCCTGTAATTCTTTGTGCACAAAGAGATTCATTTATGGACACAGTGGGACTTCATGTGCTCGTGAGGAGTACCACCACTAGTCCCAGGAGGACTGAAATCGCTTTTGCATGGCCTATAGAGATCAAAACAAATGTATATTTTGGGAAGAAGAACTGGACTACATTGTTATAGATTTCCATTGAAAAGCAGTGGAATTGCAAAGATTGGAACATGAACACCACACACAAACAAGAATAAATGCCTCTTTGCATGTTCTATTGATTTTTCATGATTATGACCTTCTGCTTAAACTTACTTGGTTGTGATCCTAATTTTCTACTCAATCTTTGTTTAGATCCCACTGGGAGAGTGATATAGTGTGATTATTCAGAAAGGCAGAGAAAGAGGAGATTAAGACTCCCTGCTAATGAGAACAAGGGAAAGAGAGAGAGAAATGTGCCAATCTAAGTGTTCTACCTGTAAATTGAGCTGCCAGACAAGAGGAAATAAATAATGCTTCATCACAAATCTCCTTTAATGCAAAAAGTTCTAAAAATAAATAGTAAGCAAAACAAACAGATTAGAATAACTGCAGGGAGGTAGTATAAATTTATCCCACTATATTTTTAACAATAATATAAATGTTAAATTCACTTCAGGTTTATATAGCCATAAACACAGTATTATTTTCTAAAAAATTAATTACTTTTTGAAGGATTTAAATATGACTTACTTCAATATACATGTGTCAGATTCATTTTGATTTTACTTAATTTATTACATATTTAACTATGAATGAAAAATCATTATAGAATAATTATATATATATATATATATATATATATATATGAAAAATAAAATAAGCCATGACAATTATTCATGTAGTCTTAAGGCAGGTAGCTTTTAATGAGTAATGAAAATACATAATTATATTACAATATTATAGCTTTGAAATACAAGTGTGCAATTTTAAATTCTATTTTGGAGGGTTTAGGTGCTAGGGATTCAACCCAGGGTATTCCACGTCAGAGCCACACCTCCAGTAATTTTTGCTTTTCATTTTGAAACAGGGTTTTTTAGGTTTCTGAGAATCTCACTAAATTGCTGAGGCTGGTTTGGAACCTGCTATTGTACTGTCTTGGTTTCTCAAATACTGAAATCACAGGTGTGCAACACCACACCCCGCCATTTGTACATATATATTTCTACATCACTTATCCGATAGTCTTTAAAAATACTTATTTTGTTATCAACCTATAAATTTTATTTTCTTTGATTTCACATTAAGCATTCCTAAGCAGGGTGTGGTGGCACAGGCATGTAATCCCAGAATTTGGGAGGCTGAGAAAGGAGGATCATGGTTCAGGGACAGCCTCAGCTACTTAGTGAGGTCTTCTGCAAATTAGTGGGACCTTTTTCAAAACTAAAAAATAAGAAATAGGACTGGTGGTGTAGCGCAGAGGTAGAATGTCCCTGGATTCTATCCCCAGTACCACAAAAATGAATGAATGAATGAATGAACTATTCCTAACACAGTGCCATTAAATAATTGCATATTTTATGTTTTAATTGGTTCATTGTAGTCTCCCACAATGCAAATCATGCACACAGTACTTAGTAGTCCCCACCTCCCCATTTCCCTCCCTCCCAAAAACAAGTACCTGGATTGACAATGGTATATTTATATGTATACATATAGTTGATGGTATATTTACATTAACGAAACTCAGTCTTTCTACTTAACCTTTCCTTCCTGGCTCCAATGAGGATTTCCCTCCATTATTTGGAGTCCCTCTGTTATCCAAATTACTCCTTAGCTTGTACATATTAGAGAAAACATAGGACCCTTCATTTTATGTGATTAGCTGATCTCACAACATAATGTTCTCCAGGTTCTTCCATCTTCTTGCAAATGATGTAATTTTGTTCTTCTTTACTGCTGATTAGAAATCCGTTGTGTGTATTTCTCTTAATTTTGTAATCTATTCATCTGTGGATGGATACCTAAGTTGGCTCCATAATTTGGCTATTGTAAATTTTGCTATGAACATCGGTATGCATATAGTACAGTAGTTCTCTGGTTTCTACCACTTTGGAAAGATATCCGGTAGTGGTGTAGCCAGATCATATGATGGGTCCAGTCCCAGTTTTCTAAGGAATACCCACACTGATGTCCATAGTAGCTGAACTAGCTTGCAATCTTACCAACAGTATAGAAGAGTTCCTACTTTACCATGTCCTCATCGACATTTATTGCTTGACTTCTTTATGATTCCCATTCTGATTGGGGTTAGATAAAATCTCAGTGTAGTTTTGATTTACATCTCCCTGATTGCTAATGATTTTGGACATATTTTATTGTATTTATTGGCTGTTTGTATCTCTTCTTTAGTGAAGTGTCTATTCAATTCAGTGGTCCATTTCTTGATTAGATTATTTGATTTTCTATGTAAACACTTAAGTTTTTTGTATATTCTAGATATTAGTCCTCTGCTGGACCTATAGCTGGTAAAGATCTTCTCCCATTCTGTAGGCTTTTTTATTTAGACTCTCGATGATTTCCTTTGATGAGCAGAAACTTTTTGATGCCATACCACTTGTTAATTCTTGTTTAAATTTCCTGAGCTTTGGAGGTTTTGTTGAGGAAGTTTCTACGTTTTCCTATATGTTGGAATGTTGAAACTATATTCTTGTTTAATAGTGTCACACTTTCTGATCTAACTTACAGGTCTTTGACCCATTTCAAGGTAATTTCTGTACCGTATGAGAGGTAAGGATGTAGTTCAATTTTTCTACAAATGGATAGCCAGTTTTCTCAGCACCATTTGTTAAAAATTCTGTCTTTTCTCCAGCATATGTATTTGGTCCCTTTGTTGAAGATCAATTGAATATAAGTATGTGGATTTGTTTCTGTTTCTCCTTTTTGGAGCAAAATAATTGCATTTTTAAATGCATTTTTCTATATGTATTTTAGATATTTCTAACTCTTGAGACTATTCAAATTTAAGTGTGAAGTGTAGTTTTCATTGCTAATTATGTTGGGTAGTTCTCTCTTTCATTTGGTTTTTCATTTTGAAATGGATGCTATATGAATATTAATTCACTACAAGTATTCACAGGTCTTACTGTTACCATTCCTCTCAATTAAGTTTTCATCCATATTAATCTGATATTTAAGAATTTTTAATTGCTTTAGCTGTTTCCTTTGACCATGTTATTAAGCACATAGATACAAATAGAATTTGAGTTACACTAGACACAGAGAACTAAGATATATATTTTAATGTTGTATTAATTGTCCATATCTCAGTGGACCAGACAATGGTCAGAGCCTTCTGCTTATGAGGCAGTTTAATGTGGTTCTTTAGGTCAGGAACTCTGGAAACAGCTGGATTTAGGTTGGAAACTATGCTGGTGCTTCCTAGAGACGTGAACTTGGTTAAGTTACTTAATCTCCTTAAGCCTTGCATTTTTTATCTGGATCATTTAAAAATAACATCAACTTTATAGGCAAGTTATAAGACTGGCATGAGAAAATTAATGTCATTAATTTCTCATAATAAATGTCTTTAGTCATTTCTTATGATGACATTACAGTATTATTCTACATTGGTGTTGTGTTTATTTTCAGTTGGAGAGTTGTAAATATAGAGGAAGCAGTGAGCTGGCCTTGTGTAAATTTGTACCTGTTTGAATTAGGGTGAAATCATGTAGAGACAAAAGATAAGTTAAATGGAAAGTGTTTTGTTTCTTATTTTTAGCAGGATTTTGACACTATTCTGGAACTTTTTCATGTATGGGTTATTGTGGCACTATGGACTTTTAGTACCAGTAGATATTATATGCACAACTCATTGCATAATAATATTCACCTTAAAAATATTCCAGACATAACTTACAATTGTCACATAAGGTACTAAAATGCTTTCTGCTGCAAAATTTTAAATTACAGGCTATCTATAAATTCCACATTTAAATAGCAAAAAAATGTTATGTTTAAAATTGGAGAAAACAAATTTTTAATACACGAAACCAATAATCAAAATTAATGTTAGGCACATCTATTGCCCTCCTTACTACATTCATTGAGTCATCAAATGTACATTTTCAATTATTTTTGGAAAGCCACAAAAATGTACATTTTTGATATAATTTAAACATGCTATAAAATTGTATGTTTCTAATATGTCAACACCCATTTCACAAAACACTGTGTATTTTTTTAAAAAGAAAAAATGGAGACAGGTTGAACCCTTATATTGAATCTAGTTTCCCTTCTGAGAAGTAATCATTGTTCTGAAGCTCATACATATACTTCCAGTTAATTTATTCTATACATATTTAATATCAAATTTTATATATGATTATAATTTTGGAGTATTTAATATCATATATATGTATCATACAAATGTATATATATTTTTTTTTGTAGAAAGCTTATTTTACTCAATATTGGTATTTTCAGATTTATCCATGCTGATACATAGAGTTTACTGCTATGAAGTATTCCACTTTATAAAATCCATCACAATTCTGTGTTCATTCCCACAATGGTGGACATTTAGATTGTTTTTTATTCTGTCCAACTATAGCAGGATTGGCTAAACCCTCTTATTATCTTCCCACTGCACTTGAATAAAATTCACCTTCTCTGCCATGAACTACAAAGTCCTTTTTGATCAGAACTCTGTATACTTTTCCTAAATCATCTCCTTCTGTCTTTAGCTCAGGGATTGTAGTAGATCTCTTGCATAATATTTAACTACTCCAAGACCCTAAAAACTCCGAGTCTATGCACCAGCTATTTCCTCTGCTTTTTCTTAGACTCACATATGACTTTCTCTCCCACAGACCAACGGATGCAGTTCAAATGACACTTCAGAAAGGCATCCATTGATCAGCTTAAAGTAAACTCATTTACCCTATGCCATGAATGTGTAGTTTGTTAACAGTATTTAGCAAACAATTCTAATATAATATATAATTCTAATACTTGCCAATTCTAGCTCATAGATATATTTAGTCATTTACTTATAGGTGTTGGGAGCATTATTAGTCATCTGCTTTGAGGTCACTTTGATCTGGTTAGGGAGGGGACAAACTGCCAGAGATACGTCAGCAAGACTTAAGATTCCCTTCAGCACACTCAGAGATTTGACTAATTAAAACAGAACAGAAACAATGAGATGTGAAACCTTTCCATTTTAGCAGCTTTCTTATGTGCTCTATATTTATATTTATGTTCTTGAAGACACTGTTGGTATGTTATTTAATGCCCTTCAGGTATAGACTCAATGGATTTATTTTTATTTAGACATATAAAATCTTATCTTCTTGCATACAGATATGAATGTTTACTTCTGCTCATAAAAATAGAAAATAATTTATCTATTACCCCATGAAGTCCCTATTAGAAAAACATGGTCATATACGTCTGGGAAATTTAAAATGTTACCATCTTATTTGTAGTATACGTCAACCAATACTTCTTCCATTTACTGAAATAGATTCTATTCATTTATGCATTGAATTTTATAAATTAGTCTGAAAACTATAAAGAGATTGAAGTGGGTCAAGAATAACTTTTTGGGGAAAAGATGATAGGGTTTAAAAAAGAAGCTAAAAAAAATAACAGGGTTTCAAGAACACATGGACTGGTAGAGCCATGGGAAACTTTTCTTTAGGAGATATTTGAAAGGATAGACCAGAATGTGCATGGTTTTTGGGTGATGGAGAATGGGAACCTATGTCACTCCTGTGGAATAAGAGTGGCTCAAAGTAGAAACATCATGGACATGTTTGTTAGATGATGTCAAGAGCTCTGTGTCAAACAAACATGTTAGTGAGCAGGTGTATTTATGCCTCCATCTGCAATTATGATACTATATAATCAAGTTGACATTCGCAGTGATGACTTCTAAGCATTGTGGAATCCTCAGCCATCAAAGAGAGACTGAATAATGTTTAATGAATTTGCACTTATCAAGTAAACCATTATACCTGGAATATGCTTTTTATTGTATGAAGTTTTTACTTCCTTAAGGGACTTTTATTTTACATTTAAGATTACTAAAATAATTTGGTCTTTATGTAACCAAACATTATGGCATAGTAGAAATTTTACTCAACTTTAAAATCATCTGTATTAGAGTTTCAACATTAAAAAAAAAAATAAAGGCACATGTCTCAGAGTATGGAACTGTTTTCTGGTCACCAAAGACTTATATCTTTATTTTAAAAATAAAGATGATTTATTCACAGTCATATTATTTGGATTCTGGGTAAATATGTTTTCCTAAGTATGTTATGTCTCTTAACAAAAAATAAAGATCTAATCACTATCTCTATTTAAATATTAAACTTTAAATATAATAATTTTAGCTGGGCATGGTGGTGCATGCTTGTAATCCCCGTGCTTAGGAGGTAGAGATGGGAAGATCGCGCAGGTTCGAAGCCAGCCACACTGGCTTAAGAAACCCTGTTTCCAAAGAAAAATATAAAAAAAATAGGTCTGGGAGTGTAGCCCGGAAGAAAAGGGTTTCCAGTACCACTAGATAGATAGATAGATAGATAGATAGATAGATAGATAGATAGATAGATAGATATAGACAGACATAGATAGATAGACATATAGATAGATAGATATAAATATATAGGTATATATAGATATATAGATATAGATAGATAGATAGATAGATAGAGAGTTTTAGACTCAGTCCAGAATTTTTAAAATAATTTTTTTTGTGTGGTACTGGGGTTCCTGGAAGACCTTCTACCTCCGGACTACACTCCCAGACCTATTTTTATTTTTGGAAACAGGGTCTCTTAAGCCAGTGCGGCTGGCTTTGAACCTGCTGATCCTGCTGTCTCCACCTCCCAAGCACGGGGATTACAAGCGTGCGCCACCATGCCAAACCCAGATTATATTTTATGTGTACATTGATGAATTTATATTTTCTAGAGGGTGCATCACTGTATTTATAGGTGATTATGATCTATGACATGAAGCTTTCCTACAGTTTTGAATGGTATAGTTGAGACGTTGGCAACCATTTATCTCAGATCATAATTTTGTGAATTATATTTTAAAAGGTATTTATACTCCCAACTACATAGGTTTATGGTATGTTAAGTTTTAATTTACTTAAAAGTAAAACAACTGAAAGTAAAACATTTGTTTTAATTATAAAAGATCTAACTTGAATTTGTACTCATTTTCTATCATTTTGAAGCCAAAAGAACCTTTCATGGGTAAAATATTCAAATTACCATAAGCTTACATATTTTGTTTGCAGCTATAAATTAAATATCAACTACAAGCAAACTGCATTTTAAACATTAATTAAAAATCTCAGACTTACAGTGGATGGCAGAAAGGGCTTCATGTTAATTTAGTGGTTTTAATTCAATCTGACTGATTTAATTATACTGCCATACTTGGTTGAAATAGAAATATTTTTCTATCTTTTGATGAATTTAAATATTCAAAACTTCACTATTCTTTTCTGAAATAATGACACAATCCACAGTAGATTTTAAATATTAATGACATTGCATGTGAAATAAAGGATGGTCTAATTTGCTTGTTAAATGCCACTGTAAATTAATTTCATTTGTATTTGATAAGTAATTTTCTACAGGCTAAAAATTAAGAGCAACTAGTAGTCCAGAGAAGATCACAGTGACTGTGGAGGGGCATTGTTTGCATTCACAAAATTTTTCTGCAAATTAGTTTTCAACTTGGACAGTTTTTTTTATATTTATTTTTGCCTCATTTGTTGGTCAGTGAAAATGTCATCAGAAAAAGATATTTTATCTTATATTAGACTCTATGTAGGATTACAAGTATTTCTGGTTGTTTGTGCCAATCTTTTCTTAAACTTATCCCAAACATTTTCTTATCTTACCAAAAAGGATTTATTCTCAGAGATAAATTTTCCCAGGTTTTTTACACTGGTTAATCCTTGAATTCCACTTATATGTTTCAAGAAAGAATTATTATATTGTGTTCATTAATATTCATAACTTTTCTAGTTCAAGATATAGGTCAGTGGGAAATATTTTAAATTTGGTAGTTATCAGCTTCACTTTAATTCATACCATGGGTAGCTCTCCAATTTTTCCAATTTTAAGTGGGAATCAAGCTGGTTCTACATGTTTAAAGAGAATTGCACCTGTGTTCCACAAGACGGAAGAGTCCACACTTTGAATCAGGATTTACTTATAGGAAATTTGCTGTCCTGGTTTTCCATCTATGAGAATAACTAGAATCATATAAGCTGAGACATGGAAACATGAAGACTCACATGTCGTCCCCAAATCATGGACTTGCTAGTGGCAGGCAGGAATAAAAAGGTTGGTGAGCTGGTGCTGACACCCATATGAGGGGTTTAAAATAGAATAGTTCTATAGAAGGATTTGAATAATAATCACAGAGGTGGATTCCATCTTTCTTGCATTAGCATCTATAATGAGATTGCTTTACCCACAGTCTCCTTCCCCAGCTGTGACATACCCATAAGTTATTTACTCATCAGATAAGCTCAGCCATGACTCCAATGAGATGTGCTATAAAAGCCCCATTAATCCATGCTACACTTCTCTTCTCCTTCATACCCATTGTCATTATGCTCCCACAACATTTAGACTAATTCTAATTGATGGATTCCATCAGCAAATTAAAAAACAATCCTCTCTAGACTTCAGTGATAAAAAACATACAGGGTAAAACAATATGTTCTTTGGAAAAGCAGCACTTTGTTATCTTTATGGAGCAGAATGAAAGACAAATTAAGGGAAGGATGCTGTGCAAGCCTTTTTATTGCTTTTATGATAATAAGAAGATAGTGTTTATTTGTTTTGATTGGGCGGTGCAATTCATTGTACTGCTACAATTTATTGATTTGGTTAAAAATCAGAGGATGCCTGATTGAAAACTTACAGGTGTTTCTTTCTGATAGTTTATATTTGCAATTTAAATTGCATTTATAAGCTTAAATGGCTCATCCACAACTATGAAGTTCATTTCTCGGAAAAATATACCTACAATTCATGGAGAAGTTTTTTTTTTTTATTGGCTCTCAGTTATAATTTGTACAATGATCTCTTTTGATACAAAGCTAAGTGTCATTTATAAAGGAAAGGTAAAATGAGAAACTGCAGAATATTGTTGAAGACAAGGGAAAAATTGTGACAATGGTTTTACATATTCCTAAAGTTTGAAGTTAGGAGCAAATCTTTATTGTGACATCTAGGGTATAACTAAAGGCACCCTATTTTTATACAAGCTTCCTTTGGGTTGCCTCTCTGTATAAAATTCAGATGTTTAGGTGTTATTTTAACTGAACTAGGAAAGAAGTCCATTTATAAGGACGATTCTTTGAAGAATGCAATAAATACTCATTGTTGCCTGTATGATTTTCATTGAAATTTTCTTTAATCTCTTATGTAATTCTTTTTGAAGAATGGACATATTCCTACTAAATGCTAAAAAGTATGTCATATTCTTGTTTCACGTTCTGGCAGTAGCTGGAAAGATCCATTGTAAGAATAAAGGATGTAGTTTTAAACTACTGTATATTGTTGCCCCGAGTTTAGCAGATATAAATTATCATTATCTTTTCATTGAATTGTAAAGTGAAAAAATAATGCATAAATAATGTTTGAAAAGTAATACCACTTTAAAAATCGTATACTGAATCTTTCTTTGAAAGGTGTTTTGAAGTGAGAAGAGCAGAAATTTGATTCCTGAGGGAACGAAAAAATTCCCTGACCCTTTTACCCCCTGGTTATCTCTTGAGTATATTAGAGCCTCATTTCAACTGAGGAACAAAACCCCGCATCATTTTTCTGAAGCCAATGATTTTTCTACTTGAAAAAAAGAGAGTGTGGCAATAAGCAACCATCAAATTTCCCTCTATTTTCATGCCAGGAACACAGCTATGTTTTATCTTGAATGGCAGGGCGCTGCAGTTATCTATAGATTCTGTACATGAGTACAGGGATGAGCGAGGCTTGCCAATACAGCTTTTGAGGTCGTTGCTTTTCTTTGCTCATAGGCAGAGGTTAAATTATTACTAGAGATAGAACTTATTTGTTTCTGGTTGGCTAATAGTCCCTAATCATTACTGAATTTGTCAGTCTTAACTATTTGCCCCCATCCTTGTTCATTATGGAACATTTTGCTAGGAAGTTTCCTGCTTTCCCCAAGTCTCTGTCATCATAACCCATCGTGGGTCTTGCCTGTTTGTGAATCTTTCCAAGCAAACATCTACCTCAATGTAAGTTCTCCATTAACCATACTTTAAGAAGTTATTTCAAGGCACCTTTCAAATTCACCTTGGAAGAAATATAGTGAGGGAATGAACTTTTCTCAGGTTATAGATCATCAGGAAATATTAGTAGACACTACCTTTTCTAAGAATTGTCATTCAGATTACCTCTGTCTACAATATTTTTCTCCTGATTCTTTTTGAAGGTTTAGTACATTTAAAAATCAGTGATTTAATAAGAGTGCTTTAACATAACAAAACAAAAAAGAAGAGAGCCTAAGGGAATGAAATTTCTGGCAATGAAAATACTATAATATTATAGTATGAATTTCTAAGCCTACAAATAATTATTTCTAAATTACATCCATGGTGCCGAGACCCAGCACTTACTTATTTAAATATGTTTTTATACAGTGTCATGTTATAACAAAGAAAATGAATTAAAAATAACTAAAAATTATTTTAGAAAAAATCAAAGCATACTTGCAAGCATGAGAAAAAATAGTGACACATGTTTTCATTCTTGATTTAGTGTCTCAAATGAGGGAACAGTTTTTTTGTTTTTTGTTTTTTGTTTTTTGGTTTTTTTTGGTGGAACTGGGGTTCCTGGAATCCCTTCTACCTCTGGGCTACACTCCCAGACCTATTTTATATTTTTATTTGGAAACAGGGTCTCTGAAGCCAGCAACGGTGGCTTCAAACTTGTGCAATCCTCCTGTCTCTGCCTCCCAAGTGCAGGGATTACAAGTGTGCCCCACCATGCCTGGCCAGTTTTTATATTTTTATTTCACAAAGGATTTTTTTAGTGGTCATAAATAGCCTGGAATGAGAAAGTCCATAAGAATAAATTGGAAAATCAACTGGTGACCAACAGCTTCAATCAATCAGCAACTTCATTTCTTACAAGAATTAAGATATATTTAGTTTCAACAGAGTGATGAACTTGGGACTTCCAGCCACATGAAATATGTATTACACTTATCATCATCTTATTTACACCTTAGTGCTTATACAAGAAAACGAGATTTTTTAAAATCAAGGAAGGATCTGGAAACAGCCAAAAAACTGCTATTTAAATGGCCAATAAAGGTATGAAATGCTCAACATTCTTAGCAATCTGAGAGCTGCAAATCAAAACAACCCTGAGATTTCACCCAACTCCAACTAGAATGTCAATCATTCAAAACACAACAACAAATGCTGGTGAGGATGTGGAGAAGTGGGAACTCTAAAACATTGTTGGTGGGATTGCAAATTAGTGCAACCACTTTAGAAAACAGTATGGAGGATCCTCAGAAGAATGGGAATGAATTTACCATATGATGCATCAGTACCACTGCTGGGTATGTACCCAAAAGAATGGAAACCAAAATACCAAACTAATGAGTGTGTGTCTATGTTCATAGCCACACACTTCACTATTGCCAAACTATGGAACCAGCCAAGATTTCCATCAACAGATGAATTTATTGAAAAACTATGGGATATATATACACAATGGATTTTACTCAGCCATAAAGAAGAACAAAATTATGTCATCTGCAGGGAAATAGATGGAAATGGAGAACATTATGCTAAGTGAGATTAGTCAGTCACAGAAAGAAAAATATCTAATATTTGAAAGCTAGGGAGAAAAAGAGTCATAGGAGGAATTCTATATGAAGAAGAAGAAGAACCCATGTATGAGCAAATAAGGTGACCTAACTGAGGGAGATGGGAGGGAGGAAGAGGGAATTTCTTTAAGGTTCGTGATGTACATTCACAATATCAAAGTCAATCAGTAGGCCAAACATGAGAATGAGGAAGTGGGTAGATAATGAGGTGGGAATTGGGGAAGGGCTAATTGAGTGATGGACGACTGCAATGCACCAATAAAATTTTTAAAAATATACACTTACACCTGCACCACACAGTTTAACTGTGATAATCAACAGTGGCTATTCAAAAAATTTGTGAGAGTGCCAGTCAACTTCTAATCTAGAAGTAAAAGTGTCAATTTTTCATTAAAAAAAATGAAAAGTTTTGCAAGATCATAGGGGGTTGTTAATCCATCCAGGTCATTATGAGGAGCCATAGGCATAAAATTTGCAGGTGGAATGTATCCAGGGAAGAAACAACAGATTTTGGGAGCCTAGCAAAGAAAGAAGTTGGTAGTTTCAGATTAAAATTGAGATGAAGAGTCGGGCGTGGTGGTGCACACTTGTAATCCTTGCGCTTGGATGGCTAAGACAGGAGGATCGCGCAGGTTCGAAGCCAGCCGCGCTAGCTTAAGAGACCCTGTTTCCAAATGTAAAAATAGGTCTGGAAGTGTAGCCCAGAGGTAGAAGAAGGCCTGTGGGTCCCATCCCCAGTACCACCAAAAAAAAAAAAATTGAGATGAAGAACACAAACATAATTTTTTTGTTGTTCTGGAGATTGAACCCATGGATATTCTATCTCTCAGCTACATTCTCTCTTTTCTGTTCTTCCTCCATTCTGTCTCCAAGATACTGAATCAAGGTCTTGCTTAGTTGCTGAGACAGGCCTCAAACCTACAACCTTCTTGTCTCGGGGTCCTAAGCATTGGGATTACAGGTGTGCATGATTGTGCCTGGACTGTAAAATTTTATTTCAGTAGCATATTAATTTTTTTTACCACAGCTTTCTAGAACTGTTAGCTTTCTGTGTGTATCGGTGAAAGTGTAGAGATAAAGCCTAGTAACAGATGTTGCTGAAGGTAGAGGAAGTTATCAAGAAGTAGAATATTTCAATTAATAAGAGGTACATCTGTAGAAACTTGAAGCACAAAAAGGGCAGTTGGTTCTTCTTAAATAAATGCCTGTGCTCGTTACTTATTCAGATCAGTGTGTGGCAATTTTTATTTGTCAGCGGAAATCAATCAACTCCACTTTAAAAAAAAAAAGGTAGACTATTTTGGGTCATGAGTATGATTCAAGTGGTATTTTATTTTAGAAAAGTCATTTCTTTTTAAAGATGTTTTTAATATTCATGATTTGAACATTTAATTATGGTTGATATTAAATAAAAAAGAATGAGAGCACATTTTGACTTGCAAAGTTTGTACTTCACTAAGAATTCATTAAGCCACACTCAGTAGTTTAAGAGTGAATCTTCATTTTTTTTGAAGTTCAGGTAAAGCATATTTAACTACATATGAAACTAATTGCACAATTTTAAAATATTTTAAGAATACTAGAACCTAGAGCTTTATGAGAATGAGTACAATTTATATTTAACTATCATTAATTCCTATAATTTTTTGAGGGTCTGGGGATGGAACCCAGGGGCACTCTACCTCTGAGCTACACCCCCTGTCATATTTTTTATTCTTTATTTTGAAACAGGGTCTCACTAAGTTACAGAGGGCCTCATTAGATAGCTGAGGCTGTCTGTGAATCGTGATCCTCCTGTCTCAGCCTCCTGAATACTGGGAATACAAGTGTGTGCCACCACGCCTGGCATAAAATTTTAAATTGAATATCCACATATAATTTCCATACAAGTCAATAAGACACCAAATTCAGATTTTCTTGAAAAATATTACTTGAAAGTAAAACTTACTTTTACTTCAGAGAGACTCATTCAAATCATACAACCTACCTAGTCGAACCATTACAATGACAAGAACACACAAATAAAACTCTCTGGCAGTGTCAGGGAATTTATTCATCATACCCCATTTTACCTTGGTAATACTTCAGAAATGAATTAATAGCTTACTTCATTTTAGTGATATCAGATAAGTCTCAAGATCATATTAAACACTTGGCTGGTTACTTAAAATTTTAGTTTTACTCTTCTCATTAATGAAACAGGAAAAAACCTCATCTGGTTCACTTTTTCGTGAATTTTAAGCAACTTAATGTATGTACTATGTCAAACTCAGGTCTATGAACCTATCCATTAGATTCATTTAGGTTAAAATACTATTTGCATTCCTTCATACACAGCGATCAGTCAGGATCTGTCTATGATAATGGATTAGAAGTCAGAGCATCTAACACAAAGCTGATCAAGGTTGTGTTTATGATTTAGATTACGTAGATCAACTTTTATACTCGGATGCAGTCATCCATCAGCATCCAGGAAGATCAGATCCAGGAGCCCTCCTGGGCCACATACCAAAGTCTATGGATGCTCAAGTCCTTGAAGGAAGTAGCAGAGCATTTGTGCATAGTCTGTTCCCATCCTCCTGTACACCTCAAATCATATCTACAGTACTTAGAGTGCCGAATTAAGTGCATAGATCATGTAAATAATTACCATACTGCTTTAGCGGTGACAAAAAGTCTGCACATGCTCAATTTAGATGCAGTTTATTACATAAATATTTGTTCAATGTGTTATTGTTTGAGTCTATAAAGGCAGAACCACAAATACAGAAAGAAGACTGTGTGTTCCTTAAAAAAAATAATAGCAAGTCTGTAGGATCACAGGTTTGAAGCCAGCCTGCACAACTTTGTGAGGAAACCCTCAGAAACTTAGCAAGACCCTGTTTTGAAATTGGGTGATGTGTGCATGTATGCCTCCACCATCTTGTACCCCATTAAGATGTATGGCTACAATGCATCATTAAAAAATTTAAGTAAAGGTAAAAAGGGGTGGGATGCAGCTCAGAGGTAAGGTAGAATACCCTGGTTCCATCTCCAGTAACAAGAAAACAAAACAACCCCTCAAAAAAAATAAAAAAAGCAAAACAACAGTGATAACAAAAAGCTCGTGTTTTTAAAGAAATAAACAGTCATCGAGGCATTTGGTTTTCAGAGAGAGTGAGTTCCTTTCCCATGGTATGTATACATCTGTAAACAGTGGAAAATAAGAAGCCGTATTGTATCTTATGCGTTTATCGAAGTAAAAATTAAGGTTAAAGTTTAGATTCATATTAAAATAAAGCACAAATTTTTAAGCTAGCTAAAATTCAAGTCAAAAGATTCTTCATGCTTTAATATTCGGAGCAGCACAAAACGACTCCCCTGGGCTCCTTGCTAATTTTAAAGCTATTAGACATAAGGGCTGAGATTCAAGGAAAGAGTGGTGCTGAATTCATTCTCTTCCCTTTCCAGAGGGAAACCCATGAGGTGTCAAGATTTAAAGCCAGTCACTTCAACAGACCATGACAAAACTTGAATTTTATCTACGAATACAAAAGAGCATATTAAGAAGCTACTCGACGGGTTGGCATTGGGAATAGATTTGAGCAAATCTTTGATTAACTAAGATGTTTAATTCCTGAATCACCCCCCCACACCTCTTATTTACTCAATATTTTGAAATCTCTTAATTTGTAAGGAAGACGGGAACATGCTGAAAGATACTTTCAGATCCATGTAGCTGAATCTCTGATTACTGATATCCTACAGAGAAATATGCTCTTTATCCTAATAACACAACGATATGTCATTCTGATGTCCTTATTCTTTCGTGACATTGACAAATATGTGACTTTTTAAATCTCAACTATTTAAATAGCTTTTCAACTTACAAAATAACGTGCTTATATAATCGCAAATGAGGTATCCTGTGTGAGGTAGTACACATACCACGCTTAGCTTTAAAAATATTCTTAAATATTAAAGAAGTCACTATAATTTGAAATGTAAATTAATATCAAGGGAATTCTCTGCCCTAAAATAATTAATGAGGACTTTTTGTTACTTATAAAAGAATTTTGTATGTCTTTCAAAGTATGGTTATTTTAGCTCAAATAAAATGAAAAGTAAAAGGTGGTTTTAATCACATAATTAAGTAAGGAACTGAGTCTGTGATTTGATTAATGTAAGTTAATAAGAGTCAAAATTATTTTCTGACTTACCTTACCTCTCTGGAGATTTAAGACAACAGAGTTTTTCTACTAAATTTGTCTTAAAGGTTTCCAGACTGGGACTGGCAAGGAAGAATATTCAAGGCAAGGTGAATTATCTTTGTGAAAGCAGATTTTTTTTTTTTTGCTCTTATAACATACAATCTATTTAAATAGACTGATCATAGCAAACTTGCCTATAAAATGTCCAGAGAACAACAATAAATATGATACTGGCACAGGGCAACAAAACTAAACAAAGAGACAATATAGCTTTTGACAAATTGTTGAACATTTCCTGCTGTTAGATGGCCACTGCCTTTATTTATTTATTTATTTATTTATTTATTTATTTATTTATTTATTTTGTATGTGGTACTTTGTATCAAACCCAGGGGCATTCTACCCCCAAGATACACCCACAGCCCTGTTTCTTATTTTTATTTTGAAACAAGTTTTCACTGTGCTGCAAAGGGCCTCCCTAAGTAGCTGAAGCTGGCTGTGAACCACAATCCTCTTGTCTCAGACTTCTGAATGTTAGGATTACAAGCTTGCTGCCACCCGGATGCTCCTGGCTGATTACCTCAACTTTTCATAGCCATCCATGAGTCATTTCCATGCCATTGTTCAGGCTCTGGAAAGAGTGACATGGATCAGAGAAATTTTACGAAGGATGATTAGGAATGTCTTTGCCAGGGAAGACAGTGATGGAATCCTTGAGGTACTGAAAGCCTGTCTTTGGTCTCCTTAATACCAGACTCCAAAGAATCATGATAACTGGCCAAATGCTACTGTCCTGCAGTTTTATTATGGTAGCATGTAAAGCTTTAGAAGCACTCTTCAGCTTCATATGCTCTCAAAGCCCCTCCAGTTGAAGAACCAACATTAATATTAAATGTACTAAGAATTCTCCTTTAATTCTGGCAATCAATATACTTTAGTTTAGGGTGAGACCAGGTAAAAGGCAGTCAGGTCACCAGCAAAACCTTTTTTGTTTCTTTCAAAGGCGCAAAATGCTTCTTATGTCAGGTAATAACGTTTCTTAGTGTGTCTTCATTTATTTCACTTCAAAATAAGAAATTTAAAGCAGAGATGCTTCTGCATAATTTTTGTAATACTCTTTTATTTCTTCATTGCTTGGTCCGTTAGCAGACACTCTTCATCTCTGGGGCTTATGAAGTTCTTTCCTTCCCATTATCTCTCTCGACATTTGGTTTTCACTTTGAAAATTAAGAGATAGAAATGCTAGGGAGAAAAATGGATCATAGGAGGAACTCTAGAGGAGGAAGGAGACTCTATAGATGGGCAAAGAAGGCGACCTAACAGGGGGATGGGAGGGGGAAGAGGGAAACTCCCTGATGTACATGATGTACATTCACAAACATATTGAGTCCATCACTAAGCCAAGCATGAGAAGGAAGGAGGGCGAGGGAATGGGGAGGGACTTGGGGAAGAGCTAAATGAGTGATGTGTGCATGTATGCCTTCAGCATCGTGTATGCCATTAAGATGTATGACTACAATGCACCAATAAGAATTTTAAAAAAGATATTGTAACCAAAAATGTAAAGGTAATAACAGGGATATTTTTCTCTGGCAATAACAGAAGTTTCTGCTTGCCAAGGAAAGTAGAAAGTATAATCTCAAGTTAGCAAAAGCTTTCAGAACATTGCCAACATGATCTTAATAGCTTTAAGTTCTTAATGTTATGTAATTCACAAGATCTTGATATTTTCTAGCTCACAGATCTTAATGTTCTATACTTCACACCAAGACTTTCCCATATCACGTGGTATTTACTAGAAAATGTTCTCTAAGCAAAAAGCACAATTTAGAAATGGTAGCATCAATCCTTTATCTACAATCATCCACAATTAAAACAGAAAGGTTATTTTTTAGGATTGGTGATTCTGGTTTCTAAAACAGTGTGATATAGAGTAACATATTCATATATTTCTGATATCTGAAGAATGCATAGCATCGCTTTATGAGTGTGTGACTGCGTGTATTTCAGTTGATATCATTTTGTAAATTCTGACTGGCACACCATAATTATCCTAAGGCATATATTACCATTCACTTTTCCATTCAACTGATGATGAACAACTATATTGTTTCCACATCTTTGCTACCACAAGCGATGTTGATTTTGCAATGCTCATTCTTTTATGTTTCCATGAGAATATGCACAGGGATTTTACTGGTACTAAATTTATTAAATACTGCCAGATGGTTTTCTAGAATGGCTGCCCTACTTAGAGTTCTCAAAACACACATGCATGCACACATATTGTATATACATTCGCATCTCAGACACAGATGGATCTTTGAGTTCTATACGTTTACTTGCAGTTTGATCTTAAATCAAATATTCTTTATGGATTTTAAAAAAAGCTGATGTGAAAAAATAAACCAGATGCTAAACGGAGAACACGTAATATAGAAATAACTTCTTAAGACACCAAGGCACATGCTGCTTACATATGAAAAATTCTCATCATCTCATGCTAATCAAGTGGAAAATTATAAATTAAAAATAGTATCTAAATATTTTCTCAAAACTTTTTTTTAAATTCTTGTGATATACCTCAAATCTCATGAAAGAGAGTTTGAGGGAATTTATTCTGATAATTTTATGAGAAGACTCTTCTTTTGGCATATAGTGTTGGTCTTCTGTCTTGATTGTATTAGACTGTCATGACACTTGTAAGAGAAAAGCTTTAGTCAATAATAAATGCCATTCGCTGACAACATATAGATGTTAAAGTCACGATTACCGGTTATATTTTGACACCTAAGAAGATGGAGATGTATGAGGAGTAGGCCCTCCTCGGAAGTACAACCCATTGTCACTGTCTACGTAGAAAAAGGCAATAATCTACCTGGACTCTCTCAAATTGATAGGTTAGGTAAATTGATCCACACATCAAATTTAATAGGATTTTATTTTCAAAATGTCAGATACTTTCTCCATATTGAAGCATACCTCCAATATATGCTTTGTTTTAAATGTTCATACAAGAAAATTTAACTTACAAAGATCTCAGATATTTTCTTTTGATAGAATCTCTTAAATAAAACATGAATCTCAGTTTACCTGCAAATAGGCTTCTACATTTATATATATTTGCAATTTTACTTATTCTTGAAGTTTTAAAACAATATCATCATGGTTTGGAGATTTGAAAATATCTTAAAATTCTTAAAATAAAAAGTTGGGTAAAGCCGGGCATGGTGGCACACACTTGTAATCCCCGTGCTTGGGAGGCTGAGACAGGAGGATAGCACAGGTTCGAAGCCAGCCTCAGCTACTTAGTGAGGCTCTCAGCAACTTAGTGAGACCCTGTTTCCAAGTAAAATATAAAAAAGGTCTGGGAGTATAGCCCAGAGGTAGAAAGCCTCTGGATTTCACCCCCAGTACCAAAAAAAAAAAAAAAAGTTGGGCAAAAAATGTTGACAATATTCAAAAAATTATTTTTATTCTATCAAACTGTAATAAAAATGTATGATTTTCCTGTTTGGTTTTATTAAGGACTTTAGCCTCCAGGCCACCAAGAATTTCTCTCTCAGATGACAGATATTCCTAAGTTGAAATAAATCACTATGATGATGTAGCCATAAGATGGACTGATGGAAGAGAAACTATTATTCTTTAAGTCTTCTGAAAAGAAAAGCTATTAATTTTATATCTTTGGATTTTCAACACTTAGCATAGTTGAAAATACATTTAAAGGTATGACTTAGTGCTTTTTTATTTCTCATGGTATTTCACAAGCCTTTCCATATTATGAATTTCCTAAATACCGTGCCAAGTTGAGCAGTGAATCAGAGACCCAATTCAAAGTCGGCTCTAAGCCCTTAATGTATTTGCTAACCACACTTTCTTTGGACCATCATAGATAATGAGGTAATTGAGCTTGTAATAGAATTTACTTATTTCTAAAAGAACAGAAAGTTTCAAAATCACTAGACCAAATCCTTTATTTTGTGAACAAGGAAATTTGAGACACAGAAGGCTATCTAAACTTTGGTAATACTTTGTATTTCGGGAAAAGTCAAAATAAGAAACCATTTTATTTTTTCTACGGGTCTTTGTATTTTCTTCTATGTTGCTAACCTTTTACAACATCAAATATCGTGTTGGGTTAACAAAAGATTCTGTAAATTACTTTACACTTTAAATAAATGGAAACTGATTACATGATATATGATTTTTCCAAATAGAGAAAGTGTTCCACAGTTTTTACTATTCTGTTAAAGTTAATAATTAAAATTTCTTAAAAGCAAAATTGAATATTTGCCAATTGAATTTCTGATTATGCTAATTTAAATTATAAATGCATTTTGAGTGTATCGTGTATTTTTAAGGCCTTCTGATTATTATAGTGCAAGAATTTGGAGAAAAGATAAATGCACTTCAAATACGAATGTATTTTACATTTTTAATGTAATGCTTTAACCCAATGTATTTATCTTTAATTCTTTCATAATCCTTTTAAAAATGATGTCTATGACGTGTTAGTAATAAACTACTTTATTTTAATTGGTTATAAATTTATATGGTCTATAATTGGATTTTTCCATATTTCAAAAGCATTTATTTCATAGCTCCTTTTAAGTTTCTAACCTAAGAACACCTTGAGCAAGTAATTAAGAGAATGGAAAGTATTTGAATTTATTTATATCCTGAGAACATTAAATTTAATGAATGGTTCAACTAGCTACTATGCAACATTTGTAAAAAAAAAAAAATCTTTCAATGTAGCAAAGTGATTGGGAAGCAGAGTTGTCTTTTAAAATGATGTAATTCTTAAGGATATATAATACTTTTAACAGGTGAGTAATTCATATAAGCAGAAATTGTTTTTGCTTTTTTTTTTGGTGGTACTGGGTGTGGAACTCAGAGGCTTTCTACCTCCAGGCTATACTCCCAGACCTATTTTCTATTTTATTTGGAAACAGGGACTCACTAAGTTGCTAAGAGCCTCACTAAGTAGCTGAGGCTGGCTTTGAACCTGTGCGATCCTCCTGTCTCAGCCTCCCAAGCGCGGGGATTACAAGCGTGGGCCACCACGCCCGGCTTGGTATATTTTTTATTCTCTATACTTTTGAGTTCACTATTTTTAATGGTAAAAAGCCTTGGCCAATAGGGTGCCTGTTAAGAAATATTCAGTTTTTGCCTGCTAAAGTCCTGATCTGTTATTTGGGGTTATTTAATAAATTGGACAAAAACACTGTTTCAAGAAATAGGAATAAAAGAGAAAAACTGAGTCGACATTGGAATAATGGGGCAGACACATGAAATAGCCATTGTTACAAATATTTATGCAATGTTTATTACATTTTTTGCTAAATACACTTTATGATTAAAGTCATTTAATTTTAAGAACAACCCAAATTTATGAGATGCTTACTCCTGTTTTTTATATAAAAAATACGATGTGTACAAGAGTTACATAAAGTACCAAAAGTCAGGCTACTTACTTAGGCATAGTACAGAATTCAGTGGAGAAATCAAGGATTAAATCCAGATCTCCAATTTCAGAATTTATGCTTTTGGTAACACATAAATATTTTGAAAAATCATGTAATATTAAAGTACAGTTCCCCTTTGCTACATTTAGAATCTATTGAGAAAAAATAAAAGTAATCTAAAGAACTTTTTGATAGATTGTGATTTCTTTGAATTTGGTGGGGTATCAATGCTATGTTACATTGTGACCCATACATATTATTTTGTTCAATTTATTTATGAATCATGATCTATAAATCTATGTATGAGTTCCCATTTGCAGTTGCCATTCTGACAAGAAAATCTCTGAAGAAGAAAGTAGATATTTAATATAGCAGTGGAATATAACTTTTTAATGACATTAACAACCTATATTACACACAAAAATACATGGCGTTGACCCAGTTTTAACAGGTGAATTTACAGTACTGTAAGAGAATGATCTTAACGGTGTGTGTGTGTGTGTGTGTGTGTGTCTGTCTGTCTGTCTGTTTGGCTAAAGTATAAATTTTATCTATTGCATCTACTAGGTTATTCTGTGTAGTTTGCTAAAATTTAGTTTACTATTTCTATTCTTGTAATTGCAAAGGCAGTCTTTTTCTAAAGGGCACACTTAATGAAGCAACAGGACACAAATTGATACAGTGTCTTTTGTTTCTGATGGTGACAGAATAAATTGCACCCCACTATCGTAGGAGTAGAGTAAAAAATATAAGACATCTCAATAAGATTAACTATAATCGATATGATTAATTTTGCTGACATGCCAGATATATTATTGGAACCACCAAGACTTGAAGTTATTAATATAAGAAGAAAAGAGCTTTTGTACATGCTTGAGTGTGCATGCATAAATATGTGTGTGTGTTTGTGTGCGTGTGTGTTTGTGTAATCAGCTCTTGGCATTAATTCAGACTTCTTTGTTAAATATTTGGAGGGTGATTTTACTCTTTTCAATACTGAATTGAAGATTGCTTTATGAAGTTGAGTTTTTCCATCACAGCTGGTTTCTCTGTTATTCTATTAATATTTTGCTTTTATTGTTTTCTTTTGCTTTTTAACTCCCTGTGTTTGAAGATTTCGCTTTTGCACTTTGCGTGGTGCATTTAATTATACAACATAATGAGGTCCAAAGTGATACATTCCCACAGCACTCGGTGCATTCCCATCTGTCTCACTCTACTTCCTCCCTGGCCTCCATGTAGACTTTAGCTAGATTGATAGTGATACCTTCTTATATGGACATAATAGTATTTGAACTCTGTTTCTTTCCTCAATTCTCTTTATCACTTGTCTGTCTTATTTAGCTGGAGTCCTTTTTTTTTTTTTTTTTTTGCTTTGTAATCTGTATAAAAGGAGACATTTATATATTCTCAATTGCTTAATTTCTGATATCCAGATTTAATAAAGTGAACATATGACTTCTAAACATACAATTAAAACTAACCATCATGCTCACTATACTACCGGGATTGAATAACAGTTACTTTGGAGCATAAGTCAATGTTTAAAGTAAACCTGCATCATATCTAAGGAGCATCTTCATATATTATACATGCGAATTCCATCGCCATGTATAGGTTTCTCCAACCTTAATTTCTAATTTACCCATCTCTGGAAATCACTACTCAAGGGTTCACTGTGATACAAGTAGGAGGGAAAAAGAATATAACCATGGCTGGTCAACATAGTTTATATATAGTGTAGATAGATAGACAGATAGATGATAGACAAAGATGTAACAATATATATAGATAGGTTGGTATTAGATATATGGATAGATATAGATATATATTTGTTTTTAAAGATGGCACAGCAGAAGGGAATGCAACTGTATACATGCAAGCCCTCAAGAAGCAGCAAATTATGATAAACCCTTCTTTAGAAAATTATCATTTCTATCACTGATACTACAGGCTACGTTATATATTAAGCCACCTTCAAGTGATATTCGAGGCCACAGAATGCAGAGGCATCACAGTGTGTTTCACGTAATTCAAATATCTAGACAGACCAATACTTCTGTCCCTTTTTCTTCCTCCTTTCTCTCCACATATAAGAGAAAACATCCTGCCCTTGCCTTTCTGAGCCTGGCTGATTGAACTTAGCACTCTATTTTCTAACTCCATCCCTTTTTCTGCAGATGACATTATTTTACTTTTTCCTGTAGAAAACATAATTGTGTTCTTTTTTGTGGCTGAGTAAAATTCCATTCTATTTTTATCAGATGTTTACATTAGTTTATGATGGCTTCTTTTTGGGCTCTTCAACTCTGATAGAGATTGTAGGGTATTCCTTTTAACATATATTTGGGCTTGTGCTCTGGCTTGAGCTGGGTTGGTCCTTTTCCAGCCAGTTGGTACCTCTCACAGGGGGCAGGTGTCGCCATGGTGTGCAGGGCAGGCTCTCTGGAGGAAAGGTGCCTGTCACCAGGGGCTCACGCTTCCTAGACAACCTTCCTCTTCTATCTGCCCCTACAAACACATCAAGGAAGGGGATGGTTGGGCTGCTTTTTCAGGCTGTAATGCAGTCTATGAAACATAAATTTGGATAGATTTGGTTTCCCAGAGATTGGATTTAACTTTACTATTATTTTAATAAGTCTGTTAGCTAAGAAGGTAATAAGAAAATATTACTGTAAAAAAATAAATAAAGAATGAGCCTTTGTTTCCGTTCACACCAATTTCTCATATATATGATGCCAAAATGACTGGGTGAGTAGTCACCTTAATCAAGACAATTATTTTCCACTAATAAAAATATGAAAATTAAGTGCTTAAAACACACACTTCATATTGTCTAGAAAAGAAAGGAGGAGAGGTAGTTTTTCCATTTATTATTTATTATTATTATTATTATTATTATTATTATTATTATTATTTTGTGTGTGTGGTACTAGTGTTCCTGGAAACCCTTCTACCTCTAGGCTACATTTCCAGACCTATTTTATATTTTTATTTGGAAAAAGAGTCTCTTAAGCCAGCAAGGCTAGCTTCGAACCTGTGAGATGATTCTCCTGTCTCCACCTCCCAAGCTTGGGGATTACAAGTGTGTACCACCATCCCCGACATAGCTTTTCTATTTCATTGTTGAAATTTCATTTCTGAATTCTAATGAAATTCTAAATGTTCAAGCTCACACACTTATACACATTTATATAAACACACACACACACACACACACACACACACACACACTCACATGCTTACGTGTTCCTTTGGTATTGTGACTAATAAGTAACCTTACTTATCCCTATCTATCTGAAGAAAATAAAAAAATACAGACTTCTATGGATATATCTCAAGCTTAATGGGACAGACTACTTTATATTGGTCTCCATTTGAAGGTATTCAACCGACAAAATATTAATTTTACAATCACCTGAGGGACAGAGCCAATATACATATCTCATCAATAAACATCTCATCCTTAATCCTGAGATGTCAATTTTTAGAATTGCTAAATTAATTCCCCAATTACACTGAAGCATTATGAAAATTAAGCCAAAGAATACCTGGTGTTCTAACCAAAGTATTTTTCCATCTATTAAATTAGTAATTTGGTTCTTCATTCTGTGAACCTATTTTAATATATTTGTAGTTTGTTCTATTTGGTGCAAACCAAATTTACATGGGTACAGTTATACAAATAAAATATAGTCTATCAATCACAAATCAATGCAATCATTCTGCTTTACACCCTCCTCAAAAAAATCTTAGCCACACCGATAACATCACTATTAGAAGGCTAGAGATATGAACTGAATGAACTGATTTACGGATACCTAAAATTAAATAGTTTTAACAGCTAAAGTAGATAAATATCAGACCATATGAAAAAACTTTCCAGGAAGATGGGATTCCGTTTTCTAAGCTGAGTTCAGGGACAGTACAACATGGAGAAAGGCAGGGAGGATAGAATTGGCTGTGAATTCACAATCTGAACACTGGAGCATCAAGGTGCAGCTTGGAAGTTTAAAAAGGATGAGTATTGCCTAAAATATATTTTAATAAGAACCAGGAGAAACATGGAGGGAATAAATAAGAGGAAAAAAGAGTAAACACACATTTTATGGACTAAATGAGGTTTAGATTTCTCAACAACTCAGAATCCTGAGCCAGGAGGATGGCAAGTTGGAGGCCAGATTTTATAACTTAGTGAGACCTTGACTCAAAATACAAAAATGGAAAGAGCCGGAGGTGTAGCTCAGTTGTAACACATGCTCAATCCCCAAGCCCACACACGAAAAACGAATCTTTATTTAAACAAGTTCAAGCTATATACAGAAAGCTATAACTTGTTCATATATTACAAGATTCAATTTTGTGTCAATATAAATCAATTTGGAGAATTGATTTACACACTGGATAAATACTAATCCAAATTCTAGTAAAAGTGTGCTTGTATGTTAATTAATTAAAATGAATTATTTTTATATGTTTGTAAATGTACATCTTGTACATTAGAGAATTTCCCTCTTCCCCTTCTCATCTCTCTCAGTCAGATCACCTTATTTGCTCATATTTGGTTTCTCCTTCTTTATATAGATTTCTATTTATGGCCGCTTTTTTCACTAGCTTCCATATATTAGAAAGAACATCTGATTTTTTTTTTTTTTACTTTTGGTGACTGACTACTCTCACTTAGCTAAATGTTCTCCAGTTCCATCCATTTCTCTGAAAATGATGTAATTTTACTCTTCTTTAGGGCTGAGTACAATTTCATTGTGTCCATATCCCATAGTTTTGATGGGCTTCTCGGCTGGTTCTACAGTTTGGCAATTGTGAATTGTTATGACCAAAGATAATCATGCATTAGTTTTGGAGTTTGGTAGATACCCACAAGTGGTATTGCTTAATCATATGGTAGGTTGGTTCTTTTATTTTTGGGGTCTTCCATACTGTTTTCCAAAGTGGTTATACTCATTTGCAATCCCACCAACAACATATTAGAGTTGCTACTTCTCCACAGCCTTGCCAGAATTTGCTGTGGTTTGTGTTTTGAATTATTGCCATTCTAATTGGAGTTAGGTGAAATCTCAGAGAACTCATTGCTAATGATGCTGAGAATTTTTTTCATACACTTATTGGCTATTTGAGTTTCTTTTTTTGTGCAATGTCTATTTAGTTTACTTGCCCATGGTTTGATACGGTATTTGTTTCAATTTAATGTAGTCCCACATTGTAATCCTTATTTTAATTTCTTGTGCCTTTCAGATTTTTTTTTTTTTTTTTTTTTTGGTGGTACTGGGGATGGAACCCAGAGGCTTTCTACCTCCGGGCTAGACTCCCAGATCCATTTTATATTGTATTTGGAAACAGGGTCTCATTAAGTAGCTGAGAGCCTCACTAAGTAGCTGAGGCTGGCTTTGAAACTGTGTGATCCTCCTGTCTCAGCCTCCCAAGCACAGGGATTACAAGCATGCGCCATCACGCCCGGCCTTTCAGATCTTTTTAAGAAAGATTTTATCTGTACCTCTGTCTTGAAGTGCTGGACCTATGCCCTCTTCCAGGAAGTTTCTCTTCTGATTTCCAAGTCTTTGATCCATCTTAAATTGATTCTTGTCCATGGTGAGAAAGTGGGGTGTATTTTAATAGTTTTCTTAATATGGTTAACCAGTTTTGCCAAAAACATTGATTGAAAAGGCTATCTTTTATCCAGTATATGTTTTTGGCCACTTTATCACAAATTAGTTGGCTGTAAGTGCTCAGATTTGTTTCTGAGTCTTCTATTCTGTCTGCTCCATAGGTTTATATGTATGTTTTTGTATCAGTACCATGCTATTTTTATTACTATGACTTTGTAATATAGTTTAAAGTCAGATACTGTGATGCCCCTTGCATGGTTTTTGTTGCTGAGAACTACTTTGGCTTTTCTGGTTTTATTTGTTATTCCAAATAAATTTAAGGAATGACTTTTTTATATCTATAAGGTATGATTTAATGGGATCTGTGAGGAATGATTTAATGGGTATTGTATTGAATCTGTAGATAACTTTTAGAAGAATGTCTTTGGGGATGATATTTATTCTGCCAATCCAAGAACATGAAAGATCTGTCTATTTCTTAAGGTCTTCTTTGACTTATTTGCCCAGTGTTTTATAATATTCTTTGTAGGTGTCTTTGACCTTCTTGATTGAGTTTATTCCTAAGTGTTTTAATTCTTATGGGATATCCAGAGTAAAAGTGTTTTCTGGATTTCTTTTTCAGTGGATTTATGGTTGGCATACAGGAAAACTTCTGATTTTTTTTTTTTTTTTTTGGTGGTACTGGGGTTCCTGGAAGCCCTTCTACCTCCGGGCTACACTCCCAGACCTATTTTTACATTTTTATTTGGAAACAGGGTCTCCTAAGCCAGCGCGCGCGGCTGGCTTCGAACCTGCGCGATCCTCCTGTCTCTGCCTCCCAAGCGCGGGGATTACAAGCGTGCGCCACCACGCCCGGCACTTCTGATTTTTAATTGACTTTTATTGGACACTTTGCTGAATTTTTTGATCGATTCTATGAGCTTTTGGTTGAGTTTGTTGGATCTTCTAAGTATTGTATTATGTCATCTGCAGATAGCAATAGTTCTAGTTCTACTTTTCCTATTTTTACTCCTCTGATTTTCTTCTATTGCCATACTGCTCTAGCTACACTCTCAAGTATTACATTGAAATGAAGTGGTGATAATGGACATCTTGTTTTGTTCCTGTTTTTAGGGGAATTCTTGCAGATTTTCTGTTTAATCTGATATTGGCTGTGGGCCTTTTGTATATTGCCTTTATGATGTTGAGGTATGGTTCTTCTATTCTGATTCTTTGTCGTGGTTTTAGCATAAATGGGTGTTAAAATGTGTCAGATGCTTTTTCAGCTTCTATTGAAATCATCTAGTGATTTTTGTCTCTTAAATGTATTTTACAATGAAATATGCAAAACATTACTAAGGCACTTATACAGCCTGACAGGTATACTTGCTACAAAGCTATATATGTTTAGATGGTGCAATATTTGGGGAATTGCAGGCAAATAGAGAAGTGAAACAATACAGAGATCATAAATTGTTCTACCCAAATTTGACCATGTGATTTTTGGCAAACGTGACTATGTAATCCAACAAGTCAAGGATTGTGTTTTAGTAAAGCATTCCATGCATCCTGTATCTCATGCAAGTCCACAATTGTGCATTAGTGAAATATTCCATGCATCCTGTATGTTTGCCTAACATACATTTGATTCCAAACACCGCATATACAAGAACAAAATATAAGCAAAAATTATCTTGAAAAACTGGTAAATTGGAAAATATTAAACTAAAAAATTAATTATCATCAAAGCAAGCATTAAGGGAGTGAAAATACAATCCAGAATGAGAAAAGATGTTTTATGTACATATCATATGTGAGGACTTAAAACCCGAAATATGTGAAGAAATTCTACAAATTATTAAGAGAAATGAAGAAACCCAGTAGGAAAATCACCAGAATACTAGAACTATAAATTCACAGGAGAGAACATAGTTGGAAGAAAAGAAACAAAAGGAAAAAAGAGAGGGAGGAAAGAGAGAAGAGGAGGAAAAAATGTTATTAGTCAATAGAAGCACACACATTACAGCACAATATTACTATAGCCCACCCAGATAAAGGATTAAGATAACAAAAAATAAACTGTAATAGTTGTAAGCAAGGATATGGAGAATTTAGGATGCCCTCATATTGCTAGTGGAATGAATTTAATATAGCTACTTTGAAAAACATTCAGAAATATTGGCTAAAATTTTAATGTGCATACCCTATGATCCAGGAATTTAATTTTAGAATATAAACATCAAAAATTTGCATCTGTACTCACTTACATGCATTTACAATAGTCATAACAGAATCTTTCAGAGTAAACCCAAATAGGAAGCAACCTAAATGCCCACCAATAGTAAAACTGTCCACTGCAGTGGACAGTACAATGATACAGAAAATGTTATAAAGTCATTAAATGGAAATGAAACTACTTCAGACAATAGAGTGTATGAGTCTTACAAACCTAATGTTGAATTTAAAAAACGTTGCTTCTGCCAGGGGCAGGGGTACACATCTGTGAACCCAGTACTTGGGATCTGATTCAGGAGATTGCAGGTTCCAGGTCAGTGCATGGCAACTTAGTGATACCCTCGTATCACATTTTATAAAATATTTTTTAAAAAGTTTGGGGTATAGGCTGTAAGTCACTGAATTGCACGCTTTTTCAGTTGCATCCTCTCATGTACTTTTCCTGAAATTAGGTTATCAATTTTGTTAGACGCCCCACTTAGTCAATTCTCTATATTTTAAACAATTTTCCATTAAATGGTTGATTTTTTGTTTGTTTCATCTTGCTTTTTCTTTCTGACTTGTCATCCAATTCACTAATTCTCTATTTAGCTATGATTAATATGCTATGAACATTTTTGAATTATTAGTTATAGAATTTTAATATACTTAGGCTGTAAGACTGCCAGATTTCTAATATCTTTTAAATATAAGTAGAACCATAATTTTATAATCTTATCTATATTCCTTCAAACTGATTTTTCCCTTTGAATAGTTCTATCATGTTGGTTTGTGATTTGGCATGCCCTATTATTTTATACTGAGAAATATAAATTATGAAAAATGTATTTTAGAAAAATTTTGAGATATTTGATGAGTTTCTCTATATCTAGAAATAATTTTTACATGAAAAAAATCACTAGACAGTGACCCAGAATCACTTTTACCTTTATTTAGATATTTGAAGAAAAACTCATCCTCTTGATCTTCTTCATCTTAAAAATAAAGCATTTGGTCTGTAAGAGAGCACTTCCTCTTTAGAATGTCTTAGGTTTCTATTTCTATCCCCTTATCTGGCAGAGTTGATGACATATCTGCTCAGATTGTCTATTTCTTGGATACCTCCCCTAGGTATCTTTGGGGAAAAAACTGTCCTAAGTATTGAGTTCTTATTCTGAATTTTTCCTTTTCTTGAAGTTTAGCCTGATAATTTTTCACTGTTATTTTTAGTTCTCCCAATGCCTTTGATCCTGTTAGAAAACAAATATGCTGTCCAAATATGTTAGATGCTCCTGAGTTAAGGGGGGAGCCCAGCTTTGTTCAACCTGCCTTTAACACAAACAGAAGTTCTCAAATCCCCTCCTCTCTAAAAACATTCATCTTATTATGAGATCATTTATAACTTACCTCTTTTGGTGCTTATGCTTTAATGCCTGTATCCTCTGTTCAAATGAAATATATAACCCTCACGGGATCTTTATATCTTTTTTCCTTATTTATGTACCTCTGATGCTGGGCATATGACAGTAGCTGTCTACTAATTATTAATTCAACAAATAAAATCCAATAAACAAAAAAGCCAACAATTTTTGCTTATTCGTTGTAACTAATGTGATAAAAAATGTGAAGGGGAATAGATATAATATCACTGGGCAACCAATGTCAATAATACCTGACATGTGGTAGCTAATCAATAAATGTTGAATCAGCAAAAGGCCTATTTAAAAGAGCATAATTTTTAGGCAGTTCATAGCTCTACTTGTCCAAATATTGAGATTTTTAAATTTCTTCTCCCCTAGAATTGTCAGATAAACACCACAGAGAGCTAATAGGCTCTATTGGCTACATGTGGGTAGTTGAAAAATGCTTGTTGGCATTGACATTGGCATTTGACCAATATGTAAAAAGCCACATTCCTACATCATGAACGCCTTAAAAATTATAATAGTTATTTGTTAAATAAATAAATATATTCTTGACCAAGTAGAGACATGTAAATCCATCTATTGTACAACATTTTTGTTTCAAAATAATTACTTATATGTTTGACAAAACCCTAATTGGTTTATAAGCTAGTCTTCATTTATTCATGCATTTGATAACTGTTTATTGATTTCAATTACTTGTTAGACATCTGTATGAATTCTAGACAAAAGATAAAAAAATAAAACTTCATAAACTAAACAAATTATACAATTTCAGAATTTTGAAGAAATATCAGGCACTTAGAATCAAAGGTATTATATATTTAGGAGATACAAAAATCTATAAAACGATGCCATACCACTCTAGTTCAATTTTTCTTCAAGTTTAACTTGAAATTAAGACCTAAAGTAAGCTTTAAAAATAATCTAAGCAGCAATTTGGATTTGATTACTTGCTGACTAAATATCACAGTCTTTCGTGTTTCACTGTTATCGTGTCTAAAATGTTCTAAATTCATCAGTCAGTGATTTGTTTTCTGATATAAATATTATGGAAAATCTGTTAAGAGAAAAAGCACTCTTTAAACTATGTTTTCTTAATTGCTAAGAACAAGAGCTACTGAACAAATAAAGAACAAAAAGGTTAATTGTAAATTTGTAAAGAAACATGAATGTGTGAAATGAAATCTAATGCAATGTTCCATGATATAAGGTGAAATCAGAGCAATTCCTTTCGCCAATAGCTCTGCCATCTAGGCAATGAAATGATTTGACAAAACCAAGGCTTTCTTGTAGTCCTATAACATAACTGAGATCAGTAAATTTCTTTCTTTTTTTTTTTTTAATCATACAGCAGCCCCAGTGGAGGCTAAGGGGAAGCTTGGTTGTTGTCCAAGGTCTTCCCAGGAAGTACCTAGCAGGGTAGCCCCTTTGGCCAAGAGTAGTGATCCAGTGGTGATTAGCAGCCAGTCCCTCGCAGCTGGAAAGCAGGTATGCTTACAAAGGGATCCAGGAGGGCCAACCAGAGTATTTGGGAGGCCTATAATCCCAGTTTTTTTTTTTTTTTTTTTTTTTTTTTTTTTTTGCGGTACTGGGGATGGAACCCAGGGGGCTTCTATCTCCCAGTGACACCCACTGAGTAGCTGAGGCTTTCTGCAAATCATGATCCTCCCGTTTCAGCCTCCCAAATACTGGGATTACAAGTGTGTCCCTCTGTGCCTGGCAAGCCCAGTACTTTTTTTTTTGGTAGTACTGGGGGTGGAACCCAGGGGCTTTCTACTTCTGGGCTATACTCCCAGACTTACTTTATATTTTACTTGGAAACAGGGTCTCACTAAGTTGCTGAGAGCCTCACTAAGTAGCTGGGGCTGGCTTCGAACCTGTGTGATCCTCCTGTCTCAGCCTCCCAAGCGCGGGATTATAAGCATGCACCACCACACGTGCGTATTCCCAGTACTTTTGAAGCAGGAGGATCAAAAGTTCCTGGCTAGCCTGGGCAAATCAAACAAACAAAAAACAAGAAAAAGCAAAAACAAAAAGCTGTGAGTGGAGCTCAGATATAGAGCATCCCTGGATTAAATCCCCAATATTGGAAAACAGTGGAGATCTGGGTGGAATTCCGTCAGCCTCCACTATAGCGTAAATCTCAAAGTTTATCTGCCTCAGAATCCCAAGGGGCTGTTAAAATATCGGTATACTCCATTCAGAGAGTCTAACCTAAGTATTTGCATTTACTTGTTTATTTTGGTACAGGGGATTGAACCCAGGAGCATTCTTGTCAATATACACCCCTAGTCCTTTTTATTTTGAAATTGGGTCTTGTCGTGATGGGTCTTGCTAAATGGCTGAAGCTGGCCTTAAACCTGTGATCTTCCTGTCTCAACTTCCCAAGTACTAGGATTACAGAAGGAAAAAATCCTTACATATCCAACTGAAGTTTTTCCAGATTTCTGGGAACACACTGGTATTACATTGTTCTCATTTAACTGTTCTTCCATTTATTTCTTCTTTAAAATTGGAATGCTTTTTTTCCAGCCAATAAAATAAAAAATATGCTATTGTTTTATAAGTAAACAATTTATAAGTTGATTATTGTGAAAATATACATAACTCACTAATGCTGGCAAAGCAGATCTAGAAACAGTTAACATTTTATAGCAAATTGATAACCACATAATCAGCAATGTTTTTTTCTCTGTAATAAGTAATCTGCGGATATTATTAGAAAAGATAAGTCTAAATTCAACTTTGAAAGTATCGTTAGCTGTTGTCAACACTTGGTTTTACTTTAGACAAAATAATTTACCACATTTAGAATTTTGGGTGATATAAAGCATACTCTAACCATTCCTCTTATACAAAATGCTTTACATTTCAGATATATATGTGTGTGTGTGTGTGTGTGTGTGTGTGTGTGTGTGTGTGTGTGTGGTACTGGGGTTCCTGGAAACCCTTCTACCTCCGGGCTACACTCCCAGACCTATTTTATATTTTTATTTGGAAACAGGGTCTCTTAAGCCAGCGCGGCTGGCTTCGAACCTGCGCGATCCTCCCGTCTCCACCTCCCAAGCGCAGGGATTACAAGCGTGCGCCACCACACCCGGCATATTTCTTTTATATTTCTGATAAATAGAAGTTACTTTTGAAAATCCAGAAGAATATAAGCAATTACATAATTTATAATATCTCACCTTCTACAAATGTAAAGATACCAAGCAAAGAGAAACTTTTAAAGATTAACATTTTGTGGACTAATAAACACTGAGGTGGCTATGAGCCGCAACTTCATCTAAAGTGGGCTGTTCACAGTAAAAAGAGGAAGAGAAAGATACCTGGCATTTAACGTTTGCACTTTTTCATGTGACTTCTATAAGTACTAACAGCAGACCCAAGTATTTAGAGGAAACCAACCAGAGGTATCTCTAGCTTCCTGAAACTTACATTGTATTTATTGTGGGGAAGAAGAGAGAGGAATGATAAAATCACACACACACACACACACACACACACACACACACACACACACACACACAAAGTAGGGTAATAAGTATTGATGAATACTAAAAAGGAAAAAAAAACTTGCATAGAGAGCATTGTAATTTTAAAGAAAGTGTGCATAAAAGACTCTATTGAGGAGTTCACATAAAGGCAAAGAAAATACCTAAAGAGGTATATGAGATAAATTGATAATTAACTGTGCTACCCAATATGAACTCCTTCTGGGTCTGCTACAACAGTGTTACTGACTCAAGGATGTTTTACATTAATCCTTTAATTGTACATTACTAACGTATGAAACAACAGTATGCTTTTTTTGTTTGTTTGGAATTTAGTTTTAAAACTATGAAAAAATAAAGGTGAGGAAAGTGGAGAAGTTCAATAAAGACAGGTGCATTTTAAGAGGCAGCGAGAAACCACGGTGAGCACACGTGATTCCTGCGTTGAAGGAGAACTGGCTTGCAAGAGGAAAGTCATGCAGGCAAGAAGACCAGAGTTGAAGCCACTAGAGCATTGTTATCAGAGTAATTATATAATTATGTTTATTATAAATATATTATCAAAAATGATGCTGATGCATTCAATGTTGATCAAAAATGAATAAAGCCAAAATCAGACAGAAGAAATAGAAAAATACTCCAAAAGTTCAGATGAACTTTCAGACTTTTGGTTTGAATCAGGGTAGTAAGAAGATTACACACACACACACACACACACACACACACACACACACACACTATATATATATATATATATATTTGTACACATATATGCATATATATTATATATGTACATATATTAAGGGGTACTAGGGATTGAACCCAGAAGCATTCTATCTGCAAACTACACTCCAGCCTTACTTAATTTTTTTTTTTTTTATGAAATAGTCTTGTGAAGTTGCTGAGGGCCTTGCTTAAATTGCTGAGGCTGCCCTCAAACTGAGGATCCTCCTGTTTCAGCCTCGTACTTACTTGAATTATAGGTGTGTGCTGTTGTTCCCAGCAATGTCTGAGCTTTTTTTTTTAAACATAAGGTAGAAAAAATTGATATTGTAGATAAGAGAACACTTAAAGTCAAGCAAAATTTTCAGAATCAAGTTCTAAATAGCTTTCGGACTGAATACAGTGGACAATAACAGAAGTTGATGAACCTAAAGAGAGTGACTATTTTATTTATTTTGCAGAAAAGAGATGGCTCAGTGTATGAAATGCTATGTAACAATTCCTATTAATTACCCCAGTGAAGATGTTAATTCAGTCCTTTGGATATATACCACAACCAGAAGGGAATTCTGAAGAGAGATATATGTTTAAGCGTTACTAGTACAGAAAGAGCTCATGGGTGGTAAAGCCAGGAGAACAGAGACAATACCAAGGTCTGCACTGTAGAATGAAACCACAGGGATATGCTAAATAGCCCATGAGAGCATAGCGTTCAGAGGTCAGGATATAAAAAGAAATCATGAAACTTGATGAGGGGGAATAGCCAGGAAGTCAAGTGGGAAACCAAGGGATTGACCTATGTTTTTATTGTTCATTTATTTGACCTTTTACTTGTATCATATAAACTCAAGGATATTGAGTTAATAGTTGGAAACTCAAGGATATTGAGTTAATAGTTGGAGCTAAGTAGAATGTTCTATCATTTCTTTGTTTTCACATTTCTCCAGCTCTAGATACTCTGAGTGCTGTCCTTCGGTCCCTGGGTACCTTTGACAAGTCCTCCTCATTGTGGGCTTTCAGTTGCGGTTGTAGTTTTGTGTTGGTGTTTTACGTACTTTCTGATTTTTGAGCACTACAAGATGTTCCAGGCTCATCTTGTAAAATATCGCACATCTCAGCCCTGGGCTCAGCTATTTGTCCAAGGAAACCTGAAGATACACAGGCTTTAAATAAAAAAGATATTTATACATTTTTCTGTTCTAATATTCCTCTCTAAAGATATAGTGCCTTGCTTTCTACATGACTGCAATTAAAAAGAAATATACATTATAGTATAACAAATTATCCCTGCAAAAATAAGAAGCATAGTAAGAACAGGATGCCTCAAAAAATACCCTTTGAAAACTAGATAATATAAGCACTTACCATTACTAACTCACTGCATTCTGACAACTATATAAGTAAGTGTGATAGGCCCTCTGTTAAGTGTTTAATCTCATTCTACTTCACAACAAAACGCACGAGGGTGTTAATTATTATTGTCCCTATTTGGTAGTTGAGGTAACACAATCCGAGGCTCAAGGAGATAGCAATTTGGGGCTTGAGGTTTAAATTCAGTTTTATTAGATTCTCAAATACAAATTTCTAATTCGTAAAGAGTATCCTCTTGGCTTTGTTTGTGCTGAGAAAAACAAATCTAATTATCTTTGTTCTTTCTACTGCAAAATAAAAGAATTCAGTGTTAATAGTTAAAGGTTCTCCTCCTCTCAGTACTGTGAATCAGTGATCCCTCCAGTTTCCCTGGTGGGGTTAGATGCCTTTGCTTCTATATTGTTTTGGCATCCTGAAAACATGTCCAGAAAACCAAATACTCCTTTCCCTGTCTCTTCACACATGTTTTGATCACCTACATAACCCAGACCAAATTCTTGTACTGATCATGGAGAAGATACAAGACTTAATTGACAATAAGGTAAATAAATAAATGGAGTATCAATGAAGGAGTCAAGGTATTAATAGGCAAGGAACTCGAGTCATTTTAAAAAATATTAAAGAGACTTGAATGTTATTGCTTATAAAGGTTTTCAGATTATGGCTAGCATTATGTTGTTAATATTAAAAACAGATTTTAAACAAACTTAAACATAAAAGAGGAGATATATTTTTATAAAAGTAAAAGATGACAGGCATTTCTTTGATTTTACTTGTTAAAAGTAAACTATACCATATTCAGGGGAGAAACAAATGTTGCTTTCTGAGCCATAGAAATTTACATAAAGTAATTGACTCTGATTTCAATCCAATTTTACTAACATATATTTTCAGTGTAATTTATGACTGCTTCATTTTGAAATACTTATTGTATTTTTAAAGGTAGATTGGTAAAGATCCGTCCAATTCTCTGTTTAACTTATCTAATGCCTGAGCTTTAATTGAGTTTATCCATCAAAGTCACATTTCATTTGGAGAATGGATGTCAAGACTACGGCACTTAGCAATGATGAAGAAAGGACTTTAAATTAACTAACAATAGATTCAGGACAAAATGTCTATATTCATGGTCTGCTTAGAAATTTAATTCAAGTTAAAAATGTTTAATGCTAAGTGATACTTCAAATATTGGTTAAAGTCATATCCCTATAAATTTGAGGTAGCTCTTAGAGGAATACTTAAATCTAGTAAATGTGGAGGTCTTGCATGCAATGAATAAAATTGTGTCAATATGTAGTTTTCCTTTTATGATTAACTTATATGAAGTTTTCTATGTTTTGTTTTTTATATATGTTTAACTTTTTTTTTTTTTTGGTAGTGCTACTGAGGTTCCTGGGGACCCTTCTAACTCCACCCTACACTCCCAGACCTATTTTATTTATACTTTTTTATTTGGAAACAGGGTCTCTTAAGCCAGCACAGCTGGTTTCGAACCTGCGCGGTCCTCCCGTGTCCGCCTCCCAAGCGCGAGGATTACAAGCGTGCGCCACCACGCCCGGCTATGTTTAACTTTATATTGGTGGATCGTAGTCATATATCTTAATGGGGTACAAGATGGTGGAGGCATATATGCACACATCACTCGCCCTTCCCCAATTCCCTCCCCATTCCCTCCCACTCCCTCCTTATGTTTGGCTTCCTGATTGAATTTGATATGTATGTGAAAGTGCATCATGTACGTTAGGGGATTTTCCTCTTCTCCCTCCCATCCCCTCACTTATGTCGCCTTATTTGCTCATCTATGGTTTCTCCTTCTTCATCTATAATTCCTCCTATGGCCCATTTCTCTCTAGCTTCCACATATTAGAGAGAGCACCCGATTTCTTATTTTTTGTGCCTGACTAATCTCACTCGGTATAATGTTTGCCAGTTCCATCCATTTCCCTGCAAATTATGTAATTTCGTTCTTCTTTATATTTAATACTCATCGGTGGTGATATACCTGTCAATGCAGTCAGGATATAAAGTTATTTCCTTTGATAGCTTAAACAAAAAGTTCTTAAAGAACAAAAAAAAAACTGAAGGAAGAAAAAATCTCCATATTATCTACATTTTCTGAACAATTATCACTGCCTATGGCTAGTGTGGTTGTTTCCCCAAATTGCACAATTGAAATAGCCGTATTAGTCAGATGGCAAAATTCCTAAGTTGGCCTCATGACCTATGGAGTAAAGTCTATTTTTGTAGGAATGGCCAAGTGGAAGCCTTTACCTTTCAGAATAATATAAATCAACAACAGTTTCCATTTCTGGAGAATATCAGAGACCTGCATTATCATGTAGGGCCTGACTAATATGATGGACCACCGTATGCCATTTAACTTGCCTATTGGCCTATGCAAAAGACAGAAATATTCATGAAGAGGAATGTGTTATCATAAACTTAATATTGTGATTGCAGAAGTTCTTCTGAGTGTGTATTCTAGATGTTTTAGATGTGTGTGCATGTTTTTGTGTGTGTGTGTGTGTTTGTGTGTGTGTGCGTGCATACTCTGGTACACAGCTCTTGAGCTAGACAAGGTAATATTTTCTGCATCAGTTCATAAAGATCATCTGAGAAGGCTTGCTTTTAGCTGGGCATGGCCAGTAGCATACCTTCACAGCCTGACTTCAAGATGATCTCCATCCCCTACCTCCATGCCACATGCTAATCTGGTCATAACATATATAATTTTATTAAAATATTAACAGATCAGCTGCAGGTTATATCTTATCTGTGACTGGTAGAGTACCTGTCATTTCTTAAAGGACTTTTGTGATTGTCATTTTCCTCAGCCAGGATTCCTCACAGAGATGCAGATCAAGAGGCATCTGAGCCTCCTAACTGCTCATGACATTCAGAGCCACACTCCACAAGTCCCAGGGCTCTTAGAAAATATTCCATGTTATCACTTTATGAAGACCTGGCTAGCTATTGCTCCAAATGGCTCTTTTTATTTACTGTTTATTTTGCTAAGCATATCATAATGTTGAGTTGCCAATTGAAGTACAATATACCAGAAGTACTTTCATCAATGCAATGACTTTTAGTTTCTCTTTTGAGTGACAAGATCAGTCTTCAAGACATACAGTTGATAAAACATCATGCCTTAAGTAAAACTGTTCACTTTAATGTCATTTTTTTCCTTCCAACCCTAACCTGGTGAGCGGATTGTTAAGCACAACCTACTGTATAATTTATGATGACACGTTGTCAGTCATCTGTGATTGATCCCAAAAGCTCCTTCAGCATTTTCCATTCTATGATATAATTATTCCCCTGAACTAGAAATATAAATTAAAAATTTCAAAATAGCAATCATGCTGTATATAAGCTTATGGCTCCTTGTTTGATTCCCTTTATATTGTTCAAATAATCATAGACCCATTAGTAGACTGTCAGTGAACATTTTTGAAAGTTTTAGAATCAGCCAAGGATGTAGCTATAACTTTATTTCTTTTATAAAATTTTAGGTGCTAATATTAGTGTTGGATTATTGAAAGGGGGATGAATAAAATATATACATTTGGCTATAGTTATTTCCAAAAATAATATCCCCTCCCTTTCCTACCTTCATATCTCTCTCTCTCTCTCTCTCTCTCTCTCTCTCTCTCTCTCTCTCTCTCCCCCCCCCTGTCTCCAATTCAACATTTGAAATAAACTTAGTTAATAAATATTTTCTTAGTTCTATTTGGTTCATTTTAAGGACATTTTCTCAGTCATTATTTCATTTTGTTGATTTATTTTAACATATTTTAAATGACATGAATAATTGGGGGCATTTCTGGATAGAAAAGTTATGATTTTTATTATTATTCATCTTTTAGTGATGCATTGCAATTATCCATGATACTGAAATTCATGGTGATATGTTCATATACACATATAGTGTCACTTGGTATTGCCCTCCGCATACCACCCCCTTTCCCTTCCTTCTCTTCCCAGACACAGTAGTGAGATTCATAGTGGTACACTTATTTGGTCTGTCTCCTTCCCCAAGTCTCTCCTTTCTCTCCCTTCCTCCTTCCTTGAGTCTCTTACATTATAATTTTGGATGTTTATCTCCTCATTTTTATAAGATCTGGTGTTTTTTTTTCCCTATTTTCTCTTTAGCTTCACCTAAAAAAGAAACTTCTTTCTTCTTACAGCTGAGCTTATAACAATCCTTTGAGATTTCAACAACAGCACTCCATTCTTAACAGCATGGGAGTATCATGTTTTAAATGTATTATGCTGCTGTTTTCAAAACCAATCTCCCTTTTCTTTGTCCTCTCCTTTTCCAGCCACCAAATTCACTCAGTGAGCTTGAAGTTTTTTGACTAATTTTCTACAGCTAAAAAAAAAAATAAAAAAAAATGTAGTGATTGAAAAGTAAATAGCCCATGAATATCATCCTGGCTTTTGAGTTTCAAATGCTTTGCTCTCTAGAAAATGAATTATTAAGATATAAGTTCACAGCATGTCATAGACATTTAACTTTATAGATGATTATATAAAATAGAAGCACTTTCCTTTTTCACAGGGAAGTTCAAGCTTGTGTGGTTTTAGAGACATCAGGGTCCAAGATCCGTCTGTTTATTGTAAATCTCCCCTTGTTTACGAGGGCTAAAACAAATGACCACAACCGTCAACGGATGGGCAAGAAGGAGAAAGGGCAAAGGGTAGGGAGAAATTCCACACACTGACGTTAAGTCAGTAACAAGGAGGTTGAACGCATGACTTTTTCTCATATCTTCTTGATCCAGAAAAGTGAGATGCTTGACTAGATTTTGGAAGTACATGACTATTATTAGTAACAAAATGTTTTATGGAGAAAAACTGTCATTTTCAGGGAAATGTCTTGATAAGGAGCATTAGGCAGAAGAGAGCTGGCTTGCAAGAATGGAGTAGACGGAGCAAAACTCCAAAGAAGCAATCATGTTGATGGGTATTACCAGTGACAAGGGACTTCAGGATGGGGAGAAGAGGAACTCTAAGACGAATTCACTGAGCCACTTAAAGAAAAGATAGAAAGTCTTTTTTTTTAAGAAAATCAAATATTCAGTATCAAATAATGTCTGCCCCTGTGGTATAATTCATCACATCTAACATCTCAAAAATTTCAAACTATCTCACAAAAGCGTTGGGTGTAATTCAAAGCACAAGACGGAGTCGACTTTCTTTTGACAGGCCGTAGAGACAAAGTGGAGACCCAAACACTCAAGTAGCAGGAAGTATTTATAAAATCACAACAGCTGGTGGAATCTGCAGACTTTTAGGAAGGACTTTAGCCTCCCTATAGGAAATAGGGTGGAACAGGAATTCAGGTGCATCTTAACCTGGATCCTAATGCGTAGTTAGATAAGCCTAGCTGATAAGTGATTTATATATTCTTATTTTTGACACTCTCAAAAGTGGGACAGGGCAATGTAAATTGTTGGGAAGACATTTAAGTAGAGAAGAAGAAAGCGCTCTTAAGTACTAATTCATTAAGAATCAATTAGAAGGACATATTATAATCATGCAATCATTTTTGCCATCCAATGAAATCAGCAGACTCATGGTGAGCAGAATCTGAGAAATGTCCAGTACATTAACTAACACGTTTTACATCTAACCCAACAGCAAGATTTCAGTCTTGATGCTCTCACGTTTCTTTTCCACAACGTTATAATACCTCTGATCCTAACACTCTCCAGGTAGTTGGATTTCTTAACACCTAGTTCCTGCCCTCATTCTTTTTCATTCAAAATTGCCTTCAATATTAAAACTAAAGAAGCTATTTGATTCGTAGTAATATATATACCAACAATCATATTTTTCTTCAAATTATAAATTTCTTATATATACCACATTTGTGCATATACACGTATGTGTACATATATGTGTGTTTCTAGACAACTGTCCTTTCTTTCTTTCACTTAGTCAATGGAGAAGAATATTAAATGTCAATCATATGCCTAAGCCCTGTTCTAGATGCCAGAAAAACAAGAGAACAAACATATTTATGCATGCTACAATCTTTGGAAAGCAAGCCATTAAGCCATTCTTAATGTATTTTATTAATGTATTTTATACCTGCATTTATTTGTTAGTAGGTTATCAATATTACAGCTTTAGCTGGGCATGGTGGCACACGCTTGTAATCCCCGCGCTTGGGAAGAGGAGACAGGAGGATTGCGCAGGTTCAAAGCCAGCCTTGCTGGCTTAAGAGAACCTGTTTCCAAATAAAAAAGTAAAAAATAGGTCTGGGAGTGTAGCCCGGAGGTAGAAGGGTTTCCATGAACCCCAGTATCACCAAAAAATACATATTACAGGTCTTACATTTATTCAATAAGTAACAGGATTCAAGGACTATTTTCAGGCCATAAAATTTTATATTTACTGTTTGTTCTAACCTTCTGAGGTTGGTACTTTTCTTAGTTTTATTAATGAAGGAATTGAGGGATAATTTAATTGATTTACTCAAGGCCACAGGCAAATAAGTAGTAGGGCCAAGAATGAAATCCATAAAACCTAGTTCCAGGATAAACTTATAATCATTCTATGTGACCTCTGTTACCTCACTTGCAGAATGATGGGAAATAGGGAAATATTGAACCATATCCTCATAGGACCTAACTTATGCATATGTGATGACATCTGCTCTTTCTTTTACAGATAAAATCCTCATTTCTGAGTGTATACACTTTAAAGATATGATCCTTATTTCTCTGCGTATACATATTTAATACGAGCCGTTTATCCATACATGTGTTTATGAGATGAAGTCATTAATAAAACAGAACAGGAGAGGGGGTGATCATTCAATATTCTTAGATATAAACAGAAGCAATGACATAAAAAGAAGGGAAAACACTTCTCTTTATTGCCAGCAAGTGCATTACCGCCTGTCTCCCTGCAGAATGAACAGCCGGAGAACGCTTGAGGAGATGAGGCTGAAAGCATATGCATACTACCGTTCTTTTTTAAATGAAATATTCAGCAGCAAGATGAAATAAGCAACTACGAAAAGAGCTTTTTGGATATAAAACTAGGGGATAGATTCTGTCAGAGCAGTTTGAAGAATTGGAAGGGGCTGTCACCTCTAGGCCTGCCAGGAGCAAGGAAGCTGGAAGTGAGAGTTGTAGTAATCAACCTCGGGACAGCTGCGAACAGAAGAGCAATCAGAATCAAGTTGCTTGTAACTTGAATGGCAAGAGAAAAAAGAAATTCGATGAGTGGGTCGATAATGCCCTTCATGCGCACCTGACCATTCGCCGTGCAGGTGATGGGGCCCACCAGAATCAAACATAAAATTGTGAAATTTTAAGAGGTCGTGTCTACCTTGCTCCACTATGGATTTGTACTATTTTCAGCGAGGCACTTGGGTTTGTTTACTGACCCTTTATTCACAATGACTGGGTGTTTAAAAATAAATTTCATATGGAAGAGGTTTTAAAAATTGCAAAATAATGCACACAGGAGCATCAGAGATATAGCACTTGTACCTCCCTGTCGGACACCGAAACCGAAACATTATAGGTATCAATTTTCTGAATTAATATCTAAGGAAATTAATCTTAATGTGCTGAGAGTATATATCTTTCGGCTGTGATTTGATAAAATCAGATTGTTTGTGACCAAATGTCTGTATGTGTGAATTTTCTATAAGGAAAGGCAGCAAATCAGCCTATAGCCCGAACTGCATCTCACTGTGGGAATCTGAGCACCAGAAAGTAAAAATATTTTTAAAAATTTCCAATTTCTCCTTCCCCCTTAATATTCCTGTTTATAGTCAAACTTAAATTGGAAATAAATCCCTCAGTTTGCATCTCCATTTTTTTAAATTTCTCATTTCAGGCTTACAAGGTTCATAGGTTAGCTGATTGTGCAAGACACTAAAAACCTCATTTCTGTTTCAAAGGCTCAACTGAGGAAAGGCAGAGAAGGTGCTTACCCTTTCTATGTCCCTCCACTCTTAACTGTTCAGCTCTTGTCTCTTCCCCCTGCCGTAGGTTTAAGGCAAATGATGGGGCACGGGATACCCAACTCATTCTTGTTGATGACTTTCTTACACATTAATTTTCAGTTTGACTTCTTTCTCATAGGTTCTTCAACATGTCCTGCTTATGAAGTAGGCAGGATTTATCAGACTGAATAGAATGTATCACTGATGGTCTTATTACTGTCTTCATTAAAATAACTTAAATCTGTTCTTTCATAACCCTGGAATAAACTGCAACAGTGATAACTGTCATGTCTCCCGAGTCACAAGGGCATATGTATCTAGACTGAGGAGAAAAATCAGTCCTACTATTCCCAACAACTTTCCCTAAATCATTTTAACTAATCTTTCTGGAGTTGTCTTTTAATTATTTTCCCTCTTTCTCAAGATACGAGGCAGTCAACGTGAACGGTCACTATCACATAGCTATCATTTGGGGAGCATCCATTGGTCATCATGAATATAAGTTTTAAAAAAAAAAGACTTGTCCTTTCTCTGCTCTTTGAGAACACTTGATGTAAATCAAGATTGGTTTTGAGAATCAAAATGAATCAAGTAAAATAACAAATTTAAAGGGCTGTGAGAAAGATCTATTAGTATTGAACACAGTGTAAGAACCAGCCTCAAGAGCCTGTACTCACTCAAAGGGATTGCAATTGAAAATTCTACCCTGATTTAGGCTGTTTTCCAGGATTGCAATGAAAAATTAAATCAATCATTCATATCAATTCTAACTTTGAAAAGGATTTTAATTTTTCTTTCCAGATTTGCTTTGTGTATAGGTTACATTTATAGGAAAATTGTTCAATGACCAGACTTCTACATATATAAACATAACCTAAAAGTATGAATACAACTCTATCTTAAAAGTTGTGTATTATTGTGATAAGATACTTACATAAAGCATATTGTGTTAAGTCTGAAAAGTATGTACATAATTTTGGATTGCTTTATTTCAAAAAGGGCAAAGAATTGTATCCCTAATTCTGGGGTAGGAAATACACTGTACTGGTTCACAAAGGAGAAGTATATTTGAATTTAGCCTATCTTTGGCTGGCACTTAAAAATTTGCTGAGACTCAAAATCTCAGTGTTCTCATAGTTCAAACATGACAAAATTATCCTTAATTTTATATTGAGTCTTACATGGTAAAGTACCTGTAGACGCCAAGTGTCGCATGCTTGCTCAATGATCGACTAAATGATTAAAAAGTTATCAGAGACCAGGAAGTGTGGCTCGGGCCTGTAGTCCCAGTACTTGGGAGGCTGAGAGAGTAGGGTTGCAGGTTCTACCAGATTCAGCACATTAGTAAGATTTTGTTTCGAAACAAAATAAGACCAAGCGTGCATATAAGAGATAGAATGATCCTGGGTTCAATCCCCAGTACGTTCCCATCTGAAAAAATAGCATCAAAACACAAAAACTAAATAAAGCAAATGAGCAATTGAGTGGGAAGAACAGGAAAATAAATACTCTCTGTTACAAAATGCACTTTATAGGCCGGAGAAAACATGAACACACACACACACACACACACACACACACACACACACGCAGTAAAACTATCAATCCACCAACGCGTTTTTATACTTGGATGCAGGCATGCTTTGGTTTTCTTAGAGCGAAACATTTTCTATGTAAATGAATTGCCTCTTCTGAAGCTGTTTTCTTGTCAAATGTATAATGCATACAAACTAGCTAGAACCAAGCCAATAATAGGATATTATCTCACAGGCCTGACCATCATTAAGAACAATGCAGAACATCATTAAAATGTGTGAAGAGTAATTTAAATGATGACTTTTTCGATAGAATATTAAGAGTTTGTCATATTTATAACAAGTACAGACTCAATAACAACAACAAAATAACATTCATTTCCAAATCATTCCAAGATAACAGCAGAATTTTTTTTTTCAGGGATAATTAGGGTTAGTCAAGTTGAAGGTAGAGGAAGAATAGGCAGAGATATTTGAGAAATATTTATTTCTTTTTAGCATAGTTGTTTTTAAGACATAAAATTGAAGTCTTTAACTTTTCTACTTATTTTGTCTCTAGAGAATACCTAAATGGTTTCTAGTTTTCTAATTTGGGTCCCTATTTCAGTAACCCGGTGTTAATGCTAAAAATTACCAATCCATATTTTGATGCCTTAAAAAGGGCCACTTAAAGACAAATAGTTTATTTAAAGTTTTAAAGTACAACTTTTTTTCTTCATTGTATCTACCGTATGGCTGGGATCATTTATCTTCTATGCTCTTTTATGTAAATTTTAGAAACATACAAATTGTTAAATGGGTGGTAGGAAAGGACTCTATTCTTTTTATTATTGAGAACTTTAGAAGAAATGACACTAAAATGATTTGAATTAATTGTCTCCTGCTAGGAGCTTGTACCTTATACTTTTCCTCAAGAAAAATTACATTATACAGATGTTTTTCTTCTACTGAGCTTTGCTGTGTGCAGTCTGGGTATTGGGCAAACACTGCTGAAGGACAGGAGGGTCGTGACATGTACTTGGCACTCAGTTTCCATGATACCCGTGTCCTCCCACCAGCATCCCCACCCCTGAGAACTTTCTGCAGTCCCTTCAGACCCAAAGAGTAAGAAAGTGAACTGGGCAAGGCTGTCACTGTTGGGGTAAGAGGGAGAGTATGTCTTTGTTTTGTGGCCCTGTGATCCTAGGGATAGGACACCAGATGCATCTGCTTCTACCCATGAAATGGGATTTATATGCTGCTTTCAACTTGTACCCGTCTTTGTATGGAGAACTGGTCAACTAGCATGGCATTGCTCTTGGAACTGTGATCTCAGCCTCTAAAAAAGGATGAAAACATGAAACTGGACCCAAAGAGAAAACATTTGAATTTAGGGGGACCTGCCCAACGTCTCTCAAAATTTGACTCCTATCTTCAAGCCCCTTTTGTCATATATTTTGTTTCAACAAGTTTGCATGTGCTATTTTACACTTATAGCCAAAACTTTCCAAAGGACAAATTTCCAGAGGAGGAAAACTCTACTACTATTGGAAGTATTGCAGATTATAAAGTTACAAACATTGAAATACCTCACTTCCATTCTTTTTTTTTCAATTTATGTATCATGAGAAAGTACAGAATGACTTAACATTTCTCACATCCCTGAATCATTTTTTATTTTATTTTTAACCATCCCAAGAACTTGAGAATTAAGCTAAATGAACAACATTGGTTAAAAAGAATAATCGAGAGCCGGGCGTGGTGCCACACGCTTGTAATCCCTGCACTTGGGAGGCTGAGACAGGAGGATCGCACAGGTTCGAAGCCTGCCTCAGCTACTTAGTGAGGCTCTCAGCAACTTAGTGAGACCCTGTTTCCAAATAAAATAGAAAATAGGTCTGGGAGTATAGCTGGGAGGTAGAAAGCCTCTGGGTTCCAACCCCAGTACCACCAAAAAAAAAAAAAAAGAAAGAAAGAAAGAAAGAAAGAAAGAAAGAAAGAAAGAAAGAATAATTCATATTATTATCCTCTGGCTATAATAAATCCAAAGTTTCCAAAATCATGGAGATAATTTATATATTTCTTCTTCTGACATACAGAAGAAATATAAAGTTTTGACTCTTTGATCAAAATATTAGAAGATAGAATGATAATATACACCATAGTAACTGAGTCCTTATTGAAAATAATAGAGTTAAATTACATTAAAATATTTATTGCATCCATACTCTGAGAAGGGAGTTCTATGAATTACATTTAATTCTTCATAATTGCCTAAAATGGTCACCTTTCCCAGGGAACATAACAATCAAGTTGGAGAACTCAGAAATGTCCATAAAAAATAAATAAGAGAAGATTTAATAACAGCCTAAAGATAATTTCAAAATACAAAACATAAGTACTGAATTTGTACCAATTAAAATATAACATCTACCTGTCACAATTTTAGTGAGATATCCATGGAATTATGTTTTCTTCTCCATATGTGTGCAGTCTTTTTATATGTATGTACGTACCTTTTACTTTTACATAAAGAGTAGGACAGAACCAAAGAACTTATCACCTTTTTTTGTGTGTGTGGTACTGGGGTTCCTGGAAGCCCTTCTACCTCCGGGCTACACTCCCAGACCTATTTTATATTTTTGAAACAAGGTCTCTTAAGCCAGCGCGGCTGGCTTCGAACCTGTGTGATCCTCCTGTCTCCGCCTCCCAAGCGCTGGGATTACAAGCGTGCGCCACCACGCCCGGCATCACCTTTAAGTATATAATTTTTAACCTGAATATTGAGTTTGACTATTCAGTGATGTGAAATGCTAGCTCAGAAGAAAAGTGAATGTGTTTATCTTCCATGGGGTGAGTAATTAAAAGTCAAATGAGGAGTGATGAAAATCCTAAATATTTTGAGCCACCTATGTTTTGAGCAAATTGCAAGAAATAGAACTCAAACACAAAAGGTTTGCTAGAGAAACAGGAAAAATAAAAAAAAATATATCTAAAGTGGAGAGAAATACATGAGTCAAGGAAGGCATTCAAGAATTTATTTAGACAGGCTAAAGGTGATGTAGTAAAGCAAAACTAATCCAGATAGCAGTATAAGCACATATACAATTAAATAGAAAAAATAATCAAAAACTGTGCTTGCTGCCATATATCAGCAAAGAGAATATAAGTGTTTTAACATTCAAATAAAACAAAACAATAAGAAAATAAGCCAAGAGTGGTGCCACATGCTTGTAATCCCAGCATTTGGGAGGCTGAGACAGGAGGATTGTGGTTCACCACCAGCCTCAGCTACTTAATGAGGCCCTTTGCAACGCAGTGAGACACTGTTTCAAAATAAAGAATAAAAAATAGGACTGGGCCTGGCATGGTGGCACGCTTGTAATCCCAGCGCTTGGGAGGCAGAGACAGAAGGATCACGCAGGTTCGAAGCCAGCCTTGCTGGTTTAAGAGACCTTGTTTCCAAATAAAAAAGTATAAAAACGGTCTGGAATTGTGGGCTGGAGGTAGAAGGGTTTCCAGGAATCTCATTACCACAAAAAAAAAAAAAAAAAAATATATATATATATATATATATATATATATATATATATATATATATATATCTCACTGGGGGTGGGGGTGAAGCTTGGAGGTAGAATGCCCCCCTGGGTTCCACCCCCAATACTGCGAAAAAAAAGAAAATATATATTAAGACATCTATATTGGTAATTATTTTTTATTATATTAATCTATATGTATATATACATTGGACCTTGCATTTTAAATTTGAATTTATCTAAATCTTTCTTCTATATTATTTAACATTTTGAATAAATAATAGTAAAAATCAGCATCTCATCGAGTTCAAGAAAGCAACACCGGCCACCAAATATGTCCACAGTTCTACCACCTTTTATATTTTGTCTTTCATGACAAGACAATTCAAATATGTATTATTTGCCTTGAAAAGATTTCCAAAGTTCTTATGTGTGAGGTTAGTAGTGAGCAGTAAAATGTGTTGATTTATTTTTCTATATCTATTCCTCATAATTGCAGCATTTAATTTTCAAATGATATTTAAAATCGCAGAAAAGATTAATATAGTACCAAATAATGGTGGCACATGTGTAAGCATCAACACTGCCCTTTACCCATCTTGTATATTTCACATTTATTTGTTTAAAATATGATCAGTGCCACGTGGCTGTAAGCATCTGGCATACAGATGGAGAATTGTGGGTACTAAAATATCATATCTATTTTGGTGGAGAAATGAATACCCCTGCGTATGTCGTCTCTGAAAAAGAAAGTTGGAGAGTTCTGTGAAAAGTATAAAGGAAAAAAAATGGAGTGTTATTGTTAACTTGGAAAACTCATGTGACTACATTTACAGATGTCATAGAAGATAAAGGTCTTTGAATAAGACTGACCACTTAAGGTACAAATTCAAACTTAAAATAGCATTTGAAGGAGTTTGAAGAGTTTTCTGCAGAAGGGAGCGGCCAGCGGAGGCCCTGTACAAAGGCACCTGTGGAGACGTTACCGTTTACACCCACACAGTCCATCCGAGAAGCTATGTGTCATACTACAGACATCGCCCACAGTTCCCTAGGTCACAAGATCATCTACTGGGACAATTAGATAAAAATATGAAAGGATAAACCAAGTCTTTATAGCCTAAGTTATCAGAAACTTGATTGAATATTACAGAGGGATTTTCAAAGATTCACTCTGCATCTTTTCTGCTCTCTCTCTCTCTCTCTCTCTCTCTCTCTCTCTCTCTCTCTCCCTCTCTCCCTCCCTCTCCTCCCTCTCTCTCCTCCCTCTCTCTCTCTCTCTCTCCCTCCCTCCCTCCCTCCCTCCCCTCCCCTCCCCTCCCCTCCCCCCCCCCCTCCCTCCCTCCCTCCCTCCCTCCCTCTCTCTCTCTCTCTCTCTCTCTCTCTCTCTCTCTCTCTCTCTCTCTCTCTCTGCATTTTGGTTTGTATGCCTGTTTTTACAGGATTTTTGCCTGCAATCCATCCCCACTGGTACAGCCTGTTTTGGAATACACTTCAGATCTTGTGTCTTGTTGGACTTAGAGTGTTGCAAACAAGGAATGGAATTTCAAAGTCAGGACATTAGAGAGGCTTTCAAGATGCTACTTAGCAAGTTCATGAGCCACATGTTTAGAGCAACACATTGCACCAAACTAAGCATTAGAAACAGAAAATACGCATGGAGAAACTTATCTGGATGCCAGAAAACAAATATTCAGGAGAGCAGAATGCTGTTTTTAATTCTCATGCAACAGAGGTAACTTGTCAATAGCATAGTAATTAAATTATGAGAAAAAAGGATGTCTTTGATGATAAATCCATGCTGTTTAAATCAAATTATTTGTTTTAAAAGATTTTCTGTTTGAAGTTTTCTCTTTTTTTAGGTACACAATAGTCAAGAAAGATTTACTAAATCTATACCTATATTTAAGCATTTTATCCATAAAAAAGATAAATCCATTAGTCCCAAGTATTTCATTGAAAGTCATTTGAAAGTCAGTGGAATGTAGTTATTACATGTTATACAATAAGTAATTTTACCATTACAGTACATTTTTATAATCATTTTAAGCATATGGAGTTTTACTTTGGTCCCCATACTGTTCAAATTTTACAACACTTTTTTAATGTTTATTTTATACTTTGCTGTACTGGGGGTGGAGCCCAGGGGCATTCTACCTCTAAGCTGCACCTCCAGCCCTATTTTTTATTCTTTATTTTGAAATAAGGTCTCACCGAGTCTCGGAGGCCTCACTAAGTAGTTGAGGCTGTCTGCGAACCACAGTCCTCCTATCTCAGCCTCCCAAGTACTGGGATGACAAGCGTGTGCCCCCACACTGGCCTTCTACGTAATTTTTAAAATGCTTGTATTGGTGCATTGTAATTATATATCATAATGAGATATAATGACATAACACACATGAACACAGTACCTGGAATATTTCTCTCTAGATACCACCTTTCTCTCTTCCATTCCCTGTTTATGCCATTGAGATTATTATTAATAATTTAGTATATACACATCAAATTATTGGAACTACTGCTCTTATCAAATGTCCTTCTTCTCCCCTTCATTTTCCTAAATCAATGAATTTACTTCCATTTTTGGAAAAAAATAGGCGGAGTTTATTTTCATATTCAAGAGCTTATTCTTGGAATTAATTCATGATGCCTACTGGCCTTTCCATAAGATAATGACCTCAAAACTCCTCATCCCAAAATGATGCGTGTGTAATACTTTCTGCCTCCAAATTATAATCTTCATTTTCTCTCAGTAGATTTAACAGAATAGCTGTGGACTTAGCACAAGGATGCCTCTCTCATTTGTAGAAAAAGAGAATTAAATTATTTTATTAAATAACTAAATTAAATTATTAAATTATTTGCAAGGATTTAACTGTGTTTCACTCTACAAGGCTCCTCATTGTCCAAATAAATATTTCAGTCTATATTTTATTAAAACAAGAAAGAGCCATTTCCAAAGATTTTTAGAAGCAAATTTTATATATAAAGATTAGCAATTTAAGGAGGGTCTCAGCAATTTACTGAGACTGTGATTCAAAATAAAAAAAGAAATGAATTTGTGGGTAGTCAGTGGTAGTATACCCGTGAGATTAATACCACTAACACACACACACACACACACACACACACACACACACACACTATACAAAGACTATCATTTACACACACACAATATACAAAGATTATCATTTGCTTGATAAAAATGTAAACAACTGACCGCAATTTCTGTTCTAAGTGAGATATTAGATATATTTGCTCAGTGTGCTAGTGAACAGAACTTGAATCGGTATGTAATTTAAAGATAGCGAATTCTTCTAAATTATTAAGACAGATGAACATGTGATCAATAATCAGTTATTTCACCTATTATAACTATTGTCATTTTCAAAAATTAAATAACATGTACTCCAGGAAACCCTGCTTTTTGTCATTAGTTTATATTGGTTTTCTTTATTTATTTGCTTAGTTAATCTGAATTGGCATATTTCCTCACTCCTAGAGCTAGAGATTTGAACAAGTGAATTACTCATTTAAGTTATTTAAATACGCAGTATTTTTAAGGATTTTTTAATTGGTGCCTTGTAGTCATACATCTTCTTGGAGTACAAGATGGTAGAGACATACATATATATATTACCCAACTAGCCCTTACCCAATTCCCACCCCATTTCCTCCCCCTTCCTTTTTCTCATGTTTGGCTTAGTATATTTGATTTCCATTAATGCAATATTTCTATTGAAGTAAATATAAAACTTTAATAGGAAATCAATCTGTAAAGTGTTAATAAATCTTGCACATACTAAAACATTTTATCTTGTTCATAAACATTGAATTTCGTTATGAGGTATGCATAGGAATTACAAATCTATAGAATCCTCCATTTGAAACCCACTCTGTTAACAAATTCTTTACATGGGGCATATAGTTTAGAGAAAAATCCAACAAGTGTGCTAAATTATCTTCATTTAATGATTACAGAACTTATGTTTTGTCTCATCTGCATTAGATCCTCTTTCTATAGTGACATTCTCTGTTTCTTCTAGAAGCATCTCCTGGGATTCTGGTGGACATGTCTATTTCGTGTACATCCTTGAGTGGTGGCCTTGTTACTAGGCTGGCAATCAGATTATGCCACATACCGAACATACCTACCTATCCTCCAAAAGTAAATTCTGACCCATGGAAGAGGAAAACTGTGTCTTTTCTGAATACCATTGGCTTTGAAAAAGACATTTGCCTACAATCATTAGGTCTATAATTCTATCCTAAACAGAGCTATGCTATCACATGAAGAAAGCATTGTTTTTAAGTAAACCAATGCATAGTAAACAAAACACCAGAGATTAAGAAAGAAATAGGGACTTGTGCCTATCTTGCGGAAGAACCTGGACCTGGTGATTTGTACATGAGCACCAGCACTTGAGACCCTTTCTGTTTTCACCCATAAAGCCTGGTCTTTCCAACCAGTTTGAGTGGGATTTTATCACCTATGTACAAGAGAGTCCTGACTAGTGCCTTACAGGGCTCTTGTAAAAAGAAATATAAAAAAGCACTTAGAAGATTACCTGGATGCAGTGAGCACTCTATAAAGAGTCGTAACCCAATCATCTGTTACTACTTACATTCCCTTAGCAAAGTGTGGCAAGGTGTCCTCCATCTATATTTAAATAGTTCCAGTGACATTTTCAACCCATCTGAAGGAAAGTTATCTCTGAGTTTTAAACTGTTTTTGTAATACTGATCCAAAAAGATTCATTCTTAAAAGCCTCTACTCATTAGACCATTTTTATCCCTGGTTCATACAAATTTATATTTGTATCTTTTCCATTTGAAACTGTTTGAAGAAACTAAAAGCAGGTATCTTGTACCCTATCAGTGGGACTACATTTTTTTTTTTTTGCCAAAATTGAGACACCTGTGAGTAAAAGAAGTACCACTGGAAATTAGACAGAGAGAACCAAAATAAAACTGGACTATACTAGAAAACTAGGAAACTTTCAGAGCAGCTTCAAGTCTGTTCATGATATCAGCCTGGTTTGATTTTATGTAGCTATTCCGCTATGTGTAAATCTCCACTTCTGTCTGCAGTAACTCCCAGAGCTAAATGCAAAACCTCCAAAGGAAAATGTGTGTTTTCAAATGCTCTGCAGAAGAGTGTATCAGAGCGGCTCTTTGTAGGCTGAACAAATACTCACATAATCACAGCATTTTGCAACAAATGACATTTTTTCTCTCTTTCCGTGTATTCTGATCACTCAGCTGTGTGCTATGTGAAAGCAATTGAGAACTTAAACCGAATAGAAGGCAAATTTTTATCACTACACTAAAGGGAAAAATTATCATCTATGACTAGAGAAACGAAAATTGCTTGAGTACAAAGGTTAGACTGAATGTATAAATTAAGTTACTACAGAAGCAAGAGCAATATCTATTTGTGAACTCTCCATTAAGAGGCCAAGGACTTAGATCAAGTCCTAAAATAATCTTCTAGTTAAATAAATAAATATTTTCCAAATAATAACACATATATACATATGTAGGCACACATACAGAAATTATGCACACACATATGAATATATCTATATGGTACTGTATGTGCTTACAGATTTATAGAATGACTATGTTAGTGCTATTATAGTGTTAGTAAATTCAGCTTATTGATTTTTTTTTCTAAGATTACCGTGAAGTGTCAATTATACTATACCCTTCATGGGGTTATTAGTTGTCAATGGCACTTTAATTGCTTCCGATTTAAAATTTTCAAAAATGCTAATTATATAAAATAGTCCAGGATTTCCTGAGCCCAATTTTGAAGATGATAAAATTAAGGTAAACAAGACATTGTATTTCTCGTCAATGTGCTCTCTCGCTCTCTTTGTCCTGATGCTGCTTTGCTGTCTAGGTCTCTGAGCAAAAGACTCAGGCTCAGGGGTCAAGGAGGCTTCCTGAGCCAGAGCTCTGTTGGTGGAGCTCATCACGGCACGGGTCCTCTGCGTCTGCCGCAATTCTTCTGGGGGGAGCAGAAAGTCTTGGACTACTGGTTCAAAACAGGCCTCCTAGGCTGGTCTCTTGCTTTGAGCAGGTACGGTTCATCAATTTTGTTTGTCCATCCGGCCTGATTTCCTTTCCCTTTTAGGTGCCCAATATTATTCACATAAAGATGGCTGGTTAAGGCAGTAGACTAAAGGGATTAATTCTTGCACTTGCTGAACAATGTTTTTAAGTATTTTTTTAAGTACTGACGTCTGTGTTGATCATGTCACATTGTTGAGAGCTTTCATTTTGCGACACTTTGAAATGTTGTAACTTTGAAAGGAATATTTATATCTTCTTGAAATGCATGTGTTAGTTTTTCTTTTATAGGAAACAAATATTAGTCCTATGGAAATATAGAGATAGATGCACACACTCATATAGATATGCACACATCTCCCTCTCTATATATATGCATATATAATATGTATAATTTCTTCTTGTTTTTTCTCTATCTCTATCTATATCTGTATATGTATATGTATTTATATACAAGACAGTGAGAGAGATGTATATATATATATATAGAGAGAGAAAAGAAGATATGTATATATAATTATATATATATATTTCTATTTATAAATGAAGTTGTCTGAGTTTGCAATACAAATGCATTCCAAAGTAAAAATATATAAAGTCCATGAATTATGGTAAAAAAAATTGTACCCTACATTAATAACAACTACCTTTCAAAGGGTAAGAATTACTATTTTATATTTAAATCACCTATTGCCCATAGCTTCGATCCTTGTTCTCTTTCATAAGGAAAAAGAAATTAATGAGCATTCTTCTAAAAATACTGTTTATAGCAACTCTTGTATTTTCTGCCAAACTTTAAAAAATATTGTCACAGGAGTCTGGGAAGAGGTTGATAAACTAAATAAACATGCTTTGCCTTTTTTAATTAAAAAAATGTTTATAGTGCCAGAGAATTAACCAAGGGCCTCACTCATTTGAGACAAGGAAGCCCTCTACCATAGACCTACACCTCCAGCCCTCATCATGCTCGATCATTTCTTCTAGGTAAGTGTGTGCATGTGTGCGCGTGTGCACGTGTGTGTGCGTGTGTGTAGGAGTGTCTGTGCAAGTTCAAGACACACAGATGGACGGGCTGCTCTGTATTGGGCTTACATTTGTGTGTGGCTCGCGCATGCCTATTAGTGAAGCCAGATGAAAGCTTTTGAACAGCATCCTTGGCCCGTCTCCATGCTTGCTGGGAGACTCTGCCTGCAATTGAGTCATCCTGACAAATGGTAACAGCAGCAGTAGTGAGTGTGAATGGTTCTGAGGGCTCACTTTGCAGTATCTCAGAGAAAAGAAGAGACCAGGACAAGGAACAGGCACTTAATAAATACTGCCAAGTAAATGAAGACATTTCAAACGAGTACCACCTATGAGGCCAAATTCTTGATTATTTCTTCAACCTTCTCTTAAAAACTTTGAATTATGTGTATGCCTGTTCTGTGGTTAGTAAAACTGAGATTGACAAGGAAGTTAGACCTCAAATCACACTATAGCAAAAAAGAGGAATTAACCTGAAACACTAACTCTTGAACTCATAAACTATTTCACCGCAACACTTTGCCAAAAGAGGAAGTCATAGGGGTCTGTCATAGTCAGAGAATTTGTCTGATTCTGTTTTTCCTGGGTGCTGTTACCACATATTTTATAACTTTGTGGTCTTACCAAATGCAGCACTGTCCTGATCTATGTACTATACATGGGACTGTTGAAAAACAGAGTTTCTATTGCATCCCATATCTGTGTTCTGCTGCAAGTTCCTCGCCTCTGATCACAATGTGTTTCTTGTATGCTGCGTGGTTTCCAGCAAAGGCTTTGCACAATACTTCTGTCTCTAGGTGAGTATTCTATAATTTAATTAATTAATTTATTTATTTATTTTTGTGGATTTGGGGAAGGAGCCCAGGGGCATTTGACCTCTGAGCTACACCCCCTACCCTATTTTTTTATTCTTTATTTTGAAACCGGGTCTCACTGAGTTGCAGAGGGCCTCACTAAGTAGCTGAGGCTGTCCGCGAACCGCGATCCTCTGGTCTCAGCCTCCCGAATGCTGGTATTATAAGTGTGTGCCACCACACCCGGCTCTGATTTATTTATTTATTTAGTTAGTTAGTTAGTTACTTATTTATTTATGTTTATTTATTGGCAGTACTAAGTTTGGAACCCATGAGCATTCTACCTCGGAGCTCTTCTAAACCCCCAGCCCTAATTTTTATTCTTTATATTGTAACTGGGTCTCACTGAGTTGCAAAGGGCCTAAGTAACTGAGGCTGTCTACAAACTGCAATCCTCCTGTCTCAACTTCCCGAATGTTGGGATTACAAGAGTGCACCACCGCGCCTGTCTCTCATGCTGTAATTTAAATGCCATGGGTTTCTTTCCTTCCTCCTCCTCCAGCCTTATCTCTGATCCCAAAGCACAGATCACAGCTTCAATTCAAAGAGAATGCTACTGTTGAACAGAGCAAATTTATTTTGCTTTTAACATCATCTCTCTCACAGAATTTTGGAAAACTTGTCTCAGACAATGAGTTAATGTCTGTCATAACAAGCCCTCAAATAACACACATTAAAAGGACCTGGTGGCAGTAAATTCAGAAACAGTACAATGTAAGATCGTGGTGTACTCTTGACTCTTTTAATTCCAGTAATCAGAAGGCTGAGACAGGAGGACTGCAGGTTTGAGGGCAGCCCAAGCAAGCAAAAGGCTAGCAGGACTTTGTTTTGTATACAATAAATAAAATAAGGCTGGGAGTATAGCTCAGAGTTTGATTGACCCTGGCTTGAATTCCCAGTACCACACACACACAAAACAAATTGAGTCATATTACTGAGACATGAGCAGTCCTATTGCACCAAGAACCGGAGAAAGGTATAGAAAAAAATATCCTAAATGGATTCATCAAACATTTGTCCCTCTCTCACATGGTTCTTTTACTATAAAATGCCTGGGAGTTAGGAGGGTGGGGATTCTACTGAGTCAGGGATTCACACTCGCGCACATTCTCAGTGAGTTGAGGGCAGTAGAAAGAAAGTACACAAAGAGTTAGGTGTTGGCTTCTCAGATTTTCATCAGGATATCTACTCACAGTTCAGTGACCACAACAGTTCCCCCTAGGAATGCTCCCTTCAAAATAGAACAAAAGCAAAATTCAACTTGAAACCTAGCAGAAAGAGAACCAGTTCATGGGTAAGCAGCCCCAATCATGGAATAGTTGGCAGGGATTCCACATTAAAAGCATGTCTTTCAAGCTGGACATGTTAGCACATATTTGTAATCGCAGTACTTGGGAGGCTAAGCCAGGAGGATGGTGGTTCACGGCCACCCTCAGCCAATTAGACCCCATAACTTAGTAAGATCTTGTTTCAAAATAAATAATAAAAATTTGGGCTGGGGGTGTAGCTCAGAAGTAGGATGACCCTGGGTTCTATTCCAGTACCACACAAAGACAAAAAAAAAAAAAGAAAAGAAAAGAAAAAAAAAAGAAAGTATGTCTTCCACTTGCAGAACAATTAGCAGTTTGCAACCGTGCAAATCTGCATGAATTTGTTATAACACCTTTAAAACAATTAACAAAATGCTTGCTCCCCTCTGCCATATGGCCTAAAAAGGATGGTATAATTATATATGCACAGCAGAACAAGTGATCACAGGTTACCTGCTACCACAGGTGTCCGTGACATATTATCCTTGCCAAATATGGTCCCTCGATGTTCCGTTTTACCGTATATATTTCACAGGTAAATACACCTTAGGATTTTAGAAATGAAAAAGAACACAGCTGTCCTCTTATAATGTTACAGTCAATTAAGAAAAAAAAATAATAGTACAGAGATCATCGGAACACAGAAGTGAATAGGTCTCCATGGGAGAAATAAGACCACCAGCTTACAGGATCAGGGGAAGAATTCCCACCATCACACTGCTGGTGTTAGAAAGCCGTGCTCCTGAGGGTGTGGCCAGCCGAAATAAGCATCTCAAATATGACTCTTTGCAATAGGACCGTGAGCTGATGGCCATTAAGAAGAAGCAGAGGAAGGGCATCTTTCTGCTTTCTCTCTATTTGCCAAAAAGCATGACATAAATTTACAAAGACAAAATGTAGAATGTCCCCTGTTCTTTTCTGCCAGAGAGAATAAAGTTTAACCATCTAAAACAATTTAGACTTTGAAAAGGCCTACAGAGAGAACCAGAGGAGTCTACCTTATAGGTATACTAAGTAGATTTTTTTTTTTTTTTTGGTGGCACTGGGGTTCCTGGAAGCCCTTCTACCTCCGGGCTACACTCCCAGACCTATTTTTTATTTTTATTTGGAAACAGGGTCTCTTAAGACAGCGCGGCTGGCTTCGAACCTGCGTGATCCTCCTGTCTCCGCCTCCCAAGCGTGGGGATTACAAGCATGCGCCATCACGCCTGGCTTTACTAAGTAGATTTTTATCTGCTATTTATTAGAAAGGTTCAAGTCCTTTATCTCCCTACTTTTCTAAAATCTTACTGTTTTTATTGAAGATACAATAAATGCTGAATTTCAAAGTCATCTCTTTGGAAGACTGTTCAGAATATGTATGTTCATAAATTTGGGATTTAGAGCTTTTAACAAGAGGTTTTGTCTTGTTCCCCTGTCTTTTGTTACAGGTACCCATTCCCACTAATCACTTATGAAATCTGGCAAAAAAAAAAAGGCAAATATTTTTTCCTTCCCTACAAATTCAGTAGAAAAGATCTAGTTAGTACATGATGTAGATTCTCTGAAGTCACATTCAGGCCCCTAAGGGTCTAAGACTTAGGTGGCTAACTTTGTTCTCCCTGGTAGAGAGTGAGAAAAACTTTATTTTTTAAGAAGAGATTTGAAAAAATGAGTTTAGAAAAAATAGTGTGAATCGGCTTTGTATAATAACATATCTCATCAAAAGCATAGATAAAAACCCAGGCATGGTGGCGCATTCTTGTAATCCCAGCATTCATTCAGGAGGCTTAGACAAGAAGATCACTGTGTGCAGACAGCCTCAGCTACTCAATGAGGCCCTCCACAACTTAGTGAGACCCTGTTTCAAAATCAAGAATAAAAAATAGGGTAGGAGGTATAGCTCAAGGTCGAATGCCCCTGGGTTTCATCCCCAGACCCACACAAAAAAAGCACAGATTAATTAATATGTTTGAAGATAAATTTGGCAAGAGATTTTTTTTCCCCATGACATTCTTACTAAATAAATGTTTGCAATGGTGAGTTTTTGGAATATGGCCTCAATTTCCTTTCCACCGCTCACTCTATACCTTGGCAAAAAGATTTGCTTAAAATCACAGAAATGTAACATCGTAGAAGACAAGTTTTCATCTTGCCTTTAAAAATTATTTAAAATTTTAATTGCCAGTGCACGAAAGAATACCGTGGTACTTTTTGCTATGATGCATATGTCAACATGTCCAGGTTTTACTTGAAATAAAATATCTGGTGGTCTTGCATAAATCATTCTAATGATGTTGTTTCAAGAGATAATTAGACCTTTTGTTGGGCTTAATGTTCTTTTAATAGGAGAGAAATACATTTAACCTTGCTCTATTTTCCATTTCAGTAATACCCAACAGACGGTGTGGAGATCATGAATGTGGCACTTTTCATGGGTATGAAAAGGGGTTGGCTTTATCCCATATCTCTTTGTACCAGCCAAGCATGCCGGTATAAAAACTCCCAAACAGGCCTTCGGGGCTCTGTGCCTAATTAAACATGACTGGTCAGCCAGTGTCCTCATTATCATTATTTTAAGAGAATACTGGCATGAGTACATGTATCAGTACAAATGACTCGAGCAATTAGGACTTGAATACCACTTTAAGTTAGTACCTCCAAGTATCTTTCTTGTTTGTCCTTAACTTTATGGGTATGACAATTCTGATATAAAACTCACCTGTAAATTGAGAACAAATATTCATATTTAAGCTCATTTTTCCCTACATAATTAGTTTTTTATTGTTATTAAAATAACTGTTATACTCTCTTATTTGTTTTGAATTACAAGAAAAAATATTTTTCTTAGTGGAGTACCAAGTACTCACTTAGTAAGGTATCATGCACGTGTGTATTTGTATGTGTGTTTAAAGACACACTCACCACTTGTTCACTACTAAATGTTCAGCCTACTAAAATCCATAATGCACAGGTCTATAAACAAGATTTGAATTAATAGATGAAGTTAAATTCAGATAAAATAACGCTCATTGTATTTCTCTGAAAATGCTCTGAGTGTTGCTACGCTATGGTGAAAGATTAGGCGCTATCAATTTTCTAACTTCTTCTTGAAAAGAACTTGGATTAGAGAGCAATATTCATAGATTTATAAACGAAGATTATTTTAATAACATTAACTACTTCAAATAGTTATTGATTCATTCAGTTAGTACTTGGGTTATTAATCTGACTATATCCAACAGTTGAGATTAGGGGGAATGGGCTCTAAGTAGCCCATGAACAGTATAAAATAGAAATGAAGTGAAATGGTTTAAATAAGTGTGCTTCTCTGCATTAGCCACGATGGTATTAAAGCAAGACCAGGGACTTAAAAAAACTAAATATTTACCCTAGGCTAAATGCAACTGGCAAGGTTTTCAACTACGCACTGTGTAAAGCCGAACATTAGCATTTCAAAATGAGCGTGTTACCTGACTGAGCAGAAGATTTCAAGAAATCAGATCAAACGGATGACCTCTGAGTTGAATACCAAAACACAAACTCAGGTTTGAAGTAAAGAAATCACAGTTGAATGAAAAGAAAACGAGAATATAGCACTGCACACAAACATCCCCAAAGAATTTTCATAGTGACAAAAAAAAAACAAAAAAAATCAAATCATTTGAATACCCACATGCCTTCCTTTTTTTCCTCCCCCCCCCCTCTGTTTATTGGGAACACAGTGAAAGTACTATAAATTTATTGAGATTACATAATATGCCTTCTGCAAGAGATAGGTGAAATCAAATTTTTGTATTTTATTTTTAAGCTATTTTCTTAGAAAGTGATGGATTTCTCATGCATGGATTATTTCTTGCTTTATTGCTTCATTCCTGAATTCTTCAGAGCCAGAAGCAACTGTCTTAGGCTGGCAGTGAAGTGTCAAGTCAGCTCAGTCCAGCATGTGGGGTGCTCTGCAGAAGGGCAGGTGCCCCAGGGCCCAGGTGGGGAGACAGGTATAACCTACTGCTTTCCATAGATCTTATAAAGGTAAACATAAATTAAATATTGACATCTCTCTGCTTTTAAATTCCTTTGCCCTCACCCTTCACTGGCCCTCTTTTCAATGTGCTGATTATATCGTTATCAGACTTTAAGCATAAGAATAATCATAACTATGATATCGCAAGTTAACTGAATAAATCATTTATATAAATGCCTGAAGTTAATTTTCAAAACAAGCCTTGTGTCTTATTATCTTTGGATTTGGGTAAGCTATAAAAGTAATTTCCAAGTTTACATAGTATATAGTGAAGATGAGATGGGCTAGGAACTCAGGCTTGTCAAATTCGTAAACATACCTTCACCCTCCCTGCTGGACTCTAATCCAGACAGGTTTCTGTAAAGAGGCTGCTCTCAGTTCTGTCAAACATATTCATGAACTGTGACTGGATTCCTGGTTCAATGGCTCATGTACCTTTTCTATTAGGCTTGCTGTTTGTCATTGTATCTGCAATCCAGAGTTACCCATCTCATCTGAGATCCCTAGATAATATAAATTTATTAACTAAGTGCTGTTGATATGATAGAATAAGAGCCACCACTGTTCATTTAATAATGGGTTCACATTTATGAAGGGTTAGCTATGAATGCATAACCCTTCTAGTTAATTCCCATGTATTAGCTCATGAAGTCCCAGGACTCTTCAGAACAGGCAGGGGCTGTTTCATGTGCTGTGACCTGCAGGAATTGTACATGTGATCAGCAGAGACATGTTGATTTAACCATCTGCTGTCAGCATCTTTGTATTCTAAGCAATATTATATGTTAGTGGATGCTTTTGTTTGTGGTACTGGGGGATTGAACCCAGGGGAATTCTACCTCCCAGCTACACCCTAGTCCTTTTTTTTTTTTTTTAATTTTAAACAGGGTCTCATTAAGCGTCTGAGGATGAATTCAAGCTTTGGGCCTGCAACTCTCCTGTCTCAGATTCCCAAGTACTGGGATGAGAGAGGTGGGTTATTCCACCTGGCGTGGATATATGCTTTTAGGTTAAATTAAAGGATACAAAAATGCAGGCACTTGGGCATCAGAGGCACATGCCGTCTGTGCCAAATTCTCACCCTTCCTCCTGGCCGCCTTATTTTCATACAACATTCACAGCGCTCCAGGAGTGCAGAATCCTAATGGGTTTCCCAAGGAATATCAGTTGAGCAAGACACAGAGCAGCTATAAATATGCCGCATCCACTGAGGAGTGAGCAGAGGTGCTGGTAACTCTGAAGGGCTTCGCTTTCTCTCCAAACCCAAACTTGTTTCCAACGTAGAAAGAAGGCAGTGCTGGCATTCCAAGAACAGTGAGCAGGAAGTGTTTCCACAGGCTTTTCTACTCATCCTTCTTCCACACGTGCATCGACCAGTTTTTGATAAAAGGCTGACACAGAAAGAAAGGGAATGATAGGACCAACCGCTTTTCCTTTTCCCTTGGTGTTTCCTGTCTCATCAGCAAATAGAGGGGGTTGGCAGTCACTGCGTCAAGAATGAAAATAGAAACTACGCAGTTAGATCTGTGCAATATTCCCACTCTTTCCCTAAGCAAAAATACATATGCAAATAAAAAGCATAAGAAATAGGCAATGGCACTGATCCTACACACGATTAAATACTTAAATTTGTATTTGAAAATGGATATGGTGATTGATTAATAATATGACTTGTGCTAATAATTTAAATTTTAGCTTTTTACTTAGAATGGTGATAACATAGGAAATAAGTAACATCATAAATCAGAGAGACTGTTCAAGGGAAAAACTCAATAATTTGACATGTTTAACTATACTTCTCTCTTTTTTTTTTTGGTTCTTAAACAATGGTCCTTGCATTTTTATTTTGTAATGGGACCTGCAAAGTATATAGCCAGCCCTTTAGAAAAATGTTATTAATATAATTTCTAGAGTAGAAGTGAGGAAACTAAGGTTCAGGCAGATTAATTTTCTCAATGAAAACCTGCTACTAAGTAGAGAATTTGAAGTCAAGCATGAAGATGGCAATGTCTATACAAATCACTGCATCAAACAGCATAAAATAATAAAAATTACATAGGACTTACCAGAAGTGGTAAGTTTTGCCTCTCTTCTCAGTTCTAGAAATGTATCCTAAAATTAAACTAATATAAAGTTCACCAGAAAAAATATTATTAACGTTTGTCTCAAAGCTTGGCTTGAATATGTATAAATTAATAAAACAAGTGTAATTAGTTTAAAAACAAGGTGTTATGCAGATAATTAAAGAGTTGAAGTTATTTTGAATGTTCACATGTAACTAAATACCAGAAAAATAAATGGAACTTTTGGAAAATAACTAATTATTGAATGCCATTGCAAAGCAAAAAGATAAAGAAAGACAACTGGGACTTTTTTTTAAGAGCATGCCTGCATTAGAAAAATGATATGAACAATCTATGTAAAGCTGGACAGGGTGGCACACAATTGTATTCCCAGTACATGGAAGGCTAAGACAGGAGGACTGCAGGTTCGTGGCCAGCCTCAGCTACTTAGTGAGGCCCTCCACAACTTAGTGAGACCTTTTTTCAAAATAAAAAGACAAAAATTATGTAAGGGGGTGTCGCTCAGAGATAGAATGCCCCTGAGTTCAATCCCCAGTACTGAAAAAAAAAAAAAAAATGCAATCCTGTTGGATAATAAATATATGGGGGATTTGCAAAATTAATCCAGGTAAATACTAAATCTTCCTTCTTTCAATACCTTAATTTTGTCTGAAGTGGAGATTCTGATAAAAGCATAAATCTAACTTATAATATAAGAGCTAAATCAAAATGCTTCCTAATCTGTGATCAGATTCTCTAGTGAAATCAGTACTTAATAGGCCCATATGTTCCTTTTCTTATGGCTTGAATAAGGAATGTCCTCTGGAAAAGCTCAGGTATAGAAATGCAAGAATGTTCAGAGGCTAAATGGATCATACTCTCATCAGTGAGTAAATTTATTATTAATTTGGGGGATGGAAAGAAGCAGGTAGGGTGCGGCTGGAGGAGATGGGTCACTGGGGATGTGTATATCTCACTTATCCCTTATTTTTTTCTCTCTGCTTCCCACCACCGTGCTCTGAGCTCCATAGACCTGGCCTAACGTGAACTAAAGCCTCTGAAATCTCTAGGACTGTGAGCAAATATATCTATGTAACAGTAGTGTAAGATTGCCAAGGGAAACAACTCCTATTGAAAGCAATGCTTTGGGGTTCAAAGTCTCTCCCCATTTACATGACAGTCCAGTAGATGCCATCAAAACAATTTTGCTCATGGTCTTTTTAGCATCTAATACCATCCAGGAATTTTACTTATTGCTTACTGTATTCATTTATATGACCCTCACCTGAAATTTGGAGATTCTATTTGGACAGATGACCAATTGAAAAACTTCAAACATTGCAAAAAGGGCTAAAGTTTCAAAACTTTGAATATGGATGGGAAATAAATTGTGAACACTAAACTCAACTTGGCTTTTAGCTTAGCTTAGCTTTGTTCTATCTGTATGAAAAAAATTAAAATATGAGATATCAATTTACAATTGTGCAAATGAAAATGCCTCTAAGAGTCTTAGATGGAAACAGCTTGAAGGCCTCTCTTTGAAAATGTTATTTTTTTCATATTTCAGAGAAAATATACATCACACGTTCTAATTCTTAGATCAGAAGATGTTAGTATTTTTCTACTGTTTAGAAAAAAAACGATAAAATTTTGACTCTTCAGCTAATCTTGGTCCTATATGTGAGGACAGACACTTTTGCTGACCGATTTCTACAAAGTTGACTTTTCCTTTAATTCCAGAAGACTATTTTAACTAAAGGAAATAAAATAAAAATGCCTTAGGTCTTAGCCTTTCTCTACTTTCAGAAACATTAAGATTCTGTATTCTCAATATTCAGTCAGGTTAATTTGTACTTTCTGAGATATTATCCATGGAGTTATATCATACCAGTTTTTTATGATTTGAGGGATATGTTTGTTAAGTTAAAATTACCTTATTTCTCTCTGTTCATTTTTATATGTCTGGTGTTCTGTTTTGTTTTGTTTTGCGGTCCTGGGGATGGAACCTGGGGGCATTCTACCCCCAACAACATCCTCTGCCCTATTTTTTATTCTTTAATTTGAAACAGGGTCGAACTGAGTTGCAAAGGGCCTCAAAAAGTAGCTTAGGCTGTCCGTGAACCTCAGTCCTCCTATCTCAACCTCCCAAATGCTGAGATCACAATTGTGTGCCACCACGCCTGGCTTTGCCAGATTATTTTTTTATGTTTTCACCTTCTATTTTTCATTGTCCCCTGATTGTTTTCCTTTAAATATAGTTTTATGTATTATGGTTAAGTTTGTATTTAATAAGTGTATAAAATAGACTATAATGTATGTTTAACATACTCACAGTGCAGAGCACTTTCATGTGTTTGTGTTGTAGAATTCTACCTCTCTGCACATTAAGAGAAAAACTTGCCACACTCAGGTGCCCCTGTGCATGCAACATGGCCTCCCCAGGGTGGTCTACCTCTTGGAATTTTTGCATCTTTTCCTTCTGCCCAATCTTCACTGCTTTTCTGATCTAAATTTTTATGAGTCTGTTTGTTATACTTCCTCTTTACTTCTGTTACTTTCTCAGGTTTCTTTTTCCTTCCACTTGTTACCCTTATTGGATCTTTCTTTGAACTAGCTTTATAAAAATCCAACCAGATCCTTGAAATTGCTAATTAAAATTTGTGCATCTTGGATAAAGATACTATTTTGCAGAAGCAAATAGCCAGGTGAGGCTTGGTAGCCTTGGGCTGGGCAAATGAACTTGATTCCAATAGTAGGGTAGATATCTGAACTACAAGCTTAGTCAATGAAGTAAACCATGTATTTTTATTATATCTTTGCTAATTCACACCTTACTTGAATATATGTAATGGATTCTACAGTTAACAAGTTCAGAGTCGAACTCTGAAAACACACGTAGCAATTACAACATAGCAAAACACAAATAGCAATTACAACTGGAAGTGAAATGGGGACGAAGGTCGACCAAAAGGATTTTTTATACTCTACCTTCCCTACATTTTTAGTACTTTGCAAATATATGTGAAGGATTTTTTTGGAGGGTGAAAGGCAAAGTCCCATGATAGAAAAATTTATAATTCCTCCTATAATTGAAATATTGCAAAATAATATTTTAAGTGGTCATACTGAAAATGATTTACATCTTTTTTTGGTGATTTTTGAAAGTTGATTTAGAAGTAATAAAATTAGTCATTCCTACAAGTAATGAGCAACAATTAAAAATATAGCCTTGGAATCTGAGCTGGGACCTGAGACAACTGATTAAACATGTAAAGAATTTTAAGGCAGAGACAGGAGGATCGCGCAGGTTCGAAGCCAGCCGCGCGCGCTGGCTTAGGAGACCCTGTTTCCAAATAAAAATGTAAAAAAATAGGTCTGGGAGTGTAGCCCGGAAGTAGAATGGCTTCCAGGAACCCCAGTACCACCAAAAAAAAAAAAAAAAAAAAAAAGAAAAGAATTTTAGAGTCTTACGTAGAACAGCACCCATAATTGGTACTATTTTTGTAGTTGTTACTTTTTACTCTTACAGGACACCTCCGCATATGGTGCATTTTCAGTGTTGTGAATATTCACCAAAACAATAAGCTGCCTGTGCCTACCACTGACTTGGCTTTGTATATGTCTATCATTTCTTTCTTTTTTTTTTTCCTTTATTATTTATTTGTGTGTGTGTGTGTGTGTGTGTGTGTGTGTGTGTGTGTGGTACTGGGACTTGAGCCCAAGGGCATTCAACCTCCAAGCTACATTCCCAGCCCTATTTTATATTTTACATTTTTATATTATTTATTTATTTATTTATTTATTTATTCATTTATTGGTACTGGGAATTGAATTCAGGGGCATCTCACTTACTTTCTAGCCACATATCCTTAGCTTTTATTTGTTTTGTATTTATTTATTTAAGAAGTAAAAAAATATTGGGGTTCATGGTTTCAGAAATTTCACTCCATTGGGCCAGCTCTAAAGCATAAATTTCAGCCACCATGATGCCAGGAAGCATGGAGGGCTGCTACTCTCACCTCATGAAGGATTAAGCCACTCATACATCATGGAGGCTAGAAGTTGCTCTCACATCATGAGAAACTAAAATTGCTCCCAGTCATAGAGGATGGAAGCTGTCTCCGTATCATCGAGGAAGAATGTCGCTTTCATATTATGGAGGATGGAAGCTGGTCCCTCACCATGGAGGCCAGATGTCTCTCTCCCATGATGAAAGACAAAAGCTGTTCTCACATCATGGAGGACTAAAGCTTCTCCCACATCACAGAGACTGGAAGAGGGTCCCACTCCTGGATGGGAAGTTGCTCTCCTACCATGGATGATGGAATCTGATCTCATATCATAAATGATGGGAGTTGATCCCATATCCTGGAGGCCAGAAGCTGCTCTCACTCTTGCACTTTATTTATTTATTTTTGAAACTAGGTCTCACTAATTTGCTGAGGGTCTTGATAAGTCTCTGCTAGTGGCTTCTAACCTGAGATCCTCCTGCCTCCAGCTTTCCAGTTCTGGGTTTACAGGCATGGATCACCACACCTGGCTCATTTTGTGTCTTCTTATATCTCACTTATTCCCTGTGGTCCAGGACATCAACTCTGGAGTCAGAGTGTGTCCACATCTCAGAGGTGTGACTTATCAGTTGTCTTATCTTGAGCCAGTCTCTTCTAGTCTCTTTTTCTCTACCTCAGATTTCATCTATAGGATTGAGTGAGTTAATATATAATGATATCAATGCAATGCTGGGCACTAAATAAACTTCTTTTTTTTAAAATCCGTTCTGTCGTCCAGAAAGGTAACAAAAGTGAAATGACATGAATGGGAAGCCACATAGACTGTCTTACTGTAGTCTGCTTCACCGCACACTGCTGTCTTAGTATCTCCGAGTAACGGGGCACAATAGACCTTGAACGACACCCATCCCTGCGCATAGCATTCCTAAGTTCTCCTTTTGCACAGAGGCATGCCCGTGGATTAATAGAGAGGAAATAATTATTTTATGCACAAAGTCTCTGTGAAAAATATTTTTAGTTCTTTGAAGTGTTTTTCCCCCACTCCAGTAATTATCAAGTAGCTGCCTGATTGCTGATGATTGATGAGTGACGGAGAGGAGGTTCAGCAGGTGCTAAGAGTTAGGTTAACATGAGTGGTTCCCAGGAATGAGCGGCACCGCTCAGAAGGAGCAGAGCTGCAGAAGATTCTCTCAAGAATGATTTGGAAGGTATGAGCAGAATTTGTGTTGCAAATTGAGGAGAGTGGGATTTGAGGATCGTCTGAAATGTAATTGGTAAAGACAATAATAGTTCTGCTCCTGAAGAGAATGCATAAAAAAAAGATCTTTGTATTTTATATTTTTTTTTGTGGGGGGAGCAGAACTAGGGTTTAAACCCAGAGGAATTCTACCTCTGATTTATACTCCCAGCCCTACTTTATATTCTTATTTTGAGACAGGTTCTCACTAAGTTGCAGAGGGGCTCACTAAGTAGCTGAGACTGGCCACAAGCTGCGATCCTCCTGTCTCAGCCTCCCAAATGCTGGGATTACAAGTGTGCGCCAGTGCGTCCGGGCTTTTTCCTCTATTCTACTAGTATTTCTCTTTATTTTTTAAAAGTCCTTTTGTTTCTCAGTATCTCTTTATCTTCTACAAATGAGAGAAAACATATGACCATTTTCAGCTTCTGAGACTGGGTAATCTCATAATATTCTGTTGTTCCACCCATTTTTCTACAAATGACATAATTTTGTTCTTCCTTACGGCAGAGTGAAATTCCATTGTGTGCATACACCACAGTTTTACAATCCATTCACCTGCTGAGTGAAACCTAGGCCAATAAGTACATATGAAATGTTCAACATCATTAACAATCAAAGAAATGCACATCAAAACTATATTAAGATTCCATCTAATTTTAGTTAGAAAGACAATCATCAAGAATACAAACACAGTAATGCCTGCTGGTAAAGTGTGAGAAATCTCACTGTTGGTAGGATTGCAAATTAGTACAGTTACTCTGAAGATCAGTCATAAGTCTGGAAAGGGAACCCCCATATGATCCAGCTATATCACTCCTAGGTATTTTCTCAAATCAAGTAAGGTCAGAATATAGCGACACATACTTATCCATGATTATAAGAGCACAAATTGCCGGGCGTGGTGACGCACGCTTGTAATCCCCGCGCTTGGGAGGCGGAGACAGGAGGATCGCGCTGGTTCGAAGCCAGCCTCGCTGGCTTAAGAGACCCTGTTTCCAAATAAAAAAAATATATGAAAAATAGGTCTGGGAGCATAGCCCGGAGGTAGAAGGGTTTCCAGGAACCCCAGTACCACCAAAAATAAATAAATGAGAGCTCAACTCACAAAAGCTAAATTTCCTTTCTTCCTATACCTCTCTGTCATGAAGTCCCAAAGCAAAAGCTATAGGTAGAATTTATAGTCTTTATAAATATATATGTGCATTATATAATAATATGTATATTATGTATATAGAACATATATACTTATCTAGAGAGACTATAGGATATAATTCTGTATTATACTGTATTAAATATATAAATTATATATTTTTTCAGTATTTTCCAAATGTCAAGAAAGTTGATGTTTGCAAATATTTGCTTGCAACAGCTCCTCAGAGCCGTAACTGGTGCTTGGCACTTAGTGATCCTTAAGTTATGTTTGTTAACTGAATGAGTGAATGAGAAATAATTTTTTAGGCAATATGGAGATTTTCTCCTCTTAATCCTAAGAAGGAAAATCAGGAGAACATGAACCACTTTAGAGCATTTATCTCCATAAATATATGGAAATCCCAGTAGTATTTAAAAGCTCAATTTGCTTCATCTAGCAAAGCAAAGTACACTAGCGTCTTTGATATTGCCGTGCTTCGGATCTTTAATTTTATGAAAAGCACACCTAGGTCTAATTGCATCCAATTAAGATAAAATCAGAATACATTGTTGATGTTATTGACTTCATAAATCTAATGCTCAATTACAAAATGACTCCAAACCACTGCCAAGATCTAGAGAACTGTTGCTTCTCTCAAAATTTATTTCGTAGAAACAGTCTACATTATAAATCACTTTGTACGCAATGAAGGTCAGCTGTCTATAGCTAATGGAATGTTTTCTTGCAGGATAATTTATGTATGTTGTCTTTGTTTCATCAGAATACATTTCTGGCTACATGTGGCCTTATGCTGAAGTGTCTCCACATTTCCCATGATAAATGTCTTTCTGGATCAAGACTTGGCTGTAAAAAAATTACAGTTTATTTGCTCTACAAAATTGAAATTCAAATGTTAAAATTAATAATTATGTGAGTGAAGAGAATTTCTTATTTAAAATAAAAATATTTAAGGGCATAAAACTGGGCAAGAGATATTTGAACTATGGATTAGAAGAATATTAATTTTGAAATAAGAAAAGAGTTGAAGAATGCTAACATACTATAAAATACCTGTAAAAGTTTATATTTCAGAAGTGGAAACCATGTGAAAAGAAGCCACCTTTTGAAAACTCATTTAAGTAAAATATATAGCCGTCCTGGTTATTACAAGGTAACCTCTCCAACCAAGGATACATCTCTGAAGAAAATAACTCTCTGGAATCTAGTGAGGCACCATTTAAAAAATAAAAAAATAAAATAAATAAATAGGACTGGGGATTTAACTCAGAGGTAGAATGCCTCTGGGTTAAATCACCAGTGTTGAAAAAAAGGGAAAAAGAAAAAGAAAAGAAATTGATATGACTTTGATTTGAATCCCCCAAAGAACAGCTCACTAGAACAGCTCACTGACTGTCAGGGATTAATCAAATGTTTTTAACTTAATTTGTAAAATGCATTATTTGCCATTTTGATTTTCATAAGAACTAAGTGGGTTAATATCCACGCCATGTTTAAAATTTTACCTAGTTAATAACAATTACTCTTAGATGTTGGTTTTATTTGTTTATTTATTTTTATTGTTGCTAAGAAACTTATTTTGGCACATATTTTCTATGGCATAAGTAAGAAGCCAATATATTCAGAATCATCAAAGTCCTCATAGACCTGTCTCCACTTGTATTTTAATCCATGTTACAAAAAAGCAAAGGTTTGAAAGAAATAAAGATAAATATGTCATTACGTGCTTTCCTATTTATTAATTATATGCCTTTGAACAGTCTACGGATCACATGACTCAATTCCTTTAACTATCTACCATGTATTGTTATTGGAAATTAAAGACTCTGTACATCATCCTTCTCTTGTTAGTTAATTTCAGGGAATCCTATGCATTAAACATATCAATTACAATAGCCTAAACTGCCACTGTATGGAAAATATTTTTTAGAATGACTTAGGAAAACTTGTGATGCTTATATCCCAAGGATGGATGGAAGGATAAAGGCCTGATTTGCAGTATTTAGCAATTTTTGTGGTGTCAATTTCTCTACAAGGGGTGATGTTCCATCTACTGCCATGATGTTAATGGAGCTGACAATGGGAAAGTACATATAAAATTGGCGCTCTAGCCCCAGTATGAACTAACTGCAGTGCTTCACTGCATCTATGCAGTGAGGATTTTTTTTTTTTTTTTTTTTTTTTTGGTGGTACTGGGGTTCCTGTAAACCCTTCTACCTCCAGGATACACTCCCAGACCTATTTTATATTTTTATTTGGAAATGGTCTCTTAAGCCAGTGCGGCTGGCTTTGAACCTGCGCGATCCTTCTGTTTCCGCCTCCCAAGAGTGGGGATTACAGGCGTGCGCCACCACGCCCGGTGAGGATTTTTTTTTTTTATCAGTTTGTGCTCCATGTACAAAATAACTGCCACTAAAGGCATCAAATACACTTTACTTGATCACAACATGTGTAGAAAATTTGATGATCTCAAAAAGATTCTGCAAATATCAGACTTACTAGTTACAAAAATGGCTCATATTTAGTCTGATTTCCTAAAATAATCATGCAGGGTATATTAGAATAGAAAAACAGTATTCTACAGAACTTCAATAGTGGAAAAAAAATCTAGGTTTTTATTGTTTGTTTTGTTTTGTGGTATTAGGGATTGAACCCAGGGACATTCTACCTCCGAGCTACACCCCCAGCCCTATTTTGTATTCTTTATTTTGAAGCAGGTCTTACTAATTTGAAGCTTGCTGTGAACCTGTGACTGTGATCCTCCTGTCTCAGCCTCCCAAGTACTGGAATTACAAGCCTGCACCACCATGCCCAGATCAATTCTAGGTTTTAAAAACCTAATTTTTAAAAAGCAAGGAAAAGATGTAGAATGTAGAACATGTTTATAATCCCAGTATTTGGGTGGCTGAGACAGGAGGATTGAAGGTTAGAGGTTAGTGTGTGGTAACTTAGCAAGACCTTGTTTCAGAATTTAAAAAAGTAAAAAAAGATAAAGTAGGGACTGGTGGTGTGCAGTTTTATTCCTAACACTTGAAAGGCTGAAACAGGAGGATCATGGGTTTGCAGCCATCCTCAGCTACTTAGTGAGGCCCTCTGCAACTTAGTGAGACCTGGACTCAAAATAAAGAATAAAAAATAGGGCTGGGGGTGTAGCTCTAAGATAGAATGCCCCTGGGTTCCATCCCCAGTACTACTACTACTACTACTACTACTAATAATAATAATAATAATAATAATAACAATAATAACGATAATAATAATAATAACTGGGCATGGTGGCACATGCTTGGAATCCTAGTACTTGGGAGTGTGAGACAGGAGGATTGTAGGTTCCCAGTCAGCCTCACTACTTAGTAACACCCTGCCTCAAAAATAAAGAATAAAAAATGAGGCTGGGGGTATAGTTCAGAGATAGGATGGCCTTGGGTTCAATCCTCAGTACCACAAAAAATAAAATAAAATAAAATAAAATAAAATAAAATAAAATAAAAAGATCTGGGGTTGCAGATAAGTGATAGACTCTCCCTAGTTCAATCCCCAGTAACACACACACACACACACACACACACACACACACACATACACACGTAGAGTAACACGTGTAAACAATGAACTAAGATCAAATTGGTCATCAAAGTACACACCAAAGAGTGTAGAATATTATAAACATAAACTGGAGGCAAAGAAACACAGTTTGCACTGAATCGGCACTTCTCAGATTTTGATGTGCATGCAAATCACTGGAGTCTCTTGCTAAATGCAAATTCTGACTTATAAGTGACAGAGGAGGTCTAAGATTTTGCATTTCTAGCCATGGTTAATGCCAGTCTGCAGGTCTCTCAACCACGTTTTGAAAAGCAAGGTATTAGATTATTTTAATTACCACAGTTCCTCAAATGATAAAAAAAAAGAAGACTAATTCAGAAAAAGAGAAAAGCTGATCAAGTGAACATCATTCTTTTTTTTTTGGAAAGTGAAAATTCCATCTTTCTTATGGATTATAAGATGGGGAAGTTGTTCCCTTCAGGTTACTTCATGATTTATCTAGGAAGCAATGCCACATAACTTGGAAAGATGGGGCAACTTTATGGATAATTGAGATGAAGTGAATCTGATCTATATTTGGAAACTTTTTAAAAGAATCCATCTGTAGATTATTTTAACTCTACTACAAGGACTTCTAAGATGAAGAAAAGAGTCTGAAAGGCGTATGACGTGGGCCAGGTTACTACACCCCACTTCCCACTACACACAGAGCTGGGAACCATGAGCTTCCTTTCCCAGCGTCGCTGCAGGTATATCTCAAAGCTATCATGTTCTCAGCCTACCTGAGTTATTTATAACAATGACATCTCACAAGTATCCTCCTCCAAAGAATGTAATGTCTCAAGCTTTCACTAGGCTTCAATAGTAAGTAGCAAAATGTCAAATGATTCATCTTCATAGGTAATTTGAAAAGAATTTAAGTCTCAGCTGTTTAAGTCTCAACTGTGTGAGTCCAGGCCGCTATTTTCAATAGATTATTCACTAAAGAACCTGTCCTTCATATTGAACTGGATAGTGTTTTTAGAGTCAATATCTCTAGTGTCTTCTTTTCTCCAATGTGCAAATAAATAGCACATTTTGTACTTAATTGACTTTAGGTTTATATGAACCCAGCAACACTGTTCTGAACCATATCGAAGCCCAGGACAAAAGGGAAAAAAAAAAATCAGTACTAATGACCCCGTGTTTATTTAAGATTTTAAAACTTTGTTCATCTTACATTTTCTGGCTTTGATCTTGATTTTTAGAAATTGCAAATGAATATTGATTATAGATATTTTTGGTGCTTCCTTAAATTTTGTGACCAAGGCAAGATAGAAAGAATCTCAGACTTCCTGATTTTGAACTTAGAAAAGTCAAACTCTATTGCATAAGGTTATCATTTTCAGGAAGATATAGCAAAGATATAAAAGCGTTCCTTCACTAAGTAGGAAAAAATATTCTTGTGATGAGAGATGAAAACTATTATATGTATTCCAATGCAGTTTAGAGGCAGGTTTTAACTTCAGCGATATTCTATACAACAGGTAAATCCTAATACAAAAGGACAGTGAATACTGTTAATGCCAGATAAGAGAAATTAAGTGCTAATGATCTTATATCAAAATTAATGCCAGGTATATATGGAATCATAAACCTGATTGCATTTCCCAGAGCATCCAGAATGATGCACATCATGGGTTTTAAAACCTAACTGCTCTGAAAATTATTTACTTTGCTGGGAACTGTGGCACATGCCTACACTCCCACTACTTGGGAGACCGAGGAAGATGGCAGGTTCAAGGCCAATAGGTAATATAGTGAGACACTGTTTCAAAATAAAAATAAAAGGCTGAGGTACAGCTCAGTGTGAGGTCCTTCTGGTTCCAATACCCAGTAAAACACACACACACACACACACACACACACACACACACACACGCACACAATTTATTTGCTTCTGAAAGATTATTTCTTAATAGGTATATTACATACTCCAATCTTTGTTTCTTCATCCAATCTGCCTCTTAAAATATCGCTTCTCAATTTAATTGAAACAAAAGGAATCCATTCAGTCTGATCATATTCCAATACTCTAGGTCTTGGATGACTGGAACTGAATGGGCACTGTGTCTCCAATTAATTAATTCATGGACTAAGTTGATTGAGTTGAATGATCTTGAAAATGTGTAAGTAGGACTCACTAACTGAGCTAGTTACACTGTTAGAATGTAGAGGACACTTAGAAATCTGAGGTGATGTAGAATCATCAGAATATTTACATAGGATAAACTTATGGAGGAGAAACAGAAGTCTTATATAACTGAGAAATCTGTTCAGCATAGAGAAAAAAAATACGACATAGATTAATGCTGTACCTGAGAAGTAGAGGAAATGTTTATGCTTTGGGGAGTTTTTGTCCACTAATTCCACCACATGTTGGTTGAAAGCTATATTTAGGGGGATGATGTTTGGATGGCACATACATGGGGGCAAAGGATCCTGGGAGTCAGAGAGCCAAAAACTCAGAGGAAAACAACTAGATACTGGCCAGCATGAACACTAATGTCAAGTATCATGAAGAGGGCCAGGGTGGAGAGAGATTTGATTTTCAATTTTTCTCTTAATTTAAAAATTAAATTAATATTAAGTCATCTCGACTGGGCATTAGCAGGAAATAGATAATAAGAGAGAAAATTGTTCCTAAAGGAGACCAAAGAAAGCTGCCTTTGAAGATTGTCATGTAATGAGGGCTCAACTACAGAATTATAAAAGGGCTGTTGTTGATTACCAAGGAGAATGAGGTGTTCTGCTTTGTACACAACATACTGATGAGGTGCCCTATACCACAACCCTGGCCCTCAATCTCTTCTCGAGATAGCAATTACACTTAGACTCTGCACTGAGCCACGATATAAAAAGAAGCATTATTGTATTCATTGGAGGTTATGTCTGACTCAAAAAAAAAATTGCTCTGACCGTAAAAGTAGATTTTCAGAGGTGGAAATCTGGGGTCTATTGGGAGAGTGAAGTTGGCAATCTATATAAAATTCAGGCTAACCTAAAAATCACACTGTAGCAACATGCTGAGCAATTGAATCATTCCATTGGGGAATTTTAAACCAGTTATGATACCAACTACTTTTTAGGTATGAAAAGATGCTTTGAAGGGGCCTGTAGACTCTGTATAGTGTGTGTGCATTTTAAAACTCATGAGAAGATGTAACTGGGTCACTGCTGCCATCATGTTAGAGAGTAAAGTATAGAATTTGTTTATAGTAAATAGAACAAATATTAAAACACCTCACCTAATGTTCCATAGCAGCGCCTTGGACAAAAGCCATCCCAGGGTTGGTTGTTAAAATTAGTATTTGTGATCATGTAAAGATACTTATTTAAAACTCTTAAAATATGTGAACTGTATTCATGTGAAAATATCTGCCCTTTATTCATGTAATTGATGAGGTGGCCAGTGTGTCAAGAGGGATATTTTTTAATATTTCTATTTCTCATCTTGATAGCTTCTTATTTTTCTCCATATATCATACATACATTGCCATTGTATGCAAATTATAGCCTAGAGAGCATATTTGTAGAACTTGGAAATTTCTTTTTTTGTTGTTGTTGTTTCAAACATGTTAAATATTGGAATGAAAGTATCACATTATAATTTCTAATGTGATTCTTTTCATTTTCAGAAAGAGTGTATCTTGCCCAAGGAAGATAAGTTCCTTCAGATGGATATTTCTCTTCATGAATTTATTTATGTAGTTCCACCGAAGTTTAGGTAAGGAAATAGCAATGCAACATTCCATGTTTCAGCAGTATGGTATTTTCTTTCACTCCTAATTAAGCTAAAAAATCTTTGGGATTTTTATACTCAGTTCCAAATTTTAACCTGTTTCTTCTACAATAAATATTTTAAAAATCATCCCATCTCCTTAACATTTCCTCACCCCAGAAGCTGAATAAGAAACTGTGATGGGTCATATCAGCCCTGGACAGGCTGTGAGCATGGGACTGGGTGAGAGGAGGGAGCAGCTCAGCTCCTGTGAGCTATGCACCATCACAGGCTTTATATGCACATCCCACTAATACTAGCAGCTCTGCTCTGTAGCTAGTATTAATAATACAGTGGGGCTAATAAACACTGAACTATTTTCCCATGTTCACTCACAGTACTGACTGAGCAAGGAGTGTGATGTCAGCCCAGGTCTATGCAACATGTGAATTCAGGCTCCACCTTCTACCTTTTGCCTGAAGTGAGGCAGGTGACTCCACAGAACTACATGGTAATGGGATTCCAGGTGGGGCTTGTTCTGTGCTTCCCATGGGATTCTGGAGACATTTTCCATTTGTTATTTGGTTTTATTCTCCAATTCATGTTTATTTGGAAGTAAACCTCATGGATTAATGAAAAGTAACATGGCACTTATTGGAAAAGGAAAGTTTTTTTTTCTTTTAAATTCAATAATAAGACAAAGAAGAATGGAATCACATATGTAAACTAGAACAAGAAATTCAGAAATAAAGACTGTATTTCCTGGCCACCAGCCCCAGAAAATATAGCCTTTCCCTCTTCCTTATTTTTTTTTTTTTATTTTCACATCAGTTGATTTCTCCTTCAGTGGACATCTTTACTTCTCCTCCTGACCATTATTAGCGTCTAGATCATAGATCTACATATGAAAGGAAACACCAACAATGCAGGATTATTTAAATTTAAGCTAACTAAATGAAATAAGTTAATAAACTAAATAAAATGAATTAAAAAGGTCAGTTCATTTGTTTTACTAGTCACATTATAACTTTGACTAGTAAGTTGTCTTATTAGTCATATTATAACTGTTTAACCACATTTCTATCATCACAGAAATTGCATTTTTTTCTTTTTTCTTTTTTCTTTTTCGCGCTAGGGTGTAACCAAGGCTTTATATTAAAACACTGAGCTACGCCCTTCAGCTCTGTAGAAATCTCTTTTGCACAGTCCACATATAGTACAGCTCTTATTTGTTCATCATGCGTTGTTTGTAATTTTTATGCCTCCTGGATCAAATCCACAACTCATTTGAGATACTTAATGCAGGTTCCTAATCTCTTACCAAAATGGGCTGTCCATCCCTGATCCATCACTTTCTGAAGAAGAAGAGAAAAATCCACCGTCTAATAAGCAGGGCAGAAAGGCCTGATACTCGCTTTTGTTCCTGGGCGTGCTGCACAGGATTATAAATGATCTACTCTTGTTCAGTTTGCCTCGGCAAAAAAACACGGACCTTCATTCTTCTGTGTATCTCATTCTTCCTGTTCTTGTAAAATTCGCATTACATTAGAAATGGGTAGCTTGTGGGTACATGGCTAAGTTGGAAAAGATCAACAATATTTTCTTCAATATTGTTTTTACTCTAAAATTAAAGAATTCAACAATAGAATACACACAGCTTAAAACTATTTTTCATGAAGGAAAATATTTTCCAGCTATATTGGGAGAGCGAAAACAATTCATTGTTTCCATGTTTTAAAATTCCTTATATGATGTTCTCTGATATTGCTCTCAGGAGCATATTATTGTTTCAATTTTTAGCTCTAAATATGCTTGTTAATGATACAAACAAGGCAACAAACAGTCCTTTTTAAACTAGGACCACAAATGTCAACTAGTTTACCCAAGAACAATCATCAAGGGAGGATAAGGCTCCCCAACACTCCTCAATGCACATCTGTGGACTTGAATATGATTTGCCTATGACCCATGGATTACACATTCCTAGGACACTTCCCAGGGCTATTGAGTTAGTCAGCTTTCTGTTACTATAGAAAAAGGTCTAAAACATTCAACTTAAAAAGAAAAAAGGTTTATTTCAGCTCACAGTCTTGGAGGTTTCTGCCCATGGTTGGTATCATTGCTTTTGGGCCTTTGTCAAGATAGAATGTCATGGCGGGGAGCCTTTAATGAAGCCAACTGCTCACTTCATGGGTCTGAGAAGCAAAGAGTGAAACAGAAAGAAAATGACCCCCCTCAATTCCCTTCAAGGATATGCTCCTACACACCTAACTTCTGTCTACTGGGTTCTATTTTTAAAGGTTCTACCACCTCCCAACCATACCATGAATTGGGAACCAAACATTCAACACATAAATCTTTGAAGAATATTTCAGATTAAAAAAAATACAGCATCCATAGAAATATGTGTCCTGAGGAACCAGCTGGGTGTGGTGATACACACCTGTAATACTAGTACTTGGGAGGCTGAGAGAGGAGGATGGAAAGATTGAGACCAGTCTTGGCAAGTTAGTGTTTCAGTAACCTAAAAAGACCCTGTTTTAAAACAAAAAATAAAATAGGGTTGGGGTATAGCTCAAAAGCAAAATGCTTTGGGGTTCAATCTCTAGTACCACACACACACACACACACACACACACACACACACACGCACACACGCACGCACGCACGCACACACGCACGCACGCACGCACACACGCAGAAAAATCTGATTCTGATCCCTGCTTCTTTAATTCTAAAGAAGGGTTTATGAAAACTGTGTGAACAATAAAAAAATTGACACTTTAAAATAAAATCCCTATCGGCATCCTATTTATAAACAAAAAAATAAAATAGGGTTGGGGTGTAGCTCAGAAGTATAATGCTTTTGGGCTCAATCTCTAGTACCCCCCACACACAAAGAAAAATCTGCTTCTGATCCCTGCTGCATATTATTTTAGATTTTAATTCTAAAGAAAGGTTTATGAAAACTGTGTGAACAATAAAAATTGACACTGTAAAATAAAAATCCCTATCAGCATCCTATTTTATCGAGATTTATGTTAATCCTGTGCTTCACATTGTTTTATTAGCGGGAGTATTGTTCCTTAACACCATTACTGATAACTGATCCTATCAGAGGGGCTTACATGAATGAATCTAACCCTCTGAGACTTTTAAATGTAATTAATGCTTATGATACCTTTGAGTTCTTTGGATGAAAGGAGCTTTTGAAATAAACTGCTTATTGATGTTATTACATGGCTAATGACAGAAAAATTCTTAGAATATTATTTACATGAAAATTGGTACTAAAGTTTTATTGTGTGAATAACAGATTTTTACTATGCTTTAATAGAAAATCCCACCTGAAGTTGCTAGTATGTGACTTAGATAAATACTATGTTCATTTAATAATTTCAAATGAGGTTAATACTGGGGTTAATAACATTGTATTTTTCATCAGTTTGAAGCTAAATCATCAAATATCTCTCCTCACCAATATTTTCTGATATTCCTTAGAATGAAAGATAGCAGCAGGTGAATTGCTTACTTCCAATAATGACAAAATTCTCTCATGTCTCCTCAGTTTTCATTAAAGTCTCGTACCCTCCGATACAAGCAATTTCAGTGCCTTCACAACTAGCCTTCCAGATTTTCTCTCAGGCGCTTGTGCACTCTGGTGTTTTGTCAAGATAAGATATAGAGCGATCTAATACATGACACGTGAAAATTCAGGTCTACTTCCAACTCTGACTTGGGAGGCGGAGACAGGAGGATCGCGCAGGTTCGAAGCCCGCTGCTCTGGCTTAAGAGACCCTGTTTCCAAATAAAAATAATATAAAATAGGTCTGGGAGTGTAGCCCAGAGGTAGAAGGGCTCCCAGGAACCCCAGTACCACACAAAAAAAGAAGTCTTAATTTCTTTCTATAATGGTGTCATTTAAACCTGTGAAAATAGTTCTTGTGTCCCGATATAAGTATAACAACTGAGTGATGTAATGTAGGGACAACTGGCATGCATGCTATGGAATTCCAATTGTTCTTTGTGGGGTTTGCACTGTCTTCTATTTATGCATGCAAGTTTAATCTCCTTAAGCAAGACGACTGATCTCTGTGTCAAAAATGTGGCCCTTCTACAGTATTTTTCATACTAGGTTCTGAACAAACCAGAAGTACCAAAGCATGATGGAGAAGTCATGCGTTTCTTCCACTCTTAACCTAAGCCTATCTCTCAAGTCACACCTTTTATATCCTGGAATAATCAAGCCCATCCTTTATGTGATTAATATCAAAACTACATCCAATCTTCCACATACTCTTCCAGCTACTTCTGAATAACCATAGAATAAACAGACCCTCTCTTAATCTCTGTTCTTGGGATACACAATACCCACCTAGAGAAGCTGTAGTTATTAAACCATTCTTTGTGTTCAATTATTACAGAAGATTTGCCTTTCAAAGAAATCATGACAATTAGGAGGTCCTTCTTGTGAGCTCTATTCTTCTTTTCTCCTTTCTTTCTAAAGGAAAATATACCTTAGGCTATATATAAAATTAGCATACTGGCCGGGCGTGGTGGCGCATGCTTGTAATCCTCACGCTTGGGAGGCTGAGACAGGAGGATCGCACAGGTTCGAAGCCAGCCTCAACTACTTAGTGAGGCTCTCAGCAACTTAGTGAGACCCTGTTTCCAGATAAAATAGAAAATAGGTCTGGGAGTATAGCCTGGATGTAGAAAGCCTCTGGGTTCTATACACAGTACCACAAAAAATAAAATAAAATAAAATAAATAAAATAAATTAAAACTAGCATACTGTTTAGTTAACACTCTTCCCTAGAGTAGAATACTTACAGAGGTATCTGACAGAATTAGGAAAACAGGAGATAAACAACCACTGTGGATTTACTCATCATCCCTGGGAATTTGTTCTCCCAACTGGAGGTGTGCAGCATCATCAAGAATAAAAGTTTTTAAATATATTTTTAAAAATGGTACAGTAAGTTTTCTATACTGTCAAAATCAACCACCATGGAAACAATGATAGAAAAAATGTTAAAGGAAAATAGTGGCTTCTGATTTCAGTACTATGGGAACCTGTCATTTAGGTTAGGATTTCTTACACCACACAGGATTCTTTTTAATCCATTTAGGTGAGAGAGAAGAGGAAATAGAGACTATTATGTGTGATGACATTAGCATCAAGGATGAATATAAATAGGGAACAAAATTATTTAATATATTATTAGTGCAGAAAAGCAATATTTAAATTTAACACATCACTATATTATCTTATTCATACACATAAATTAAAATATTAAATATATATTTTTCTTTTTTTGTGGTGCTGGGGGTGAAACTCAAAGTCTTTCTACCTCTAGACTATACTACCAGCCCTATTTTATATTTTACTTGGAAACAGGGTCTCACTAAGTTGCTGAGCGCCTCACTTAGTAGCTGAGGCTGGTTTCAAACCTACACAATTCTCCTGTCTCAGCCAACCAAGCAAAAGGATTACAAGCGTGTGCCACCACGCCTGGCTTAGTATATATTTTTCTACATAATCAAAATCCACAAATTTGCACAAATTGTCAAAAAATTTTTACTGAATCTTCTCAATGGAAGAATAGAATTCACCTTACATTCGATACCGCCATATGGTCAAGGTTGCTAGGTATTTGTAATCATGTAAAATATACTGTACAGAGCAACCTCTGTACTCTGGTTAGAATTCATAACGTATCAATTATCTTTACTTTCTTTCCCTCACCTACATTTGGAAATCATTTGTATATTCTGGAGAATTTATATGTTCATCCATTTCCTTAGTGAATATTCTTGGAGGATTTTGGTACATGATAAGCCTGGTGTTGCATTCTGTAATTATAGTAGTGAAGTAATAGTAAAAAAAAAAAAAAAAAAAAAAAAAAAAAAGCCCTGCCTCATGAAAATTTTTATTCTTTATGGGGAAACATTAAAATATAATAGACAGGTAGATAGAGATGATAGATGATAACACAAGAGGGCAATAAATGCAAATAAATAAATAAAAGTGAGCAAATCACTTAGTGCTTGAAGTGGGATATTATTATAAGACTAGAGGCCACAGAAAACTGTGTCTTAAGGAAACTTTAGGGCAAAAGCTAAAGCAGTCATGGATAAGAAAAGGTTTGTCGATCTCTGGAGGAGTGAGGTGATATGTGATTGTCTGCAAGGCTGGAGCATCCCAGTCAAGACAGAGTTAAGAATTGAACTTGAGAAAAGGCAGAGGCATGGTTCCTCTAATGTCTCAGAAAACTGCAAAGAGTCTGGTTTACTCTGAGAGCGGAGGGAGGTGACTGGACTTTGGGGAGAGACTCACTTGAGTTGCTGTACCAGGTGGAGTCGGGATAGGCATGTATGTCTCCGCCATCTGGTATCCCATTAAGATGTATGACTACAATGCACCAATAAAATTTTTTAAAAAAGAAATGACCATATTAAGAGTCAATCACAAACTAGGTGTGGTGATGCACCCTGTAATCCCAGCTGCTTGGTAGGGTGAGGCAAGAAGATCACAAGTTGGAGGTCAGCCTGCACAAGTTAGGGAGACTTGTCTCAAAATAAAACAAAACAGGCTGGGGGGTAACCCTGCATTTAATAAAACGAGAAAAAAGCAAGTAAGTTACAAAACTCTGTTAAAGGCAATGGTGCCTTCTGCATGTTATAGCTGGGAATGGAGATGCTGAGTATTTTCTAATTCAATGAGTGTGGGATATAAATGCAATGAGAGCCCTGAGGAAGGACAAGTCTAAATTAGTTCAACAGATGAATGGATGCCAAAACTGTGAGATATGTACACAATGGAATTTTACTCAGCCATAAAGAAAAACACAATTACATCATTTACAGGGAAATGGATGGAACTGGAGGACATTATGCTAAGTGAGATTAGTTAGTCACAAAAAATAAGAAATAGAACACTTTCTTTCCCTAATAAGCTAGGGAGAAATGGGTAACAGGAGGAACTCTAGATGAAGAAGGAGATTTTAGAGAGGAGCAAATAAGGGGACCTAAATAAGGGGATGGGAGGGGGAAGAGGAAAATCTGTAAAGCACATGATATACTTGAACATATCAAAGTCAATCAATCACTAAGCCAAGCATGGGAAGGGAGGGAAGGAGTGGGGCAGGAATTGGGTAAGGGATAATTGGGTTATGTCTGCATGTATGTCTCCACCATCTTTTATCCCATTAAGATGTATGACTACAATGCACCATTAGAATTTTTTAAAAAGTAAAAATAAAAAATAATAAATAAATAAATTAGCTTAATATATAAATTTTACTATATCTAGCTAATAATTGTATCTTTTTTGAGACATCAATATATTTTATTACATTAATGACATCTTTTAAACTTTTACTTTACCAATATTAATAGGAGCAGTGTATTATTACTAGAGTGATTTTGGAAAAAAAATCAGTTTAGGTGACGATAGCAATTGGAGAACCACAATCCTGGTGTTATTTATTTATTTTTGGTGGTACTGGGGTTCCTGGAAACCCTTCTACCTCCAGGCTACACTCCCAGACCTATTTTATACTTTTTTATTTGGAAACAGGGTCTCTTAAACCAGAGAGGCTGGCTTCGAACCTGCGTGATCCTCCTGTCTTCGTGTCCCAAGCGCGGGGATTACAAGCATGCCCACAACACCCGGCACAATCCCTGTGTTAAAAAAAGAGTTAAGCAGATTCGGGTGAGAACATTGAGATGGAAGAATCTCCCATGCTTTGGATAAACTTGAATTTGAAATGTTTAGTATAACCAGCAAGTGGAAATAAGAAGGAGAGATCAAAGCCAGAATAACAAATTTTGGAATACTCTCCATAATTTAGCTGTTAAATAATGCAAAGAAAGGACATTCCACGAGCATGTATAACTAGAAAGCATAAAGGTCTGAAAATCAAATCTCTGAAAAATCTACAACATGTGAAAAATTATTAATAGTCGTGAACCAAAGATAAGCATGAAGAGAAGTAGGGAGTAAAAATGGTTACGTATATGAGCAGAGGGTTTCCTCGAGAAGTATCCAAATATGAACAATATGTCTATTCATATTTACTTTGTTAATATTAGTGACATATGACCCATAGTACATATGACAATATTGACTGCATTAGATAGCTACAGATAAAAACAATCACTAGGAGATAGAAGTTTATTACAAGAGGTTTGCTAACATAATTATGTGCACCAAGAAGTTTGACAAGTTAGGATGCTAATCCCAAAGGCTTCCAGTAAAGGGACCTAGACAGGATTCTGAGCTTTGCAGGAAATTAGAGACTTACTTGGTGGGCACCGGACTGAAAAAGAAAGATGTAAAACATCTAAATTGGTCCTCAGAAACTGAAGGGCTGACACGGATGATAATTACTCTGCACAGGGAAGATGAGGTAGCATCTCATTCTTACTGCTAGTGCAGGAAAGATGAAGAGCTGAACTTTAAAATGTGGTTCTGATAGAGGACTAATATTTAGCATATACAAAGAATTCAAATTTACTGCTAAAAATCAAATAATCCAATAAGAAAATGGGCAAGTGAACCAAATAGACACTTCACAAAAAATAAATAAAAATGGCCAATAAATATACGGAAAATGTTAAATACTATTAAGAATCAGAGAAATGCAAATAGGAAGTACGTAAGATTTCACATAATCCCAATTAAAATCACAATCATTAAATAAAACAAATAATAATAAATCCTGGTAAGGATGTGTGGAAGTAGGAAATCTAATATCTTGTTGGTGGGAATGCAAATTAATGCAGTCACTTTGAAGATCAGTATGGAAGTTTCTCAAAAAGAATGAGAATAAATCTATTATATATAATTTTATTAATCTATTATATATACATATATATGTATAGAGAGATAGATAGATAGATATAGATATATAATCATTCCTGGGTATCTATCCAAAGGAATTAAAACCAGACCACCATAGTAATGCATCCATATCTATGTTTATAGCACCATAATTCCAGGTAGCCAAATTATGGAACCAGCTGAGATGTCCATCAACAGATGAATGAATTACAAAATTAAAGAATATATGCACACAATGGAATTCTTCTCAGCCATAAAGAGGAAAAATTATTGGCACTTGCAGGAAAGTGGATGGAACTGGAAAATAGTATGACAAGTAAGATTAGCCAGTCACAAAAAGTGAAAGGTGGGATGCCTGCCCTCATATGTATAAGTGAGAAAGAAACTGGGATACAAAAGGGACTCTAGACAAAGGAGGGGAAAACATAGCAGAGAGACGGAGGGAGTGTGAGGGAGGCAGGTGGGTGGGAGGATAAAAATTCAATGAAGGAAACATCTCAATGGAATGAAATACACAAAATCATCAATGGCAACCTCAGTGTTGTACATGGGGATGGTGGAGGAGCTGGGTTGGAGAAGAACAGGATCACTGAATGCTGTGTGCATATGTATCCCTATCACTCGGCACCTCATTATGATGCACGAATAAAATGCGCCAATAAAATTAAGTAAAAATAAAAATAAGCAAAATGGGGTTACAGTTCTTCCCACTTAGAAAGACATGAAAATCCAGGGACAGTGGAAATGCAGAGGTTTCAAGCAGTTGGACATTTGAAAAGAAACATTAATTATTGACAATTTCAAAACTTACAGAACTAAGAAAAAAGAAAATAGTGGTTGAGGCAAAATAGAAATAGTTCCGAATAAAGAATGGAACATATGAAGTACATTTACTGAGCAGATTGGACCCTTTCAGGAGATGCTGGACAGAGAAAAAGGTAGAGAGTGGTGAATCCCGTCATCCAAACATTGCCAGTACTGCAACTTGTAAACACACTGTTCGCCGGGCACTGTGGCACACTCTTGTAATGCCAGCATTCAGGAGGCTGAGACCAGAGGATCGACCGTGGACAGCCTCAGCTACTTAGTGAGGCCCTCCGCCTCACTAAGAATTAAAAATAGTGCAGGGGATATAACTCAGAGGTCAAATGCCCTTGGGTTCCATCCTCAGTACTGCAAAAAAAATTATTTTAAATAAAGACACTGTTTCTTGTCATTAAAAGTTACAATAATTCACGGTAGAATGCTGTTATTATATTAATAGTTAAAAATGAATGGTGACTATTCATGAAAACAGAAAGTGCTGATGCTGCCTCATATTCTGGGAAAAAATCTTGAGTCAGTAAATAGCATAAGTTATCAATAAATAGTGTATGTTATCAATAATTCAACAATAAAATTGTAAAAACCAAAAAAATTTTGTTCCAGTGACTGAGAGGCTTAGGATCCGAGCTGAGCTGAGCTACCTGAATATCAAAATCCTTTCTTGGATTTCTTAGGCACCCTCATCACCAAGAAGTTCCTCAATAAAATTAGTTTTGTCCTCTCTACCTCAACCCACAAAAATTAATTTTTTAGCGTAAGTGAAAATAAGGAATGAAAACATAGCAAGAATATTCGAGAGTAAGAATAGGCTGCTTCCTGATTGGTAGCAGGCAAATAACCTGACTTTCTTCCCCGAATGGAGGAATATATACTAGCCCCGTAAATGGAGTGAGTGGATGTCAGAATTTGCTCTGGTCTACCCAAACCGCTCTTGGTAGTTATCCTATGCTAAATGAGTTATAAATAATGCACCATTGAAAAGCCTTGTTTATTCTATTATTTAGGATGTCATAATCTGTGGGTATTTCAGTTTTATCAACATGGAAATTGGTGATCACTAATTAATATTGCATTTTCCCACTCCGGTCTTCCTCATTCTTTAACCAGGAAATTTATTTGAGATGGCAATTAAAGTATTTCAATTTAAAAAAAATACAGAACCCCTCACAGTTTCATTCTTTTAAGTAATGTTTCCTTCATGACTATCACTCAGCTGTACAGGACCAAAATACTGTTGCTGGGTAGATTCTGAAGGATTAGCGTCTACTTGTTGGAACATCAGTAAACACAAGTCTTTAAAATGGGTTAAAAACAGACTTGATTGTAGTGGATCCATTGCACAATAATGGGCCATCTGCCTCATTAAGTCTTTAGGAGAGCTCAGGCCTCCACTTCCTCTGGGATAAATTTGTTATTTTTTAAATCTTCCCCAGAATTACTGAGTCTCAGCCAGCCTAATTCATTCGAAACCTCTTCAAGAGTTGTTCTGCTCAATAGCGAAACATCAGCTGGCTCAGCCACTGAATTGCCACCAGAATATTCCCGCCGCCTTCCTCCCCACAATCCCCTTATTTAGAAGTCTATTAGAAGTCTATTTTCTCTAGGAGATGGAAGGAGCTGACATAAATTTAAACAAAAAAACTGAAATTTTACACATAATGCATCGTGGGGTACAGAAATTATAGTTGCACGCACTGTGTGTATATATGTGTGAGCATATGCATGTGTGTTACATACAGTAGAGATGATATATGTATCTATACATACATTATACATGATAAAAGGGATGTTTCACTTTTCTTAGAATTTCAACACCATAAATATTCCACATTTGATATCACAAAGGAGTTGTCATAAAAAATCACATCACTGGAGCAGATATAATGAGGATCACAGGATTCAAGCCAGCCTCAACATCTTGGGGAGGCCCTTAGAAAATTAAGAAAACTCTGTTTCAAAATTAAAAAATAAAATTGGGCTCGTGTGGTACCTCAGAGATAGAATATCTCTGGGTTCAATCCCCAGTACGAAACAAAACAAAACAAAACAAAAAAAGAATGCATGTAATATAGTGGGAACAGACTTGTAGAGTATAAAAATTGGTTTTCTTTTGGACATACTGAATTTGAGTAGCTACCGTGCAATTGAATAGACAATTAGGCTTATAGATTTGGAGTTTGAGAGCAAGGTTTTGTTGGAGGCAAGATTTAAGAGTCAGGGGCATACAGAGTATCTATAAATATAGAAGTCAATGCAAAAGTATAGAGAGAAAGTTGAGAACAAGAAGAGTGTGCTGAGGCCAAGAATCTGCAGTCTGCTCACATAGCTGGAATATAAAATGATGGACATTTTAAGACAAAATGCAGAGAAGTGCTAAGGAGGCGAGAGAGAAAACAAAAATGTGGAAAAAAATGAAAATCAAGGAAAATATAGCATTGAAACATTTAAAATACAAACAAATAAAGATTAAGGAATAACATAATTAAGAAATAGTTAGGTCGCCCTAAGCAGCAGTTCTCAAACACTGGGGTGTGGTGTTTTGTATGAAATATAGGAGCTTAAATCTGATTTTCACATGCAAAATTCAAAAGATTGAATTCATACCTACTAGTATTTTTTAAACTGTTTATTGGTGCATTGTCGTCATACATCTTAATGAAGTAAAGGATGGTAGAGGCATACATGAACACATTACTCATGTAGCCCTGTCCACTTCCCACCCCATTTCCTCTGCCTCCCTCCTTCTCATGTTTGATTTAGTGATTGACTTTGATGTTTGTGAATGTACATCATTTTTTAGGTGCCTTTATATTTTCCTGCATACCTAAAATATCTGGGTTTATACCAGAAAGTATCTTCTCTTAAAACATTTTACTATTAAAATCTAGAATAAGAGCCAGGTGTGGTGGCGCACGCTTGTGATACCAGTATTTAGGGGACTAAGACAGGAGGATCGCGGTTTGTGGACAGCCTCAGCTACTTAGGCCCTTTGCAACTCAGTGAGAACCTGTTTCAAAATAAAGAATAAAAGATAGGGCCAGGGATGTAGCTCGAAGATAGAATACCCCTGGATCCCATCCCCAGTACCACAAAAAAAGAAAAAATCTAGAATAAGATTGTGATTGTATTAATATCTTTCTGATATCAGTGTTTTGGAAAACTTCTGTCACTCTATTTGGGCAGGTAATTACTCTTCATGTGCAATGCTAGTTCCAAGAAGTCAGCTGGGCATGGTGGCACATACTTGTCATTCCAATATTTGGGAGGCTGAAATAAGAGGTTTGCAGGCTTGAGAGCAGCCTCAGCAACTTACTGAGAACTTGTTTCAAGATACTAAAATAAAATAAGGGTGGTAGTATAGCTCTAAGGTAAAATACTCCTGAGTTCAATCCTCAGTAACACACACACACACACACACACACACACACACACACACACACACAATGAAGTAGCTGTGTTTCAGTTATTGATTATATCCAGAGAAGCATCATGAAAAAGGGCAAGTGGCCTGGTGAAAACTATATTCACAGAGATCAACACAGTTGCCTCATCGACTGGTCGAGTAACACCACAAAAAGAAAGAACCATTACATGAAATGTAAAATGTCATTATTTATAGATAATCCACATATTTGTCCCCCCTTATATTAATGACTTCTATTCAGTTCTCATATGAATATTTTAGACATTTTCTTGGTCTGTTCTTATTATTATTACTTTGTTTTCATTTTTAATCAATTTTCGTAGTAACTTCCTCCAGATGCATATCAAATCTAAAGCGTCTCTCTCTCTCTCTCTCTCTCTCTCTCTCTCTCTCTCTCTCTCTCTCTCTCTCCCCTCCTTCCCTCCCCCTCTCTCCATTTCAACACGCAATTCCTTTCCTATACATATTTTAATTTTAAGTGTGTACTGCCTTTTTCTTAAGATTACATTTTCTTCACATGCTTATTAACAACACTACAATACTCCCATGCTTTATTCCTTAATATGACCATTCGACCAATCAGATTTGAATGTTTTTAAAGTAATTCCATGAATAGGCCTTTTTCTTCTTCGCCCACACTAAGTTCAGTGGTGTACCAATGACCAGGTTGGGGTTCTCTGGATGTTCATAATAGGAAATGAAAAAAAAGTATTGTACGCATTATCTGTAGAAAATTAATAAACAGTAATAAAACCCACTAGAAGTTGGTCTGCTATTCATTATCACCTACTCATGCAATTCTAAATGATATCTGAAATAAATACTCCTCCATGAAAAATTTTGTCAGTCTAAGTTCTAAACAGTTGCTGTAATTACAGCTGGGTTTAGATAATATATATGTAAGCTTCAATTGGGCACCTTTTTGCTTATCCTATAATAAGCATTTTCTTTACACAAGTTAATTTGAGTAACTTCCAGTTTTATTGTCGTCCAGGACCCACGTAGATTGGAAGAAATGAATTCATTTTCAAGAACAAGCGTGTGACTAGCTATTCATTATGATGGAGCTTGCTCTGGGCACAGGTTCTAAAATTTCAGAATGTAAACACTAGTTTCAAAATAAGTAACAGCACAATAATTTCCAACACAAAGGAACAGAACCGAAGTTACTTAAATTCTATCAATCTATGGAACCACTTAGAATAATTTGTGTTTGTATACAAATTGAAAACAACAAAACAACTGTGAAGCTAAATATATTTGTTTAGCAAGAACAAATTTTACTGGAGTTTAGGAAGCATACATCTTGTGTAAAAGTAGACTTTTACTTCTGAATTCTATGAGACTTTATGTAGAATTCCATTTATATATTTTTTTTTCTTCCTTATATTTTGGGTATTCATGTACATGTGTTTTCATATCTCTACCTTTACAAGCTTCCTGATAACAGGTAATCTGTCTAATTATATTATGAATTTCCAAAATCATGGTGCTATTTATTTTCAATTTTGTATATAAAATCATATATTTCATAAAATTTATTGACTACTTGTAAGTCATGCTTTAAAATTAAATTTAGTATTCGAAACATTTAGTGTGTAACAAGTGATAAAATTGGCACCCATTTATAATTTAATAATTTGTAATGCTTACTATAAATTTATATTAGCTTAAAATTTCACAACAAGTTTTAAACAACATGCAGAAAGAGCACAGGACAACTTTCAATGTATTATATGCAATAAATGCATTTGGAAAACAATCTACATTCTTGAATTAAGAAATAAGTGTTAAGTAAACAAATGTGTCAGAGACTCAGAGAAGTATTAATGTATGCAAGAAGGACCAAGTTTTTGCCTTCATGGGAATTAACAAAGCAATAATGAAAAATGAGTTTAGCAAATAATAAAGAATAACAAATAAATAAATTGTGAGATTATGATAAATTATGAGGGGAGGGTAAAGACAAAATGGGTAATAAAGAATTAAATATGATAATATATAAAATATAACACATATATAATTATACATTCTGCTATGATGTTATGTTTTACAGGCTAGGTCATAGCTTTTTTTATATCTATATTTTATCGTTATCTATAGATACAAGATTATAGCTTTATATCTCTATATCTGTATCTACCTCTATATCAAAACAAGTAGAAAAAGTCATTACATTTTTGGAGATGAAAAGAAAATTGAACCACAAAGAACTCTGTCAAAAGAGCTAGAAAATAGGTCATACACTGAGAGAAAACCTTTGTAAAGCAAATATCTGAGAAAGGACCATCTTATAAAATGTATAAAAAATTATTAAGATCCAATGATACAAAAATGTATGGATAAACTAAGAAATGGGCAAAAATATAAATAGATTCTTATCTCAAAATGCAAACTGATGGAAACTATGAATATGAAAAAATGTTCTGTACCAGAATTCAGGAGGGAATTGTAACCTAAAACAACACTGACATACCACTACACACCTATTACAATGACAGAAACACAAAACACTGACAACACTAAGTGCTGGTGACGATGTGGAAAAGCAGGAACACTCATTCATCCCAGTGGAATGCAAAAGGGTGCCATAACTCTGGCAGACAGTCTTGGAGGTTCTCACAATGATTTCTAATTGCTAAAATTAAGAGACAAAGAAAATGTTCTAATATATGTGACTGGATAAACCATTGTATATTGAGACATTATATTGTATACACTATTCCTAGACAATATGTTGATGCTGAACAGGATGCTAGACGTGCAATGGTGTCAAAAAGTACAAACTGATGTCAACACTCTTAAGTTGAGGACACCCCTGTACAAAGGCTACATATTGTATAAGTTTAATTAGATGACTCTGTAAAAGGCAAAACTATAGAATCAGTAAAAAGATGAGCGATTAGGAGCTTTGGGAAAGAAAGGATGGATTGGTGGAACACAGGGAAATTTAGGACACTGGTATTATTCTGTATGATACAATAAGGCTGATCATTTTTACAAAACAGAATGTACAACACTGAGATGGGACTTTGGCAATAACGATACGTCCATGTTGTCTCATGGATCATAGCAAGTCCACCAGATTAGCAGATGGCGACAGGACATATGTGGGAAGCGGGAGAAGGTGGAAACTCTTTACTTGCTGCTGTACTTTGTTGTGAACCAAAGACTGTTCCATAAATAAAATTTTGTTAATTCTTTTTTAAAAAATGGACAATAAATGACTTATCCGACTGTCTGGAATGGAAGATGTTAACCAAAAGCTATCCTATTCACCACCATTACATAAGAAATGGTTCGTCCTCTGAACAGGAAAGCTATGCGGGTAAAAATGAAAAACAGGTGAAGAACTAAAAAAATTGTAGAAATAAAATATTTCTGCAGTAGCAAAGTGATGGAAAAGAAAGTGTTAAAAGTTAGCCGGCCGTGGTGGCACACGCTTGTAATCCCTGCGCTTGGGAGGCTGAGACAGGAGGATTGTGCAGGTTCAAAGCCAGCCTCAGCTGGCTTAAGAGACCCTGTTTCCAAATAAAATATAAAATAGGTCTGGGAGTGTAGCCCAGAGGTAGAAGGCCCCTGGGTTCCTTCCCCAGTACCCCCAAAAAGTAAATAAATAAAAGTTGCTATTCTCAGAAATGGAGCCAAAGTAACATAGATGAGTAACAGAAAGTAAATGTGAAGAGAATTGATCTAAGAAATTTACTACATAACCAATAAGGATCCAGATAAATGAATACTGAAGGAAAGTTACCAAGCAAATAATTTAAAAATATCTTGATAAAAGATGTTATGCACCCAGCCTCCGCTTCCTCCATACACATGCACACCAGAGTGACAGTTGTGTTTATTGTGGTAAGTAATCATTGTAGAGTGATATATATATATATATAGTCACATGTTATATTTGATATATGTGTTATTATATATAAGCACATGTGTTATATCTTGAAAAAATAAAATTGCTATTTGTCAATTATATTTCCATAGAGCTAGAAAATATTTTTTAGAAATGCAATGAAATAATTCATCAATAACCTTGAAAAGGAAATTAATGCGAACTCCTATAAGTGTTCATTAGAATGATATTTCATCATCACAAGGACAAAGAAAATTTTAAAGTTCTTAAAATAAATTTAAAAAGCAAGTTTGACACAAAGGGTTTTATATACACATAGATCTTCAATACTAGGATTTTGAAGACAATAAAAAAGCCATCAAAATTCTGAAAAAATAATTCAACCTAAAATTTCTGCCACTTTGACAATTTAGAAGGATTACAAGTGCACAGCTGATAAGAAAAAGGTGTGTAAACTATTACCTCATCTCAAGAAACAAACATGTTTCCTAAGTAGAAAATTAAAATTCAAAAGAAAAGACATAGATTCCTGAAGGAGTGCATTCATCACAGGTGAGTGGCAAAAAGAAGCATAATATGAAAGGAGAAGGAGTTAATAATCCTACAGCAGTCTCTCCATTTTATCTATTCAGAGTGAATAAGAGGACCCAGGAGAGGGGTCTTAAAAAAAAAAATGCCTTCATTGACCTCATCAAAGGTTTAGGCATAAAAAGACTTCCGGGAAGATGGCGACCGAGAAAAGCGGGGCTTAAGAGCCCCGCTAACAACAAATATCCATTACCACAAAATCAGTGCCTTTCAAAGCCAGAAAACAACATCACCAGAGAAACAAAAAAAATCACCAGGCTCCAGAGAGAAAGCGGACTGAGAACAGAGCCACAGAGGAGATCCTCACGCCCGAGGACGCGGCAGACGCGGCAGCAGCGCCATACTGCCGGCGAATTCACGGGACGGCCACAGCAAGCCGAGGGGAGCCGCTGCGGAACAGCCAGGTGGGATTTCTCGGCGCAGAGGACATCTAAAGCTCCCAGTGGCTGAGCTCAGCACACGCTGCAGGGATTCAGAGTGGAAATCAAAACCAAGAAAAAAAAAAAAAAAAAACGCCAGCCCAACAGCCGAGGGCGTAGCAGCGGCGCCATATTGCCACCGGCGGCAGCAGCACCGAATTCACTACAGCTACATCTGCGTACTCAAGAACAGTGAGTCAAATTGCGGGCCACAGCGGAGAAATCCCAGTACTGTACTCACTGGGACTTGACCCATTGGGAGAGGGGCGGTGGCAGTGATATCACACCATAGGAGAACGTGCAACCTGGCACCCCCCACGGTCTAAAGCAGCCTCTATCGACTCTCTGGGTCAGAGACTCTGTGATACAACCCAGTAAAGGAGTAGTGGGGTCTATGATACCACAGACTCGAGATCCAGAGCACCTTAAGTGAAGTCATAGTGACCCAAGGGAAGAACCCAGAGAAAGCACAAACTTCCAAAATCATGGGAAAGAGGAATAATACTGGAGCAATGAATGCTCACAACCCCACAACATCAGAAACCGATAAAACAGAAAATCAGAGATTTCTAGAAGATCAAATCAGGAAAATAACTGTAGAAATAATAGAGGTGCTTCGAAAAGAACTCAGAGAGAGCGAAAAAGAGATAAAGGATGCAATTAATGAAGTAAAGGCCTCAATTGAAAGCACAAACAACCGATTAGAACACATGGAGAACAGAATCTCGCTCTTAGAAGATGATCATTCCAAAAATGAACGCATAGTTTCTAATCTAGGAAAAAATATCCAACAGCAGGAATCTGATATTGAAGAAATATGGGCCCATTTTAAGAGAGCTAACCTAAGAATAATTGGAATAGAGGAGGGAAAAGAAAGTGAAACCAAAGGGATCAACAATCTCTTCAAGGAAGTAATAGCAGAAAATTTTCCAGACATAGAGCAAGAGGTCGATACGCAGGTCCAGGAAACGTATAGAACTCCCTTTAGACAGGATCAGAGAAGAGGATCCCCACGCCACATAATTGTCAAAATGACCAATGTGGAAGCCAAGCAGAGAATCGTAAAGGCAACAAAAGCAAAGGGCCAAGTGACATTCAGAGGCAAACCAATTAGAATCACTCCAGACTTCCCAAACCAAGTTATGAGAGCCAGAAGGGCTTGGAGTAACATATTCCAAACTCTGAAAGAAAACAACTTCCAGCCAAAAATTTCCTACCCAGCAAAACTTTCTATCAAATTAGATGGAGAAATAAGAAGCTTCCATGACAAACAGAAACTGAAGGAATTTATGTCTTCAAAACCAGCACTAGAGAAAATACTCAAAGAGATTAACTACAAAGAAGAAATAGGTAACACACATCAGAACTAGAGAAACAAGATTTTCCATCCAACAGACAACTAAGATTGGTTATCTGTGGAGATTCATTATTTATGTTAGTCTGTTACCTATCTCTAAAGGGTATTTTTTGCCTTTATTGTTGTTAATTTTTAGGATTTCTAGTTGGAATATTAATATACCTTCAGATATAGCATTTGGAAATATTTTATCCCATTCTATTAGTAACTGTTAACTCTGGTTACATTGTCTTTGGATATACAATATGTTTTTTATTTTTTAGGGAGTTTGTATACTCTTCTGTTGCCTGTGCCATTGAAATCATAACCAAGAAATCACTGCCAATTTCAATGTTGTGAGGTTTTATGACCCAGATTTTCTCCTAAAAGTTTATAGTCTTAAGATTTATATTTAGGTCTTTTATCTAATTTGAGTTAATATTTGTATACGGGATTAGGTAAGGGTCCAATTTTATTCTTTTCCATGTAATTATTATTTTTCAACAATATTTAGTTAAAAGATTATTATTTCTACCACCAAATGTTCGTGGAAACCTTGTCAAAAATAACTTGACAATATAGGGAAGAATTTAGGTCTAGGCTTTTATTTAACTCCAATGGTTTATATATCTGCCTTTAGAATAGTACTACACTGTTTCAATTATTGTAGCTTTATATGGTTTGAAATCAGAAAATATATATGTTCTAGCTTTGTTCTTTTTCAAGATCGATGTGGGTACCTAGAGTCCATATTCCATATTAGGATAGATTTTTTTTTCTGAAAAATAAATATATAAATATATGATAGTTTCACCTAAAAAATAGAAAAAATAGATTCTCTGGTAAGAAAGAAAGCAAAAAGAAATATTGAAATGTTATCTTTAAGTCATCAAAAGCTTGGTATCAGACAAATGAAACTGTTATGTGAGATTATCATTTTTAATTTTGGATAAATTTCTATAATACTAGATGTCAACTACTAAGCCAAGCATAGGAGGGGGGGATAGGGAGAGAACGGGGTGGGGATCGGGTGGGGGCTGACTGGGCAATGTGTGCATGTATGTCTACAAAAGTATGTATCCCACTATGATGTATGAATACAATGCACCAATTAAAAATAAATATGAAAAAAAAAGAAAAAAAAAAGAAAAAAAAAAGAAAAAAAAAAAGGTTTAGGCATGTGATAAATTATGCGGAAGAGTTCACACTACTTTTGGTCATTTTGGTTAATGACCTGATAGATACATTCAAAAATACACATTGTGTGTGTGTGTGTGTGTGTGTGTGTGTGCGTGCACGCACTAGGGGTTGAACTCAGGCTCTTGCCCATACCAGACAAATGCTCTACAACTAAGCTACACCCATTCCCAAAATATTAAATTTTAAAGAAATTATTAACTACAGGAAAAGCAGAAAGTAAATGAAATCGTGATAAAAATATTGGGATTGTGGTAAGACACAATATTTTATGCAACAAAGAATATTAACTTACTAAAAAACACCCAACATTATTTTAAAAAGATGAAGAATAAAAGCAAGAATAATGATTAAGAGTGACAATTCTTTATCTTTCATAAAGCAGAGTGAGTCGATTTCTAAAATTCTTATACTTTAAAAAATGGTAATAAAAGACATAATTTTAAAATATGGAAATAAACAGAAAAAAAATCCTTCCTTTTACAAAGGTGAAACATTTGTCCGTAGGGAATCAGACTGAGTAAAAGGATAAGTAAGTCAAGAATTTTAATATTTTATTATAGCCTTGTAGTACTAGTTGACTTTTTAAACTATGTGCATTCATTACTCTCCTAAGAATAAAAAATAGTTAAAACAAAAGATTAAACAGAATAATAGGATGAGTAGGAGTAAAAATTTCAAGGTTTGATGGTTTTGACAGCTATTCAGGTATGGGTGTGCATAAAGTGGTTACCAGTGCTATATAGCTATTGTTAGAACGGAGACAGGCTCCCAACTCTTCTCTAGGTAGAATATTTAAAGAACAAAGAAATTTTCAGGTTGCCATAATTATATTTAATGATATGTAACTATTTTTTAGTATAAAGTGACGTCCTTCAATTACTCAGACTTTTCCAAGGTATTTGAAATATTCATCAGAACACACACACACACACAGACACAAACACACACACACACACACACACACAACTATTTCTATGGCTCATATTTGCATTACTGGCTGTTTTTCCTTATGATATCATATATCTAAACTTGTACATAAAAGCTAATAGTTTTCATACTGTGTTAGTCTTTATATTTCAGAACTAGAACTGTATCTGTTTAATTCTATCAGCTCATTCTTGAGTGATTTTTTGTTTGAATCTAATGCTTTTCTGCTTTCTTTGGTATAATCACAACTACCAATTAGTGGCATACTTTGGATATTCACAGGAATACACATATAAACAGCTAGTGTCCAGTTAAGTCAATTTAGCTATCATTTACTTAAAATAATAAAATTGTCATCTAAAAGAAGACTAATATATATATATATATATATATATATATATATATATATATACATGAATAAAATGAAGTAAGATTAACATAGTTACCACATTTCAAATGAACGTGAATGCATTTTATTACAATGCACTCAGGGGCTGCATTACTCTCTTCTTGGCTGAATAATTAGATTCAATACCCAAAACACATTCTCCTTCATATTTGAGAAGCACAGACAAAAAATTACACTTGAAAAAATTTTAGAAAAAGGCAAAGTTTAAATGGGAGTTGTTTGCTCTATCTTTAAAATATTGCAACCAATTTCTATATGTATTACATGTTCAAGAAAACGTTGAAAGTGTTTTGGGTGGCATTCTCTTCAAAACAAAATAGCATGAATCAAGTAAGAAGAAATATCATAAATGGCCTAATTATGAAATATACTACAGAATAACTTGCCTATTCCAAACTAAAATTTACCAGCAACATGACAAATACGCATGTGTCAAGGATGCTGGACTATAAGAAGAATAATTTTCTTACTATTGGTTATGAAAGCTATTATAAAGATTATTGGAAAAAAATTTAAAGCTTTGTGCACTAGATTCCAATAATGTATCTGTTCATTTTCTGATTTAACCATTCCATTCTATCTATTTAAAATAATGTCCTTATTAATACTAAAAGAATATTTAGGTACTCCGTTCTTATTTCTCCATCCTCCCCAAAATATCTGTCTTCCATAAATTTTTTTTTCAACTAGAGATGTAGTCCAGGGACATTTGACCACTGAACTATAGCTCAGTACTTTTCAGTTTTTATTTGGAAACAGGGTCCTCCTAAGTTGCTGAAGGGCCCGCTATTGCTGAGCCTGGATTTAGATCTGCCACCCTCAAATCTCAGCTTCCCGAGTACTCAAATTGCAGGCATGTGCCACTAAGCCCAGCATATTCTTTCAATTTAACCTTTCTAGTTTAAATAATTATGGTTCTCTAATTAATCTTTCTGCCAGATTAAGTTATGCTTTTGACTTTAGCACATAGACCTTTCACACATCATATATTATTTTTAATATTTCAAAACTTTTTGCATTGTTATTCAAGTAGAAAAGAGAATTCATAGATTATATACAGAGCTAGATTATATATATGTGTATATATATATATATATATATATATATATATATATATATATATATGACAGATATAGAGAAAAGTACCCTCTATATAAAAAGCACTAGAGATTAACCTGAGAGTTGTTTTACCTCCAAGACACAACCCCAGCCAATATTTTTTTTTTAATTTTTCAACAAGTTCTCACTACGTTGCTGAGGGCCTTGCTAAATTACTGAAGCTGGTCTCAAACCTCTTCTACCTAAGAGTATGGATGGCCTGACATTATGAAGATGCAGATCACAAGTCAAAGTTGTAATAGTGTCATCTATATCATTATTTCAAAATATATCATTCAATTGCATTTTACACATTTTAGGAATTTTTTTGCTGCATTGATATTTTAGATACTTTCTCAACTGGACATTTTCACCAAAACCAGCAACAAAACACTAAAACAATGAGCAAATACAAAAATTTAAAAAATGAAAATTAATCGGGTCTTAGTGACTCAATGTCTTTTGCTTAGTTTCAATCCTTAGTTTTAATCAGTTTTTCTTGAAAAAAAAATTAAAAGATGAGTCATCTTCTTGGAACCGTGTTCACTGGAAGCTGGGAGTAAAAACATATTTAGTTTCTGCAAGATGGCAAAATTCAGTAACACTTCCCATCTATTTTGCCCTTGGATCTGACGCTGACTCTCGGAGAAGGCTTAGTAGAAGAGATTAAACATCTTATTGCTCAGCACTGACACTCTTCTGGACAGCAGGATGAAAAGGTTTGGCTGAAGCTCAAAAATCTGAGTATGGTACTGGAAATAACTGCAGTAGAAGTCTCTGTCCAAGTAAAAGTGCTGAAACCTAAGCAGAGCACCAAGAGGCTGCCGCAAGGGGGTGTGCAGAAAGTCAAAGCACCATATGGGCAAGCAAGGGTGAAATCTAGCACCTAGGGTATTACAAAAAAGAAATCCTTGAGAGTATTTTTTACAGACGGATGATAGTAAGATATGTTTACTATATGAGTATTTTTAAAAGATACTTAAGAAAGATATCAGCCTTTCTTAAATAATGTTTCTGAGTTAGAATTTTAGTTGTACAATGAGTGTGTGTGTGTGTGTGTGTGTGTGTGTGTGTGTGTGTGTGTGTGAGGCAATTACATTTGTAGGGAAAAAAGAATATCAATTGTGCCTAATCTCTGATGAGAGGCTTTTAATAAAGGTGTCAATATAAATTACTCTTTAATAATTCTGCAGGCATTCTAAACCATTGTTCTAAGTAAAAATCACATATAGCTACTGCTTTAATTCTGTTAATGGATAATAAAATATTTTAAAAGCCAAACTCTACCTTCAAATGTAGCAGGTGATAAAATTTTCAAAAGTAATGTGCACTCCATGAGAATTGAGAACAAAATGTCAAAAAAGGTGAATTATCTTACAGATTTCTGTAGTTCATACAGTTTACAGTTAAGCAGACTAAAGAGACTCCTTAATACATTTTCTATTCTACCAAAGGTTATGGTCTTTTGTCATTTTTCTGATTCACTGAGCTTAAAAGAAACTTGGTTTGGAGGAAGTGCTGGTTTTTATCTAATGCTGAATTGTGCTACTAGAATGTTTTATTTTTGTGGGATGCTTGCATACCAGATTGAGTTTCTGTTATCTAGATTACTGAAAAGCTTTCGTTTTCACTTTTAAATAAAAAAATTATTTATATTAGTAGATATAAACTAACAAGTTCTTTATCCAAAACAAAAACTTCAGATTATATGTATCTGATAGTATAAAACTAATATCAATACAAATACTAAAATTGTGCTGTATCCATTACACACTCTACACATATTCATAATACTTAAGTATTCACTTTTTCTTTCTGTTTCTCTCAGAAATAGCCTGTAACATTTCACTGACTCCTGGCCACTAGACCACCAGGGAGATAGCCTGTAATATTTCAAAATTGTAAAGTTGACATCTAACACTCTGTGATCCTCACCAAGAATTTCCAAATACTGATCCTCATTTCTTTTTGAAGTTAATTTGTATATTTGTGGGGGAAGGTGGGTAGAAATCCAGACGCTCAAACATTCCTACAAAGTGTGTGGGAACTAAAGGCAGTTTTACTGCTAGAATATAAACAAACAAAGTCAAAGAGAAACATCCCATCAAGCCCCTGAATGAAGGAGAATGCCAACAACAGTTAGACTGAAATGTCAACAACAGTTAGACTGAAGTCCTCTGCTCTCACTGAGACTCCTGGAGCAGCATTTAATAAGAAGGGATTGGAAAGGATTACAGAGGATTGTCTTTACCTTAACCCGAGCATTAAACATTCAGCAGTGTGGAACAAGCCACGGAACGCAAGATCTAACTACGTATAAAATTAAAGAAGGGGATGGAGGGATGTAGAATGCTCATTAAAGCAGGAAACCCCATCTTTTTTCTCTGAACTTTAGAATTTTGGTTAGCTCAGCCAAACACTGGGGGCCAGTTCTATTGTTAGCAGTTCAGTAGACAATGGAAAAATGTAACTTATAAAGGTTAGTCTGTGTTCAAAAAGGACACACAGAGGCAGCGTGGAGTCAGACATTATTTATCATCTAGAGACACAGTGTCTACATAATGTCACTGACTTCTTTGTAAGGGGAGGAGTCCAGGAAGCTCTGTTTACTAGCAACCACCAGATATAGCACAGCTGCCCTGAGACCCAGCAGAAAGAGATGAACCAGGCTGACATCTCTTTTTTGTACATTATCTATCAAGAAGAGTCCCTTTAGTAACTAAACTGCACGGAATTAAGCAGAGATAAACGTCTTATATGTTTTACAGAAAAAATATACAAAGTACCTAAATGGACAAATTTGACCTTGTTATTCAAAGAAGCACTGCAAACAATAGCATTTGCATTTTTCAAAGAAGCATTTTAAATATAAATCACAAATTAAGATGCATTTAATTGAGCCAATCTACCTCCCTTCCTTCCCTCCTCCCTTCCTTCTTTACTTCCTTCCTTCCTTCTTTTCTTCCTCTCATCATTTTTTCTTTTTGAAACAAGCACATAAATAAAAGAGCCTTTGCTATGCCCCACTTTGCAATGTGCTTTGGAAACGATAAGCAGAAAAAAAGATTGACTTTTCAGATCTTGTAATATTGTAGTAAGAATGATAACAAATGTAGAAAATCCCTTTAATATATAACAGGACATAAAGCATTCTAGAAGAAACTTTTGAAATAAAAATAAAAATGTCTAAGGGTAGATCTAGGAGGTAGCATGTCCTTGGGTTCAGTTCTCCTTACCGAAAAAAAAAAAATCAGAAGAAAAGGAAAACAGAAGAAAAACACACGTTTGAAAATATAATAGCACAAAAAAGGAAGAGTGAAATTAAACCCCAAGGGATGAACACAGAGGGAAGATTTAAGTATCAGCTAGGCCTTGAAAACTGTGTATACTCTCCACTCGTAGAGATAACTATAAAGGATATTCCCCCAAAGAGACAAAAGTCCCTTGTATTAAAGGCATGGTTTCCATCTTGGTGGATAGTGTAAGGAATGAGGTCTAGTGGGATGTTCTGTAAGTGAAGGCATGACCTTCCAGAGATACCCCAATTCTTCCTCTTTCTCTTATTCCTGCTCCTCCATGAGGTAAAGAAATGCATTCATCATTGGCTCTTACCACAAAGTACTGCCTTGGCACAAGCCCCCAAAACAACAGATCTGTGGGTCAGCCAGATCTTCCCTCTGGTCACCAGTGACCTTCTTTCTATTGTTTTCTTGTTTCCCTACACATATTTCTCAGAGTTATAATGTGGCAGTTAGCAAAGCACAAGTCAATGGATTGCTAGTTTTCTTTCTGGTAAATGGAGCCGGAGCCTGTAACTATCCTACGCCCAGACTTCAGGTTTCGAGAGGTAGAATGTTCTCATATTAATTATTTGGATTCAGGTTCTTTAGCACTTAAATGATAATACTATTTGCATGGATAACAAATGTGCACCCACACGCAAACATACACACGTACACACACATGATCCTCATGTCATTGAAGATCAACTCCCTGGGCCTTTGCCTCAGTGTTGAACCTTTGTACTCACAGAAACACCTTTTGTTTCCAAATATAAAGTTATACTAGCACACTTAAAGTAGTGTTACAACTATTAATTCTGGAAAACAAGAAAAGTAACACCTGCCTGCCTTGCTTGTTACAAACACAAAAGTAGATTTTTGTCAATTGCTATAAAAATAAGTAAAGAAATATTGGGCTAGGAATAAATTTGCTTTAAAATACAAAGGCAGAGAAGAATATTATTTCAGTAAAAGTTAAGACGCATACTACAGCAGAGTATGGTGGAACATTTCTGTAAGCCCAGTACTTGGGAGGCAAAGGCAGGAAGATTGCTACTTCAACAGCAGCCTCAACAATTTAGTTAGACTCTCAGAAACTTAGATACTGTTTCAAGATAAAAATATATAAAAACGCACACTACATTTCAATTTTTCTACTTTTCTCTTCTGGCATGATAATATCATCTCAAAATACTGCTATATTTCTAGATTTTTTTTTTTTTTTACAGATAGTGACATCAGCCAATGCTGAAACATGAACAGCCAATGCCAAGCTTTTCTGAACATTGGCTCACTGAAACTACATCTCTAGAGAGCTTCACTTGATTGACAGTTACCAAAGCGACTTCAGTCATATTCCAGACTGCATAGTTGGTAGGAAAAGAGAAGGACTGTTTGGGCATCATTCTCTAGTTTTATAGAGTGTGAAATAAATGCACAAAAGACGTTGGCTAGAGCCATTGGGGTTAGGATCTGATTCACAAGTCATGTTGGCATCAGGACAAGGACCTTGGATTCCCTTTCTTATTTGAACACAAACATCAAGCTGTGGCCAGGTTAATGCTAAAAGAGCGGTAGTGAGTGACAAGGTGTTATTAGTTGAGGGAATTTAAATCTCACTGAGCTTCTTAAACCTTAGTTTGTCCCTGTAAAAATAGTACGCCTGGTATAGTAGTCTACTGACTACAAAAGTACCATATTTCCTCTTGTTTAAGCAACTGGGACAGAGATGTCTTTGCTGACTCTCGACAAATGTTAACACCAGAGTAAAGTTGGGCTGAGATAATGTGTATGCCACATCGAAGATTTGGGTTTGTATCTTAACAGCAATTACAAGCAATTCATAACTCATATGGCATGAAAGAGAGGCTCTGGATAAAATACGACTCTTGGGATTTCTCCCTGTAACAATGAACGAGCATTAGAAATAGCAGCCTGAGATTTTGAAGAAGGACTTCCCTCAAATATAGTGACATCCATCAAATATAAAGCATTTATATCCACACTATCCCTCAAATATAAAGCATTTTAAATACAAAAACTAATTTGAAAAAGAGAAATGTGTAGGTAATTTGAATGAAAAAGAATGTATCAAGTTCAATTTTTATACCAACCATGCTTTAGGTCAAATGTAGAGTTAAAGCAATGATCTCCCTACAAATGACAGGACTCAGGATTTCTCTCCCCTTCCCACAGAAATCTATTTTTTACATGACCCAGTACTAACCCAGAAATACCCCAACATAACAAAGGCACAAATGGAAGAATGTTTTAGAAAGAACAGAGAGTATTAAATGTTAAGTGTCTATAAACAGAGCTAAGTCTAAAATCCTTAGAAATTATGTAAATAATACAACATTTAATTTCAAAGATCCTGAATAAAACACGATGAAATAAAAGTAACAAATAAAATGCATTGAGACAAAAACATCACAAAATAGCCTATTAAATGCCTAGAAAGAAAATTGGAGGAAAAATTAGGAGCGTAAATTTTTTTGTCTTTTATCCAAAAAAATTACTTCAGATGTGAAGATAGCCAATTATTAAAGATGGATTCTAGTGTGATATTTAGTTATAAAATTAAAAAACACAAACCAAAAATTTAGAAAGCCTCTGAAATTATAATAGAAAATGAAGAAATATTTTAGTCCAAAAGATAAAATAAAAATATTTATTCAGTCTTTTAGTGAATATTAATAAAACTGTCATTTAGAGATATAATGGTTACAGAAACAGCCAGTTCCCTGTCATTAGGAAATTTATAAATTACTTTTAGAAAAAATGAAAGTCCAGATACTATAGTAACATATCCACATTCATATTTATAGCAGCACAATTTGCAATAACCAAATTATGTTACCAGCCTAGGTATCTGTCCACAGGTACATAATGAAACTGTGGCATATATACACAATGGAATTTTACTCAGGCATAAAGAACAACAAAATAATGTCATTTGCAGGAAAATACTTCGAATTAAATGATATTATGCTGAAAGAGGTCAATCAGTCTCAGAAAGTCAAGGTTATGTGTTTTCTCTCATTTGTGAAAGCTAGAGAGAAAATAGAAAACATAATGGACTTTAATTGACAAGAGTGGCTTGTAGATAGTGAGAGGGGATAGGAGAAGAAAGGTAGGGAAGGAAAAAGGAAGAACTGAACAAAAATGAAGCTGTGCTTATGTATAAAGGTATTACTACCAATCTCATGACTTCAGAATGGCAGGGATAGGTGTTAGCTTGGGGCCTCAAGAGAAACCCATGAAGACCTGTGTGCGTAATTCTTTGTGTGACCTAGAAGCTCACTGTGATCCTTAATCACAATGCACCAATAAAGGCGTTATTAGTTTTGGAGGAAAACATTAAGTCACGCATCACTATTGGTTATGATCACGATTGCATTAACTACTGACTACTATAAAAAAAAGTCACATCATGAAAAATAAAGTTTAAGAGCAGGTAGCTGGGGATTCAACTTGGCCAGGTATGTTGGAGATAAGGGAGCATCAATTTGGTGGTATGGAGGTAGAGGAGGTGATTCAGTCTACGGATGTAACTGGACTGCAAGAACTAAGGATAGTAAAGGATAGCAAGGAAACTGAAATAACATGTATCTAGTAGTTATATCACAGAAGATAAGGACACTAGTGACAAGATACATCACAATGAGGTCCAAAGCGATGCACACATATGCTCGTAGCACTGGGTGTGTTTTCTTCCCGATCTCGCCCCAGTCTCCGCCTCCTCATACATGTTAGTGAGATTAGTAGCTTTACCTTCACATATGAAAATAACATTATTTCAACCGATTCCTTCATCATTTCTCCTTTTCTCTCTCCCTGTTTCCCTCTCCCAATTCCTTTCTACTTTTTTTTACTGGTCTCTCTCTCATTTGAAGTTCCCTTCTTCTTTCTTTTGTTATGGCTTCCGCATATGTGAGAAAATATCTGACCCTTGACTTTCTAAAATTGGCTGATCTCAGCATCATATTATCTAGTCCTGTAGAGCTTCTTAAATGCAGAGTACAGGATCCTTCCTGCAAAGTTTCTAACTCCTTAGGTCTAATGAGGAGTTTTATTCCTGATGATCCTAATGCTCCTGGGCCAAGAAGACATGTTATGAACTAATATTATTAAATGGGTTGACAAATATATCTGTATGGAGGAATTTTATGTTGCCTTTATAATTTTAACAAATCAGTTGATGATTATTCTAGACAAGCAAGTAATTGAAATTCCTGAATTTTCTATCTGTATATTTTGGTTATTTTTCTTACTGCTGGCAAGTAAAGATTTAAAGCTTGGTTGGTTAATTCCAATTAGAAAACTCTATTCTCACAGGTGTGTGCCTAATTTAAATATATGCATAGAGTTAGAGAGTAGGCCAAATGCAAGCACTTCTACCCCCCCCACACACACACAAATAAGCTTCCTGTCCCTAAAAAGTTGCATTTCTATAAAAAATGCATTGACTTTATGATTTTGAATAACCATATCATCTACTATAATGTTTTTTTCCTTTTCCTTTTGACTTAAAATTTTTATACCGGAATATAACATCTCTGACCTTGTTCATAATCAGTTCACAAGTATCCTACAGAACTAATTTCTAACATCAGATCTTCTTTTAAAATAGTAAGACATCCTTCTCACAGTGGTAATCAGAGAAAGTAAAACGTGCAAATTACTGTGTTACTGTGCAGAAACTAGAATATTGGTGAGTTCTGTTCTTCTATTAGCCAGGAATAAAAGAGCGACAAACATTTGCACGATTTTAATGTTTTTCCATGTATTTTTGCTAAAGCTTGAGATGACACTAAAGCTTTAGCACACAGCATTATTTTCCAAGTCAAGATCCAATACCCCATTAAAACATTTTGCCAAAGGAAAAAGTTGTTAGAAAGTACATAAGATTTTAGGTGATCTGCCTTTGGTAGACCCTGACTTTTTGAAACATCTGAAATACAACTGTCTTTTATTAAATTGCAATGGAGAGGTCTGAGCAGGAGCCCTGTGGGGATAGAAGTCAAAGCTGTACAACATTCCTTGTTATCACTGAAAAGTTACCCTTTCAGCCAGCTAACAAGAGCACTAATAGACTTTGAAAGATACCCAATGCAATTTGCTTTGAAGACGGTTCTGCTGAGAAACCTATGGCTTTTCTAAGGAACAGTGCAATTAAAAATGGGATATTGAGAAGATATTTGGGGCTCATCAAATTTGAGAATTAGGAAAAAGAAAATCTTCCATTCTCTACTATCAACATCAGACGATAAATTCCTATGCAAGGAGAATAAAGAAAAATTTCAGTTGTAAGCTCTTCCAGGAACCTCATAGAGCCTAATTGCAAAGGAGAATATTTTCTCTTTGTATTACTTTTTTTATTCTTTCATACTTTTTCTCTGGTTCACTATGACTAAGAAAGCGCCTTCAATATGCATATTTGAGGTTAGAAATGGTGGCACATGCTGTTATCACAGCATTTGCAGGCCAAGGCAGGAGGATTGCAGAATGGTGGCCGTTACATGGTAACTTAGCCGGACTCTGTTTTAAAATGAACAGTTAAAAAGGGCTGCGGTTGTAGCTCAGTAACAAAATACACCTGGATTCAATCCCTAGGACTACAAATAATATTCATATCCTAGGTTAGAATTTCAAAATCCTCATTAATATTTTGCTATTGCACCAGGATGATTCATGCTACACTGCCTTTGCTAATTAAATTAATAGCTACAAATGCTTACCAAGGAGATTAACTTATGCACTGGGCTCCCTGGAAGAGTGGTTGCTAGGCAGCGCTGGGTGAAGGCTTGGCACCCCACTCCCTCTCTCTCAGGACAGGGACTGCTATGCATCCTTGACTGGTGGAATAAACGCCGCACTGCTTTCGCTAAGAGCATTCACCTTCATCTTTACATCTCAATTGCTCCACTTTAATTATTTGAATCACTTGGTGCATTCTAGTGTTTCAAGTCTATTTAATCTGAAGGATATTCCGTCTCATGCTTTGTGCACTCGCTTTAATGTCTTATCTTATTTTCGTGTCTTTACAAGCATCAGTTCTAAATTGCACATGGCTTCCGCACCGTAAACAGGCATACTTTATAACTACTGAAACATTGGCTATGAGTAGTTATAATTTAAACTTTTTGCATATGAATTCCATCCATAAAAGTATTATTGCCAAATATTTATTTGATGTAACTCCTGGTTTATCACAGTGTCCTGCTCCTTATTTTTTAGAATTGCATTCTTCTCTTTCTCTTTTTTTCTTCTTCTAGATGCCATATCTATAGACAGCACAGCCACTGAGCTTTCATACTAAAGATAGATGTGGCACTTCTCCTGCTCTGGGTTGTACTTTCTGCTGCTAAATTTGCTGCCAGCAAGTTTGTAGATTGTGAAACTTGGCCTTCACCCAAACTTGAGTTGACATCCTTTTTCCTTTGCACGTAGGTAGCTCTTCTAAACTTTAAACCAAAAGGGAATGAACAATGAGTATGTGTGTAACCAAAGTTATAAAATCTGAGTACTGAATGCATATTTATTGGAAATACAGTATTTTAAAAATCAATTTTATCATTCTAGTCAACCAGCTCCAGGATGATCAAGGGATCCTGTGCAGGCTAAGCTTTCCTGGAGAAACTTAGGCCTTAATAAATAGCTAATATCACTAAACAACACCAACCAAAACCCTAAAGCATGATACCTGGCCTATGGATAACTAGTCCTAATGATGTAATGTCAATTTACCATTTTACTATTTTATATCTTGTCTCTTTATATCTGGTATGTATGTGAGTTTTTCTATAAGTGATTTGTGTATATGTGTGTATGTGTGTGTGTGTGAACATGTGCCCATGAACTCACATAGTAGAGGGTCAGAGAGGAAAAATGGCAATAGAAAAATAGCTGAAAGGTTGCACAGAAAAATCCATAAAATTCACTGTTGCTAGGAAATGTGGAGCTGCAGATTAGTGGTAGAAATATCTTAAGTTTCCATGTGTGAGTCCCAGGTTTTAATCCTCAGCATAAAAAATAAGCAAATGAATAAACAAAATCCCAAATCACTATGACCAATGAATGATACTGCTTGTAATTTTCAGTAATGTGAGGGTGTCTTTCAGATGACATAATCTGTATTGCGAATTGAATAAGACAGTCTTTGATTTAGGCTTACATGACCTGCCAGCTGAAAGACATCTGGGTTGGCAGGACAGCTGGCTCCAGAGATCTTTTGGTGAGCCAGGTCCATTCTTTTGTGATTGTCTAGCATCTTCTAAAAATTGTCCCCATTTACATAGAAACACTTGGGCCATCATACGTAATATTCCATTCCTATAGAAAGAACAGAAGAGAGTATGGAATCCAAATCAATGTTCTTTTAAGTTCATAAAAGGCAATTTTCATATGGCTTTGTCCATAGCCAAAAATTTTTAAAAAAGACTGCAAGTGAGACAACTGCTACAGTTTCTCATAGGTAAATGTACGCCCAGCTAAGACTTTAATAATGTAAAAGAAGAGAGGAAATGGATTTGCATAAATGGAGCATTCAGGGTGGTACCTGAGAGGTAGACCATTTTGATTACCATAAAATAAGAATTGTTATGAGAAATTAGACCTTATGCAATTTTGAATGGAGATTGATGAATAAGGCTAATGATGAATTAGAAAATACAAATGTGCAAATATTCATCTGATTGGTTCTGTTTCTCTGAAGGAAAAGAGGTTGGGAGACGGACAAAATCTTCTGGAATCCTATATGAATCCTATTAGCAAATATATGGTAATTTCTCCAATATGTTTGCACGAATCACATAAAAGTCATTGTATTTAGGTGCTTTAACATTATCTTCTAAACCAATAAAGACAAGACAGAGAGATGACGAGAGCTTCATAAACAGCATTAGTTCATGCTCATGGACTTGGATTATGCTTTATTCAGCTCCAGAGAAAGCAAGGATGCCACCTCCTTCTTGCCTGATCTAGTGGAAATTTTATTACCTCCCTGCATTGCGGCCTCTTGTCATCTTGTTTTTGGGCTAGTAAACTAGATTCCCTGGCTCTAGTTCTTTCCTGACTTACTCTGCCAGTGTTTCTAAGTTTATTTATCTAAAACAATCATGATGATAATAACCAAAACTTAAGAGCTTTAACTCAATTATTAATCTCTAACTCTTCACCTTTAAACTTTCTTGAAAGACAACAAATGAGTTAAAAACGTGAATAAATCCACCATTTACAAAAAGAGGACGTGAAGAGGTGATAATGGTGATAATTTGAAAACAAATTATTAGTTAGAGTTGCAAGTCAATACAGTGGTAAATCAAAAAAACGAAGATGAGGAAATTTTCTTAGATGAAGAAGGCAGAATCATATGAAGAATGAGAAGATGAAGGGGTGGGAGCGATGGACTTCTAGAAGCGGAACTCTGATGGAAAGAATAAGGTGATGGACCACAATTTTTATTGTTTCATTTTTAAGCTATATACAGGTGATGCTTTGGTGAAGGGAAGTAAAAATTAAGGAGCCTTAGTTTTTAATCTCCCCAAATAACATTGAATATCTTCATCCTATAATATTAAAATTTTAGAAATCTCTGTCTAACCTACTCCCTTGCCTCAAATCCCATCACACCTACTTCTGTCTTTTCATCACACACACACACACACACACACACACACGCACGCACGCACGCACACACGCACACACACACTTTTTATTTAGCAATAAGTACTTTTTCCCATGAACTTTATTATTTTCCAGTGAACTTCCCTGTAATTAAACATCTCATTTGCTCAGAATGGTTCTCCATATATTTATTAGAGTCTTTTTTAAAAAATAAGTTCAAGTGGCCTTGCCTCTTTGAGTCTGTTTTCAGTCTTGTTGATAATCAGTGTCCTGCAATCCTATGCCTGCACGGCTTGGTTTTTAGTTTAATATTTGCAATATCTCATTATTGCAGTAAATCTGTGCAGGCACATCCCCCAATGAACCCATGATATACTGAGGCGGCATATGAGCTAGCCTCTTACTGCTGCTCTTACAAAGTGCCATAAACTCAGAGACCTAAGCAACACAGATTCAGTCTCTAACAGTCTAACAGTGCTGGAGGTTAGAAGTCCAAAATTAGTCTCACTGGGATAAAGGCCAGGCTTTACAGGGAGGGAAAGATGCATTCCTGAGGCTTCAGGGAAGAATCCATTGACGCCCCCTTTACAGCTTCTAGAAGCTATTGTGGCCTTAGTTATTGGGACATGTAAATCAGTGATGGTGTCTGTCTCTGTCTTTCTCCATCTTTCTCTCTTTCACACACACACACACACACACACACACACACACACACACACACACACACACTATTCCAGCTTCTATTCTATCCTCACATCTTCTCTGCCTCTGCCTCTCCCTCTTATAAAGACCTAGGAATCTTGTAGGGCCCAACCAGTTAACCCAGGATAATCTTCAAATATCAATAGCCCTCACTTAATCGCATTTTCAAAGTTCTTTTGCCCTGGCAAATAACAGATTCACATTTTTTTTTTTTTTTTTTTTTTTGGTGGTACTGGGGTTCCTGGAAGCCCTTCTACCTCCGGGCTACACTCCCAGACCTATTTTATACTTTTTTTTTATTTTTGGAAACAGGGTCTCTTAAGCCAGCACAGCTGGCTTTGAACTAGCGCTACCCTCCTGTCTCCGCCTCCCAAGTGCAGGGATTACAAGCGTGCACCACCACACCCAGCCGAGATTCACAAATATTGAGTGTTAACATGTGGAAAACCATTATTCTGTCTACAGATACATTGCCAAATCAGTAACTATTTAATTAATGAATGCTATTCATAGTCTTTGGAGGTGTTGAGTGGACTTCTCTCTTAGTGGTAGCTTATCATAACATGATAGAATAGTCAATATCTTTTATAGTTATGAATATTTTGAAATGTTAAATTCTTGACTAAAGAATATTGAATTTTGACTTCATTCTAAGCAAGAGACTTCCATGTACTAGAAATTTAATTGGAAAGTATCAATGAAAGCAACTCCATGTGGATACAGTTAAATTCATTTAAAAGCATATTTTTAGCCTGGCATGGTGGTGCATTCCTGTAATCCCACTGCATAGAAAACTGCCACCAGAGAATAACAGATCTTAGCAAGCCTCGGCAACTTAACAATACCTTAATTATTTAACAGGATTCTGTCTCAAAATTAAAAAAAGAAAAATACAAAGGGTCTTGGGGTGTAGTTTGGAAGTAGTATGCCCCTGGATTGAATCTCTAGTACCACGACATAGATAAATAAAGTAAAAGCATATTTTGTCATGCAGTATAAGTAAACATATAATAAGCATATAAGAATACATACTATGAGACCAAATTAAGTGAGTAAATAAGTAAGAAGTAGGAAATAAAATTATATAAAATCACCGGAGAAAGATCAATTTATATGTTTTCTGAAAATCAACCAAGAATATCAGAAGTCATCTTCATGGCACAGAACATGCAATCAAGACAGGTGGTTCAAAGCCACAACTGTTGCAAATATTCTCCTTGTTTCTTCCAGGATTTAGATTTCTTTGTATCCAGAAAACAGAATGTGAAAATGGATTCTAGACACCACTTTCTTCAGATTATAGAAAGCTAGATGAAATTTAAAAAGAGTAGAAAAGTTTGCAAATGCAGTTTATCCCAAATTAACTTTTGTTTTTCTATTTCCTTGTCTTTAATTTGGGGAAAAGAACATGAAAATATAGGCAAAAAAACTCTCAAAATTTAAAATTTATAAACAAAATTTGGCTTTTCAATTTTTTTTGCAATACTTGTGATTGAACTCAAAATTATTCTACCTTCAAGCGATACTCCCAGACCTATTTTTATTCTTTCTTTTGAAATAGGATCTCACTAAGTTGCAAAGGGCCTCACTACATAGCTGAGGCTGCCTGGGAACCTGTGTTCCTCCTATTGCAGCCTCCCAAGTACTGGGATTACAAACATGTAAAATATCTAAAATATTTTTTAGATTACTACACCACTTGATCTCTTGGCTTAAAATCCTCCACTGTCTTCCTATATTTAAAATAAATTTAAAAGAACATTCTTGAATACTTCTTTTCTTGATTTACAAACCCATACCTAATCTACCTCTGCATACTCTTGAAATATATTTTAAGCTATGCTATAAAAGTAAATCTATTATTTTTTAAGTCATACCAATTAATTTTTCTGTTGCTAAACTGTATCCAGCTGTCCATCCCCATCACTGAGCCTTTACTTAATTTAATTATTTTGGTTAGGGACGAATTTGGGAACTAATGGTCTGTTTTGGAAGTCAGCTTTATTGAAGTGTGTTTCAAAAAATTCTACAAAACATGTTTCTTTATCTTGTATTTTTCTTTCTTATAAATTTTTTTGTAGGGATGGAGGTTTTCTAAGAAGAATGTATATAAGAGTTTAACTTGTGACATCTTTGAAACTGATATGAAATGATATAAGCTAAAACGTTACAATTGGGCATCCAGCATCCCAAGTCCCACCCCAATGAGCACACCTACAAACAGGACTTTGAGCAAGGTTATTACATCAGGAACTGGATCAGAAGAGAGAAACAGGCTTATGAGAAGTTTTAGTTCATGAAGAAAAATCTGCAATTCAAAAATTCTTGATTTGGTCCATGAATATGTTTCAGGAAGTTTCATGACCACATGCATGCATTCCTGGGGATTGAATCCAGGGGCATTTATGCCTCTGAGCTATACCTCAGCCCTTTTAATTTTTTTTTATTATTTTTTGGGGGGTGTTACTGGGGGTGGAACCCAGAGGCTTTCTATCTGTAGGCTATACTCCCAGATCTATTTTATATTTCATATGGAAAGAGGGTCTCACTAAATTGCTGATAGCCTCAATAAGTAGGTGAGGCTGGCTTCGAACCTGTGTGATCCTCCTGTCTCAGCCTCCTAAGCACAGAGATTACAAGAGTGCACCACCATGCCCTGATATATTTTTTTTTTTATTTCTAAACAAGTTCTCACTAAGTTGTTGAGGGTCTCACTAAGTTGCTGAGGATGGCCATGAACCTGTAATCATCCTGTCTTGACCTCCCAACTACTAGGATTACATGAGTGGAACCTGTGATTGTACCAATATTGGGAACTGCCTAGGAAGATTTGGAAAAGCTCTGGTTATTAATATATTTCAAAAATAATTTATATATTTCAAAAATAGTTGTATCAAAATGGCAGCAGACATGGGTAAAGAAAGGACTTGATTTCTGCCTAAAAGCAGGCAGCTATTCCAATTTAAATTAACCTAGCTAAAAGTACTTAACAAGTCAAGAGAGGAGAGGTAGGCCTTCCTCTTTCTAAAGACATGATAGTCTAGGGAAGATCAGGGGGTGACCTTCATCCTTCATGAAAGGAGACACCTTGCCACACCTTGCTGGGGGAGGTACCTTACAGGGACTTTCACTAAGTCAGAAACACGTAAACAAGATGGAGGTCATGGGTATAAAAAGTCCATCCACGTGCTGCATCTTGGTGGGGGGGGGGTGAATTGGCCCAGACCACCCTCCTCCCCATGCCATTTTGGCATGGGGCTGTACCTATTTTCTATATTTCTATCTTTTTAATAAACTTCTTTAAATCTTTAGCAACTGTCCAAGCTATGTATATTTATCCTTACCTCAGGACAAAAACCCGCAGTTTTTTTCCGTTTTTGGTCATTTGGGGTTTTGTTGTGGTTTGAGGGACAGTGTGTCCGGGACCCTTACAGGGGTCCCTGAGAACAGTTTCCCCAAAACCATATTCTTCCAATCTGTAACATTTTTGGCGCCTACGCGGGGCTAACTTTGTTTTGGGTCATCCCACTATGTCACTCTGTGATGTGGTGCTTTGCTCTAAGCTATAGCTTTTCCTCTTTCTAAGGGCACCAAACCATAACAGTGATCATCTGATCTTAGCCTCCCAAGTACTAGGATTACATGAGTTGTTCACCCTGCCTATTTCATGACCACTATTAAAATGTTGAAATATTGTGCATATGGCAAGTTTTCTAGGAGAAATTATTCTTAATGGTCAATAAGTGTACAAGTGGGTCTGATAAGCAACAAATAATCAACAAATAAAACTCCCATTGCTATAGAAAAAGTCCTATAGAAAGATAAAATCCAGTAAAGATTTATTCCAATAACTAGCTATATAAACATATGCTATTAAAATCATGTACATAAATATTCAGATTAAAACGTGTATATTTGTATAAGGTATAAAGGAAGTAGTAACTTTTTTCCTTTCTTTTCAAATATTTAGTGTTTTGACAACAGTGGAACTCCCTGAATCTCAGAAGTATTTTCTAAACGTGGCGAGCTCGTTGTAGTAAGTTTATTGCCAGATCCCAAATTTATTTTTTTGTTTTCACCAACATGATTATTACTATTCTGCTGTAGCATGCAAACTTGGGTCTTTATTCACAGAAATTTTAAGATCTTAGTTTATTATGCTATTTCCCAGACAAATATGCAAAAATAAATATAAATGCTACTGATTCAAAGTCTATTCCTATGCAGAAATTTATGCTTATTGAAAATTATAATGCAAATTTAAGTTATGCAGATCCACATTGTGTTTCTTTAGTAACTGAGTACTTTTTTGTGTTTAGCTATAAATGTCTACATAAATTAGAATAATCTCTCTATATTTTATCCATAAATGCCTCCATAAAGTGTGACTAATGCTTTTAATGTGATATTATGTTAGCACAAAAAAGAACCCAAGCAAATCCTTATAAAAATAAAGAAAATAGCTGTCAGTGTTTTAGTGGCAGCCTCTGTTTTTGGTATTGTCTGTGTAACACTTCTGATTTTCCAGAAATGCTTTTCTATGTTCTCTGAAGTTATTCTTGTTTGTCATAGTACTTAACATTGTGTGTGTGTGTGTGTTCATGTGTGTGTGTTTGTGTTAGATTTGTCTTTTAATCTTTTCTTTGGATCTTTTGTGTCCTTTCCTCATTCTCTCCTTGAAGTCTCAGAATGGACTCAAACTCTTGACAGGTGAGCTGCAAAGTTGCATATAGGCTTGTATCTTCCCTGAAATGACAAAGTAGTGCAAAGCACAAAAATCCAACATAGAAACTGCGTATCATAAAACTGATCTGCCTTGGATGGAAAAGTAAGTGCTCTAAGAACTCAGTGCAAGCCGGGCGTGGGGCGCACGCTTGTAATCCCCGAGCTTGGGAGGCGGAGACAGGAGGATGGTGCAGGTTCGAACCCAGCCGCGCTGGCTTAAGAGACCCTGTTTCCAAATAAAAAAGTATAAAAATAGGTCTGGGAGTGTAGCCCGGAGGTAGAAGGGCTTCCAGAAACCCCAGTACCACTAAAAAAACAAAAATAATAAAAATAAAATATAATATGTGAAATATAAAACAATTAATAAAAGAACTCAGTGCAAGAAATTAATTATCTAATTATTTCTTACACATTTAGAGAAAAGTTGTTTCAGTTAGTTTTCCTCATCAAAGTTCAGATCCCACATTTCTTGAGCTGAAGTGCTACCTGCCAATTTTCAGAAAACCTTGCTGATCTTTGCAGACAGAGATTCAGTCCTGTGGATATGAAGCTACTAAGTCATAAATTATAATCAGGGATCAAAGTGACCTTATTGCCCCTTGTATATTGGTAAATTTGAACAAAAGTAGGGAGATTCAAGACCTAAAATAATGAATCTCAATTTTTTTTTCTTTTTTTTTCTTTTTTTTTTTTTGTGTGTGTGTGTGGTGATAGGGATAGAACCCAGTAGCATTCTACCTCCAAGCTATACCCCCAGCCCTATTTTTATTTTTTATTTTGAAACAGGGTTTCACTGAGTTGCAAAGGGCCACACTACATAGCTGAGGCGGGCCATGAAGCCATATTGTGTGTGTATGTGTCAGCCTCCAAAATGCTGAGATTACAAGTGTGTACCACTATGCTCTCATAGCCAAATCAAAACCTAGCTTTGAATTCAGATCCAGGGTGAATGAGCAGCATGAAGAAAACCTTTGTTCCTCTAAAGCACCTTTTGCCTTACGATCCCACGTCAGAGACGGACATTCCCAATAATGTAGTTACTTAGGTCAGAGCACTTGAGTTACTTTCTGTTTCTCTCTCTTCCTCCTATAACCTCATTTTCAGCAAATTATACAACATTATTCCTGTGTGTGTGTGTTTAATATGAAGAGAACTTTCTTGCCTCAAAATGTGCACAATCCAATAGCATCTAGTGGAGAATGTTTCAAAGTCAAGCACCTTATCACACTATGGGAATCCCATTGAAACCTGGTCTTTTCTCCCTCTTGAGATACACTTTAGACTCAATGTCTTTAAAATAACACTATACTTCCACGAACACACATTGCTGTTTTGTCCACATTTTTCTGCATAAACTCTTCTCTCCACAAAAATGTTTTCATGCTATTCTATTCTGTATAATGATGTTTCTCTTTTACACTACATTCTTAATCTATGGATTTTTCTCTACTTAATCATACCAGTGCTAGATAAATTTATTAAATATTTTGACAATATTGATCCCCACAGAAATATAAATTCAGACACTTAAAAAAAAACCCAGATGTGAAGTCTAAAAATGTTCAAAGTCAATATTAAGTTAAAGTTGAACCAATTATACAAATCATAAATACCGTTTTCTTAAGTCCACTATAATTTCTAAGACAGGTTACCAACTTAGTTCTCTTTTCTTTGATACTAGTATTTGAAATTATTTTTAGCATGGTTTACTTCTTTAAATTATAAATTTGTATCTATTCTGAATACCTTATTCAGACTATGGGAAGAAATGTAGCAAAAATACCAGCTTGGAGCATATAGTTGGGATGAATGATTTGTCATGGTAATACAGTGACAATTTTAGACTAGGATTTTACTTTCGACTTAATATAAGAATGTTTTTAAAAGGCTTTTCTATGAAAGTTAAAAAGTTATACTTAAGATCAAAAGTTTAGAAGGGGCAGGATCCAAAACCTTAGTTGCTGGTAAGACAATGACTGACCCAGAAGAGAGCTACAGCTTAGGGAGTGCCCAAGACGCCAATTTCCACATAGCCCTGATTTTTTTTAAAATAATTATGTACATCGACATGTATTTCACATGTTATTTTTCAGTCTCGCGTCATGACAAGATATAATACAACCTTAATTACAAAAGATAAATATGTAGCAGTTATATCAAAACCAAAGAAGGCATTCCCAAATCATGGTGAGTTTTATTATTACTAAACATCTGCTTGTTCATCATAGACACAGCAATGTTACTATTCTCTAAGTATTCTGTACATGTAAAACTTGGGTATGACGTACCTCGAGGTTTAGTTTACCCAGTTTTCTAGGCTGGAAAAGCATATGCAAAGTTTCTAAAGAATATAGACATACCCTCAGCCCATCCTAAGCCAACTGGCCACATTTTTCTTTCTACCATCACAAGGGTGGCCCCTTGATTGTTCTGGATTTAATTGTTTTTAGTATCTTGGAGCCAAATCAGTGAGGCTTTCCTTCCCTTCTACTATCCCTCAAAGAATGGATACCTGGCTTTTATGAATATTTTCCCCTTGCTTTTTCTCCTCCATTGACCCTCTAAGGACACTCTATGCTACCTTCCAATGTCATCAGACAAGTTACATTTATTTCCTTTAAGGATTACATGGATTTCCTCTAGGGCTCTATCACATATGCCTGTAAAGGATGATTGCTATTTAGAGGCAATATTATTGCTAACCAGAGAGTTAAAGATCTCTATTTTTTTGTGTCTCCAAATTCTACATTTTGTGACAGCCAAATTAGACTTTCGCCCCAATGGCAGAGCTGCTCTTGGGAATAGTGTGGTGTCTAGCAGATTTTAAATGTCAACGGAAAGTTCATCAGAATACTCTCAGACACTTTTCTTTAAGCACTGAATTTGGACAGAGGGGAAAGTCAATGTCAAATATCTATTTCCTCACAGACTTCATTCAGAACTGGGGCAGAAGTATGGAATGCGGAGAGTGATAGAAAATTCTGCAGGGCAAGGGCTGCTTAGAGCATTTTTACTTAAGTACTTGATAGTCTGAGTTCAGGGCTCCATAAACCCTGAAAACCTCTCAGATCAAGCAGGACTAAATTTTAGCTTACTAGAAATGGGACTGAAAGTCAAATGAAATAAAATGATGCCTGTCTAAAATGCAGAGTTGTCTATATATCCAAAAAAGCAAAGCAACTTGAAGGAAGAGGTGTTTGAACTAATATTATCTGTGTCTTTGAAACAAATATATAAGAAAGACACCCTGAGCAACATCATTAAAATAATTTTTATTGGCAGGCTGGGCCTAAATAAATGTTTATGAGGAGAAGGTTCTGATTTCTAACTTTCCAATAATCCATGTCGATGTTTAAGTAAAAAACAAAGCAAAACAAAAATTATACTTAAAGAAATTGCCAAGCTGGTTGTAGAAACTCATACTTGTAATCCCAGCATCCAGGAAGCTGAGACAGGAGGATCATGGTTCACAGCCAGTTTCAGCTTCTTAGTGAGATCCTTTGCACCTTAGTGAGACCCTGTTTCAAAATAAAGAATAAAAAATAGTTTATTAGCCACAAAGATTCAACACAAAAATCTTCTTTAGATTAACTATTTTTTATTCTAAGGTAGAATGCACCCTGGGTTCCATCCCCAGTACTGCAAAAAAAAAAAGAAAGGAAGAAAGAAAGAAAGAAAGAAAGAAAGAAAGAAAGAAAGAAAGAAGAAAGAAAGAAAGAAAGAAAGAAAGAAAGAAAGAAAGAAAGAAAAGAAATTGCCTGTTAAATGTATGTGTCATAGTCACCTCTGCTTTGGGACAGCCTGTAACCATTAAAACAAAGATCATAGAAACATTCTCTCTGTCTGTCACTGCCTGACCCATTAATCATAACAAAATAATTGTGTGTCTTAGTTTAGTTAGAAGAATTCCAGTTTATTACAGCTATCCTGGCACAACAAAACCCTCTTTCTCTTTCAGAAATATCACAACTGGGAAATAAATGATATGACCTCTCGAGTTATGTCAGATATCCATAGTTACAGACTATTGTTGAACACAGGGTATCAGCCAACTTGCCTTGACCAGCTCTAGCCTATCAGTGTTAAACTTTACTCAGCATCTGAGGGACAGAACCAAGATTAGAGGAAAACACATTGGGTTTTCTATCAAATGATAATATCAAGAGCTTTTGGTGAATGAGAAGGAGCTCTCTCCTTAATTATTCAGAAAACATTTTATTACAATTGCCTGAAGTAGGTAATACAGTGAGCCCTAAAGCCACAAAGATTCAACGCAAAATCTCCTTTAAAGCAACTACATCCAGTAGGAGGAGACTGATGAGAAATTAAAGAATTAGCTACAACATCATTGCTAATTCAAAAATGTTCAGGTTGTTTGTGATTGAAATATGGGAAGAGGCACCTGTTGTAATATGAGAATAAGGTAAGGGCTTAGAGGAAAGGCTTTCCAAAGGAAACAACGCTGAGGCAAAATTAAGAGGCAGTTATGTGTATACAGAGAAAGAGAGGCAGGAACGACCTTTCAGGAAAAGTGGTCAGCCAAAACAAAAGGAGTAGGAACGAGGAAAAAGTAGGAGCAGAGCTTATTGTAAGCAGTGGGGAATACAGCAGGAGAGGTGGGCAGAGCACAGTGCCTGGATCAGTGAAGGTGTCTGTACTACCCACAACAACAAGTGACTTCTTCTTTCAGCGCAAAGAACAGAATGAGTTGGAATCATATTCTGGATCTCTCAGAATTAAAGTAAAAGCCAAGAACCTAATATTTTAAAAAATAGTTTAACAAAAGGCACCGTATTTAATGAGGGTAAAAAGAATTAAGGAACAGCCTAGGAGCCTGAATTCAACACTTCCAATGTGAATTTCCATTCTTCTGTTATTCTCCTCAAAATTTAAATTCTCAGAATGCAGGGAATGCTCTGTATGAGTCGTGCAGTCTCTCAACCTTGCTCTCCACCACACATACTCAAAAAACTACATTTGTGGCAGAGGGAAAAACCACAGAAGGAAAATCACAGTGTGCCTAGACCAGGCAAGAGGGTGCTCATTTTCCAAATAAAAACTATGGATTTTATTTTTGGGGGTTCTCTGAGGTTTGTTTTTGTTTGTTTGGTTGGTTGGTTGTTGTTTTGCTTTTGTTTTGTTTTAGCTCACAGGATTTGAGTCTCAACAAGACAGCCTGCAGAGTAGAGGGAAAATGAGAGAAGAAAAATCAGGATGCGGTTACCAGGGAAATAAAGATCTCTGTGAAAAGAGAGATATGGACATACTAATCCATTCCAAAGGTTGAATTTCTATGCCACAGGATTTCAGGCACAAATGGGACATTTGTAACTTTGTGTTTTAAAAAATACTCCACTATGGCAAAGTAAAAATAATTTATAAGCTGTCGAGACTGAGCAAAGGATAAACCATCCCTGTGTATCACCTGATAGAGTATATGAAAGTGTATTCTCATAGATGTGAGCCCCACTAACTTCACACATACAAGTTATCTTTAAGGTAAATAATTTGGGGGGACCCAACATAATTGTATCATATAGTGGTTATATATGTTCACCCATGAACATGGGTGTGTGTGTGTGTGTGTGTGTGTGTGTGTACAACTTCTTTTATTAGCCTTTGTTGCCTAATGAAAAACTTTTTAAGTTTTATGTCTTGACCAATAAAAATGGAATACTAGACGATATAATAAAGAGCATGACAAAATGATGCCTAATGTATTATTACAGAAAATCATTTGATTATAAAACTAGAGCTGCATTCAAAAGAAAGTTAAACTGAGAAGAAAATACGCAAAACACAAAATGCCAAATGTTAAAGTTATTGCAGTTGTAATAGCAAGTGACATCTCCTTCAGAGCAAAAATAAAACTGCAAGCTATACATATTAAAAAAAGAAATCATATTTTAATGGTCTTAGAAAAACAATTCCAAACCAAAATCATAGTCAACAACATACAGGAGACATTACAGCAGCAAAACCTAAACATCCAAAAATTATGAGACAACATGAAACATCGCAACTTACAAATAAAAGGCATTGAAGAAGGGATAGAAGTAGAGACTAAAGGCATTCGTAATCTCTTCAGAGAAATAATTTCAGACAATTTTCCAAATATTAAAAGAGACTTGGACATATATGTACAAGAGACATACAGAACACCATTGAGATAAGATCAAAGAATGACCTCCCCACACCATGTAATAATCAAAATGATCAACATAAGGGCTAAGAAAAGAATCTTAAAAGCAGTGAAAACAAAACAACAGGTGACATACTGGAGCAAAACAATAAAAATCACTCCAGACTTTAAAATCAAGTTCATAAATACCAGGAGAGACTAGAATGATGTAATCCAGACCCTGGAAGAAAACAACTTCCAACAAAAATTGCTATATCCAGCAAGATTATTTTTTCAAAATTGATACAGAAACAAAAGTGTTTCAAGATAAACAGAATCTCAAAAATTTTATGAATACAAATTTAACATTAGAGAAAATACTGAAAGAAATAAGTGATAAAGTAGAAAAAAGAAGCAAATTTTAGAACCAAAGAAGATATGAAGTTGAACAGCTGGGCAACTAATCAAAGAAGAAATAATATTATATCAAACAGAAAATAAAACACAAAATGGCAGAAAAAAAATCATATTTCAATAATAACTCTTAATGGCAAAGAACTTAACTCACCAATTAAAAGAAATAGACTGGCAATGTGGATTAAAAAACACAATCCAGCGCCGGGCATGATGATGCACGTTTGTAATCCCCATGCTTGGGAGGTGGAGACCGGAGGATCATGCAGTTTAGAAGCAAGCCTCGCTGGCTTAAGAGACCCTGTTTCTGAACAAAATATAAAAAATAGATCTGGGAGTATAGCCCGGAGGTAGAAGGGTTCCATCTCCAGTTCCACCAAAAAAAGTATACATACATAATAAAATAAAATATAAAAACACAATCCAAATATATGCTGCTTACAAGAAACTCACCTTAGCTAAAGACATTCATAGGCTAAAAGAAAAATGATGAAAAAAGACATATCATGCCACTAGAGATCAAAAGCTAGCAGAGGTAACAGTGCTGGTATCCAACAAAACAGACTTTAAGCTTAAACACATCTGAAGATACAAAGCAGGGCATTTTCTTTTATTAAAAGAAACAATTCACCAAGAAGATATAACGATAGTAAATGTTTATGCCCCAAATGTGGGTTCAGCCACATTTGTAAAACAAACCCTTGCAGACATCAGATCTCAAAGAGACCCAAATACAATAATATTTGGAGAATTCAACACACCACTCATGCCACTAGATTGATCATCAAGGCAAAAGATGAGTAAAGACTCCTCAAAACTAAAGAAAACTATAAACAGATCAACCTAATAGACATATACGGAATATTTCAACCAGGAACAGCAGAATACACATTCTTCTCAGCAGCCCATGGAACTTTCTCCAAAATAGATCACATCCTGGGCCACAAAGCAAGCACCAGCAAATTCAAAAGATGTAATATAATTCCAGGCATCTTTTCAGACCACAATGAAATGAAAGTAGAAATCAACAAGAGGAAGATCAAAAGAAACTATTTAAATACGTGGAGACCATATGATACAATATTGAATTAGTGTGTAATATCAGATATAAGGGGAGAAATAAAGAAATCATAAAATTAAATGAAAATAAAGACACGACATACCAAAATCTATCAGACAATTTGAAGGTGATGTAAGAGGAAATTTTATAGCATTGGGTGACCACATAAGAAGAACAGAGAGTCGCCAAGTAAACAACTTAATGACATATCTCAAAGACCTAAAAAAAAGTGTAATTCAAAAGCCAGGAGAAGGTAGGAAATAATTAAAATCAGAGAAGAAATAAATTAAATAGAGAATAAAAAGCAACTCAAAAAAATCAACAAAACAAAAAGTTGGTTCTATGAAAAGATTAATAAGATTGACAACCCCCTGACCAATCTAACCAAAAGAAAGAGAAAATCAACTCAAATCATTAAAATCAGAAATGAAAAAAAAAATGCCTTACCAAAGATAGTGGGGAAATTCAAAGAATCATCAGAAAATATTTTGAAAGTGTGGACTCCAAAAGAGTGGAAAACATAAAATCAATAGATCTCTAAGGACATGAATTGAACCAAGAGGACATAGCAAACTTAAACCAACCAATAGCAAGCAAAGAAACAGAAACAGCAATAAAAATTCTTCCATAAAAGAAAATCCCAGGCCAAGATGGGTTTCTAGCTGAATCCAACAAAACTTTCAGAGAAGAAATAATTTCAATATTTTACAACTTGTGTCAGAAAATTGAAAAAGAAGGAATTCTCCCAAACTCTTTGAAGTCATAACATTAATACCAAAACCAAATAAAGATACCTCAAGCAAAGAAAATTATAAACCAATATCTTTGATGAACATAGATGCGAAAATTCTAAACAAAATACTAGCCACACACATTCAAAACCATATCAAGATAATTATACACCACGACCAAGTTGGTTTCATACCAGAAAATAAAAGGGTGGTTCAACATACACAAATCAATACAAGGTATTCATCACATAAATAGAACTGAGAACAAAACCCACATAATCATATCAATAGATGTGGAAAAAAAGTTTGACAAAATCCAACACCCATTCATGTTAAAAAAAAAATGCTGCAGAAAATTGAAATAAAAGTAATGTATCTCAACACTTCAACACTTATTTATTTATTTATTTATTATTTATATTAAGAGGAGCATAATCTACCTCATTCCACTCCCTTTGATTAAACCTATTTGGACTGGATGAATATTTTAATATGATTTATTTAATGCTAGATAAATAAATAATAGACACCTAATAATGCTTTAATAAATTTTCTGGGAGGCTGGGAGGCTGGAGGTCTAGAAAGTGGTAGATTTTATATACATATTTATATTTTTTCATGGTCCTGGGAGTTAAACCAGGGGAATTCTACCTCTGAGCTATACCCCCAGCCCTATTTTTATTCATTATTTTGAAACAAAGTTTTACTGAGTTCCAAAGGGCTTCACCAAATAGCTGAGGCTGCCTCAAGCCATCATCCTGTCTCAGCCTCCTAAATGCTGGGATTACAAGTGTGCGCACCATGCCTGGCCTGATAAAAAATATTTGTAACACTGTAAAGTTGAGATCAGGATAAAAATGGTCTACATAAAAAGAGACAGAGAGAGGGGGGAGGGAGAGAGGGAGGGAGAGAGGGAGGGAGGGAGGGAGGGAGGGAGGGAGGAAGGAAGGAAGGAAGGAAGGAAGGAAGTTTGGTTGGTTGAATGGTTCAAAAATTGATGAAAAGTAGGAGAGAAACCTAAACTGTTCAAAACCAGTGATATAATTTTTTGAAAAGAGATCTCAGTGTGTGTATGTGTGTTTGTATTTAGGAGCAAAACTTTGTGAGCTTCACAAAGCAAACTATCTAAAATTTTTCTATAATATATTTTCTTAAAAAACATGCAGTTCAGTAACTGACTTGCACAAAAACTTGTATTTTGCAGTAATCTCAGAACATCTGTGTTGTGCTTCACAGTTGGAATAGGGCAAAAATAGGCTGCCTTTGGGTGGATGGTCACATCTGGCTATTTATGAAGATTGCAGATAAAATCTTTGGACTAAGATGCAGAGTTTAGTAGCATTTTGCTTTAGCTGAGTACAACCAACCAGGAGCCATCTTTCACTGTGACAGTCAAGCTCTCAGATGGAAGCTTGAGTTGAACAAAGGTCCTTTGAATCTGATTTGAGTGTCATAAGAAAGTTAAGGAAACAACTCTGAATGAGTGTATCACCATGTTGGAGGATAGGGGAATGCTTTGTTGAAGATAGGCTGTTTTATGAAGCATTTTGTAAACTAACACAGGAATATGCAAAAAGCCTCCAGGAAGTCACAGACTGAAAATTTGTCTTCCATCCTGCTTTGAGAGACTCAAACTTTCTTATCATCTTCAGTATTTCTCTCAAAGGGAAAAGATGCTTTGGTCGATTTAAAGACCTATATTTTCTTCTCCATTAAAGGATAATCATGTGAAGGATTTTAGAACTGATGATTCCAATTATATGCTATCTTTTAAAAAATGTGCCAGAACTGGAGAGAAAGACTAAGTCGTGGTGGGAACATGCCACTGTGTGAAAATGGTATGGGGCTTAAAATTCCAAAGCAATGGCATTCAATAACACGTTTCAGGGTTCCCCATTAGAATTACCCATGTTCTCAAATTCACTAGTGAATACCCTTGTCAATGTGGCTGACAGCATTCAAATGGATTTCCATAATGAGGACTGTTACAGGGATTTGTATGTCAACTTTCTTACCAGACATCAGCATCAAAGAGAGAGGACCTGTATAGTATAATCAAGGAGAAAAGGCATGATGTATACATATCCATATATGTTAAGTTGTGGAAGATTGTTTTACAGGTAAGAGTGCCATGAGGTAAACTAGTGCATCTCTTTAAAATTGGTGTATCATCAAGTTTTTCTGAAGAAACCTATATTTTACTGCAGATAAAAGTGATTCCTCAGATTCCTAGTATGAATGACAGTACTTTGGAGGTTTGAAATCAGAAGTCAGCATGGGCTTTTCTCAGACAACAAAACTGAGCAGAAATGTTTCAACTGGATGCATCATTTCATAATAGAGAGCTGCTAAGGCTGTCTTTCTGACAAATAGATCTCATCAGCTTCGGGAAGTCAGCTTGCCTGCCTCTCATTAGACGGCTAACAAGATTGGGGGTCACTCAAAGACAAAGTCACAAATCTGATTTTATTGCGAGTATCTTTGTTCCCAACAACATAATTTTTGGAAAGAGATCTCAGTGTGTATGTGTGTTTGTATTTAAGAGCTAAACCTTGTGAGCTTCACAATGCAAACTACCTAAAATTTTTCTATAATATATTTTTTAAAAGCATGCAGTTCACTAACTGACTTGCACAAAAACTTGTATTTTGTAGTAATCTAAGAACATCCAGAAGTGACATCTACTACATAAGCCCATAGAAAGTTTCATCAGGATCTAAGATATACAGAAAAAAATTACTTCATGCATTTGTGTTTCAATATTGAGATGCTCTTACTATGGAAACGTGTTCTTGGTTTCCCAGTGAGGAAGTGACGATAACTAGAGATACTGTATTTTGAGGTATCCTGGCTACATGAGTGGAAATATGAGGGGGCAAGAAGATACCTTCACCAACAAAGAATAGCTAGAGTGGAGTAAAGAAGGTACCAGAATGAAGAAAAATCTTCCTTGGAATTTATTAAGGGAAGTGGGGTAGGGAGTGAAGCCTCAAAAGGATACTTGATGATAAAATCTGTCAATAAAATAAGAACAATGGAAGAAGGCCAGAAGATAGCCTACAAAAGATCCCAATAAGTCTTGTCATTAGTGTCACCTCAAAGAGAATATATTAGATCTGCCAAGAAGTTAAAAAAAATTGCTCACCAAAAGATAAAACAGTATGGTTAAAAATTCCACTGTCCGTAGCAGCCATTAGAAGAATCAACCATCCCTCTCTAGTAGAGAATGCCATCATACATGCTCAGAATGCTCTCCTCCAATACAGAAGTACTAGCCCCCAGATATCAATAGTGATGATGGCTGATAACTATATTGAGCCTCCCTTCTGAGTAGTTGGCCTTTCTGAAAAAGTCCACCCATCCCAGATCATCCCATCTCCTCAAGGTAGCTGCATCCAGCAACTGGCCAATGTGTGTCTAGTAAAGGCTCAGCTACTCTCCACAAGGCAGGAGTAGAAGGCCAGCCCAGGTCCAGAGCTCCATTGAGGAATGCCCAGAGACTGGTGGGCCAATGTCAGAGCTCAACTTCCACTTCTCTCTACTCTTGTGTCTTTCATCCCTTCTTTTTTAAAAAAAACTTTATTGATGCATTGCCGTCATACATCTTAAAGGGGTACAAGATGATGGAGGCATACATGCACACATCACCAAATTGGCCCTTACCCAATTTCTACCCCATTTCCTCCCCCTCTCTCCTTTTCAAATTGGGCTTAATGATTGATGTTGATACGTTTGTGAATACATATCAAGTGCGTTAGAGAATTTCCCTCTCCCGCCTACCCATCCCCTGAGTTAGGTCACCTTATTTGCTCATCTATAGCATCTCCTTCTTTGTCTAGAGTTTCTCCTATGACACATTTTCTCCTTAGCTTCCACATATTAGGGAGAGCATGGATTTCTCTCTTCTAAAGCAGTCTCGAAGTGAACATCCTACACTAAAACCTGTTTCTCAGAGACTCGAGCTGCAACTTGAACCTCTGAAAGCACCTGCCCCTTAAGGGCCTCTGTGTATGCTGGATTTATACCTTTAACACTCCATGTCAGACCTGACTTAATGCAGAGTGGCACTGAGGGGTCCTTAGAGGCTAAAGTGGAAAAAGGGAAGGTCAATAGGCCATTATTTAAAAAGAAAGCCTTACAGAAAATGTTTGATTTTAAGATAGCCTCACCTTAATTTCTTATATTATTTTCTTTAAAATACTTTTACTAGATTGATTACTTATTAAGTTCATTCTTATTTATTTATTTATTTATTTTGCAGTACTGGGGATGGAACCCAGGGGCATTGTATTTCTGAGCTAAGCTTCCAGTCTTATTTTTTTTAATAAATTTTTATTGGTGCATTTTAGTCATACATCTTAATGGGATAAAAGACTTGTGGAGATATACACGCACACATCACCCAGTCATCCCCTACCCAATTCCTAACCCCTTCCCTCCCCCTCCCTCCTACCATGCTTGGCTTCCTGATTGACTTTGATATGTTTAAGTCCATCATGTGCTTTAAAGAGTTTCCCTCTCCCCCTCCCATCCCCTCAGATAAGTCACCCTATTAGCTCCTCTGTAGGCTCCCTTCTTCATCTAGAGTTCCTCCTGTTACCCATTTCTCCCTAGTTTGGGGCATTATGAAAAGCACCTAATTTATTATTTTTGTGACATTTCCCTGTAAATGCCATAATTTTGTTCTCCCTTATGGCTGGGCAAAATTCCATTGTGTACACATCCCATAGTGAAATCCGCTCATCCATTGAAGGACATCTTGGCTGGACCCACAGTTTGGCAATGGCGAACTGTGCAGCTATGAACATGGTTGCTAATGCATTCCTTTGGTATCTTGTTTTTTATTTTTTTTTGGTAGATACCCAGAGGTGGTATCGCTGGATCATGTGATAAGTTTGTTTTCCTTTTTCTAAGGATTCCATACTGTTTTCCAAAGTGGTTGCACCAACTTGCAATCTCACCAACAATATATTAGAGCTTCTATTTCTCCACATTTGATCAATTAAAGTTTCTTTCTTCTTCAAAAGTCCTTCTAATTTCATACTTATTCCCACTTACTGAAATCCTGAAAGCCAGAAGGTGAATAAATTTGACAAGATGTTCCACTCCCAACCAATTGTTGTCTTTTTTTAATAGAGGTCACTTGGATCTGGACATCTGCTGAGAGATGAGGTGAGGCAGTGGCAGTTTCTAGTGTTTTCTGGCCACACAACTACAGGGACCTGCTGACCCTTTGCTGTGGAGCAGCCCCCAGTCCAAGGCCTGCCATATGACAGGCTCCAGGACTAGCCTCGCTGGCTCCAGACCAGTCCTTGCTCCACAGCAGGCTCTGGGCCTCGCCTTGCTGGATCCAGTCCTGGTCTCATCACATGGCAGGCCCTAATTATGCCATTTTCCACTCTTTCCTATATTTCAGATAGGAAGTCATCACTGGAAATGTCTCTGTATGTTGTCCCAATCAGCTATTAAACCAAAATCTGTTGTCTAGGGTTTCTCAGAGGGATGCATGTCCTATTTGGCCTCTGTGGCCACAGCTGCTGCCATCGTCCTCCCTCTTCAATATTTTTTAATAAAAGAAAATAGTACATGTCTTTTGCAGAAGTTCCTAAGCATATGGGGCAGGTGCAGTCTACTTTCGGGGAGAATTCCTCAAAAGTTCAGGGTGGATTAGATTGAATTTGTCTGCCTCTCTGAAACAATGGCTGCCACCACTGCCACCATAGTGGTTCTTTTTAGTTTTGAAATAGGATCTCACTGAGTTGCAAAGGGCCTCGCTAAGTAGTTGAGACTGCCCATGACTTATTAAGTATATCCTACTTGGTAAAAGAGAAACTCTACAGGGGCGCATCCAAATTCTAATAAAATAGGCAAAACTCCCCTTCTCTGTACTTTGAGAATCAGTATGTCAGGAGTTTGCTCTGGTGGTCTTCATCATTGGAATGAATGTTTATGGGATGTATGTGTGAGTCTTTGCATACATTCAATTTCTAATAATTTTAAAAATTTCCCTATTTGGTCATGAACTGAAAATTCATTTATCCAAGTCCTTCTCATCTTTCCTAACTTGCCAATAAAGCAGATTCATAGTTTTGCTATTTCTTTGGAAATCCCATCACAGGGTGAGCACAGAACACACATTACTTACGCTGACATCAGAAATGCAGATTTTGACTGCACTGTCTTTGGCTGTTGATTGACAGCACTGTGGTCACATACCCTTCCTCATGTGCCTACTGGTCTTTTCATCTTATTTTCTCTGCATTGGGAGCAACTGTTGGGAGTCTAAAAACAGCAGGAGAGTGGAAGCCAGCTATTTTCTACGTTTGTTAAAATCTCTCTTAATTAGTGGCCCATCCAATACCTCACAGTACCATTTTACTCAATTTCTTGAATTAAATGATTCTCTGCTCAAAATATCTACATTGGTCTCTATTTATTTTATTGAAGGTTGAATTTTAGAGTATTAAATATTCAGAAGGGGTAGGAGAGCAATTACTTCCGAAGTTAACTGTCTTTCAAGGAGATCTTTTGGTCTGTTAATGGATCCTGACTTTTATGACACTGTCAAAGTTTCCAATTTACTGACCTCAAAGAATTCACTTACTTATCTAGATTCTTATTTCCATAATGGTAAAATACAGGGCTTGAGCTTTCTTCAAAACTTCAAAAAGTTTTTAATTTTAAATTATATGAATTCAAAGAATATGAAACTACTAAATTTGCACTAATTCTTCAAGTTTTCCATGTTTAAAGAACCAGTGGTGAAAACATAATGATGTCCTTAAAAGTAAACTTATTTGGGGTGATGCTTGATATCTTAATATGTGTTGGCAGACAATATGTCATACTAAAAGTAGTAAGAAATCCAGGAATATGATATACTTGAAGTTAACTTTACAAATGCAGTGATAAATGAGTGCCACTGATTTCCTACAAAAAGTGAAACTCATTCTATGCATTTCTCCCGAGACTACAGCTAACAGAGTTAGCTGACATTATATTCTGACACTATATTCTAAGACATTTATATATTATAGCTGACACTGTATTCTCAGACATTTCAAAGAGGCAACTAATCTTACCATAAACAGAACATGAATCATATACCATAGCCAGTAACTGGCGTAACTAATAACTAAAACATACATACATGTCTTTTCACATAAAATAACTTGCTAGAGGAATGTAAGGAATGTGGCCATTAGTATCTCAAAAATGCTACTGCTGTCATTTACAGACGGAGCAAAACAGGACTCGAGTCCGCAATCTCTCTGGGGTAGGTATGTCCGAGAGTCATGGTAGCTGTTGGGGTCATGCCCACAGTCATATATCTAGTGAGAATTATTTCTCAGCTTCATAAATACAAGGCTTCACCCTCATCAGCTATCTTTTGTCCAAGCCATAATCATGCAAAATTACTGATAGTGAGTGCTTTTGTTATTGGCACTCACAGAGTCATTATAATGTTGGAAAGGCCTTTGCCATTTTCCTAATTGACACTCTAAGTCAGGGCTGCATTGGATCCTTCACTGTCACCTGGTTGTCACACAGAGCTGAGCATACGCTGCGCATTTTAAACACCACTCTTCTATCTGCTGTTTCCTCTGCTTCGGTAACACAGCGAGCACATGTTTGGATCCGTCGTATGTCATGATGATACAGCCAAACTTTCAAATTCGTATGCAGAATCCGAGGACATTATCTTGGAGCTTAGCAAAATGCCCTTAAATAGAAGAAGTGATGTTTCCTTAAAACAAAAAGATCCTTGGCTTTATTTGAAAGTCAGCTATTAACCCATGCTAATTCTTATTTAAAGACTGTTTTTAAGGTATGAGATTTAAAATAGCTGTTTTCTCAAATGTATATCCTACTATGTAGAAACAGAGACTATTCTAAAACAATATGCATAGTAAATATGTCATGTATAATGCATTAAAATAATATGAATTACACTAGCATATGAGCATACACATAAAAATAACATGCGAAGCATAAACCTGTGGTATTTGTGTTATAAAGTCTCCCATGCTTATCTTCCAATGAATTATTTATCCTAAAAAGAACTATAATGAAGCACACTGTTACCTCATGTACCTTAAAGGCAAGATAAAACATGTTTATATCTCAGTGGATTAGTTATCTTTTATTGTCTAACAAAGTAATCTAATATTCATGATTCAATTTCTGATAATAAAATAATGCATTCAAAGAGGTATGTCTACTTTTTAAAGTCAATAAAACGTTAAGTAGTTTACTTCACATGGAGCAAATTACATATTTCTCTCTCTTTGTAGCCTAAAAATTGAACACAGATGGATGGAGCGTAAGAGTTACCAAAATGAGTAAAACTATTGAAGCTAATATGTGTACAAAATTGAAATATTTTTATTAATGTGAAAAATAGCTGATAAAACCTGCTCAAATATTAAGAAAATAAATTGGTAGGGTCTGAAATGATCAGGTTCTAGGTAATGAGTCATAGTTGTTCTTCATTTATGTCCACATGTATGAGTAAAAGCCACAGTTATTGGGAGGAATTCCATAATGTGTTGTCTGCGTATTTCTTCTAGACCTACAATCTGACTTCAAGCTGATGTTTTAAGAACAAAAGTCTGTCTAGAAAGAAAGAGCCAATGAAAGAGCCTTAAACACAAAGCAGGAGGCCAGAGAGGGGCCCTTCCAGTGCACAATTTCTCCTATCTTATCTTTTTTATTATTATTATTTGTGTGTGTGGTACTGGGGTTCCTGGAAACCCTTCTACCTTAGGGCTACACTCCCAGACCTATTTTATATTTTTATTTGGAAACAGGGTCTCTTAAGCTAGCGCAGCTGGCTTCGAACCTGCGTTATCCTCTTGTCTCTGCCTCCCAAGCGCAGGGATTGCAAGCGTGCGCCACCACTCTTGGCTCCTACCTTATCTTTAAAACCCAAACTTTTCCTCTGCACTTAGTGAAAAGCTTTCTAAAAGTGTATGATTTAGTAGACACGCTTGTAAAAGTAACTGTTTTCTTCAAGGTAAGCCAAAACTGACATTCTTTTGATATGTAAAAATATACCGGGTCCTATTATAAAATTTATTTTTATACCTAAGAAATCTTTTATTGACAGTGGAAATGAATTTTTTAACCTAAAAACTAAGCAAAGGACTTTGTTGTTCAAGTTTGACTCTACTCCTTCCTGATGAAGCTTTCCCTTCAACATTTACATCAGTTTCTTTTGTCTACCCCCTCATATCATGTCATAACTTCTAATACTTATACACTATTTTTTTATTTGTGTCAATATCAGATAATAGCAGAAGGAGGCTTCTAAACCAGTCTGTTCTTCTTCCAATTTATATTCAAGAAGAAAGGATGCTCTTCACCCTTGAAGTTCAAGAACATAGCTTAGGGTTCTGATCCCATGGACAATGCCTTTTATTTGATCTTCTTTTTCTCTAGGATCTGGAGACATAAAGGGCATCTGAGAGCATGACTGCTTTGGGAAAGCACAGCCATCTCTTGCTTTATAATTTTCTGTCCCATGTAACTGGGAGCATCACAAGGACAGCTGGACAGGGCTTCTGATCAGGAGATGGGTAGGCAAAGGTTCTGTTGAGAGAAACTGGGCTTGGAGGAGCTGCTCCTGGCCTGGCCCTGAGGGTCACTTCCCCTTTGTTTGACTTTTCTTTAGCTTTCCTTAGTGGTACTGGGTATGGAACCCAGGGGCATTCTACCTCCAAACTATACCCCAGCCCTATTCTTTATTTTGAGACAGGGTCTCACTGAGTTGCAAAGAGCCTCACTAAGAAGCTGAGGCTGTCCACGAAATGAGGTCTTGTCTCAGCCTCCAAAATGTTGGGATTGCAAGTGTACACCACCATGCCTGGCTAGCCTTCCATTTTGTGTGTGTGGTGGGAGAGGGATAACTGGGGATTGAACCCAGAGCATTCGACTTCTGTGGCTACTCCTCCCAGCCCGATTTTATTTTATTTTTTTATTTTGAAACAGGATCTCACTAAATGGATGAAGTTGGCCTCAAACCTGTGTCTTCATTTCTCAGCCTCACAAATATTGTGATTACAGGTGTTCACCATAACATTTTGCTGTTTACTATTGTTCTTCATTCTTCCTAGAGATACGGGCCTGCATTCATTTCAAGTTATGAGCTTAGAGGCCAACATAAATTGAATTATTCAGTCCACTTCAGCACTATGCCTGAGCTTGTTTCTGGTGTAGGCAAGGAGTCCTCCAGGAGCTCAGTTTCCTCCTCCTCATAAAGCTACAGTGTTGTTGTATTGGAATGCTGTGTTCTACTGCCATACCTTTCTGAATCCCCCAAATGGGTGCTTTTGAAAGGACAGGGTTGAAGCTGGGTGTGGTAGCGAATGACTGTAATCCCAGTACTTGGGAGGTTGAGACAGGAGCATCACAGTTTCAATCTAGCCAGCCTCAACAACTTAGTAAGAGCCTATTTCCAAATAGAAAATAAATAAAAATGTCCGGCAGTGTAGCTTGGAGGTAGAATGTCCCTGGGTTTAAGGTTCAATCTTCAGAAACACACTTACACACTCACATACACACACATACACACATACATACATACATACATACACACATACACACATACACAATAGAATTGAAGCTCCTGTTCTTTCTCTTCCTTTTTCCTCTGTATTGTCCTTCTATGAATTTATGACATATTAATATAAATAGGTATTTATCTTAAATTATTATATATTCAAATAAATATGAATAGGTATAAATATAAATTCAGTATAAGTACATGTGTTTTCAATTGTTCTATATATAAATATATACAGCCTTGCTTTTAGACAAATATTTAAATATTTAAAAACTGCTCAAGAAACAGGACTAAGGCTGGGCGTGGTGGCGCACACTTGTAATCCCAGCATTCGGGAGGTTGAGGCAGGAGGATCGCAGTTTTTGGACAGCCTCAGCTACTTAGTGAGGCCCTTTGCAACTCAGTGAGACTCTGTTTCAAAGTAAAGAATAAAAAATAGGGCTGTAGGTGTATCTTGGAGGTAGAATGCCCTTGGCTTCCATCACCTACCTGCAAAAAAAAAAAAAAAAAAAAAAGGAAACACAGGGCTGTTTTTTCTTTATTATTAATACATATTCATTGTACAAATCAATGCTTTTCACTGAGACTGTTCAATGCATGTGTATGTTGTATACGTATACGCATTCTACCTCCAGCTATACCCCCAGCCCTATTTTTTATTCTTTATTTTGAAACAGGGTCTCACGGAGTTGCAGAGGGCCTCACTAAGTATTAGCTGAGGCTGTCCTTGAACAGTGATCCTCCTGTCTCAGCCTCCCCAAATGCTGGCATTACAACGCATGTTGTGTATTGATCATGTTTACCAGACTTTGAATGAAGATATGCATGGAAGATTCATATCAGTGGACATCACAATATTTAATATTTAAACAATGAATGATGCAGAGGTTAAGTGTGACGTCAACTTCAACAAATGAAAATGTGAACAAAGAAACTTAAGAGCTGAAATAGTGACTATAGGGCAAGAAGATCAGGATTCTTCAAGAAAGGACCAGACACTCTGAAGTCTACTGAACCTCACACAGCAGCTGATGGCAATAAAAGAAACGGGCAGAGAACACCCCATGGCACTGTCCTCTCCTCAAGGTGGACTGGGGCGTCCTCGTCCTCCTCAGGAATCTGCCTGATGACCTTGTCATAAGAGCTTAGAAACCCGCTTGACTTTAGAGCTTCTCTTCTGAACCATATTGTATTTATTCTGAGATTATATATGTATGTGTGTATATATATATACACACACACACATATATATACATACATACATATGCATGTATGTGTGTGTATGTGTGAGTGTGTGTGAGTATTCATACATACATACTTCTTTTTTGAGATACTGGGGATTGAACTCAAGGGTAGTCTACCTCTAAGCTACACCCCCAGCCCTATTTTTATGTTTTATTTTGAACCAGGGTCTTGCTGAGTTGCAAAGGGCCTCACTAAGCAGCAGAGGCTGTCTGTGAACTGAGCTCCTGCTGTCTCAGCATCCCAAATGCTGGAATTACAAGCCTGCACCACTACGCAGGGCTTAGAGTAAGGATATATTTTACCCATCATTTCTTCTTGAAATAAGTGTGCAGATACACACAAACTTGTTACTTAAAAAAATTGGCTTCCTGTGGAAGAATATTATCATTATTCATACATCCATAAATAAGTAGGTTCAGTTTTTAGTAACATTTATCAAGTGCCAGATACTGTCCTAGGCATTCAGGATATATGAATGAAATAAATGCACACAAACTTCTGAATTCACATAGCTTAACTTCAGTGGAAAAGGCAGACAATATACTAATCATAAAGAATAAGTAAAATTAGGTTAAAATTAAAAAGTGCAATGGGAGAAAAGAAATACTGAGGCAGGCATGGTGGTGCACATCTGTAATCCTGTACTTGAGAAGCTAAGACTAGAGAATCACAGATTTGATGGCAACCTTAGAGACTTATGTTTCAAAATAAAAAAAGGGGAGCTGGAGGTGAAGTTTTGAAGTAGAACAGCCCTGGGGTCAACTCCCAGTAGAACAGCCCTGGGGTCAACCCCAAGTGACAACACAAAAGAGAAAATAGAAGAAAGAAAGAGAGAAAGAGAGAAAGAAAATTGAGAGAGGGAGGGAAGGAGGAAAAGAAAAGAAGGAAGGAAGGAAGGAAGGAAGAAAGGAAGGAAGGAAGAAAGAAAGAATTGAGAGAGGGAGGGCAGGAGGAAAGAAAAGGAAAGAAAGAAAGAAAACAAAAGAAAGAAAGAAAGAAAGAAAGAAAGAAAGAAAGAAAGAATTGAGAGAGGGAGGGCAGGAGGAAAGAAAAGGAGAGAGAGAGAAAGAGAGAGAGAGAGAGAGAGAGAGAGAGAGAGAGAGAATTGAGAAAGGGAGGACAGGAGGAAAAGAAAGACGAAAGAAAGAAATGAAGATAGAAAGAGCTGGGCGTGGTGGGCACGCTTGTCATCCCCGCGCTTGGGAGGCAGAGACAGGAGGATCGCGCAGGTCCGGAGCCAGCCGCGCGCGCTGGCTTAGGAGACCCTGTTTCCAAATAAAAACGTAAAAATAGGTCTGGGAGTGTAGCCCAGAGGGAAAGAAAGAAATTTGCCCTGTGTAAATAACTATTCAAATTTAGTGTATTTAAAAATCCACAGATTTTTTGTTTAAACCTTAGAGTCCACAAAAGTCATGGGGAAAACAATAGCTCAGAGAGCTTCCAACTACTTGATGTGAATAATTCTAAGTTAGAAAAGTAAAGCATGCTCCCAGAATACAAAGATCATTTTTTCTATACAAAAACTAGCAAATGAGTATTCTAAACTATTCTAAACTCTACCCAAAATAGGAAACCAAGAACAGACTGCTGTGCTATTTCTCTAAGAAAGCTGACTACTATTATATCTACCGAACTTACATACCAGCTGAGAAAATTTGTTAGTAGAAAAAAAATTAGTGAATTTAATGCTTAACAGGCACCCTTAGCAAAACCTTTTTTGTTTTGTTCTGTTTTCTTTTAAACTGTCTGGAATAAATGAGAATCTACAATGCTATAATGCAGAGGAGACTTTAGAATTAAATTTAAGGCTATTACCGCAGATATCTTTTGAAGATGTCATTTAGCACAAGCTTAACCAATTGCTTTTTACAAAAAACTCTCTGATGCAATTCAATGACTTTTCCTCTCCAATGCAATCATCAACTGCTTAAATCAATACTGAGAAAATCATTCCGTACAACGCCACCTGGGCTACAGAGAGTAATTTTCCAATTGTAGAGCCACACAAATTAGACGACATACAGAAAATATACACCATGTGCCAAACATATGTCAAAAAACTCTCTCTCTGAGTGGAGAACTAAATAGAGAGAAAAAAAGGAGCTTTCCATTCCACATTACATTCTAAAGGGGTTCAGAAACATACAACTAAGAGTAAAGTTAAAGATAACTTGAGGGATTTGGTTGGGTTTTCTTTCTTTCCTTTTTTTTTTTTTTTGTATTTCTACTAAGCAATAGCTTTGAGTGACTGAGGAGGATATGATTTTAACATGATTTTTGTGTGTGTGTAAATAAGCTGAAAGATTGCTCCATTGCCATCAGCAGAATGTATCACACCGAGAAAGTGTTCAGAAGGTTTATCACAATGAAAATGGAATTTCATAGAAAAGAATTCTAGACAAAAATCAAAATGTGTGGGACTGCTCTGTCAACAAGTTCTCTGGTCAGTGAACATGTGTTTGAAGAGTCAAATGAAATGACCACTAGGATCGCTTCTGTCTTGTAATATCAGTGATTATATAACTTCTATTTATGCACCTTTAGGATAAAGGAGATGGGCCAGTTTTCTGCCCTAGTGATTAACTTATCATGGTTCTTAAGAGGTCTCTAGATTCTGCCTCTCAATGATCCCCCAATGGAGAAATTCATATCTATTTTCTATAATAAAAATGGCTTCCATTCAAAACATTGATCCTAGGTCAAAATATCAGTAGTATCACTTTTATCTGAAGTTTAGTCTAAGGGGTCTTGGGTAATCTGGAGCCCGCAAAGAAGAAAAAAGACATATGGTTGCATGCTGAAGTTTTATAGTTTGGATTTGCTTAAGATTTCAGATCAATAATTCTCAAACTGAAAAGTAAATTCCAATTAATTTGACTCAGTTTTAAACTTGATTTTATTTTATATTAGATTTTCACAGATGATAGATACACTAATCAGTAATTTAAAAAATGTCCAAGCATTTGAATGTTTGCTAATAATTACCATTCCTCACTGATTATAATTTTGATTGCAATATATATTGTTGATATTTTATTTTATTATTATTTTTTGTGGGTCTGGGGATGGAACCCAGGGGCATTTGCCCTCCGAGCTACACCCCCTGACCTATTTTTTATTATTTATTTTGAATCCGGATCTCACTGAGTTGCAGAGGGCCTCACTAAGTAGCTGAGGCTGTCCATGAACCGCGATCCTCCGGTTTCAGCCTCCCGAATGCTGGGATGACAAGCGTGCGCCACCACGCCCGGCTATTGTTGATATTTTAAATGGAGGACTTGGTGTTGCATTTGCAATAAATGAAAGAAAATAATTATGTGACAAATGAGATATTTTCTAAAACTGCATTACAATTGGTTGAAAAATAACATGGAACAACAACAAAAGTCTATATTTTGTTCTTCCGAGTAAAATGCTATTTACAATTCCCCCAGAAATAGAGAAGTAGAACACTAGAATGATTTCCTGTTGGTTTCTCCATATATGCTTCTATTTTCATATGTGCAAGATTGAGTCAGAACGACTTGACTTGTAGATATAGTACAACCGCAGTAAGACGAGGTCAGGACCTTAGGGAGGTTACAAACTGCCATGGTGAGCAGATCTTCATCGAATCAGAATATCCTAAATTACTTTTGGAAATTTACATTGTGAGATCCCTGAAGCCATTCACTAATATAATGAAAAGAAATGAGAATTAGAAACTAAACTCATAGTGGGTTGAACTTACCATTTTCTCCATTATTCAAATTAATTTTCTCTGTATAATATATATGTATAATATGTATTTTAAATGTCTTTATTGGTGTTTACGTTCAAAATAGTAATGTCTAAATTGGTAATGTCTTCTATACATTTTAAATATATGTATAATATATATGAAATAATATATAAGTATTATATAATATCATATATGCATATATACACATATTATATATACATATATATATTATATATATAAAATGTCTTTACTGGTATTTACTTTTAACATAATCATTATAAAAATTTCAAATGTGTTTTGCTAATGCAAAATGCTCAAAAGAATTATCCATAAATAATTATATGTTAATTTAAAAAGTCCTAAAGTCAATGTAAAATAATATATACAATATACAAATGTTGTGTTATCTTTTTAAATAAATTTAAGAAATTAAAATAAAAAATTAATTTGCTATTGCAATCACTCATGTTCACAGACTTTAAAGTGATATCATCACTGAACTTTTCAGAGCTATTACAAAGTTTTCATTTATGTTCCTCAAAACGCTGCCATTCTTAAAGTTCAGTCAAAGTGTTATTTACTATATTGGAACATTTAAAATCAACCAAGTGCTCAAATTTCATAATAACAGAGTGACATTTCATTTAACCTTTTTAACTAAAATAGCATATGGAGTTTATTTTCTTCAATCGATTGTACCGGAAGAGGCTAATCTTTATTTGACTCAACAACCCATAGATAATAAGGTGATATACCTCATTCTTAATTATTGAAAATATTGGCTTATTATTAAAAGAATATGAGACTATAGTATTCTTTCAAGTACAATGTTCAACATTAGATTAAATGTTGCTAAAAATATATAACATGTTCATCTATTTATTGAAAATTCTTATAAATTATTCTTAATTCTGAGCCAAAAATTTTTAAGAATATCCAGCTTAATTATTAGGATCTCATTGTGATTATATATAGAAGACATTTAATTACTAAAAGTATATGCAGAACTTAAGTCTAAAATTAATATTCATCATGAGAGTTCAGATGAATATATTTTCTTTCTTGTCACCTTTATGGTGCCCCAAAATAACCTGCCGCAGACCACACCTCCCAACAAGAGAAGCTTAAAAAGGTAATAAAGATATTTTTAAGCACATCTCTTTGTTTGAAGTTGTCAGACAACTTTAACTTTGATAACTTTTTGTAATTTTGCTACCAAGGACTGAGTAACCATAATAATAAAGACAAGACAGACTTGAAAGTGGTCCTGAAATCTTATCACAACCACCTTTCCTCAAGAGACTTGGCTCTTGTAAAGGAAGCAGAAAACAAGCTGAAAACTCCAAGAAGAATCCAAGAACTGCTAGCAGCCACCCAGCAGAGATTTGAGAAGTCCTGCCTCAGGAAGAATTAAATCCTATCTCGAATTCATCCAACCCTTCCATGCATCAAGGTAATATTCCACTAACCTTACCTGCCAGAAAGCAGCTAAAATGTCAAAATAAATACAATTAATAAATTAAAATATTTTCTCTGTCAAAAAAGCTACCACTCAGAGATCATTTTTTTAATAATATTCATCCAGGAGTTCATCAAAATTAGGTGCACAGCTGGGCCTGATGGTATATACCTATAATACCAAAACTTGGGAGGCTGAGATAGGAGGATCATAGTCTCAAGGCAAGTCTCAGCAATTTACCTAGACCCTGTTATAAATTAGAAAATAAAATAGGGCTGGTGGTGTAGTTTAGAGACAGACCAGCCCTAAGTTCAATCTAAGAGAGAGAGAGAGAGAGAGAGAGAGAGAGAGAGAGAGAGAGAGAGAGAGAGAGAAGAAAGAAAGAGAGGAAGGAAGGAAGGAAGGAAGGAAGGAAGGAAGGAAGGAAGGAAGAAAGAAATTGGTCCCAGGTACAACATATATCTGTGAGATTCTTTGATGAGAATAACACTTTACTGATGTACTATTTCTTTCCCAAAACTATAACCCTAGCCTAATACCAGTAAAAACAGTAAATTCCTCAAAACTGCCAAGCTCATCAAATATCAGAAAGTCTATAAATATGTAACAGCCAAAAAAAGCTCAAATTAAAGCCATAACAACCAAATGTAAGATGATATTTGTAGTTGGTATCCTGGACACCAGATAGAGGAAATTAGGTAAAACTTCAGGAAATCTGAACAAATTATGTACTGTAGTTAGTAATAATGTATGAATATTGATCCATTTGCTGTGAAAAACATACCATACTTACCTGTAAGATATTAATAACAGAACTGGGCATAGATGTAAATGGGAACGCTCTATACTATTTTCAGAGCCTTTCTATAAATCTAAAACTATTCTAAAACATAAAACCTATTTTAAAAAGTTAATAAAAGTAACAATAAAGTTAAAGATTTATAAACATACCCTTTAGTCTTCCAGAAGTTGAGGCTATCAACCACAGATGTTAATATAACTTCTGTAGAAAAAATGTAATACCTTGCTTAATTTCATTAGATGGCTAGAATCTCTTTTTAAATGTAAGGAAAAAGAATTATAAAAATCATTACAGCTTTAGTTATACAATAACTGAAATTAAGATTTGAACAGCAGGTGAAAATCTGCTAAAGAGGGGTTACCAAAAACGGAGAAAAGTATCTAGAAAATATCCAAGGAAGTCAGAATGAGTACTTCTTTTTTTTTTTAATTGTATCTTATTAGTATGCAAAATGAAAACATGGCATTGTAAATTACTTAGCTCCAAAACCAGCTTTTATAACAGGTTTTTATTTACTCATTTATATTTATTTTATTTATTTATACTAAGAGAAGCTTTTTATTTGTTTATCTTATACTTCTATGGGTTTGTTATAGTCTCATATCATATTGTAGTTCACAGTGATCGTGACATCCATGGGGTTTCCCCGGCTTCCTCCCCACTCTCCCCTTCCCCATATGAGATATTGAGATTGACACTGGTATTCTCACATATGCAAATACTATCAGTGGAAGTGGTTTCCTCATTGACCGTCCCTCTCCCCTGACCACCTTCCTCTCTCCACTGCAGTTTTTCCTTCATTATTTCAAATTCCTCTCACATCCCAATTACTCCTTAGCATTTGCATATGAAAGATAACACATGACCTTTCCCTTCCTGAGATTGGGTAATCTTACTTAGCATCATGTTCTACAAGTCCATTAATTTTTCCTGCAAATGACACAATTCTGTTCTTCTTTATTTCAGAGTAGAATTTGTGTCTATATCCCATAATTTTTAATCCATTGCTTAGAGAGATCCAAATTAAAACTGCACTGAGATTCCACCTAACTTCAACTAGAATGACAATCATCAAGAAATCAAACAACAATAAATGCTGAATAGGATGTGGGGAAATAAGAACTTTTATACTGTTGGTAGGATTACAAATTAGTGCAGCTGTTATGAAGATTAGTGTGGAAATACCTCATAAAACTTGAATGGATCAACCCTATGGTCAAGGTATACCACTCCTGACTATCTTTTCAAAGGGAGTGAAATCGGACTGTAGGAGTACATGAATATCCATGTTTATAGCATATAGCAGCACAGTTCATAATAGCCAAATTATGGAACCAACCCAGGTGTCCATCAACAGAGTGAGTGATTCATAAGCATTTTGATGAATACAAATGGTATATGGCAGCGACTAACACACACATTCCAATGTACAGGCAATTTTTTTGTCTCTCAGTACCCTTTACTTAGGGTGTATTGTAATTATACATCTCAATGAGGCTTATAATAATAGAAACATGTTTGCACACAGAAATTGCTGTGTTTCCCTTTAGATTCCCTCCATAAATAATGTTAAAATTGGTATTGATAATTTCATACCCCAGACCTCGTCTGTACATCCTTTTAAGCTTTATTCCATGTAAAATTTCCCCTGACTCAGGGTGAAACTTCCAGCCAAACACTGTTCATCTTGGTATCAAAGATGGTCCCACACCATTTTTTAAAACCATGAATGTAGTCTTGCATACCATTTCGTTCCCATATTATAAAGCTATATATTCAAGTTCAAAATGACTTTTGTTTTGTCATAGCTTGAAACTTTCAGATTAAATGCTACCAGTTCCAAAGTTGGAAGTCCTCCTTCCATCTTTTCCTTTCTTTGTTTCTACCACCTGTTTTTGACTCACCAGAGCTAAGGAAAGAGAAGTAAAGAATAGGGAATGTCTCACCTGAGCTCTAGACTTCTGGTCTTGAAAGATAAGCAAACTTTTGTTTTCTGCAGCAGTGGAAATTGAATCCAGGGGTATTCTACCTCTGAGATACAACTTTAGTCCTACTTAATTTTTCTAATTTGAAACAGGATCTCACTAAGTTGCTGAGGTCCTTCCTAAGTTGCTGAGGCTGCTCTAGAACCTGCAATCTCCTGTCTCAGCCTGGAGACACTGAAGAGGTGCCCTCCTTGGGCCTTCACCAGACCATCTACCTTCCCTGTTCTCTTGCAAAATTTACACTACACATTCTACTGGCTTTTGACATATAGCTCATCTTTTAGTATCCATTTTAGAGATCCCATTTTCTTTTACTGCTTGATAACTGTGCCTCCATTCAGTCCAATTGGACAGGTCTCAGAATTACTGTGCACTGTCCCTTGTTCCCACAAGGTCTCCATCTGGCCACAGGAAAGTCTGCATCAAACTCATAAGCTTACCTAGGAAACTTTAGATAAGACTCACTTTTATAAGCTCACCCTGACAAACTCCAGAGCTGCTCGACAACCCCACCATAACCCTACTTGGTTTGCTTTAAATAGCCAGTCTCCAATCCTCTACATTTGCTAAATTATTCCCTAATCTACATTCTGAATTAGCCTTCTCAGACATAGTTCTATTTCTTGTCTGTCTCTCAGCTGCATAGAAAACATTTGGAAGATCCTCAGATGGCCCCTTTCTGAAGCTCACTCACTAGGTTTCTGAATATAGGCAACACTCTATTGAACGTCTTTCTAGAGGAAGAAGGATTCCATGATTTCTCTCCAAATGATTCTTCACCAGTATTCTTCTTCTCTGTTCCTTTGGTTCTGTTATAAGACCCATGTTTTAAAAACTGTGATACAGGTGCAAATTTTACAAAACTTGTTATATATAAATATTTGATACACTTTGGTATTTTGACATAGATCATATCAAAACTCAAGAATGTTGTTCTACCATCCAGTTACGCAATCAGACTTCTGCTTTAACCTCCAAAGAACACTTAAAATGTTAGAAAGTCTACTCTTTCTCTCTTTTAGTGACAGTTCAGAATAGGTTTGGGATTTAAAATAAATAAACAAAAATCATGCCAAAAGTCATCAGCAGTACTAGAGCCATCTACTTCTGTTGATAATAAAAAAAGTTATTCTCCTACTTTTCTCCTTCCATTCCTCATTTCTTAGAAGTTGTACATTACACGGTGTTATATTTACTATCCTTCTGAAAATCATTAGAGATTCATTCCTTTGTAGATTCCATGGTTTTACTTCTTTGAAAACATGGGATGACATCATTTTCCTATGATCTTGATGCCTTTCAGTGATTATGGGTACAAGAGACCTGTTCCTTTTAAAGCAGAAACTTTGCCTGGTTATCTGGTATCTAGGAATCTTATATTCTCTATTAAACAAAGTTCCAACCCTTTGGGTTCTTTTCAGGACTCTTCAAAGTTGTCAGCATAGGTTACAAACACAATAAGTTTGTGTAACAAGTGTTCATGTTTAAACCTATCTTTAAATTCTGTGCATTTGTAATATTGTGCATTGTAATAATAGTGGATAAGATTATATCACATTTCTTCAGAATATACAGCATGATTAATATGAATTTGAGGAATACTGAAATTCTTTTTTTGTTGTTTTGTTTTTTGTTTTTTGCTTTTTTGGTGGTGCTGGGGTTCCTGGAAGCCCTTCTACCTCCGGGCTACACTCCCAGACCTATTTTTACATTTTCATTTGGAAACAGGTTCTCCTAAGCCAGCGCACGCGGCTGGCTTCGAACCTGCGTGATCCTCCTGTCTCTGCCTCCCAAGCGCGGGGATTACAAACGTGCGCCACCACGCCCGGCTAGGAATACTGAAATTCGAATGCAGAAGATATGGGCAAAATAAAGCAAATACTTCTGTAACTGACTTGGGAAGGGTGTACTGGAAATTGACAGGAATATTCTATTTCTGAGCTACATTCATGGCCCTATTTTATTTTCTTTTATTTATTTTGAAACAGAATCAGATTGAGTTGGTAAGGGTCTCACTAACTTGCTGAAACTGACCTTAAATGTATGGTCCTCCAGCCTCAACTTCCCTGGACTTGAATGGCAGGCACATGCCATCATGCTCAGCTCTGTTATTGATTTTGAAACTCTGTTCTATCACTTATTCATTGTATAATCTTAGAAATTTTTGTTTTGTGGGTTTATATTTAAGTATCTTTAAAACTTAAATAATAGCCAATTGGTATAATTTGAGGAATAATTCAATGAATAAATAGATGATAGATAGATGTAAAATTTGAATAATCATAATACTATAAAAAGTATATTATTATTATCACTACCTAATTTTACCCTTAGAATGTTATGTCATAGAAATCAAGTGTTATATTATTTATTTTTAAAATATCTTATATCACAGTGGATGGAGGAACTAGAAAATGAACAAAATTTAACAAAGCAACCATCAAAAGTCTAAAGAAAAAGAATGGGAGATCCTTGCCAGCTATTCCTCTGATAGAGGAATAATATCTAGATATAAAGCACTTAAAGGATTAAAATAACAAATAACCCAGTAAAGAAATGGGAAATTGAAAAAGCCTGGCATGGTGGTGCATGCTTGTAATCCCCAAGCTTGGGAGGCGGAGACAGGAGACAGGATCGCTGGCTTAAGCGATCCTGTTTCCAAATAAAAATATAAAAAGTAGGTCTGGGAGAGTAGCTCAGAGGTAGAAGGGCTTCCCGGAACCCCAGTACCACCAAAAACAAACAAACAAAAGAAAGAAATGGGAAATTGAACTAAACAAACAGTTTGCAAAGAATAAATAAAACGGCCAATAAATATATAAAAAAGTTCAACATCATTAGCAATCAAGGAGATACAAATCAAAAGTATTAGATTCCATCTAATCTTAATCAGAATGGCAATCATCAAGAAGCCAAGCAATAATAAACAATAAGCACTGGCCTGAATGTGGGGACATTGGAATTCTTCTGCACTTCTGGTAGGATTACAAATTAGTGCATCCACGATGGAGATCATTGTAGAGATTCATCAGAAAATTGGAAATGAAAACACCATATGATCCAGCTATACTATTCCTGGGTATATTTCCAAAGAACTAAAATAAAAACAGTATAATAATATATGCAAATCTCTGTTTATTTTTTAAATTTTAATTGCTGAATTGTAGTCATGAATCTTGATGAAGTACGAGATGATAAAGGCATACATGCACATGTCTCTCATGTCACTCATCTTGGCCTTCTCCAATTCCCACTCCATTCCCTCCCCCTTCCTCCTTCTCATGTTTGGCTTAAAGGTTGACTTTGATAGGATTGTAAATGTACATCATGTACATTAGGGAATTTTCTTCTTTTCCTCCTTCTATCATCTCCGGTTAGGCCTCCTTCCTTGCTCATCTATGACTTCTCCTCCTTCATCTAGATTTCCTCCTATGACTCTTTGTCTCCGTAGCTTCCTCACATCAGGGAGAACATCCAATTTCTTAATTTTGTGACTGACTAATCTCACTCAGCATAATGTTCTCCAGTTCCATCTATTTTTCTATAAATAACATAATTTTGTTCTTCTTTATGAAAAGTAAAATTCATTGTGCACATATCACATACTTTTGTAATTCATTCATCTGTTGATGGACATCTTGGTTTGTTCCGTCATTTGAAAATTGTAAATTGTGTGGCTATGAACATAGATACACAAGCATTAGTTTGGTAGTTTGGTTTCCATTCGTTTGGGTAGATACCCAGAAGTAGTATTGCTAGATCATATGGTAGGTTTGTTCCCATTCTCCTGAGGATCCTCCATACTCTTTTTAAAAGTGGTTGCACTATTTTGCCATCCCAATATCAATATATTAGAGTTCCTACTTCTTCACATTCTCACCAGCATTTGTTGTTTGTGTTTTAACGATTGCGATCCTAGTTGGAGTTAGGTGAAATCTCAGTGTAGTTTTGATTTGCATCTCTCTGATTGCTAATGTGGTTGAACATTTTTTCATACATTTATTGGCCATTTGAATTTCTTCCTTTGTGAAGTGTTTATTTAGTTCACTTGCATTTTTTTTTTTTTGATTGGGTGATTTGTTTTCTTAGCACTGAGTTTCTTGAGTTGTCTGTATCAAGGTCGTTCCTCACAAACAACATACAAAAACCACTTCTTAAATTCATTTAGAACAATAAAAAGCTCAGAAGAGTCAAAGTAGTTCTCAGCAACATAAACCACACAGGAAGCATTACAATTCCTGACTTCAAATTATACTGGAAAGCCATAGTAATAAAAACGGTATAGTACTGGCACAAAATCAGACACGTAGATCAATGGAGCAGAGTAGAAGACTCAGTAACAAATCCACACACTTACAGCCAACTAATTTTTGACAAAGGGAAAAAAAAACATACACTGGAAAAAAGATAACCTCTTCAACAAATGGTATTGACAAAACTGTTAACTATATGCAGAAAAATGAAAATAAACTCCACTTTTTAACTATGCACAAGAGTCAATTCAAGATGGGTCAGTGACTTGGAAATCAGACCAGAGGCCTTGCAGTTCCTTGAAGGAGACACAAGTCCAACACTTCAACATATAGGCACAGGTAATAACTTTCTCAACAAGAGCTCAAAGCCACAAGAAACTAAAAGTTGGACCAATATGTGGGATTACATTAAACTGAAGAGCTGCTGCACAGCAAAGAAAACTATGAAGAACCTCAACAGAGAGCCAACAGAATGGGAGAAATTTTTGCCAACTATTCTTCTGATAGAGGACTATATCTAGTATATCTATGTTTGTAGCAGCACAGTTCACAATAGCAAAATAATGGAAGCAGCCTTGGTATCCATCAACACAGGAATGGATTGAAAACACACACAATGGGATTCTACTCAGTAATCAAGAAGAACAAAATAGAGCATTTGCAGGAAAATGGATGGACCTGGAGAACATGATGCTAAATGAGATTAGCCAGGCACGGGACGTGAAGAAGAGTATGTTTTCTCTCACATGGGGAAGCTAGGAAGTAATTGGAATATAAGTGGAGAATTTAAATAACGGGGGGGAAACTCCCATGGAGACAAAAAGGTGTACATGGTATAGAGGAAGTGGGGAGAAGGAGAATCAATAACATTGAATCCTGTGTGTATGTCAGGATACCAATGCCAACCTCAATATGCTGTGCAGGGAAGAGAGAAGTGAAGAGAAAGCCCACCAAGTGCTGTGTTCCTGTATATTACTGTCACTCTGAACTACATTATAATGTGAGACTATCATGCACCAAAGGGCAGGACGTGTAGCTCGGAGGTCGAATGCTCCTGGGTTCATCCCTAGACCCGCAAAAATAGAATAAGTAAATAAATAAATAAATAAATGAATAAATGTATAAAAATAAATAAATAAAATGTAAGTCAAACTACATATAGAGTATCACAATTTAAGAAAGAAAGATACATCTATTGAAAATCTGTATATGTGGTCCCTACCTAAACGAAAAAAGCTATATTATTTACATTAATAAAAAATTGGCAAGCATAGAAATTGCTCTTCATATATACATTCCAAGGGAATGATAAAAACGGACACGTAAATGCACCTCTGACTGCTTATTTAAGACAGACTTTAAAGCTGGATCAGGTAGGCAGGTTTGGGAACATGATAAATGAATTAAACTGTGTCGGTTTCAAACTGTCACTATTAGAATCTAATTCAAATTTAAACAGCAATTTAAACAGTATAAAAGATTGCCCTCATCGGCCCTCCATAATCTTAACCTTTGGAGCTTCCCCCTGAATAGATAGTAAATTGAATTAATTATTAGCCTTTCACCTTGGGGACCAAGGTAGAAATTCTGCAGCTCAGAAGACAGCTAATGAGATTGGTAGCTCATTTTAGTCCCCAGTGTGCTCTAATCCCCAACATATATCTACCTGCTGTATTTTCACACTCTTCCTTTCTTTTCAGTGAATAAAATCCTAAGCAGTCAGAGTTGGCTGACATTTAAGATCCTCTTTATAAACTGGCATAATTTTGTAGATTAGGAAGGTTATAGGAATGTCACATGTAGGAGATGATGGAGACGGGGAGGGAGAAGAAGAGTCCAACAAAAGGGTTGATCCTAATTACTTCTTATCACCTCTGCAGTTGATTTTGATTTCTATAGTGTCCCGTCAAGGTAGGCATCCTATCACCTGCACATTCATTCATTTGCATATTCCATAAGCACTTATGAGTGGCTGCCATGTGTCAACTTGTGTGATTTCTGGGTACTTACCACTGCAGAACTTATTGCCTGGTAGGACAGATACACATGTTCATAGAAGTATAGAGTTTCATAACTTGGACTGGAAAGAGTCAAATAGTTTGCTCATTTGTTTTTTAAGAATATAGCAGATGGAGTTGATGTTGAATGATTGATTAGAACTATCTCACATGAATGACAATGGAGTCATAATGATTTTATTGAAAATGATTATTATCAAAAAAATAAGAAAGCAGAGGAGGCTGGGGAGGAGAAAGATCTCTCTCCTAGCTATCCTTCCATCAGTGTCTTGCTTTTATTGTGAGTTTTAACCAAAACATGTAACCACAGAAGACAACAAAGCAGTTATGGGGTTTCTCAGGGAAAAACACTAAGGTATTCAGGGTCTTTGCTTATCAGCCAGGGTCCCTGGATGTCAGTCCCATTTGGTCCTTGGAAACTTGTCTTTGTACAAGAAATTCCCACCTGAGTAAGCAGTTTGTGCCCCTCTCAAGCTGAACCGAGGTGACCTCAACACAGATGCCTAACAAGGCCGCCAACAGGAGAAGTTGACATCTGAGCTGGATTCTGAAGCATGAATAAGCATTCATCAAGCCCAGGAAAGGGAATGAAGGCATAGGAGACTAAACTCTAGGATGCACATGGTCTTGGAACATCAAATACATCAGTAGAGATATAAGGTAAAATAAGAGAGGTAAGGTAAAATAAGAGAGGGGGCATTAAAATAAGATACTCAAAAGAAAAACAGGCTCAGTATGTGGCAAGACACTTAAAGAAATACAAATTAAGCCGGGTGTGGTGGTGCATGCTTGTAATCCCCACGCTAGCTGCGCTGGCTTAAGAGACTCTGTTTCCAAAATTAAAAAGAAAAAAGTATAAAAATAGATCTGGGAGCATAGCCCGGAGGTAGAAGGAACCCAAGTACCACCAAAAAAAAAATTATTTCCTGAAGGCAAAAAGAACTTAAAAAGTCATTTCTGCAAAATAAAACTCTCTTCAGATCTGCATTTCAAACCCATCACCCTGCTTCCAAAAGACTTGGTGGAGTTGAGGGAAATAAGTGAGCCAGTGGTTCCTGCTTTCTGTCTTGATGTAGGTAAAAATGTCCTTTATTTCTGTACCAGTTGTCTCGTTTGCTGTGACCTCCCTATGAAATAGCAGGTGGAAAAGTTATGACGAATTAACATTATTTTGAGCCTCATTGAGTGAGTTAAAAGGAAATAATAATAGTAATAAAAATAATAATTATTATTATAGTAATAAAGCATACCATATTTTATAGTAATAAAGCATACCATATAGTAATAAAGCATACCAAATTTTCAGGAGATTTTTAGGTATAACATTAGCTAACAACTAAGCTTTAAAGATAGACTTTCTCCTAAAAACAAGGATTCTATGTTCTAGGCTCTGTACGTGCAAACCATTTCTGTGAGATGAAACAAGTTATTTACTGCTCAACTAATTTTCCAGGTAACAAGAATGACCTGAATATTTGCCATGTTTGTGAGTGAAACTGGAATCTTGGTGGAAAAACGGGAACATCGGATTAGATAAGCAGTGAACTTCTGTGTGGCTTAAAAACGCACACATGAGGGCATGCTTCTGAAAAGCAGCCTGCCGGCCTCGGCATAGGGTAGTTATTTTGGCATGGACAAGTCCATTAACTGAATAATTAAAAGAGTACTTGGCCCTCATTTTCTGAACAAATTCCAGCTTGGTTAATTATATGCACTTATTGCCATTTCAATCCTCCGTGCAATTTCAACCGGACTCAAAGTTTCCCTGAATGCTCTGTCCTCAAATAGCACCCTGCTGAACACGGGGGCTTTTCTCCTATTGCTATTTGTGCCCAATGGCTTGGCACTGTTCCCATGAAGTATAGTTTATCGTTTCCAATGAGAACATTAACACAGAACCTAATCTGAAGGCAAATTTAGCTCAAATTCACTGACTCCCAAAGGGTTCTGGGAAATTTAAAAATTAATATTGGAAAATACAGTTGACAAGCTAGGTTAGTTGTGGAAGTGACTATCCACATGGATATTTGAAAATATACTACATGTCTATGTCACTGACTCAACATGTACCTGGGCACAAGATATGATAATGCAAAATTACTATCATGGGCTTTTCTCATGATAGCCCTTGATAGTTTTTCTTTCCAGGTGAAAATTTCAGGTTTGTTCTATCAGTTCCTACAAAATGAAATGATGAAAACACACACACACACACACACACACACACACACACACACACGTAAAATGCATGGATATAATCTTGAGAATACTTTTAGTTGAGAAGAAATAAAATGCCCACATAAGTTTCTTTGATATTCTATTATCAAAAGGATGCCAAATTATTCTGTTGAAATTTTTTATACAACACAACCAATTTCTTTAATAAAACTTTTCATGATTCTTTCTTTTTTATTTCCATATTATTAGTATTATATATATGTGAACATAAAGTCATGTGACATACGAAGTAGGTGATCTCATAAATTTATATCAGCTAGTGACATCATAGCCTTCTTGATCTGTGTAAGTGAGCTCTGTGATTTTTTTGCAACAATAAAATTACCTAATGATGTATATATCAAAACACATCTCTGGTGTTAAGTGACTCATGGCTATGCATTGATATATATATACTAATATATTATTAATATATCAATCATAATTTTGTTATAATTGTTAAATACCAATACTATGTTTATAAATTTAATAATAATAAATGATAGATATATATATTCTAGTGTAAAATTCTTTCTATATATATGTACTTCTTTTAAAATCAAAACCCAAAAGCCACCTGAAATTGTATCAGAGAACTAGTCTATAGTCACAGCATTTACATCTTCACATAGCATAGTCATATCCTAACTTATCAATAGCAATTCAATAAGTGATGTGTTTTTAAATGAGTTTCTACAATAAATAATTAGATAAGTTTTGTTTCTAGCACTGAATGAATTTTGACTGAGCTTAGATCACTTTTGGGATTCTTATTTAAGATATTTATATTTCCAGATATATACATACACATACATATAAAGGCAAAAATATTTACATTTTAATTCTGACATGTATAATATTTTATAGGATGACATAATATCAGATTAGAAAACAGAACATAAAATGGGTATGCGTATTCTTTAAACTATAATATTAAGAGTATTAAAATAAATATATGGAGCCGGGCATGGTGGCACATGCTTGTAATCCCCGCGCTTGGGAGGCGGAGACAGGAGGATTGCACAGGTTCGAAGCCAGCCTTGCTGGCTTAAGAGACCCTGTTTCCAAATATAAAAAAGTATAAAATAGGTCTGGGAGTGTAGCCCAGAGGTAGAAGGGCTTCCAGGAACCCCAGTACCACCAAATATATATATACACACACACATATACATATACATATACATATACATATACATATGGTTCATAATAATACTGAACCATATATTTATTACAAGTGGATTGGTAAAAAAAAAAACTCTTAGCTTTATTTATATGTTATATAAAAACTGCATTAAATTTTAAAAGTGTGTTTGAAATTATCTGTCAATAATACAGGCCAACTAAGGTATACAAAATTCATTTCAGGATATGCAGAAGCTCAAAAAATTAGAACTCTACCTTGATCTGGATGCCACAGCTGCTACCAGCCACTTGCGGAACTTCACAGTGAGCACTCAAGGCAAATGCAAAATGGGGTTGTTTACTTAATTATGGCTAATTACTTTCTCCAACACACATAGGAGACTGATTGGTAATTATTAATTTTTATCTCAAATATGATTTCATGATTTTACCAAGATCGTAAAAAATTTTGATGACCCTCACCAAAATGTACTTACATTTTGGGTCAGACTGATAATGGCATTTATTGTGCATGTAGGTACCCAATACATAGCAGATAAGTGATCATAACTACTACTAAATAATTTCAAATATCCAATCTCTCATATGAATATTGTTATGAAGGAATCCAGTGGAAATGTTAAAGTTTTTTTGAAGTTTTAAATATCTAACATCATTGCGTGAAAGACACAAAAGTTTAAAAGTATGAATTAGAAGCTTAACTTATTTTTTTAAATGATCCATGGATATAACCTTGAAAATATAATTAATTAAGAAGTAAGAAAATGTCCACATAAGTTTCTCTAATATTTTATTATCAAAAGTATGCTATATTATTCTGTTAAAATTTTTTTATACATCTGGGCATGGTGGCTCATGCTTGTAATCCCTGTGTTTGGGAGGCAGAGACAGGAGGATCACGCAGGTTCGAAGCCAGCCTCGCTGGCTTAAGGGACACTGTTTCCAAATTAAAAAAAAAAAAGTGTATCCTGGAGAAAAAAGGGTTTCCAGAAACTCCAGTACCACCAAAAGAAAAAAAAAAAAAATTTTTCTTTATACCATATGGCCGTTTTTTAAAATATAACCTTTCACAATTATTTTTTATTTCCCTATTATTATGATTACTGTCTTTTTTTTGCATTTTTTGTGTTTTTATTGGTGAAAATCATGTTGACAATGATATACATGCACATCCTCTCGGTGGCCCCCTCCCCATTTGAAATTAGACTGTTCCTATTTTTCAAGGTCCTCAAGGTGTGTTATTAGGTTGTTTATTTGGTAACATTTTTATGTGAGCATTCAGTGCTATAAAATTTTTGCTTAAGACTGCCTTCAGTGTGTCCAATAAATTTTGATATGCTGTGTCTCTACTTTTGTTTAATTCCAGGAATTTTTATATTTCTCTCCTTATATCTGTTCTAATTGATTCCTCATTCAAGAGTGTGTAATTCAGTCTCAATGCATTTATGTAATTTCTTTTGGTGTTTCTGTTGTTAATTTCTACTTTCATTTTATTGTGATGTGAAAGATGCAAATAATTATGTTATATCTTTTGAATTTGCTAGTGCTTGTGTTGTGGCCCAGGATGTGATTTATTTTGGAGAAGGTTCCATGGGCAGCAGAAAAGAATGTGTATTCAGCTATAGTTGGTTGAAATATTCTGTATATATCTATTAGGTCCATTTGATTTATGGTGTTCTTTAGGTCTGAAGATTGATCCAGTAGTGTGATATGTTGAAGTCTCCCAGTATCATTGCATTTGGCTCTATTTGAGGTCTGATGTCCTGGAGGGTTTGTTGTACAAATGGGGTGCACCCTCATTTGGGGCATAAATATTTTTCTCATTATATCTTCTTGCTGGATTGTTTCTTTATTAATACAAAGTGCCCTACTTTGTCTCTTCTGAAGTGTTTTAACTTCTGTTATATCAGCTCTCAGTGTTACTACCCTGCTTGTTTTTCATCTCCATCTGTATGGTATAGCTTTTTCCATCCTTTCACCTTTAGCCTGTGGATATCTTTGGCTGTAAAATGAGTTTCTTGCAAGCAGCATATAGTTGGATTTTGGTTATAACCCACATTCCCAGTCTGTGCCTTTCAATTGGGGAGTTAAGCTCTTTGATGTTCAGTGTTATTATTGAAACTTTTTTTTTTGTCTTTTTGTGTTCAGTTTAGTGTTATTTCTTCTTTCCTTAGTTACATACCTGATACAGGTTGCCTCTTATCTGATTCTGGAATTTGTATTTTTTCTTATTCTTTCTGATTTATTTTTTTAAGTATTTTCTCTAGTGCTGGCTTGATAGGCATAAAATTTTTTAAAGATTCTGTTTATCCTGAAATGTTTTTATTTCTCCATCAATTCTAAATGATATCTTTGTTGGATATATCAGACTTGGTTGAAAGTTGTTTTCTTCTATGGTCTATAGTACTTCATATCAGTCCCTCCTGGCATTCATGACTTTAGTTGAGAAATCAGGAGTGATTTTTATTGTTTTGCCCCTGATTGTCATCCATTCCTTTTTCTCACTGCTTTTAAGAATCTTTTGTCTTTATGTTGGTCATTTTGATCATTATGTGGCATAGGAAAGTTTTTTGATCTTGTCTTAATGGTGTCCTGTATGTCTTCTGTACCTGAATATCCAAGTCTTTTTCTATGTTTGGAGAATTCTTTGAAATTACTTCTCTGAAGAGAATCCTTAGTCTGAGCTTCGATCCCTTCTTCAATTTCTTTTATTCATAAGTTAGGATGTTTCATATTTTCCCATAATTGTTGGATGTTTAGGTTTTGTTATTGTAATGGCTTTTTATACTGTTGACTGTGTGTGCTTTCAGTTTTGAATAGATTGTCTTCTAATACTAGTCTGTTTTCCATTTTATCTAATATTTCAGAATTATTTGCTATTGCTGTCTTAAATTTATTTATTTACTTCTTCATTTCCCTCAAGGCTTTTTCTGATTCTTTATTAAGGTCTCAATTTCCTCTTTCATTTCCTGTACACTTAATGTGAAGTATTTTATCATAAGATCAGAATTGTGATTTTTTGCATTTCTTGTAGATCAGTATTGGTGATCTCCCTTGTTTTTGAGTTTGTAGGAGTTTATTGTTTTCTCATTGTTCCTCATTTGCATATTCTCAGAGTTTTCCTGTTTGTGTTTCTGATGTCTTGTCATCTTCCTCTTTGGGTGTGAGTTCTTTATTTGCTGTTCCTAATAATAAGGTCTATGCTTTGAGTAAAGTACCCTACTGAATTAACTCAAATACTCAAACTTTGAGTTTTTTCTCCAGACTCTCAATAACCAAATATTGTTTTTAGTGAGGTTAAGAAGTAGTCTCTGATTATCTGCAGATCACTGTACTGCCATGGCCCAAACTCTGCAGGGCCAAAGTGTATGATGCTTTTTTCAGGACCTGTAGTTGGAACTTCATGCACTCCAGGGACCACTGCTGCTTTGCTGACTGTGAACCCGTAATACTAGAGAATGCTGACGTCCATCCTCTGTGACCAGTGGGCTCAGGCTCAGCAAAACCAGCAATTGCTATGTTCCAAACTTATGGTATGGTTTGCTGTGCTTTGATAGCCCCTGGGACACCACTCTAGATCTGCTTGTTATGGTCATATGAGGTACCCTCAGTCACTATCTTACATGCACGCCAGGTACAAACTCTGCTGGTGGTGAGAGTATTGAATCCCCAGATTTTGGCCATGATCTAGTGGTTACCTGGCCTCTTCATGCAGTTTGGCCAATATGGCACCTCTGTCACACACCACCCAAGGCCTAAGATCTGGCAGAAAGAGAGTGCTCAGTTCTAAGGCAGAAATTTGAGTCACTCAATTTCTTAGCTTCAGGGAAACCACCCCTGACTTGGGAGGTCACTCCCAGGGGCCTTTGCTTATGTGGTAAGGAAATAGATTTGCAGGGACCCTGAGACTTTGGGGGCTTACTATAATATATAGTGAAAACTTCAATTAGTAAACATCCCAAAGAGAGAGAGGGGACTACAGCCCACAGTTCACAGAGCCGAGGTAGGAACTGTAGGGCTTACTGTGGTACACCAACTAGTGCTAGGAAGAAATAGTGCAGACTACTGAGTTACAGGCTTCAAATGTAGTAAACTCATGCCTGGTCATGTTTGAGAGCAAGAAAGCACCAACATCTGAGGCCAGCAAAGGCCCCTGGGTATGATCTCCCAAGTCAGAATGGTTTGTTAACTTATGTTGATGGGTGTTACTCCAGATTGCTACTGGAAGAGATGAGATCAGCCGCCACTGACGTGTTCAGCTGAATTGTCTATTTCTGTTGGGTCTCTATCTGTCATACATAGGGCAGAATGTTGACTGCTTTTGCTAATATTCATAGCTGTTAGCCTCACAGCAATCCTAGTTTCTTCCTGGATGTCTCTAGAATCTGCAGTGCCAGAAACTACCGGCTTCTCCAGCAGAACCTGTTCCAAGTAGAACTGCAGCTAGTCTCTGGTCTCTGTTTACTGAAGACCAGACCACTTTATAAGTCTCTGCTCTTTATTCTTCTGGTTCTGCCACTTTTCAACTTGTTGCTGTTGTTGTTGTTGTTGTTGTTGTTGTTGTTGATACTTTTACTGTTTTTTTTTTTTCCATATGAAGTTGCAGTCTTCCTAGTGCTTGGGTTATAGATCTCAGCACACTAGAATCCTGCTGTCTTACTCAAAGTTGCCATCTTGAACCCACTGATGTTGAACATAACTCTGGATCTCTGGGGGATGGAGTGAGCTTGGCTGCCACTGCTGCAGGTCAGGTCAGGCAGGAAGTGTCAACCTCTTACTATTCCAATAAGCTGAAGCCACTTGCTTCATTTCACTTCCTTGGGTTATTTTTCCTGGGAGTCTCTGGCAGTTTTGGCATGGTGAAGCAAGATGGCACTGTTGTGGCATCTGTGGCCATAGCTGTTGGAAGTAGGCAGGGGACTTTTCTGCTCTCTCTTCTGCCTTCTACCTTTATTTCTTCCACTTTTGTATTATTGGTGCTCCATCCAAATTATTGCTGGGTTCTTTCTCTTGTCAAGACACTGTTATCACAGCAATAGAGACCAAGTGTCAGCAGGAATAATGTCTTCCTGTCTTGATCCATTTTATTATATTTGTTTTCACTGCTAGGGATTGAACTCAGGGCCTTACACATGCTTAACAAATGTTCTACCACAAGCTACATTCCCATGCCTTTATTATTTCTTGGATGTCAACCAAATAAAAATTCAAGTATAATATGAAACAAAAACTCCTATATTTTAACTATTTTTTTCAAATGTCAAAAATGTGAACACCCTATCTCAGTAAAATTAATTGCTATAAATCACTTTGAATACTTTGAACCAAAATTTACTAAGATGATTCGTAAAATATAGGATAGACACTAGAAATATCAATGCTGTTTTTAAACATGCAAATGTGCACATTATAAGCATAGATGTATTTTTAACTGTGTTTATGTGTGTATGTGAATTTCTTTTATATGTTTTTAGATTAAGATAAAGAATTATAATAATACTTTAAATCTTTATTTGTATTATAACATTTCCTTCTTATATATTAGATCACAGATCAATATTTTCAGAATAACAATGAACATTTTGAGGAATAAGAATCTATTAATATAGAACAGCAAAAAATTATAAATCACATATAAATTTGTGGTATTTGTATCCTTAGAAATTGTTAGTGAGCCTAAGTAGACTAAGGACATAAATACCTATATATAAATTATTTTAAATATTTTATCAAATATCAGAAAAACTGGTAATTATAACTAAATGAAACCTGGGCTGTATAACTGTTATTTACTCTCAAATTTATGTAAAATAATCAGTAAGTATAATTATTTGGAATCAATAGTTTCTTTGTTCCTGAATTTGATCAGTTTCTCACATAAGAGTACCTGTTATCACAAAAGGCTATTTTCTTTTTTTCTTAGTCTTTCAGGGGAAAATTTGAATGTGTTTAGTGCAGCAAAGCAGTGTGCCTGACAGTTGAAAGGTTAAAAGAGAAAGCCCCGAGTCTGTGTCTATGGAAGGCCAAAGAAGCCAAGAAAATCAAAAACTTTGCAAACCCATTTTGTGATGAGAGTATAAGCAAACTGTTTTGCAATCAATCAAACTGAGTTGTGGGTTTATTTCTTCGTGAGAATAAGAGTGTCCAGGGTTATGTGTGTATTACCTTTCATTTCCTTGTATTTCCATGTTCCGCACATCGCACATGAAGATGGCACATGAATCTGTCTGGATTAGACTTGCCATCTATTATTGCCAAATATTCAGTAAGCACATTTGGGGATATGGAAATATACCTTGAAGAGGTCATTAAATACTTTATTTTTAAAGAAATCTTATTTCAAGAATGGCTAATTTATTATAAGGTCATGATCCTATGGTTACTTTATTCCGTTCCTATACAAGTTATAATAAGCTTTAATTTTCTATGAAGAATATATAATAGAGATTTCTACTGTTACTAAAAATATAAAATATTTCTAGTATTTGTTATTGACCAGAGTATTTTGTACTCATTTGATATAATTAAACAAAGTTATTTTATGGCAATGAGGTCCAGATTTCTTAAACCACCTTTTCTTGGATTCATTTCACAAGAATTTTGAGTATGTGGCCACAAAGATGTGTCTATTTACAGGCAGTTTGCCTGTGGAGTTACGTGCACATATAAAGCTTGAAATAACATCTGTGGATGGCAAGACTCATTTGGTTCCTAATAAAAGTTACCCTTGGGAAGGTCACTCTGTCCACATGATCTGACATTGCCACTGCAGACTTCAGAGCGGAGAAAACAAGAACATCAAACTCTTAAGTGTTTTATAGAGAATTGTGCCAGTTACCAATTTAAGACCTTTTCAAAAATGCACAGTCAGCAATACAGTTGTGAAAAGTAGAGGGAACTTAAAGTCAATCCCCCACTGAGACTTGCACATTCTACCTCGGTGCTGCCTATGGTTTGTGAGCTGCTGCTTGCAGAAAAATACAGGGAAAAAAGAACAACTAAAAGACTTTAAGGCTCATCTCTTTTTGCCAATTGTAGTCACCGAAGCAAGTAGGAGGCGATGCTTCCTACATACATTGTCTGACCTGCATGTGACTGCATCGGTGGCGGATGAAGAGAATATTCAAAGTGTGTGCATACCTGCTAAGTTATCAGTGGTGTACTTAAAGCAGTCTGGTTCAAGTTTGGTTTCCAATGTAACTAAAATTTGGGTATTTGTTTTTATTTTCTTCTATGCTTGAAGAAATCAGTGTTTATCTCATGACATAGGACCGTCCTCACAAACAGAATACACAGATTTCTATGAAAGTAGCACAGAGTCATAATTGCATCCTTCATTCATAGGAAAATCTATTTGCCATTAATACAGGTTCTTCTCAGATGGCACAGCTTCCAGAGAGACCTGCATAAATTAGTGAGGAGTAAAATAAGCTCTTTCCCAATGACTTGAAGCCTGAGTCCAACCTGACATTTAATGTGGTGACAGATGTCACTGACAATAGGCTCAAACCCAGGATCCACGTCTGGCTTCTACTTGAAAATATTTTCCCTAAACACAGGAATGTGCTGTTGATTGATACTCTGATTAGCTTACATTGTCATATTTAATAAGGATTTATTTAGAACAACAGGAAAAAAGGCACCTCAAACAGAAGTTGAGAATAGCAAATGAAGTATTTACTCTCAATAGAAGAAAAAAATGTTTACTTGTAGGTCCATAGCTAAGAATGAACCAATTGTAGAATCTTCCATTAAGGAATTCTATTAAGTTAAAATTCCTAGTAAGATTAAAGCAATGTATTCATACTACTTTCAAATTTGTGGGGATTTTTTTCTACTTTCTTTTTTTCTCTGGGATCTTCTCTAAGATCCATTTTAGTTTTTATTTTGAAACAGTTAAGCTAGGTTATTGAAAGCCTTGCTAAGTTGCTGAAATAGGCCTTGAATCTGTGATTTTTCTCTTTCAGCCCCCCAGGTACTAGGATTATATGCATGTGCCACTGCGCCCAGCTTACTTTTTTCTTACTTTTTTTTTTACTTTCTAAGAACTAATCCTCTGTTACATCATCACTTTTTAATATCTAGCATCTCTTAAAAAGTACCCAAAGTAGGAGTCCAATATTTTGTAGATGTTCAATCCAATTGAACAAATGTTTATTAATTATCAGTTCTGTGGTAGACTCTGTGGCAGAAATACCGTAACAGGATGGGTAACAATTTATTCCTGCTCTCTGACACTAGACACCAGGTTAATACTAGAGAAAACTAACAGAGGAGATGAAGACTCAAAAAATATGTTCAAAAAAGGCCTTAAGTCTTCAGGAACTGAGCCATGTCTTAATTAGATTGAGTCCACAGGGACAAACTTAGCTCCTGATACACAGTAAATGCCCAGAGAGTATTTATTGAATGAATGCAATACAACACATAAAAAAATTCACTACTTGGGGAACAATAATAAAAATATGATATGATATTGCAGTATAGACTTATTATAATTGTAAAACCAACTAATACAAGGCTAAAGAGTTGAACAAAAGGAAGTTTTGTTGAGCTGTTTTTCAGCTTCATTGAACCATCCCAGTCAACTGTGCTTTCTTAGGAATAAGGACAAATGCCCCATAACACTAATTGGGCTTTTAGTAATGTCCATGTATTTCAAATTCATTATTTTTCCACAACTTATTCAATGTTTTCACAAACTCTTCTTAGTTCCATGGATAAGGAAATGGTCATAGGTGTTAGAAACAGGATTTACAGCTGGACGTCTTACTACACAAGCACTCCTTGTTGCCAGGACTGCTTGTTCTAGGTCCTCACTTGGAGCCAGCCATCATTTCAGCCTAATTCTTTTATCATGTTTCCTGTGATCTATATTATTTACCTATTAATCTATATATTATGCATCCTTGGGAAGCATACACCTAGACATAAAAATAAAACCTACAATGTGGGCAGATGCAGCCCCTAATTAGCATAGCAAGGACTATGAATACAGTATTCAGACTTCAGTTTATGAAACCACAGAAATCATTTTAGTTTATGAGATATTTTATTGCTTACCTCCTGTTTATCTGCAGGTGTTCTGAAATGTAAAGTTTGTTTGATTCCTGAGCCTAGTGTCCAAATTATGTTTAGGTTTATAGGAACACTGCTAAATTGTGATCTCTTGAAGAGAAAAATTTATACATTATAAATCTGTATTCACAGTACATAGGTCAAGGCCTCAGATATCATTGAAAGTCCTTAATAAATGTGAATATCACAATAATGGATGACTATATAAGGAAATGTATCCATAATGCCCTAAAATAAATACATGTGTTTCAGTTACCTCTACAATAAATACTCCCAGATTATATGAAATAAACCTGTCATAACTTTATTCATTATTTCTTATTATATACATTACTATGTGCAATTAAATTGTCATTGATTAATTCATTCTTTGAATAGAAGAATGTAAAGCCAGAGATAGTAATACAATCACTTCATTTGCAGGTTGCTATTCTACTGGTCAATAGTTGACCTAGACTTCTGGCCTTACAGCAGATGCTAAATATACAGGTTTCTACAGAGTTTGCTGAAACTCCACTAATATAGAAATAAAGAGGTTTTAAAAAAAGAAGTAGAGCAGAACCACAAGGGAAAAGAGAAGAACATCGTAGTATATGAGAGCAGTCAACCGCATCTTGTAATGTGAAAAGCTGAAGGACAATTAGTCACATGAGGAAACTTAGCAGCAAAGCCTTCAATGGGAAGGGAGAGTGCATGCAGACTGATTCCCCTGTGGAATTGCAGAGGCTGGGGTTTGGGGGGGACCGGGCGCATTCCAGCATAGAAGTATGTTTGGAAGTAGTTATGAAAAAGACAGGTAGAAAGTTTAGGCAGCCGTCAGTTACAGCCTCAGTTTCCCTCAAAGCAACCAAAAAGGCAACTTCCTCCTTTCCACTTTGGTTTAAAAAAAAAAGGAGGAGCTAGCTGAGTTTCATTTCTGAAAATATTAAACCATACATTTTCTGATCTAGGACATATTTATGTTATTATTTATAATTATCACTATTATTGGTTCTAGGATTGGAAGTCAGAGACAGTCTGTCTCTGAGCCATATCTCCAGACCTATTTATTTATTTATTTATTTATTTATTTATTTATTTATTTATTTATTTTGGTACTGTGGATTGAACCTAGAGGCACTCTACTTCCAAGCTACACCCTCAGCACTATTTTTTATTCTTTATTATGAAACAAATTCTCACTAATTTGAGGAGAATCTCACTAAGAAGCTGAGGCTGGCAGAGAACTTCCAATCCTCCTATCTCAGCCTCCCAAGTACTGGGATTATAGGTATGTGCCACCCTGCCTGGCTTTTTTTTTTTTTTTTTTTCTTTGAAAGAGGTTCTCACTAATTTGCTAAGTTTGGCCTGAAATATGCAATCCCAGCTTCAGCCTCCCAAGAACTGAAGTTACAGGTGTATATAGTCACATCTGGCTAGATGATCCATATTATTTAGGGTGGTTATAAATATTTTTATTCAGAAAACATTAAAACCGATATGCAGAAAGGTGGGTCATTTTCTTTCTCTACTGCCTCCCTTCCCACTTCCAAGCACCAGGTAGGAGTTTGCAGATTTCCCTTCTCACAAGCAATGGGCTCAAGAAAAAAATACCAAGAAACTGACACTAGAAAACTGGAATAAGAAAGTAAGATTTCTGTCTGATGTTCATTTATGGGAGAACCACATGTCAACAAACACCACCCATTCGCACAGATCTTCCAAAAATCTAAATAATAATGTCTCAAGAGTAAACATGATTTAACAAAAAATGCCCTAAGTTGACAAAGACCACTTACATGAATTATGAAGAAAAACAAAACAAAATAATAACAATAAAATCTTAGAAGATAGATAATTCAAAAACTGAGAAGAAAACTTCAAACTTTCTAGAGTTCATATCCACCAATGTAAAGAGAAAACAGGAAAACAAAACCAGCCATAAAAGGAATATTCAGAAAGAAAATAAAATGTTCTTGAAATAAAAATATGATAGTAGAGATTAAAATGGAGAAAAAAAATAAACCTTCTTATGATGAAATTAAATGAAAATCTTCAAACACACACACAAAAAAACATATAAAGGGAAAAAGTAATACTGGATGATCACTTCAAGAAGTTTATTTCTAAATAATAGAAATTTCCAAAGAGAAATCAAAGGATATGAAAGAGGAAGTTATCAAGGAGATAATATAAATCAGCATTTTTTAACTTAAGACCCAAGGGCTCCAAATTAAGAAGGTAAATTAAATCCTAATATAATGAATTTAAAAAGACTTACTTCAAGTCTCATAATCAAGAAATTTAAGAATACCAGTGGTGCAGATAAAATTTTGAAAGCATCAGAGAGCTAAAGCAAATCATTTATAATTGATCAAGAGTCAGAATGAAATCAGAATTCTTAAAACATCATTAAAAGCTGGAGTAATGACTTCTGAGTGGAAAAAATAAAGTATATTGGATTGAACTGGGTGGTGGGAGAATGTGGAATTCAAATTAGCAATTATTTTGCATTTTAATGTTTTTCTATCTATTTTGGTCTTCTAAGTCCTGTTTTTAAGAGTGTCTATGTAAGTACATAATAAAGAACTTAGCCTTGCCCAAAGAGGTTGTCTGGCTTTTGCTCTCAGCGTTCAGAAGGTAATATTCAGACCTTTGGAATTCTGTGCCTGATAGAAGTGTCCTGGTTTATCTGGGGACCTTGGATCATGCAGCAGTCTAATGATGTGATTGAGGTTAGTGCTGACCATTCTAAAAAACAAACACTGTGATTTAAGCTGCGGGTTTTGGGTCACAGGACATCAACCAAGCCAGAGACTAAGATCAAGGATGTGCATAATCCGTCCATCAATCATACCTACATAGTGGGACCCCAGTAAAATCTGCCAAGCTTCTGTGAGCTTCTCTGGCTGGAAATACTTCATTCATGTTCTCAAAAACCCATTCCAGAAAGGTAAGCTAACCCCACAGGCAGGCAGAAGACATGGAAAGTTTTACATCTTATATTTCCCTGGATTCTACCCTATCAACTCTTCTTTGACTAATTTTAATCTGTGTTCTTTCCTTGTGATGAACCATAAGAATAGATAAAATAACTTTTAGGGAGTTTTATGAGTTTTTTTTAACAAATTGTTAAAACAGGGCTGTTTGGGGAAACTTCCAGAGTTCTAATTGGTGTCAGAAATGAGAAAATTTTGCATAGTAGCAATGCTTCCTCCAAACTTTGTAATTTAGAACTACTTCAAATATGTTGCATTGAACAAGGAAATAAACTTGAAGACAGTAAGCTTCAGGCATTACAACAAAGAAGAGAGGTGTACTAAAATTCTCATAAAAAAGGGCCATCAGAAGATGTTCTTTCCTCACTCCATTGACAGGCATGAGGAGGCACATGCTTTCCAGCTCATTCTCCCATAAGATGTCAGTTGACAGGTTTGAGTCCAACAGTCTTCACATCAATTGTTAGATATAAGAGCCTGGATTTCTGACCATGGAAAAAAGACCAAAGCTCCTCTGATCTTGTTCCTGTCCATGCGGTAGCTATTTCTCCCAGAATCTGGGATCTTCTCAGGAACTTGTCACAAATGGTGCCACAAATTCAAAGTCCAACCAGAGTCCTTGAAAAACCTTTCCAGCAATATAAAGTCCTTCCAGCAATATCCAGAATGCAGGCTGTCTTACTGTTTCTGCTATTCCCAGCTCCCTACAACCCAACCCACTCCTCTCACCCAGATTGTTTTTTATTAGCACATTGTAGTCATGTATCTTAATGTAGTACAAGATAATAGAGTCATACCTACACACTTCACTCACTTAGCCCTTCCCTGATCCCCACCCTATTCTCTCCCCTCCCCTCCTTCTCATGTTTGGCTTAGTGATTGACTTTGATATGTTTGTGAATGTACATCATATAGAGAATGTCAACTTCTCCAAACTGGTCTCCAGCTTCCACACTTTCCCCTGCATCTTTTCTTACCTCAGCACGCACACACACACACACACACACACACACACACACACACATACACACACAATACTTCTTAAAATGTGGAACCAGCCAAGATGTCCATCAACAGATGAATGGATTACAAAACTGTGGAATATGTACACAATAGAATTTTACTCAGCCATAAAAAAAACTCAATTACATCATTTTCAGGGAAATGGATGGAACTGGAGGACATTATGCTAAGTGAGATTAGTCAGTCACAAAAAATAAGAAATCATATGCTTTCCCTAATACGTGAGAGTTAGGGAGAAATGGGTCATAGGAGGAACTCTTGAAAGAGGAAATCCTATAGAGGAGCAAACAAGGCAACCTAAAGGAGGAGAAAGGAGGGGGGGAAGAGGAAAATCTCTAAAACACACAATGTACTTAAACATATTGAAGTCATCCACTAAGCCGAGCAAGGGAGGGAAGTGGAGGGAATGGGGTGGGAATTGGGTAGGGGTTAAATGAGTGATGTGTGCATGTCTCTACACACAAGTTTTTTTTACCCCAATATGATGTATGATTATAATGCACCGATTTAAAAAAAGTTAATTAAATTATGTCAGTCAGCTGTTAAAGTTACCCAGTGACTATGTAGTATCAGAATAAAAGTCAGCATAATAATGTGCCTGCAACTTCCATTTCTCTTCCCAGCCTCCTCTGCACTTTCCTCACACTTTGATTTTAGTCAACCTGGGCTTTACAGTAAACTGAGAAATGGCCGCTCAGAAGTGACCCACCACAAATCCACCAATCCTTGGAACCTGTGATTTTGAAGTATCAAAAATGAATCTGTTTGTTCTGGATTTTCTGAATGAACCATAAAAGTAATTTTATGTATTCTTAAAAGAGTTGAGAAAGATTGGTAACAAACACATGCAGAAAGCGTGAAGACAGATACCAAGTTTAAGTGATGAAGACAGATACCAAGTTTGAGTGATGTGGCCACAAGCTGAGGAATATGGCAGCCACCAGAATCCGAAAGAGACAGGAAATAGAACCTCCTTTAGAAACTCCACAGGAAGTTTGTGTTTGCACCTTGAGTTTAGAATGCTGGCATCTAGAACTGTGAGAAGATGAATTTCTGATGCTTTAAGCCACTCTATTTTTGAGATTGTTACAGCAACCACAGAAAGCTAATATGGCCCTTTGTATAGCTTCAGTCACACTGGTCTCTGTGTTTTCTTTGGAAGAGATAGGACACACTCTTGGCTTAGAAAAGTTATATGCCCACATCTTTCTGATTAAAAGAGTATTCAGTCAGATATCCAATGGCTTCTCTAGTTGCTTCATGAAATACTACCTATCTGGGGACATTTTCTTCTCTCTCTCTCTCTCTCTCTCTCTCTCTCTCTCTCTCTCTCTCTCTCTTTTTCCTGCGGTACTAGAGATTGAACCCAGGAACATTCTACTTCTGATATACAATACAGCCCTATTTTTTATTATTTATTTTGAAACAGGGTCTCACTGAGTTGCCAAGGGCCTCACTAAGTAGCTGAGGCTGTCTATGAACCACGATCTTCCTGTGTCAGCCTCCCAAATGCTGAGATTACAAGTGTGCGCCACCATGCCCGGCTCCACCACCCTATTTCAAACTACCACCTCCTAGCTCTCCTCCTTCCTGCTTTATCCCCCGACCCCAGCATACCTCTAATACACTTTGTTTTGCTTAGAGAATATGCTTGTTATCTGGTCCCTCAAGACAGCACAATCTCAGTGGTGGGAACGGGGCTGGGTCTGTTTTCTATACCGGTGTTTTTAGTGCCATTTCACTGCCTAAGGCATAAAAAACACCAAAATATACCCAAGGAATACATTCACCCATGTATGAAGGAAGGGACCAGAGAGAGAATTGAAATCTTGACCATTGTTGATTTTTTTTTTTGCTTGTGAATTAGATCAGTACATCAATAACTCATACTTCATATTTTATAGTGACTAAGCTTTTTTCTTTTGTATGTTTTATTGTCATAACACAGTTATTTCCTTCCTGTCATCTTATTCTAATAAAATTTTAATGATTTTCTTATGAGTTGCTATTATTCCTAAACTTGTTTCTCATTTTCTATTCTACGTTGTACATTTGTTTTTAATTTATTTTTCTTGATTGGCATATCTAATTTAAGTCTTTTACCTCTAACTTTCTGCTCTTTATTACTAATCTGATATTATCTATTTACATTTTGTCCAAATGGGCAATGGTACGATGGTTATGTGTATGGACTCTGAGATCATTGTATCTCCGTTTGAAAACTTCTTTTGAGGTTAAACAAGATTCAATAGATATGAGGCTCTAGGCAATTTACCCATTTTATGTCTGTAAAATCAAAATAATCATCTTCATGTAGGGTTCTCATAAAAAATACAGTTTGAGTACAGTTTAAACTTAGGTAGCTTAAAACAACATAGTCTATACATAAAAAATTGAAATTCCAAAGAGTTTTTATTCCATAATATTTATACTTGATTTTCCTTATGTATTACATTATAACAAGGAGACAACATAGGCATAAATTAAATATTAAAATCATGAAAATTTTAAAAGGCTCATTTTGGGGGGTTTCTTCAAATATAAACTAGTTATCAACAGCACATCTCCTATATGTACCTTTCTTTCTTCCTACAAGATGGAACGTAATCTCAAATATGTATACTGGTACCAGCATATGAATGGGGGCATACATTACCATTAGACTTTCAAGGCAGAAACATCTTGTTTATTCTATAATAAAGAAAGAGGACAGAACCATTTTCAATCATGAAGTTAATTACCCTCAAGGCTAAAATTGGTGTCAACCAATTGAATAAGCCCACAATGGTTCATGAGATAGTGCCACAATGTCTATCAGCCTACAGTAAATTCTTGTGGTTGGTTTTCAATTGGACAAAAGGAAAAAAAAATAATATACTGTAATGGGGCCACATTTATCTAAGTCAGTAGAGACATTGCTTTCTGCAGCGACCTTCATTGTGTGTGAGCACAGATGTCAACTGCATTGAGAAGCACTGCTTTTCTTAAAACTATAAACTATTTTGAAAGAATCTCTTTAAGTTTTTTTTTTTTGTTTTGTTTTTGTTTTTGTTTTGTTTTTTGGTGGTGCCGGGGATGGAACCCAGAGGCTTTATACTTTTGGGCTATACTCCCAGACCTATTTTGTATTTTATTTGGAAACAGGGTCTCACTAAGGTGCTGAGAGCCTCACTAAGTAGCTGAGGCTGGCTTCGAACCTGCGCGATACTCCTGTCTCAGACTCCCAAGCGCTGGGATCACAAGCGTGCACCACCACGCCTGACTCTTTAAGTTTTTTCTTATGACCAAGTATTCAGGACTCTGTTTTAAGGAATTCATATGCTTGGTGTCCTTATACATTTCTCTTCTCTACCATGAGCTAATCTTATATTTTATAGACATGACTGGAGCCTCCTAGAAATATCCTGTTCCTTCCTTTGATGATCATTACTCAAAACAACAGCTTTTTAAAACCCCATTGTGCTGAAATCTATGGAAAGGAACATTCTCCAGATGATTAGAATCAATCAACAGATGTTTAACATCTGTATAAATGCTTAGAAATGGGACAAAGTAAAGAGTTTGTGTAAACCAATTTTCTTTCTTTTTATGAAAGAGACATTGGCCTGAATGTTAAATCTCTTCATTTGTTATAAAGCATAAAACAACAGACAAGAGCCTTACAAAAGCCTCACATTCATCATGCATCGAGTCTGGTTGAACAAGACTTTCTACAGGTTTTCACATCTCAAAGTAAATTTTAGCTTTTTTTTTCATGTTATTTTTTTCCCCTAGAAAGGGGATCTCACTAAGTTGCCCGGTCCAACCTGGAACTCCTGGACTCTAGTTATCCTTTTGCCTCAGCCTCCCAAGTAGCTAGGGCTGTAAGTATTTACCAGCACACAACCCCAGTGATAAAGATGTACTAATGTATACATGGGTAATAATATTAACTTATGAAATGTTCTCTCTAAGTTGGAAGGAGAAATATGAAGTGAATTTTATCTTAGTTTCCTCTTACTTTCTATTTGGCCAAATTACATCTTGAACTTAGTCAAATTATTATTTTGATAATTCAGAAACTTATAAAAATATTATTTTATCTTCTATAATCTATTATAATACATGTACTGTACAAACACATTATATTTTTTGGCTTTGGTATTAGGGACTGAATTCAGAAGCCCCTTAGCACTATATCTCTAGCGCTTTTTTTAATTTATTTTAAAACATGGGCTCATTAAATTGCTGTAGCTAACCTGGAGTCTGTGATCCTCACTCACGCCTCAGACCCTCAAGTACTGGGTTTACAGGTGTACATCACTTTACTTGGCTTGTACATATATATTATCTTTGGCTTGGGTTTTGTTTTGTGGTGCTAGGGTATAATTAAAGGCTTTATGCACATTTGGTAAATCCTCCACCACTGGGCTTCAACCGCAGCCCATTCATATATATTATTAATACAATATGCAGTAGTTTCATATTCATGGTTGGATTTTTCTGGCATTTATATATTAATATTAGAATGTATAGCAGATTATGTGAAATGGCTTCCTAAGAGTAACCCAAAATACCAACTAATCTATAAATTGAGGGGAAAAAAAAAACTTGAATCATCCATGATATTTGCTTATCTCTATACTTCTTCTTATTTATAACTTGCTAATGAGTTGTGACTCGAGACACGACCTTCCTGCTTTAAAACCTGCCTGGTCTACCTCTGTGTCACTAAGTAAAATGGCTTCAAAAGGCTTCTTTTGAGTTAGGCAAGGAATCAGTGAATGTTCAACATGATACATTGTACTTATGAACCACTGACTGTCACTGGTTTGTGAAATTACTCTTCAATCTAGAAATTCTTCCGGAAAAGGAATTAAAAGCAGGTAAGATTTACGCTGGTGGTTGGATGTGGAAGAGAAGCTATTAGGAAAACTTCCCAGAAGAAGCAGTAGGTTCTAAATGGCGAGACAAGAGCTGGTCAGTCACATGGTAGAACCAGCAATCTTGAAATCTGAGGCAATGTGTAGATCATGGCAATAACTGTAGGCTTCCAAATCCTGATCTAAGATAGTTTTATCATTATTTAGTTAGTTTACAGATACCAATTTAACCTATTCATTCATTTAAAAATATTACTGAGCACCAATTTTATGCTAAGGATTGGGATGCATTAGTGAAGAAAACACAATATATTGAAGAAAAAAATTCCTACTTAAATAAAACTTGCCCTCTTGAATGAAGAGAGTAGATAATATGCCTAATAACTCTACTACATAAAATAAGACAGTATGTACAGTTTTGAAAAGTGGGGGAAATAGAGCAGTAGAAGGAGACTCAAGCATTTGGAGTTGAGGTGGTTGTGCTGTGATTTTAAGCAGGCAAATGAACTAGGGATCACTGAGAAAAGTAGCATTGGCATGGAGACCCGGACAAGGTGAAGAAGTTGCAGGACAGGAACCTGGTGCCGGAAGTGCCAAACTCAGAAGTGGGGAGGCAGAAGTGGGAGAAGAGTTGAGAGAGATGTTGAGCATCTGGACCACTTAGGGAGTTGCTGGTCCTGCCCTTACTTTAGGGTCCTTGAAGCCAATGCAGAGTTTTGAAAGAAGATTAACATGGCCTGAATTTTATTTTCACAGGATCACTCTGGATGTGTTGACAGTGGTCATGGATGAGCAACCATAGAAACACAGAAAGGAAGGGATGCCTGTGACCAGGTAAAAAGAGACATTGTCCAGCCCCAGTAATAGCAGCAAGGTGATGGGGATGACCTCAAGCACTTTCTGAACCTACTCTTGGTAAGTTAGGCGATTGGAAGCATTGATTCTTAGGAGCTGAGCTGAACTGGGCAGATCTGAGTTGCTTAGCATCCTGGCAATCAATGGCACAGACAGACCAAAACGAAAACAGCAATAATGGAGTCGCTGCAAAAGCAGACAAAGAGGCGCAGCAGGCAGGGTGCAGGCTCCTCGAAGCTTCATTCTCCCCAGGGACTGGCTCCAGAGAAATGTCAGTGTTGAGGGGGTTAGTGAATGAAGACCATCTCACTACAGAGGGAGCCTCCAACAAAAAGATCCTGCCATATATTTTTTTTCTTTTTTTTATCCAGGGAACCAGAGGAGAAGAGAAGGTAGGGATAGTACTGGAATCGTCCTGAGTCCTGATGGAGACAATGGTCATTCAGGCTTCTCCTTCTCCCCATCATGAAGCCTCGACATATGATCCACAAGGTCCTGGTCCAGAGGCCTCAGAATGGAATGGAGCTGCTGGGCTTGGACTGCAGCTGTAAGAACTTGGTGCACGAGGGGCCTTGGTCCTGACTGCTCCTCCCGCCAGAGATGGTGTGAGAAGGGCCACTGCCCACCAGTCCTTCCAGATACAGATTTTGTGAGTGCCTGTGGCAAAGTGTGAAAGATCACACCTAGGCTTTTCACCAGGAGACAGAGTTCAGAGTAATATATATTTTTTAAAAAAAGCAGAAAGCTGTATTTCTTTCTTTTTTTTTTTTTTGTTGGAGAGAGAACTTGAGTTTGGGATATATTCGTAGGCAGAAATACGATGTCCTAAGAAACAACCCTTAAATCTCAGTAGTTTTTAGAGACTGTGTGTTTTAAATACTACATATCCTTATTTTTTCTGAATTCATTACTTGCCTTTGTTTCTTAGACTACTATTGCTCTCCTCATCCTCAAAGTCCTTTTTTTCCAGAAGATTTCCCAAAGGTTTTTACACCATTTTGAAGTGATTTATAAACCACTTTCATTTCGCAAAAGTCCTGTCAATAAAGTAAACCTTAACATCTAGATGCAGAGTGAGCCTCCGGATGCAGCAGGCATTCCACTCTCCAGAAAAGACTTAGATGATTGAGAGGTAAAACATTGTAAAGAAGCCAAAGCCCAAAACAAAAAGCCAGGAGGAGACACAATTCTGACACTATACTGACACCTAATTTTTGATAAAATCATTGAACATTTTAAGACCTTGGCCTTAAAAGTACTTGTGATTTTGAATATCACTAGCCAACTAAAGCTCTTGCAATTAAAACTGGTAAAAAAAGGACAACCCCAACTTCATCAAATCAAAAACAGTTCATTTTCTCTTCTAATTACAAAGTCCAAGTACAATCCTGTACTTGGACTTTGGCTGAACAGATTACAAGTAGCAGAAGCAACAGCAACTTTGTGTTTTCTTTCTTCTCACACTAGTTCCCATTTGCATACTTGCAAGATAACCATAAGAACTTTATAGCTCACATCTTCATATTCTCAAGACCAGGAGAAAAGGAAAGAGAACGCTCCCTCCACATTAAACAGGACCATTATTCTGAGGGTGGCTCTCACTGTGACAAAAGGTGCTTCTACCTGGTGCAATCAAATAAATGGCTTAAGCTAAGTATTTGTTTTCCTCTTCTGGGCTGGGGAACTTAGTCACAAAACACATGTTTTGTGCTAGTAAGGAGGCAAATTTCTCCAAGGAACTACATAATTTTCCTTTCGTGGAAAAGAAGTGAATGCAGGCTTTATGAGTTCAAAGTCATGGTAGTTGGCAAAAATCATCAGAGGTTTTGCTGCAGTAAGGAAGGGGCTTAAACGTGGTGATGCCAATGTCTCTTGTGGGCCTTTGCTTTTTGCAAATACCTAACTCACTTCATGCGTGAGCCTCTTGGACCTCCTTGCACATGAGCCTAGCAGAGTTCAGAGGAGCATGGTGAAAATTGAAAACATTATGTAGACACAAGGTTAAAACATCCTAAAATAGTTATAACCAGTTCCTTGATTTAAGTTTTTCCACTTAGAAGCTAAGCTGCAAGCCTTTCATTCTTATGACAGGTATATTTGACTTGACTTTTATGGATATATATATATATATAATCAATGTTCTTATAATAACGGAATTATTGGTTCTAATTATTTTTCTAAATGGGAGTCTTACTATATGAAATATTTTAATAAATGTGTACCAAAGATACAATTTGTTTCCTGGGACAAATATATACTTCTGCCTCACAATAAAATTAGCTTTAATTCATGTTTTATGTTTTAATTACTAGTCATAATTTATGATTCGAATTGGACAGTTACTGTTTACATTCCTTCAAGGCACATTTCAATATGATCCTACCATGCATTATTCTTAATTAGAAATAATATTATCGCTTACTCTTTCAAGCCATATGCTTATATTTTAAGGGCTGAAATTAACTTCAATTCCATTCTACTTTAGCGATAGATGACAAAGAATATCATTTTCAAAATAAGGGTACCAGTTCTTGACCTGTGTCTTACAATTATGACTGGAAGTGTTTGTGCTCCATGAATCTTAAGATAACAAAATACATAAAATTTCAAATAATCACAGCATGTTAAATGATACTTAACGCGCTTCACGGCAGACACCACTGCTCCAGGGTCCACCTCAGTGTGGAATGAAAGGATCAGAGGTTCATGTTGATTCTTTTATTTTCCATTTTCAGCCATTGCTTCTAATTCAAATCTGCTTCTTAATAAATTCAACTTGGGATCTGTATTTAGTTGTTGTCAAGTTTCCTTTTTTCATCTTAGCCTGACATTTTTTTTAGCTTGTATTTGTTTATTTTAAGCCAACCAGTTGACTCATAGTCACTGAGATGGTCTAATTAAGTTTTGCTTATTATCCCTCTCCTTTGGCTTCATGTACTGTCCAAACTCCTCCCTAAGATAGAATATATGACTATGTACTTGTATGTCATCCGTGATCCCTGTCCAGACATTGCTTATCTCTTAAACATGCCCGGTACCCACCTTTTCCAGGAACAGATATCTAGTGTTATCTCTGACTCAGGAGAGGGGTCAGCTCACTACCTCAAGGTAAGTAGGAGCAGTGACAAACAAGGTAAGGGAGAACAGTGTCCATCAGGGAGAAAAGATCTTGTGAAAAAGACTAAATGAGTAAATAGATTTTTTGTGTGTGCTAGTAGACCATGGATCGCACAGACCTTCAACTGTCTGAAAACAAAACAAAATATGTAGATTTGTAAAATTTCAATCACAGGTGTAGTTTCCCATAATATATTTGGGCCCAATATGGATTATACATTATAGAAATATAGAGACAGTCAATATACACAGGAGAGGAGGCATTTTCTTAAAAGTAAGATAATCTATTAATATAAAAAGGTATTCAGAGGTTATACACTTCAGTTCTAATCTAGCACGAAAAAGGAAGTATTTTCTTTGGGGAAAAATGTTCATTTTGATGAATCGGTATCTCTTTCACAGAGAAATATACAAACTACAAAATTAATTTTTAATTGTAATCATTGTTTAATATAATAGATGCATGCAATTTTATGAACATGATTATAGTACGGAAAACAATTAAAGAAGTAATGTAGGTATTTTTCTAAGCCTATATTGTCAAATATGTGGCTATTAGATCCTTAAAATATAGTTAGTTCAAACTGAAGTGTTCTATAAATATAAAATACATGTAAAATTTAGAAATAACCAGATGTGGACTATTTCATTAATCATTTTTATATTGCTTATATAAAACATTATCTTCTGAAAGGTAACATTTTGGATATTTTGGGTTAAATACAATATGGTACTATAATTCATTCTGCCTGTTTCTCATTATTCTTTCAAATGTGGCTGCTGGAAAACTTTACCCTGTATGTACGGCATACATTATATTTCTATCGGTTGCATGTTGTAAGCAATAAAGCAAAATCATTAACATACTGAAAAGTGCTTTTTTCCCCACTCAGATCTCAAGAATGGTTCATATAAATCGTGGCCTTTGTAGTAAAATGCTCTCATAGAGCTAGAACCATTAGAATGTGTCATCATACAGGAATAGAGAAATTAATTTCCTCTACAGTGCAAGCTCATAGTTGATACTCAACTCTTTCTCTTTGTAGCTATTCCATGCATTAGGAATGTCTTGTGCAAAGCATAAGTCAGCGCAGTTGTACATTTTGTTATGATTCGTTTTGACATTTGCAATTACATTTTGGAAACCTTAGCTACAACGTTCCCAGCAATCTTTTCGACTAGCTGAATAAATTTTATTAAACTCAACCAAGGCATTGAACATGATTTATTTATTTAGCTGTTACCTCTAGTTTCTTTGGCATGCCTCAGAGTTGAACTTGCACCAGAATCTATTTTCTGTCTCATTATTAAATAGTACAGAGCTGTTAGGACCTCACTTTCAGAAACACCAGGCTCTGGTTCCCTTCTATAGTAAATAGAGTGTGTGAAACTATTAATTTTTGTTCAGCAAGTATTGGTGTGAAAACTGATCTTTTTATAAGCACTAGTGAAATGAAAAAGAGTAACCTCTTGCCATTTCCATTATGAATTCCAGCTTTTTGGTCTAATGCTTAAACTTGGCCAAACCCTTGAGCAAAATTAACTTTTTTTTCTGAACTCAGTTGCCAAATTATTTTTGAAAAACAAAACTTTTTTTCATGTACCACTTTTATTGAAATGAAGAACAACCAAATGTCAAACAATCTGTTTCTATTATAAGGAGACTTTTATCTCGATGGCGTTTGCAGTATTCAAATAGAGAATACATTTTTAGAATATCAAGAAAGGTAGCTAGGAGACCTAAAAATCAACTGCATAAAATTTCTATCACAAACTATTTTTAAATCTATAGCTAAAGTGAAACTAAAGATCAAAAGGAAAGTTATTCATAAGTAAAGAACGTGCTTTGACCAAGAGTAAAGATATGGTTGTCCAACTGGGTGAAATGAACTTGTGGGTAGTTACTCTAAACCGGTATAACTCCAGACAAAGTTACTTTACAGGTTCCAGAGGAAATAAAAACAAAACAAAACAAAACAAAACAAAACAAAACAAAAACAGATAGTTGTAGGCAGATATTTGAACAAGGCTCAACTTAAGTCTATTGCTCTAATGCTCATTTTAAAAAATCTAATTTTTGTACAATCTCAATTAGACACTCTGAAACCTGTGTAAGAGACCCTAGATAAATTGTGCAATAGTTCAATGATGACACTTTACCATGCTAAGTACTTTAAACTGAAGAACACTGGAAAGGCCTCAGAAACAAATCTCTTTCTAACATTCTCTTGTCTTATTTCTCTTGCTTCTCTCTCTTCTCCAAAGCAGGCCATAAATACTAGAACCCCTTTCCCCAAAAGGCAGCCATAAAATCTGGAAATTTTACTGTACTCTCCCCCGACCTTGCTGTATCAAAGCTGACCTCCACGGCTTGACAGTATGATCATAAGATTCTCTTTCCAGAAGGGATCCTGCCCCATTCCTGGGAGGAAAGAATGTCAAAGAGAAAACCAAAAAGAATCTGAGCAGACAAGCCTTTCTGCTGGGTTTCCCTTCTCAGTCTGTTACCATTAGGTCAAACTCTTTTTGTCCAATTACATTTCTATACAACTGTCAATGTTTATCAAATCTAAGCATAAAAATAACTTTCTCTGGGTCTTTAGGTCGTTATTTCTGAAGCCTGCATGTCACATCAGACTTCAATAAATAAATTTATGTTTTTCTCTTGTGAACCTGTCTTTTATTCTCGGACTGTTGGCCATGGTTCTTATACTAGGTAAGCAAATGTATCATATTTTCTGTCCCTAATGTTAGATGAATTCGGTTCTTATTTCAGATCCTCCCCCCCCATAAGCTAAGTCTCCTGAAAGGCCCTGGTCTGACCAGTTAAGCTATCATCCCCCTCTGACCACACCTGGTCACTTACCTGGGAGACCTGCCCCCTCCTGGTGCCCTTGGCCAATCAGTGAAAGGGACATTCCCCGCTGACCCCAAGCCAATTACCTGGCCGCACGACCCCCTCCCATGGGACTCTAGCCAATTAGTTCAAAGAGCATTTCTCCTATCCTATTGGCCCCCAATCTGTAACCCCAAGCCCCTATATAACCCTGATCCCAGCACATGCTCCCTCTCTTCCCGGATTCTTCTTTCTCTCTCCCCCTCTGTCTGTCTGTCTGTCTGTCTGTCTCTCTCTCTCTCTCTCCCTCTCACTCACTCTCTCTCTCTTTCTCTCTCTCTCTCTTCCTTTCATACCGGCCCCTCCAATAAATCTCTTGGCTACAAGGTGGTCTCTGGTGTGATCAAACTTTGTCCTTTCAGTGGTGCCTTGTGACTCGGTTGGGATTCCCTGCCTCGTGGTGACCCTGGGCAGGACCCCATCTAAACCGGAGGACAAACACCCACCGAGCCCCTTTAGCCAGGGTCCATCCTTTCGATCACTTCTCAGCAGCACTCAACACTGATCTCCGATTGGTAAGTCTCCCCACCCTCCTGGGCTCCTAAACTCGGGATTGACCATTGATTGTCCCCAGCAACTCCTTCAAGGATCTCTCAGGGAGGAATGTACCCCACCTTCAAGGTCACAGTGGTCTTTGTGGAGTCCCAGTTTGTTCCTTCTAGGAAACTCGGCCTCAGTAATCGAAGTGCTCTCCCTTTCCCTCCCCTCCGATCGTGGGTCTCTCCCTTCCTCACACTCCCCCAGGGGGAAAAATCCCGGCCGGGTAACCCACGATCTCCGGTCTCTTGACCTCTCTCCGCCTCCTGAACTCCGGTGACGATCGGAGGATTCAGTGAGCGGACCAGGTGGTTAGCTCGACACAGCTCCCATTTCTGGGTCTACCTTCGTCCCATTGTCATGCAGGAAGTAGCCAGAGAGAAAATCCAGCTGCCCATTTCCCAATATGTGGGCACTGTGAGGTCTGGCTGTGAGGCCTGGCCAGAGGAGGTAGGGAACAAGACACTCCAGCAGTGGCAGGAGAGAGATCCTAACCAACTCCCTGCCTGCAGCCCAGAAACCCACCTGCTGCGCCTCTATCAAGACCACCAGTGGGGATTTCACACTTCCTTTCCTCTCCACTATTGCCCCCCACCCCCGTTCTGTATTGCTTTCTCTGTCAGGTCCTCCTTAATGCAAAACTTCCCTGTCTCCATCCCATATCCGCACTCCCAGTGCCCCTCCTCTGCTCTAACGTCCTGTGGCACTTTCACATTCCTTATCACCCTCAATCCTTAGGTAAAGTTGAAAGGACCAGTCGAACTCTCAAAAGTTCTCTCTAAGCTCTCTTTGCAACTCCACCTTGATTGGGTAAAATTAAATTCTCCCCCACAAAAAAACCCTTCTGAGGCCATGTTCAGGCATCCGGCCCTCCCACCTGGAATTGCCCCAGTTAAGGCCCTTGCCCAAGGATCTCGTCTCCCCACTTCTTCCCTTTATAAGGCACTAACTCTGGAAATCTCAGGACACACTGCTGCCTGACCAAATAGGCTTGCCTCCCAGTTTCTGTTAACACCTGGGTCTGGGGTCCATTTCTCTCTCCCTTGGAACTTAAGAAAGGTTTCTCTTGCTTCAAAGTGGACATGCCCTCTCTAAGTGGTGCTGTGCACTCCCACTGCTGCTAAGCTGAGTAAACCGTCTGGAACCCTAACATCCTGAATTCATGTCTCCCGACTTAAGCCTGCTGAGCATGACAATGCAGACCCTCCTAAATATCTCCCACCCCGCTCCTCTCACTTTACTTGTACACCCTCTTTCGGCAATCCCCTTAAACTCCACTTCTCCCATGCTCATACCTCTTCCTCCATCCCAGAGAAAGCATGATTCTACCTTTTCTTGGCCTGTTTCCTGCCTTCCTATGTCAGCTATGCTGCTCAGTGCCTAACTATACTGTACCTCCTTGCCAGTATCTTTTTGAAGTCTGGCAATTAGGTAACAGGATAAGACAAATCCGTCTTCTTGATAAAAAATTGTGCCCATTTGATAATTGCCCACATGTTCTTTTGATGTTTGCTGCAGTCTCCACATGTGCTCATCAGTGCCTACCACAATCTAGGAGAAAACACCTCCGCCTCCAGGGGGACCAGGAGCAGAGACCCTGGAGGATGGGAGGGATGCCTACGTTGGAAAGGCAGGTACCACTGGGCCTACCCATATATGGGAACAACTAAGACCTGGGAAGTTATACCATCCCAGTTACCATCAAAAGGCAGCAAAAATAATGTACCTTTTAAAATTAACAGCCCTACCACCTGGCAGAGCCGCATTGCAGCCATAGGATTTGATAATCATGATTACTTCCATGGCTTACGAAAAATTAATTCTTGCACACCTAAGGCTCTGGAAGCCCTCAGTGTCACTAGACAACAGACAGTGGTTCATCTCAAACACTTAAACCTCACCCTCTCCTTCTCATGGGACACTTCTCTCCCTCTCCTTACTGGCTAACTTTTCAAACGTCAGTCAGTACTTCAGCCTGTTCCCTATGTGCACCGCTCCACAGGTCCTTGCTCATTCCCATCCCAGTGATGTCCTTTAACATTATGTCCACCCCAACCTGCTCAGGGAGACCCTTACTCAGCTCCTCCTTCTCCCCGATTCCCTCTTCTCTCAATCTCACTTCCTGCTGGGCCAGAAATAGTTCCTTATGCTGCCTGTGACCCCGATGGATCCCTTTAAATGGGAACTCAGTTACCCTTCCCCCAGGCATGTGTTTTCCTTGCTCCTCTCAAGTCTTCCCTTGCCTTGGGCCCACCACAACGGGGCCCTGTCATTCAGTTACCTTGATTCCCAGCCTGACCCTCTATACTGAGGCCGAGGTCACCGACCTGCTCACCTCTCCATAACTGACAGCTCCTTCCCTGGACCTAACCTTGACTTATCCAGGACACATGATGGACGGCAGCCACCCTAGCTGTCCTCCTAGGGGATAGTTTAGTTACAGCAGGTACAGCTATGGGACTGGCAGCAGGGGAATTGGCACATTCTCTTGTCCAGACACTCCAACAACTTTCTTTTTTAGCTGAGGTCCTACTTCAGAATAGTACTTGCTGCTATTATGTCAATCAATCAGGTCGGGTGGAATATAACCTACAGCACTTTAAGGGGATAGTACAGGACCTAAATAAAAGGGTAAAGAGGACCTCATGGCACCGAGAGGCCTCCTGGGGAAGATGGAAGGGGCTGGCTACATGGTTGTTACCGCTCTTGGGCCCCTTTCTAACCTTAGGCCTGATCTTGATGGTGGTCTCCTGCATCATCTGATGTCTCCAAGACCCAATTACCCAAATCTTTAATCAAACATTCAATCAGCTTCTTCTCAGGGATTATCAGCCACTCCTGACAGCAACACCAGAAGACTGCTCACAGGGAGAAGCGATTGCCCCGATATAAAGTCTCGATCTACAAGCAGACACTGACTCTCTCCCTCATCGATCTGCCCACCGCTGGCCTTGCCCACTTTCGCCTCTGCACTTGAATGCTGACAGATGCTACCTCTGACACGCCAAGGTGTACTATTCCTGTACAGTCTCAGGCAAGGCAGCTGGATGATTCCTTCTATCAATTCCATCGCCAACTGTGCCACCGTCCTTGAAGATATGTGGCTAAAAGAAACCTTTTCCGAATTCAGCCCTTGTGAAACTTTTGCCTTTGGCACCTGGGTCCTTGGACTCCTAGCTGGACTGCTAGTCACTTTGAGACTGGACTTTCTTCCCTTTAACTCCTCCCTGAGTCCCCCCACGTCTCCCCCCACGTCACCCCTGTTCAGCTCCGAAGCAGCCAGACTGATGAACGATGCCCCGTTTCCACAACCAAAACAAAAAGGGAGGAATGTTAGATGAATTCGGTTCTTATTTCAGATCCTCCCCCCCCCATAAGCTAAGTCTCCTGAAAGGCCCTGGTCTGACCAGTTAAGCTATCATCCCCCTCTGACCACACCTGGTCACTTACCTGGGAGACCTGCCCCCTCCTGGTGCCCTTGGCCAATCAGTGAAAGGGACATTCCCCGCTGACCCCAAGCCAATTACCTGGCCGCACGACCCCCTCCCATGGGACTCTAGCCAATTAGTTCAAAGAGCATTTCTCCTATCCTATTGGCCCCCAATCTGTAACCCCAAGCCCCTATATAACCCTGATCCCAGCACATGCTCCCTCTCTTCCCGGATTCTTCTTTCTCTCTCCCCCTCTGTCTGTCTGTCTGTCTCTCTCTCTCTCTCTCCCTCTCACTCACTCTCTCTCTCTTTCTCTCTCTGTCTCTTCCTTTCATACCGGCCCCTCCAATAAATCTCTTGGCTACAAGGTGGTCTCTGGTGTGATCAAACTTTGTCCTTTCACCTAAAAGTGTTTCTTTAGAAGCAAGCGTCATTTTTTTAAACAATCCCATTCATAAAACTGTGTAGCGACTTGTTTTGTTTGAATTGGTTTGATTTTTTGAATTTTGGTTGTTGGTGTGTATGGCACTGGGGATCGAACACAAGGGCTTTCTATTTTTGATCCACACCCCAGCCCCATTTTAGGGTTTTTTTTTTTAAACATGCAACGATGGGAACTGTTACAAGGGCCCTATCGGGCTCCTGAACTGTTACAGTGAGATGTAGCTGTGGGTTCTTGTTCTAAGTTTTGTGTACAAAACAATAGCCTGAACTCTTTTGCTATAAACTTAAGTGATTTTTATTATTACAAAGATGGAAAGATAGAAACAGATAGTAAACCCCTACACCCCAAAGGGGAGAGGGTGTAGGTGAGTGACTTGAAAATGAGTCAGTCAGTGGCGTTCTAGATGCAGAATAGCTTTTACAGATACATGGTCCTTCATCTTGCTCTACCAAGTAATCTTCTGACCCAACTAGATCTGCCCCTTCTTCCAGGCAGGTCTTTTGATGTGGGGATTCCTTCCTGTAGACCTGCCCTGTCTCTGATACAGACCCCAACCCTTTTGCTACACTCCAAAATGTGTTAATTGATTATCAGAGTCTGGGATATCCCGAAGGCTTAGGGCATCCCCCCAACATGCTTGGGGAAGTTTGTCTTAGAAATGTAAAAGACCCTGGGCTTCCTCTATTTTCTTGCTAATCACCCTCTCTGCCTGGAACTCTGCAGGGTCTTTTCCCTGTCTGAATGCCTGCCCACATTCAAGCTTCTGTCTTTTTAATACCAAAGTTATTTTTGAAGCCATTTCCCAATACCAGCACATTAATACATTTTGAAGCCCTTTCCCAACACTGGGGCAAAACAGAATCTCACTAAGTTGCTAAGGGTCTTCCTAAATGGTCAAGGCTGGCCTCAGATCTTTCTGTCTCAGCCTTCTAAATACTGGGAATACGGGCCTGTACCAACATACACTGCTGAGACTATGTTTTACGTGTACTCATGAGTTCACAAAAACACCACTTAAAAATAGAATACCCAACTGATATGAACTTAGTAAATTTTATCATTGCTAAAATAAAATACACAGTCATCCAACTTTTGCTATATTATAAAATTACATTTGCAATGGAGGTAGTAAATAACACTTTAAATTCATTTCAAGGCATTGGGAAAGATTTTTTTTATTTCCTTAATAAAAAAATAGAACGTACCACATTTGTTTCAGTAAGTTCAGATTGGCCACTCTTATATTGCACAAGCCAATAAAAGATCTACAAGAGGAGAGGGAAAAGGCAATTCACCAGGCTTCATTCCCTTTTTAGCAATTCTGCAGCAGTGTATAAGTGAGTTCAGCCCCAGGCAGTCTGGAAGTTAGCTCTTACAGAGTAGTTAGTTGCTGCCCACTGAGTAGGGCACTCACACCCTCCTGGAAAGCCTGGGAGCAACTGCAGAGCAGAGCAGAAAAGCACCTAGGGCACTTGAAGAAGTAAACAGAAGCCAATTAGCTTAACAAAGCAAGGTCTTCTGGAGGATCTCTTGGTTTGAACCCCACCACTCTGATTTTTTTTTTTTTCATTACTATTTTGGGCTCTAAGTTATCTTTTTTTTTCCTACAACAGAAGACTGCCTGATTCATTTTTAAATTTGCTACTTTAATTTCCTATTCCTTTAGCAGTTTGTCTCAAATTTTAAAAGATCCTAATATGTTATATATTATTGAAGTGTACTTATCAGGTCTTTCTTGAATAACTCTGTCTACTGAGCAAAATAATGACTTTTTATTTCGGTTATACAGGTTTATTATATTTAATCATGATTATTTTATGTAATCTTGTTCTTTTCCTTTTTTTTACAGTGATTAATGCTTATCATTTCTCCATTTTAAAGGAGTGGTTAAGGATGTGCTAATGTGTTTCAGAGAGTCCAAAAAGAATGTATTTTCTAAGAATACCTAGAACATAAAAAGAGAAAAATAGAAAATATTTAACATAGGTTTGGTTAGTAGATGGTGATTTCTCCTTGGTACTTTAATACAAAAAGAACAATTTCATATGGGAAACATGAATGGGAAGCATAAGAGATTTATTAGCAAACTGGAGGAACAGTTTCAAAGAAGGCTGTGTTTAGAGAGAGGTAATGATCCTGGAGTGTTATACCTGGGTTCTTTAGACTTAAGAAAGTAGAAACTGACCAGGAAGGAGGAGTTCATGGGTGAAGTCCTCCAGCACTCAAGTTGGAGTTACTTTTCCTTATTTGTGATTCATTTGCAGTGGAGTGAGCCGGAATTCTTTCCCCTGCCTCTGCTCTGCCTAGCTACCTAACAGGTATGTGGTTAGAGAGTGGGACTGCTCTAGAGAAACAAAAAAGTAATGAATCAAATATTTGGACTGTACATTTATCTAAAAACACTTTTTAAAAAAATCTAATAAAAAATTTGTGTACGCTCTGTAAGAATGCGAAAGACATAATAAAAGAAGCCCAGACAAGAGCTTGTTCAAAAAAAAAAAATGTGAACAAAATTTAAATTGCAAAATTTGAGATAGTAACAGGCCATAAACTGTAGAAAATCTAAACAGTGAGGCAAGAGCCTGGCTAAGTCTTTGAAGAGGATTCTTGGCTAAAAGCTGAGGGACAAGATAGTAGAATAAAGCTTTCTTCACAGACCTCCTCGGAAGTGAACAAATCAGGGCCTTTTCAGGCAGCTAAGACCACAGGAGAAAGCAGCTAAGTCCCAAAAGATGGCACCACCCAGACCTAGCCAAGTGGGGCCCAAAATGGTACCATCCAGTCCCAGTGAAACAGGGGTACCTCCTTTATTAGGATTCTTGTTTCATGAATTTCTAAGAAAGAATTCCAAGGACTAGCGCAGGGTACAGAAACAATAAAGTTTGTTTTAAGTTAGGGAAAGATAGAGGACAAACCAGCCTCCCAAAAGGGGGGGGTGGGGGGGTGGTCCAGGAAAGAGAGTGACCTTGAAGACCTTGGGGAGTGGGCTTTTAAACCTTCTTGAGGTTTTCTATCGGCTCTTTTATTGTTGGTTAAAATTGTTTTTGGGGACCAATGACTTTTGCACAGTTTTGATCCTTAATTTGAATGATTATCTGTGGGCTGGCAGGGCCCTGATTCCCTGGTGCCCAGCAGTCTCCCACCTCCCAGCTCTTCTCTCACATCCTCACAGAAAGGAGGGTATGGATGGCTGCTTTAATTCTTCCTGGTCCTCTGCCCTGCCTCATCAATCATGTGGAATCCAAGATGGCACCACATTGTTTCTGCAATATGCAGGCTGATACAGAAAATCTAGCTCAGGAAGCAGAAGTGAAACTTGAGCAAGCCCCGTATTGGTACCCCTGCTACTGGTCCAATCAAAACTCATCCACCAGGGGGGCTATATCATCTGTGTGATGATGGCAGTTTGGGCTCTAACCCAAAGCTTTGCTTCCTGAGCCTCATCAGTGAATAGAGAGACCTGCTTCACCCTACTCCAGCCTCTGTCTCTTGTTCTCCATGAACCAATCCTCTTGCAACAACAGTATGATGCTGAAGGAAAGATTACAGGGAATATGGACAAATAAAATACCAAAAACACAGGAATTATGAAGACAAAATATTTTTTTCTCTATCATTTTTGGTAAGAGAGGTAGTAGTGGGGCTTGCTAATAACTCAGGACAGATTAATATGAGAAGATTTTTAAGTCTCAGGCATGACAGACAACCAAGTATATATCAGCTTAACAAAAGTGTGCGCATAGGGGAGGCAATTAGGGCTTTAAGAAATAGCATGGGAAGTCCTTCTGGGCTTTTTCATTACTGTAGTATAGTAGGGTCAGTTTTATCCCCAAAAGGGAAATCCCTCAGAGGGAGGTTTATGGACGCTCTATTTTCAGGAGTCTCTGCTTTAGTCAGATAAGATTTCTTTCTCTATCTGTGGTGACACAATGTTTTCTGTTCAAAGTAATCCTTATGCCATCTTGGATTTTTAGTCCCTTTATAACTAGAGTTAGTAAATATCAAAGCTGATCCTCCATAGATTAAAAACACAAGAAATGTTATAAAATATGAAAAGTTTTCAAAACTGTAGTCTAAGTCTGAAAACCTAGAAAGTTTAACGCGTGTTTCTCCAAATACATATGTTGAAACTGAATCACCAAGGTAATGGGATTTGAAGGTGGGTGTCTTAGAGTTAATGAGGTCCCAAGCATTTACTTTATATAATATGATCACAATACTGATGGAGACAATTCACCTTCAGTTGCTCTCATGACTACATGTAAAATAATGACCATAGAAAAAACAAGAGTGGTCAAAAAAGGGGACATTTCTCACTGTCACCCTGATTGCTTGGATCTTCTTAAGAATCTAAGCCAGGAATCAAATGAAGCAGGGTGGCTAGACAAAATGTGTGGGATTGGATGTGAGGTTGATCTAACAGATGCTTAAATTAAACAATTGGCTGCCACAGTACAGAATGGAAATATAGCATCTTTAGTAAGAGGTTGAGATAACGCCCAGAGGAGGCTTTGGACATCTGTCCACCTTGGTGGTGGAACCTTTTATGGCTTGAATTTTAGCCAGTCCTACTTTTGGTCTCACAGATTGGAAAGACAGTCAATTGAAAATGTTATCTATGGCCAAAGATCTCTCCATTAGTTGGGGATGTCAGAATGAACTTTCAGGTGATGATCCTTGTCCAGCATAGCGGGTGGTAGGTCCCGAGGAAACATTGTCTTGAGTCTACTCAGTTGTTTCTCAAGGGAGCTCCTGGTAAACACAAGTCCTCTTTATCGACAATGATGGCTAAGGAAAATAATTCAGGAAGCCAGAGCTGCCCTGAATATAATAACAACTCATGATGTGCAAAACTTACAGCTAGTGTGGCCTATTCACTCAATAAACAATGGCCTAAAGCACCTGACTTAAACTTATTAATAATTTGAAATAGAGTAAGGTCATCCCCACTCTCAAAACAAACAAACCTTCTAGGTGGGAGCCTAATAGAGTAGTTATACTGTACCCGGCCTGGGGAGTCTCAAATTGCACGGTCTCTGGTAAGTCATTGAAGGAATTTTAATGTTTACTAGAGCTAGGTACAATCCACAACAGGTATCTTCCTTACAGAGATTCCTCCTATGAGTATCTGCCCTAGATCTTCACAAGATAAAGGCAGAGACTGATCCTCATAGTGATCCAGAGATTTCTAGAACATTCCCTGTAGCCAAGACTCATGTTTTAAACAATAACTGCTATTTGGGCTCTAACATATGATACTTTTTTTGTTTTGCAGTACCGAGAATAGAACCAGGAGTATTCTACCTCCAATCTACACCCTCAGCCCTATTTTTTATTCTTTATTTTGAAACAAGGTCTCACTGGGTTGTGAAGGGCCTCATTAAGTAGTAGCTGAGACTGTCTTTAAACCACAATCCTCCTTTCTCAGCCTCCCAAATGCTGGGATTACGAGAATGCGCCACCATGGCCCAGCTCTAACATTTGATTCCTGACTTTAATCTTACCTGCAGTCTGGTGTCTACTATGTGTCTATTGGTAGAACACTCTATTTCTATTAATTTATATCCTACTGCTAATAAGGTATGTGTGAAATAACATACAGAATGTACACCACACAGAGACATACAACATGGCTCGGACTTGGGACAGAGGGAATCATCCTGTTGGCTTTATGTATTGTTGAGTCCTACGAACACATCAGACTTGAAGACAACACTCGTCCTCTCTGTGAAACACTACCAGTAACATCTATCGCAGCTAAAATAGCCCGTGTGCCAACATTTACTTCAACTCTTGCAAATGAATTAGTTGGACTGCAGGATTTAGAAGTCAAGTGTGAAATTAATATTACTGTTATTAACTAAGGAGTTAATAGAACATGGACCACTCCCCATTGAAGAGTCTCCTTTAAGGCTCCCCAGCAATAATAGTAGACACCCACTGTGGCAACAGAATATTCATGATTGGGAATCACTTGATGGCCAATCATGAGCTTGTGTGATTAATTAATTTTAAAATACTCTAGTCCAGATGGAATACCAATACATTTATGGGATTACAGAAACAAAACTGTAACTCTTTCTCATCCCCAGGCTGATGATACACAGAAGCACTGCCAACACTGTATGTCCTTACAAATACTGGCAATTTTTCCTGTTATTTATAATAGTCTCTCTCTCTCCAATACATGCATCATTTATCGCTCATTTCTATAGCTGAGAGAAGGGCACATTTTCCATGGATCAGTTTTCTGGCTACTGATCGATATATAAAAGAAGGAAATGTTTATGATATAAACATAAACTGAGAAGTCAAAGATGACAACCATCTAGGGAACTCTTAACCATCTTGGAAAATTATGTAAAATTTCTGAAAATTTTACATAATCCTCAATTTTATTTTATTTGTTTTATTTTTATGTGGATCATACTGAAATTGGCATACATTTACACAGTGCTTGGTGCCCCACCCTACTTGTGCGTTTCCTTCTCCCAACAATGAGTGTCCAGTTGACCATGCTACATTCACACTCATACACATATTCAAATGTAGCTCCTCCACTAATCAACCTCAAATTTCTTTCTTTCTTTCCCTTCCTTTCTAGCTTTGCTGAGGTTTCCTCTGCATCATCTGGAGTCCCGCTTGTATCCCTAATACTCCCTTGTTTGGGCGTATTAGAGAAAACATATGTTCCTTCTGTTTCTGTGCTTGGCTGATGTCATTTAACATAATGTTCTTCAGGTCTTTGTATCTTCTTGTGAATGACATGACTTTGTTCTTCTTTATTGCTGAGTAGAATTCCATTGTGTGTATTTCCCATAATTTTGCAATTCATTCATCTGTGGATGGAGACCTAGGTTGGTTCCATATTTTGGCTATTATGAATTGTGCTGCTATGAACATGGTATGCATATGTTACTGTAGTTCTTTGATTTCAACCCCTTTAGAAAGATACCCAAGAATTATATCTGCAGTACTGCAAAAAAAAAAAAAAAACTTCAACTCAAAGAAAAGTTTTGCAGCAATCATTGGTGTGCAGCATTCCAATAAGTTGAACCATAAATTGGACCATAATAATTGTATACACTTATAAAGTATAGGATGATAATTCAATACCTGTTTTCAATGACCAAACAACTGTTATAAAGCAACTTGAGAAAATGTATTTAGTCAAAGCTCTATGAGACTCTATCATAAAAAATTTTAGATACATTTATTTCTTTCTATCCCAGAAGATTTTTCAGAGTCTTGAAAAATATTTTCCTTTGTCCTTTGAAGTATTTTAATACTATTTAATGCTTTAATTTATTTTAAAAATTCACTAAGATCTACCAACTCTGTACAGTAGACCCTTTTTCCATTGAAGGGACCAGGCAGGATGTTTTCAGGGATAGCTATAAATGTGGCGTTCAGCCTGACACCAGTAATAATTCTCCAGGTTTTAGTTTAGAGATAAGTTTATCAGCTTGGCTTGCCATCCTTAAAAATAGGTTGTTAAAGTGAAAAATCCGAAGGAGCTTTATGGCTCCACTCCCCTCAACTGCCTATAGACCAATATTAATCCTGTTTTAATTCAATGACATTTTGAATCTCTCTTGTACATGATTTGTTCATTCCATTACAATAGTTCCTAGACTGCCAAGGCGCCACCATTCTGGAGCCAGACCCATGCAGTTGATCTATTCAGTGTCAAAATAAAATCTGGAAACATTCCAACTGATGGCTAACCCATGAGACCTATATATCTCAGAAGTGAAGTAGTTATCTACTACTTTATGGACTCCTGCACAGTACTACTAGACATAATAAATTCAGATAAAAGGCAGCCAAAGATAACAGTCCTAGAGAACTACTCACAGAATTCCTATAATCTATAGCAATCAGCTGAGCACACAAGTAGACTGTTAGGCTCAACCCTTAGCAGAATGGATGGTGGCTGTGACACTTGGATGCTTGTTTTACAAGCTGCTGCAGTATGAAAGTTTATTGATAATACTCCTTCCCTTAAAAATCATTCATATGTTTTTATGCTTCCCAAGATAAAAAAGTTTTACCAGAATGATCCAATGAAGAGCAAGATATGCTGATTATTTTCTAATACTTAATTATGCATGCTTTGAAATTTGCATAATTCCATTCATTGTGTTTGACTATTTAAAATAGGAGGCTTTGGAATCTTCCTAGTTTTTTTTCCTAGAAAAGTAGACATTTGGCAACTGGGGCTCTGGTTATATATAGGGCAGTACTTCCACATTCTTTGTGACACATTAAATTTCTTTGAGGCTTACTTTTGTTATACATCAAATTAGAGATGCATACTCACACATATATTTATGTATACACACGTGTATATAAGTACACACATATAAATATACACACATGCACATGCATACATACAATTTCCTATCACCTATTTCTAAAATAATTTCAAAAGAAGCTTCAAAAAATTAAAAAGATATACTTTGATTAAATACATATATGAAAAGTAGCAAATGGTGAAAAGATAATGATTGGAAAAGTCAAAGATCTTTGATAAAGTTTTTAAGCAATAAAAAGAAACTAAAACATTTCAATTAGACAATTTACAGATTCATTGTTGCTTTAGAAATAACTACATCAGCAATATACAGATATAATATCTATATTACATATAATTATTTAATGTGTAAAATATATGATATATTATACAACTATATAGATATGTAATATGATGTGTATATATATATATATATCATATATATAAAACAGTTCAGGAAAAATAAATTTGTCATTTACTCTTTTATTTAATAGATCTTTTAAACTGAAATAAAAAAGAGACACTAAAGGTTTGTATTTTCAATTGGGTTACCTATTACATATGGGGATGGATCTGAAATGTCATATCTTAGTGACTTTGTTTCTTATACACATAATAAAAATTAAAATGCTTTTTGCTCTGATTTTCATGACACAAAAGTTAAATTCATGTACATAAATCTTTGTATCAACTCCATTAGATTACTATTAATACTAAATGATTAGTAATTTATCTAGTGGGACCCACTTGTAAAAGAAAAAGAAAAAAAAGAGAAAAAATTAGAGAGTTCTCAAGTCCCAATATAATGTCTTGAAATATAATTTATTAAAATATTAAGAATATACATGTACATATAATGTATACTGAATATAATACAATTTCATAAAATGGTCCAGATAATAGCGTTCTGTAGTGTACCATGAGCTTCATGCATTGCTTTTGTGAACCAGCCTGGATGCTGAGCTATTCATCCTTAAGTTACAAGGCCCTTGACTGACTGAGGGGCCACCAAGCTGGGCAATAAATATGTCACCAGGACTTCTCACCCATTCAAATATTCTATGGTGTCAACAGGCAACTTTCCAGTCATTGTAGCTTGGCCTAATTAGAGGCAAATCTAGATTTCCAGATGTTAAGCATAGAAAGTTAAGGAAAAGAATAGAAATCTATGACTGTTCTTCATCCGGTTCTTGAGTAAAACAAATAACCAACTCAAATTATAAATGAATAAAAACAAGAAGAAACTCAACGTATGTCTAATAGAATATTTCTTACTATGATTGGCAAGTTTCAATCTAGATTTCAGAGTGTGTGTAGAATGAGCAACTTTTCTCAGATTCCAGCTCAGATCTCAGAATAATAGGTATCTAAATACCTAAATTAAATATATTTGGATACATGACTTTTAAAAGAGAACTCTGAAGTCTTACTGCTACAGAGATTTCCATGGCATGTGAAGAACTGTAAACTGTGCACTTGACTGTTCTAAGACCCTGTACCACTCTTAGCGTACCCATGCTGTGTTTGAGGATGCAGGGCTCTTAAAATTTTTTGAGTCTCAAACTACAGAATGAATGATAGTCAAGTAGACTTTCAGTCTTGAACTCTCATATCAAATAATCAAATGGATATTTTAAATTATGAGGATATAATATTATATATTAGAGTTCTATTAGTCACATCAATCTTTTGTCTTAATTATGAGAATCTTTTACAAGATTAAAGCCCCATGACAGAGTAGTTTATTATAAAGTTGGTATCATTTATCGTTTGTAACCATTTCAATTGTGACCAATGTCTCCATGAATGTACAGGGAAGGAGAGAGGAAAAATAGACCTATAACCAAGTTAAATGCTCAGAGTCCTTGTATGAGTTTCCAGAAGGACAACCAATTACCTGTGCAGAATATTTTAGTAAATGTGACTATGAACCCTTACAGTGTATCTTTGGTGGGTCATCATCTATACAAATTGGTATTATATTGGATGCAGTACATCTCTCTGAAACTCAGTTTTCTGTCTGTCAAATGAAAAGGTTAATTTTGTAACATCTAGGCTTCAGTTTATCCCTGAAGTTTTGTCCTAGAATCCAAATACTTCCATCAAGAAAGTTAGTAGGCTTTCTGATCCCATGAGAAAACACAACTTTTGTTTCTCTGTATGTGAAATTATATGTGATGGCAAGAAAAGATGCTAATATTTCTTTTCCCTCAGAATAATCTCCTTAAAATTAAATAAATAGAAATTATCAAATAGATTATTTCTAAAATACTGAACTAAATTCTTACATGTCATTTTTCACCTTTCCAGTACTTTATAGATAGACTTACTTAGCTTGATGGATCTTTTTTGTTCTACTTTTTCTTACAGAACTCACACATTTCTAGCTTCTAAGCCAAGATTTTAGTATCTACTTAAAGAATATTGTGCTTTTTCAATTTGTTTTGGGCATAAATTAAAAACCTGTGAGATAACAGGGTATCCAAAATGAAAATTATTCTATGGGTACAAAGCCATATTTGGAAATTCTATCACTTCTTTTACTTCTATGTGACAGGTTTTATCAAAGAAAACTTCTCATAGTTTTATAATTAAAGGGAACATGAATGTATATCATACATTACAGATGAAAATTCTTTAGTGTTCATGGTATAGAATTTGTGAATATTAACATTTAGTGTTAATTTTTAACTCACACTAATTGAGTATCCCTTTATATTGTCTCATTTTTGGTAAGGTTATTTTTTATTATCTTTTTCTTTCTTAAGTTAAATAAATCAAGAAATATTTGCTCTATGTTTTATCTCAAAACAGAATTTTCAGTATTTTTATACATAAGATTTGTAATTATGAAACACATTTTCACATTTATTTGAGCATTTTCAGGTTGGACAAATAGTTTGTGTTTTTAAAAATCTTATCCTGAGGTTGATTTGTTCATTTCTAAGAGCATCACTTTTAGTAAAGTATAAGAAAAACCTGATTTTGGAGTCATAGTTTCAATAGGTGCTAAAGGACTTCAATTGAGATTGTTCTATTCTATACGATGGTTTAAAAAGTTGAAATGAGTTCCATTAAAAGTACTTTTGTCCAAGCACTTCAGAAAAGGCTTTATTTGAATCCTTCTCTCTCATCAAATAGGCACTTGATTAAATTGTTTATGTGGTTTGTTATTCAGAGATTGATATCTTGGTAACAATGTTTGTTTTAATAGGAATACACAGGAAATTTTAATGTGACTTGGGACAAATGAGATTCAATAAACAGGTATCCAAGAAATTATATATAATTGCAATTGTGTGTGTGTGTGTGTGTGTGTGTGTGTGTGTGTGTGAAACTTCCTAAAGAACCAACAATTCGTTATGTAAAATAAAATGCAGCTATCTCTTTATACAAGCATTTTTAAATTGCAGGCATATTGGCCAATTCATTTCCATTTTGTCCCAGATCCTAACAGACCTTTATAATTGTCCCCAGAATGTTAAGTGCATGTTGGCAGACATCCACTAATTCATTTCGGTTCTCTGAAACAACTCAAGAAGCTTGCATCTAGACTATGCAAAGCCTGGAGGTGTCACTCAATATAAGAATGCATATCTAGCTACACAGAAGGCCTTGGGTTCAATTCCCAACACAAGAAGAGAAAAGAAAATAGAATAGAAAAGAAAAGAAAAGAAAAGAAAAGAAAAGAAAAGAAAAGAAAAGAAAAGCAGACAATATGCAGAACTGATTTTATCTTTTATGGCTATACCTGATTATAGCTTAAAACCTCACTTTCAATATTTGTATAGAGTAGAATTCATTTTCCATGTAAACCCATATGACTCTTCCAATGGACTCACTCTACCTGGCTCATTGCTAAGTAGCTTTGCTATCAAGATGCTTCCAATTTATATCTGAGAATGTCCACTGTCACTTTCAAAGTAATATTACAATGTCATTTTCCCTTTTAATTTGGATCTATCAATAGGAATGGGATTGGAAAAGGACATAACTTGTAAATTAAGTACCACTGAAATCCTTATCTGTCAATTCCAAAATACTGGAAATTTCAAAAGAACTCTCATTTCTTCAGGCGATTTTTATCATTGAAAATATCTGATCCATCGAGTTAATTTTAAAAAAAGGGTACCAGAATTTGAACCCCAGAGCATGTCACCTCCAAGTGACACTTCAGCCCCCTTTTCAAATATTAAAAAATTAAAATGGGATTTCACTAAGTTGCTGAGGGTCTAGGTATTCCACTGAGGTTGGCTTCAAAACCGATAATCCTCCTGTCTTTGCCTGAAGCCCTAGGATTACAGGCATATACCCTGTGCCCACATAATAATATCTTAACACACTGCATGTCCTTAGCAACCGGGACATTAATGACATATTATTAGCCTTGAATAGGTTACAAAAAGGTATGATTCTTTGTAAACAGTTACCAATAAACTAACATGCATTAGGATATACCTGCTATTTGGCCAGATTTAAGGCTGGAAAAATAGCAACAAAAATAATTTGTAAATTAAATGTGTGTATAAGACTTATAGACAACATCATTGTGTTACTTGTCCATTTATTTTTGAAGAAACTTTGGAGTAAAAAGTAGAGATGATTTGTCGATTTCTGAACTCACACGCAACTCACACGCATCACACATGCACATACACAGAATAAATAGCTAAGCTACCTACCTATGAGCGTATATTTTTTCTGGATCTTTTGTCTTCTTTCCTTTAAGTGCACAAAGGTGGTATGCGAAGACTGATTCATCTTTTGGCATTAACACCTAGGTCCAAATCATCCCCCCCCCCTAGTTTCCAAGTATCCCATCTGACCTATGTGACAACTCATTTTAAAAAATGATGAGCATTATGCTGTGTTTCTTATTAGAAGTATGGATGCAAAAAGCATATTACAAAGGATGAAAAATGTAACTACATGTTGCAATCTGTTTCTTATGTAGGTCATTCTCTTTGATCCTCACTTGAAAGCATTACCATTTCCAGGAGATGGTACAAAAAAATAAAAAGCAATTACCACCACATCTCAGTTAGAGAAGCTTATGGTATTAAGGGTTCATCACATTTTTCTCTCTTCCTCTTTTCCCATCTGAATGACAGTGCTACATGGTTTCAGGCCAAGAAGTTGAGACTTTACTTTTCCATTAGGATTTTTTTCTTCAGCCTTAAAAAAATCAACTTGTGAGTAGGGCTTTTTAAAAGACTACTAAAAAATAAAGAATGCTCATATTTTTACTGAATAAGAAACTGTAACTAGGCAATGCTACGCCTTTTAATACTATCGCTGAATATTAAAATGCCATTACTGTTCTAGTAAAATATTTTACTTTATCCATGATAATTTTTCAATTAAAAAAAGTTTTACAGAACTTTAATAAATACATCAGGTTTAGACATTTTAACACCTCACATGTGAATTTTCACAATGTTAACATTTAAAATATTTACTCTATTTTGCTAACTTTTTATGGGGGAGAGATAGGATGTTTTTATAAATAATTTATCAGTAGAAAAGTGGGGACAGGTGCCAGTACAGGAATTTCCAAAATCATTTAGTTGAAGTTAGTGGCAGATTAAGAGATTTGTCTCTTGAAACATAAACCTCTAATAGGCTACTTAATCCATAGAAAAATCAATTACTTGCTTTGAATATCTGATATAGAGCCATACTTTGGTTAGACTCCAAATTATGTATTTAATAATGCATTCTTATCATTTCTGGAACCTTGATGCTTCATGAGACTTCCTTTGAAAATTTTGAAATATTGTGCTCTTAATTCCTTTAAAATGAATTACAAAGAAAGAAATTTGATAATTATATCTTTCCCCTCAAAACTCCTATGTTCCGTTCAGTTATTTGATTCAATATTATAATAGCCATAAATTAACTAACATTTTATACATTTAGTATTGATAATAATCACCTCATATGTTACTTTTATATTTTGTGTGTGGCACTAAGGATTGAACCCAGAGGCATTCTACCTCCGAGCTAAACCCCCATCCCAAATTTATTTGGAAACAGGCTCTTACTAAGCTACAGAGGGTCTCCCTAAATTATGGTAGCTGAATTCAAATCTCAGATCCTCCTCTCTAGCCTCCCAAGTTCGGGGATTACAAGCCGAGTGCCACATCCTGATTTATGTTAATTTTTAATGTATGAAACTTGAAATGCTGTATTTACAATATATACAACTTCAAATATTATATGGTTCTAACAAATGTACACTTCATTTATGCAATCTGTTTCAAATAAGTACTTTAACTTTAATGATTTCCTGTTACCTCATCCAAGATTGGGTTAAAAAACTAGCAAACAAACATACAAACATTTTTAACAATTAAAATAATTGAAATTATATACATCTGTATATAATTTCATATATATACATATATAGCTATGAATGTGTTCAACAATTTCAACTTCCTCATTCACTATAGAAGACTGTAAAGTTCCTTTATCAATTGTACAGTAGACTGCTCAGTAATAATATATACTAAAAGATATGGGCATATTTTTAGTTAGTTTTTTTTTTTCCCTTCTTTTTTGTGGTACTGAGGGTGGAACCCAGGGGCATTCTACCTCCAAGATACACCCCCAGCCCTGTTTTTATTCTCTGTGTGTGTGTGTGTGTGTGTGTGTGTGTGTGTGTGTATGGTGCTAGAGATAAAATCCAGGGGCTTCCTACCTCCGGGCTATACTCCCAGACCTATTTTATATTTTATTTGGAAACAGGGTCTCACTAAGTTGCTGAGAGCCTCACTGAGTAGCTGAGGCTGGCTTTGAACCTGTGCGATGCTCCTGTCTCATCCTCCCAAGCACGGAATTTACAAGTGTGCACCACCACGCCCAGCTATTCTTTGTTTTTTTGAAACTGAGTTACAAAGGGCTTCATTAAGTACTGGAGGCTGGCCTCGAACCATGATCCTCCTGTTTCATTCTCTCAAGTGTGTACCACCATGCCTGGCATATTCCCCAAAATTTGGCTTTAAAGAAGTGATATAACTGAATATTATACGGTGGGCTGTGAGAGTAAACCCCAAACAGGAAAACTAACAAGAATAACCTTTACTATGTGTTGGTCCTCAGACATGCAAACTTGCTGTGAGGTTTAAGGGGTTAAAAAAATATAATGAGAAATATGAGATGTTCTCCATGATTAAGTTGCCTCATAATTCTCAAAACTCAACAGAAATTATAACTCTTCTGAAAAATAGCATATGCAATGTATATTTTTAATTTATTTTTCTATTGGTGCACTGTAGTTATACATCTTAATGGAATGCAAGATAGTAGAGGAACAAGAATTTTAATAGCTGTTACTAACTGAATGTCCGCTGTAAAGAATTATAATAGCTGTTACTAACTGAATGTCCGCTGTAACTGAGGCCCCGTGTTAAGCACTTTAGTTCCTCCATGTTCTATAAACCTCAGAAACAATTTGCACATGAGTACTATTGTCCGCATTCACAAATGATGAAAGGAATTTACCTTACATATAAGTTTTTGCCCCAATGTTACTTATTTTTTTTCATTTATTTATTTTTATTATTATTGCTTTTATTATTATTGGTTTTTATTATTATTGGTTTTATTATTATTATTTTTTTTTTGCGGGTCTGGGGATGGAACCTAGGGGCATTCGACCTCTGGGCTACAACCCCTGCCCTATTATTTTTTATTCTTTATTTTGAAACCGGGTCTCACTGGGTTGCAGAGGGCCTCAATAAGTAGCTGAGGCTGTCAAATAAGTCAATAAGTAGCTGAGGCTGAGGATTGCAAACCGCAATCCTCCTGTCTCAGCCTCCCAAACGCTGGGATTACAAGTGTGCGCCACCACACCTGGCTTAATTTTTTATTTTTTAAAAAGTATAATCTTTCCCAAAGCTGGCATCAAAGAAATGTTATATCAAAAATATCACATTATGTTACATAAAGGTAGAACCCAAATGAAAACTTGATGATAAGAATAAATTTTACTATGTTTTTGCATAGGTTTTATGTATGTTACATAGCAGCACACCTGGATTTGAAGAGATGTGTTTGATATCAAAGTACTCAGATACAATCACTGTGCTAGATATTTTTCCCCAAATAAACTCATATGGATACAGGATCTGCAGGACAAGATTAGAGCAGCCTTCACCACCAGCCAGAGGGTAGTTGTGTGGCAGGAACAGACCTGCCACCGTTCTGAGTACATCAGCTTCCCTGGAAGTAAGTCAGGGAAAGAAGACAAAAAGCTTTTCAAACTTTCTTGGATGGCAAAAAGAGATGCTCTTCATTCACCACCTACACTTTGAGACCCACAAATATTTTCTAAATCAATGATTTTTCTATTTGAATATCTTGAAGAAGGCTATACTCACCAAAGTCACATATCGGTTATAAGAATATCAAATAAGCCTTTATGATAAAGCTAGCAAAACCTCCAAAAGAACAACCATGTATTGAGATGAGCCCAAGGTTACTGTTCCCCATGTCATGAGGAGGTGGAGGACACGGTGTTGGAAAAGGTTTATACCTCCAGAATTTCTCATTCCAATACTGGAACCAAGTTCTAAGCCCATTAAACATAGATATGAAGAACTTGGTATGATAAATATGTTAAAAATGTGAAAAGAAATATCCTACTCCTAGACCCTCAGGGTGGTTAATTAAAATTGATTTAATATTTTATTATAGCTCAGGCTAAAGTGAATTATGGTTAGGAGGGATGGGTATCTTTAGCTCAAAAGCAGCGTGGATTAAAATTAACTTTATATAGGAATAAAACTGAGAGTAAAAGTTATCTCATACTTTTTGTTTTTTGGTCCTGGAAATTGAAACCAAGGGAATTCTATCTCCAAGTTACACCCCCTGCCCTTTTTTATTTTTATTTTAAAACACGGTGTCACTAGGTTGCTGAGAGTCTGGCCAGGTTGCTAACGTTAGCCTTGAACCTGTGATCTTCCTGTCTCAGCTTTCCAACTACTGGGATTACAGGTCACCAGAGGGACTCTAGACAAAGAAGAAGAAACCTTAAACGAGTAAAGAAGGTAGCCAGAAGGAGATGGGAAGCAGGAAAAGGGAAACTCCATAGAGCACGTGATGTACATCCATGATCATATCAAAGTCAATCACCAAGCTTAACATGAGAAGGAGGAAGGGGAGAGGAAATGGGGTGGGAATCGGGGAAGGGCTAAAGAAGTGACATGTGCATGTGTGCCTCCGCCATCTTGTACCTCATTAAGATGTATGACTACAGTGCACCAATAAAAATATATAAAAAGAATGCTTTTTTATGGAACAACAAGTGAGGAAATGGGACTTTTACAATGCCTCTCGGTTTCATACAATATGACACTGGCTACATGTTTTCTTATCAAAGTGAACAAAAATAACACAACTCAAAGCTGCCCAGTGTGCTGAGAGAGGAAGGTCACAGGTGCGAGGCACCTTAGCAAAACCGTGCTTCAAAATACAAAATAGGTCTAGGAGTGTAGTTCAGAGGTAGGACACTCGTGGGTTAAATCCCCAGTACTGCCGCTCTTCCCCAAAATAAAGGAGTTATATCAGAGTGAACACAGTGACAACAGTTGACAGAGAAACCAAAGGGGGACAACACTGGCCTTCCTAAATGACCTTTCCTTTGTGAGGACACAGGAAACATCACGTTTCATAGATCTACTGATATTTCTGACATGAAAGTTTCAAGCTTTACTGGATACTGCTGAAATGTGTGGTCGGTATTCACAATTAAAGAGTTTGGATGGATTTTATTTAGAAGTGAAAGCAAAAGCGGATTATATTTTATTTAAGCAAATCTGCCATAACCCTGAATTATATTAATGGACCTTTGTAGGCCTGTGGGACCCAGGTAAGAATGGTAAGGTGGTGTAAAGTACTACCTTTCCCTGTAATAATAATAATAATAAGAAGAAGAAGAAGAAGAAGTTATAAATTATATTATATATTATTATATATTATATATAATTTTGTGGTACTGAGGATGAACCAAGGGGTATTCTACCTCTGAGCTACACCCCAGCCCTATTTTTTATTCTTTATTTTGAAACAGGGTCTCACCAAGTTGCAAAGGGCCTCACTAAGTAGCTGAGGCTGTCTGTGAACAGCTATTCTCCTATCTCAGCCTCCCAAAGGTTGAGATTACAAGTGTATTACGTGCCAATCTGTGATATTATATATTTTTAAATATCACAGGAAGAGAGATTTCTGACCCAAAGCAGTCAATAACTGATGACAAATTTTAGTATGTTGCTTTCCTAAAGCATGTTTACAAGTTTCTACCATAAACCTAGAGGAATATAATAAATAGCTGATTTTTATAATTTTTCTACTGGACCTGATTACTTGTTAATCTCCTCCTTAGAACCACGTCATATAATGTAAAATATTTGTGAATGCTAACCTATTTTATAGGAACTTTTCTTCTTGGAAACACATTGTTGTTTATTTTTTACTCTCACTCTAACGTCTTCAAAGTTGCATTAATAGAAAGAAAGAATTAATATGCCCCTTTCGGCACTGAATGTTCTAGCAGGGAGAGATATTGATGAAAGAAAGATTCCAATTTATTAGATAAGATTCTCTGTAAGTGAGGCTTGTAGTATTACTGATTCACAATATCATTTGTCAACATGCCATTATAATAAAGAGACTTGGTAATATATCATACTTTCAAATTATGTCAGTGTTTTAAAGCAAAACAAACTTTTGATTGTTTCCCACCAACATTTATCTTCTCTCTCTGTTTCTGAACATTTTCTTTATGAAAAATGGCTAGATTTAAGAGAAACCATATCATTGCACAGGTTTGAAGTTGGCTTTTATGTAATAATTGATAAGAATAGCATAATGCCTTAGAAAAAGCCCACATAAAATCTATTATTCATTCACCAGTCATTTTAAACATTGCTTGGAGCTCTCTTCCTTACATACTGCAGAACTAATCAACACCCTTGAGGCTAAGACAGCTAGTATCCAATGTCTCATCTACTGAAAAGTGGCAAACACTCTTCAGTTAGTTATTTAAAATTGTTTGCTGGCATCTTTTATGCAAGAATAATATAGGCCTCTTAAAAGCTCTTAGTCACTTCATTTGGAAAGTGTAAAGAAATGACCATCGAGACACCGATGTTTTATTGCTGTTTAATTTGATATGTAAATACCTTTTAGAATAATAATCCAAAACAACAAAGAAATGAAAATACAAAAAATATGGTCAGTCCATGAATTTCTAATTTAAAAACACTTCATACCTGTTGTTGAAATGCAACCAAAACAGATTACATACTGAAAAAAATATAAAAAAATATTTTTCAAATATTAATTGCTTAAGCTTTTAGCTCAGTTGGAAAGAATAAAGTGTTAATGAGCTTTTGATCCCCATAAGGGTAAATTAATTTTACACAGAGAAATCTCTAGTCCCTGGCTACAGATTACACCCTGTAATCTCGACTGGTGATCCAATAAATGCATTCAATTTATCACCATGGGGTTCATTGTCAGAAGTTGGATGCTAATTGTAAATTCATTAGTAATAAGGTAAAAATAACTTGGAAAAAAATTTCTACTCATAGTGTCTAAATATTATCATTTTCACATACTTCACATTTTTCACATACATGAATATTATCATGTTCACATATAAGAACATATTAAGAAAGATATTTAACAGAATATAGCAATCAAGGTAACTAGAATTTTGTTTCTGAGTAACCATAATAAAACAATTATATTTTCAAATTTGATGGTATACTCAGAACCAATATAAAATAAATTTAATTTTAAGAAAATTTGATGATAAATATTAAATAATCGTAATGAAACTAATTTGGAATTTGTTAATCTGCTCGTGAGTAGTTACCTATCAAATTCTGTTTACAATGTAGATACACAATGATTCATGCTGAGAATACAGGCTTTCTTCTCTGAACTCAATTAAGATTTCAAGTATATGTTAAAGAAAAAAGGAAAATTAAGCAGATAATATGAGATGAATTAATACCTTATTAATTTCAATAAAATCAGTGGATACTTTGGTACTTTGCTTGATATTATATTAAAATGTTACTTTACGTAGAATATATATATATATTTTTTTTTTTCAGTACTGGGAATGGAATCCAGGGGCATTCTACCTCCAAGCTACACTCACAGCTCTTTATTTTCTTTACTTATTCTTTATTTTGAAACGGGGTTTCACTGAATTGCAAAGGGCCTCACTAAGTAGCTGAGGCTTTCTGCAAACCCAGATCCTCTTGTCTCAGCCTCCCAAATGCTAGGATTACAAGTGTGCATCAACCACGCCTGACTTCTGTTTTTAATTTAACGAATTATGTTATTTTAAAGCACATTAAAGTTTTCTTAACTGAACAGCTTTTTGTATTTATATATGAGAATGTATTCACAAACTAAATAAGGAAGCTTTAATGGTTTTTGACTTTTACTCATGATGAATAAAGCCAAGGTCCCGGTTAAACAAAATAATACAGCTATAATTTGAGTTCTGGATTTTAATTTTTACTTATTTTTATTGCTGTACTGTAATCCCCAGGAAAATGCCTTTCATTTTTGTCATTTTTGTCACTATAGATTAGTTTGCATTTTTAGAATTTTAACTACAGGAACTGATTCAGTATGGACTTTTTTGGGGGGAAAGGAGATTGTCTGGCTCTTTTTTCCCCAAAAGAACTCATCAAGATTGATTTTTTTAATTGATATATTGTAGTCAAACATCTTAATGGAATACAAGGCGATAGAGACATCCATGTACACATCACTCATATAGTCCTTCTCCAGTTCCCATCCCATTTCCTCCCCCATCCCTCCTACTATTGTTTGGCTTAGTGATTGTTTTTGATTTGTTTGTGAATGTACATCTTGCACATTCACATGATGCCCCTTAGTTAGGTTGCCTTATTTGCTCATTTATGGTTTCCTTTTCCTCATCTAGAATTCTCCTATGACCCTTTTTCTCTCTAGCTTATGCATATTAGGAAGAGCATCCGATTTCTTACTTTTTGTGACTGACTAATCTCACTTAGCATAATGTTCTCCAGTTCTAACCATTTCCCCACAAATGACATAGTTTTGTTCTTCTTTATTCTGAGTAGAAAACAGATTTTAAAAACTATGTAATTTTTCCTCAGATACTCCACTATTAGGCAGAGGTGATGAGGACTGGACAAAGAGAAAATGCATTTCCTCCTCCATCTACTCTACAGCACCCATGGTTGTTACCCATGGTTGATTGGACTCATTCAAATTCAAATATAGAGAAAGAATGTCCAATAAAAACATAAATATTTGTTATAATGGAGAGAAATGATTACGATAAATGAGAAAATTATTGGCCATAATGGAGAGAAATTAATTCAATTGCTCATCTATCTTCTTTACATGAACAGTAAGCAAGGTGGTGCACACCAATAATCCCAGAGGTTGGGAGGCTGCACTAGGAGGATCTCAGGTGTGAGACCAGCTTCAGAAACTTAGGTTCTCAGCAACTTAACAAAACCCTCTTTTAAAATAAAATAGGGCTGGGGGTATAGCTTGGAGATAGAATGCTCCTGGGTTCAATCTCTAGTACCAAATAAATAAATCAATAAATAGCCACTAGATTGCTCTGAAGTTTTATTTTACAAGTAATTTTTACTTCTTTTATTTTGATAGGTTTCATTTTTTATGAGTGTTACTCAAATAGTAAAACTAAAGAAAGTTTTTTTTTTGTTTAACTTTTTGGGATTTTGGGGAAAAATCATTTTCTGTACCATCCCATTTACATGTTTTGGTAGATTGTTTGATATAAATGTGTTCAATTTTTATTCCCCTAGTGAGTTGGGAAAATGAGCTTTTGTTCATACCTATGTTTTTACCAAGGTGAGTTCTCCCTTATAGCAAGAAAATATGTCTTTCAATTATATTCAGGCCCTAAGATACAAGAAATATCAAGTTCACATCAAATGTATCAAAAGTATTGCAGTGAGAACTCTAAAGTCTTTTCCTGAATTCCTCTAAAGTGTCACTGAACAGTTGCTGCTAGCCATATGTAGCTACTTACACTAAGAAATAAATAAAACTTAAAAATTCAATTTTCAGTTGTACCAGCCCCATTTCAAATGCTCAGTTCTACATGTGACCAAACGCTGCCATTTTGGAGAGAGGTGATTTATACCATGTCCATCACAGGGTTTCTCTAAAACAGCCATGTCCTGCCTTAGCTGAGGCAAGTTTAAAAAGAAATCTAAAAGCCAGGTGTGGTGGTGCATGCTTGTAATCCCAGTACTTGGGAGGCTGAGACAGGAGGATCATGGTTCCCGGACAGCCTCAGCTACTTAGTGAGGTTCTCAGCAACTTAGTGAGACCCTGATACCAAATAAAACATAAAATAGGTCTGGGAATATAACCCAACGGTAGAAAGCAAAAAAATCTAAAGAATTCAAACATATGTGGTTTTGAAACTTTCAAGGCAAGGAGAATTATTTATTTATTTATTTATTTAGGTGCATGTGGATCAAAGGATTGATCCCAGGGGTATTCTAATTCTGAACCACACCTCTAGCCCTTTTTATGTTTTATTTTGAAACAAGGGGTTGCCAAGTAACTGCACACTGATTTGATTTGCAACCTGTGATCCTCCTGTCTCAGTCTCCCAAAGGCTGGGATTACAGGCACACACCACCTCCTCTGTCTATGAAGAATTACTTTTAATTATGTCTTCAACATTTGTTGGTCAAATATTAGAGGAAAAGGGGCATATAAAGACATCCAATAGAGAGCTTACATGTACTGCCTTTGTTAGAATTTTTATAATTGCATGTCAAAAAATTAACAAATCACTATTTCATAGATGCCTATCATATAAAACATACTTGAAAGTTTAGCTGGAATAGCTGTATACACACACACACACACACACACACACACACACACACACACACACACAACCAGAAATTACTATTTTAAAACAAACACTTTATTTTAAAGAGATGTTAACTAGCCTGACTTAAAAATGTGTATGTGGCCACTGTTTGGAACTGAGTTTTTACTGCAGAACCTTAAGAGGACAGCGCTTAATGGAGTCACTCATGCTAAATGCCACAAAACTCAAATAGAAACCTCAAGGAAGCCAAAAAAATCCCCAGACAGACCAATTTATGTTGAAACAGGAGACAACAATCAATTGGAAAGAAGCCAAACAATCTCAATTGGAGTGAGGAGGAAATCCCCTCTGCTTTAACTCTTATGGGAAAATTAACCAGAAATATCCTGATGATAACCAATCTGTTGGTTTTATTATTCTGATTACTTGTTTCTACTTTACAAAAGCAAATCTTCAGCTATGCCCAATGTAGCACCTCTCAAGTTCCAAAGTAGATGCTACCAGACTCATGAATTTTAAATAAAAGCTGATAAGATCACTTAACTAAATCTATTGTATCTTTGTCTTTCTACAGGTATCACTTGAGAAATAAATATTGAATTAGAATTATATGGTCCAATCACATTACATCACCATTTAAATGAAGGAGTTAATTGATGCTGGGTACAATTCAGGGCATAATACGTGAACAAACTAAAATTTTCTGGGCATGGCAAATACTTTTACTTCCTCATGTATAAGAGTCTTTCTAGAAAAAATGCCTGCCCCACCGTATCTCAAATATTTCACTTTTCTTGTGTCTTTAGAGTTTATGTTAATTATCATCATAAGTCAGTAAAGCATCTCCTGATCTTAGGTTTAATGGGACCCATGTAAAAGTGTCTCATAAAACAGTATACCTTTGACTAAATTATGTATGGTGTAGTGTGGTGGTGGTGGTGTGTGTATGATACTGGGTATTGAGCTCAGCGGCATTCTACTTCCAAGCTACACCCTCAATCGTTTTTTTTTTTTATTTATTTATTTTTTGGGTTGAAACAGGGTCTTGTTAAGTTGCTGAGACTTGCCTCAAATTTGCCATCCTCCTGTCTCAATCTTTTAAGTACTGAGATTGGAGGCATCTGTCACCACACCCAACTAATATTAGCTTTTACACTAAGAAATTAACTTCCTGGGTTCTGGATCTAATGGCTATTTTGGTTAACCATTATATCTGCAACACTTGGTAATGGTAGAGAATGTATGTATAAATTAATATAAGAAACAAATGCATGCTATCCAGGCTTCTCCATGATACCCGTCTCTTTCTGTACTCCTATTTAACTGGCATTCACTCAGGCTGTGGTGGTAGTTTATGTTAGTGGGTGGGAGGAAAAGACCACTTTTGGATCATTTCTGTAAATGCTACCCCTTCTCACAGCAGATTTCGACCTCCTCCTCTTTACAGATCAACACCACACTTTCAACATGGTGTAGTGAGAAGTATAAAAATGTAGGAGTAAGAACACTTCTGTTCTTCCTTATGCTATTTACCTGCTGCCTGACCCTGGGCACCAAGCTTCTGTTTCCTAATCTGTGAAATGGGAATAGAACCACCTGTCCTGCTTTATTCTCTTGTGCCTAAGGGTCATATGATCTAATTATGTAAAAAGATCATTTGAATTCCAAATTATTGTTTAAGACTAGGGAAAACGCTGGAGCTTCTGAATGGTATGGTTCCTATGTTTTGCTTAGTTCCTGCTAAATTTAATGTTTTCCACTTCAGTGACATTTTTTCTTCTGTCTTGAAACATAGAAAATGCCCCCTCTCCTCTCCTGCTGGTATTTGATTCTCCATCTGTCTGTCATTCCTTTTTCACTCTTTTTTTTATTGTCAGACTTATCGCCTTTTTTCCTAATAGTTAAGTATTCCATAAAACCTGATAGTCTGGATTCCTTCCTATTCTCTTATCAAATATATCCCCACGAGACCACCTGCATGCCACATCTGATAGCCATTTTACATGTTGGTTCTACCTAAAACAGAATTTACTCATTTGACATTTTCTCCCAATTTATAAACACACAGAAACAATGCAATAGAGCTAGTCCACAGTCTTATCTCAGGATTATTTTGAAGGAGGTTCTATATTCCTATTTAAACTCCACATAGAAGTAATTATAAAATTATTTTCCATCTAAAATAAAGCACACCAGTAATTGACAAAAATCATCAAGTGAATGGTCTATGTACTCTGAGATTACGCTTGAGGAACCAAAATAATTTTTCTGAACTGTTTGGTTTTGTTTGCAATAATAAACACATCACAAGCACCACCAACAATAGGTGACCAAAAACAAATTATTAAAAAAAGCAAGATAAATCCAATATCATCTCTTCCATTACCATTCCAGAGCAAACTTATGACCTGATAAATGTAAAACTAATTACAATACAATACAACTAAATTATTTAATATATATATATAATATATATGATATGGGTACATGTATATATAAACATATTATATATCTATATCTAGACATATTCTTCTTTAGAAATAAATACTGCATGATGATGAAATAGAGGTAATTTTACTTTTACCTTAATGGTCTATAAGGCAATTCAGTCACTGCTTAAAAGTGATTTTTATTGACCTCCTACTTTATAGTAGTTACTGTCCTCCTCCTTAAATTCTACCTTCTTCAAGGCTCTCTGTTTTAATGGATGATAAAATCATAAGTAATTATATGAAATTTTAACAAAAACAATTATGGTAGTTGTTAAAAAGACCACACATAAAACATAATGGTAGAAAATATCATGAGCTAGAGACTTACTTAGATTCACACACGTGGAAAGGATAAGGATCTGGGATCTTTATCAGGTGTGAGATGGTGGTAGTTGATAGAGACTTAATAGACAGCAGTAACAGATAATATCTACACAAATGTACATGATGAATTAAAAAAAGCTTTGTGTATGGGCATAGAAATTTGAAATTTACATAATTTTTATGTTTGATGGAAAATGTCTTTAAATTTTTTGCAACCATTTAAGTATGTAAAAACCATCTTATATTCTGGGAAATAATACTCAGTGGGGTGTATTTGGCTTGTGGGCCATAGTTTTGGCAACTTATCTTTTAGAACATAGAAGAATAGTCTGGTCTGAAGAAATCAGAAAGTAATTAAATCATAAAAATGAATGAGACTGCATAGAAAATGAAGTGTAGAAGACTATAAATTATGATTCAGGAGCAAGATTTGAAAACTTTTATAGTTAAACATCAAGTAGAGAAAGAAGAAAGTATTAGGAAAACCAACACAAGACAAGTAAAACAATAGAAAAAAAAACAGAGTATGGGACCATGAAAGTGATTAAAAAAAAAAAAAAAAAAAAAAAAAAACACCTGATGGTTTGTCACTAGAGAGCTGGCCTGGCCCAAGAGCAAAGCCAGAAGGTTTTCTGTTAAGTGTAAACCTTGTCACAGAATGCCAGTGTGGAATAAGATTACATCACAGCCAGGATAGAGTGAGACAAAAACAAGAGTGTCATTGTTTCTGAACATAGACAAAAACAAAAGCAATGTGAAAGCTGAGGATATAATCCTTCTTCCCAATGACCACGAGGAACTGTGCCTCGTCATTAATTGTTATGCTCCTTCCACCTACTATAAAGGTTTCAGTTTAGACTTTCCTGTTATCCCTCATAATAACTAGATAGCAAGGTGAAGTAGGGCTTGGTTGCTAAGACATGACTTCTGGAAATGTGGATGTGAAGATTATGTATCCTTCTTCCTTCTGCTTGCTCTTTGCTTTCAGCCTCCAGGATGTGAGAATAAAGCTTTGTGAGTTTGATCGATCTCTCTCTCTCTCTCTCTCTCTCTCTCTCTCTCTTTCTCTCTCTATCTCCTTCTCTTTGCTCTTTCTTTCTTTCTTTCTCTTTGTCTGTTTCCTGTTAAGCCTTGAGCTTCAAAGATGCTAGCCTCTCTTGAACTGAACACCCAAATCTCCCAAAACTGAGAGCAAATAAATCTTTCTCCCTCTAAGTTATGTGGTCAGTCTTTTAAAATTATAGCCATAAGAATGTTAACCAAGACGAACATTGGTACCAGGGGAGTGAGGTTGCTGCTATTTCTAATCAGACCTTGTATTTCACAAGTCTTCAGAAATGTTTTGTGAGAAAAATTGGAAGGACTAGACTGCAGCTAGAAAGGAAAATTGTAGATATTGTGCACAGAAGATTTTGGAGGACAATAAGCACTCTATAAGGAAATATAGTAGAGCCAGGCATGATGGCACATGCTTGTAATCCCTGTGTTCAGAAAGCTGAGATGGGAGGATTGTGGTTTGTGGACAACCTCAGCTATTTAGTGAGGCCCTCTGCAACTCAGTGAGACCCTGTTTCAAAATAAAGAATAAAAAAAATAGAACTGGGGGTGTAGCTCAGAGGTAGAATGCTCCTGGATTTCATCCCAAGTACCACACACACACACACACACACACACACACACACACACACACACACACAATGTAGTAGAGCTGAGTGTGGTGCCACATGCTTATAATCCTAGTATTTGAGAGGCTGAGACAGGAGGATCCAGGCTCACTTCCTGCTTCAGCCACTTAGTGAGGTCCTCTGTATTTCAGTAAGACCCTGTTTCAAAATAAAGAATAAAAAATAGGGCTGGGGTGTAGTTCAGAGGTAGAATGCTCGTGGGTTCTATTCCCAGTACTGCAAAAAATTATTGTAGATATTGATGTCTGCATTCAGCAATTTGTATTTCAGGAGTAGAAAGTAAAACAGAGAGACTTTATAGATTTGAAATTTGGCCAGAAAGAAATCTGTATATCTGGGGCCAAGGGAGATGGTTTGAAAAAAAATTAGGATGGATGAAAGAAAGAACAAAGTAGTGACCGTTGGGGAGGTTGAGCCAGAAATGGCCATGGTGAAGGCAGGACCAGTACTGGCCCAGATAGAGGTGGACCCTGTTGCTATGATTGAAAAGGGCCCAGTGGTAATGATTGAAGAGTCTGTGACTACCTTTCCTCCTTGTGGTTGATTTAGGTGCTCATGTAATGTTGGCTTTGCTAGGAAAAAGGGTCATGGAGATTTCTTCCATAAATTAAAAAAAAAGGCCTGGGGAGCCAGCCAGCATATTACAGTGTCAGAATCTCTGAAAGAAGGTTTAAAGCTGAAAGTCACAGAATCAAAATAGAAGAGTAAGGTATGCCACCCATTGCAATCAACCAGGCCATTGTGGCAGTGCTACAAAAGGCCTCTTGGAGATCACATCTCACCACCATTTGCCCCAGATGCCATAAGTGAACCTGCAAAATTAAGTATTTGCCCTGCTGGATTTTAATCCTGTCTTGGTCCCATTCTTTCCTTCTCTGGTCCTAGTTATCTTTTGGAATGTGAATGCTTACACTATGCCATTGTACATTGGATGTATGCAACTTGCTTTTTGCTTTTACAGGGGCTCACAGCCCAGAGTTTTCTTTGAGTCTTAGAGAAGAATTTGGACTTTGGAAAATTATTTTTTGGCGGTACTGGGGTTCTTGGAAACTCTTCTACCTCCGGGCTACACTCCCAGATCTAATATATATATTTATTTCGAAACAGGGTCTCTTAGGCCAGCGAGACTGGCTTCAAACCAGTGGGATCCTCCTGTCTCCACCTCCCAAGAGTGGGAATTACAAGCCTGCACCACCACACCTGGCTCAAATTTTAAGTGATACTGGAACTGTTAGGACTAAGATCTCTTGAAGATTAATTAAATGCCATTTATATAGTAGGGTGGCTGTGAAGTCTAGGGTCTCTGGAATGTAGTTTAATGGTTTGGATTTAGAATGTCCCTGTAACCCTCATGAAAACAAGGTAGCAATATTTGAAGTAGAGTTTAATTGCTAAGGGGGATTCCTTAGAGGTGTGGCCTTGGGCCTTGGGGATTATATTTTCTTCTCTTTCCCTTGCTTCTAGCCTCCAGGATGTAAGAATGGTACTTTGTACACTCTCTCTTTCTGCTTCTTGCTGTCATTCTCTGAGTTCTACAGAAGCTATATTCACATAGACTGGACTCACATTATCTCCCAAAACTGTGAGTAAATAAATCTTCCATCTTCTGAGTTGTATAGTAAGTCATTTTGGATTATAACAGTGAGAGTGTTGACCAAGACACGTACTAAATAAAAATTAAGATACACTATTATACGATCCCAGTGTTTTCTAAAAACACCCAGTACAGAATTATTGAAACTTTCTCCAAATGGCCAGGCATAAGCACAAACCCACACTAACAACCTAAAACACTCTTAGAAAAATGCTCCACGGTTTCCTGTATGTTCATTCCCTTTGCCTGTACCATGTGTCTCAGAGTCTAACTTCATTCAGCTGCAGATATATTTCTAGCAGTCTTTTATTGGTGGATACCAACGGAGAATTACTGTTAACTTTGTGAGAAGTCTAATAAGATGGTCACTGAAAAACAATCACTGAATTTGTTTGCATGAAAATAGTTGTAATAGCAAATGGCAATGAAAACCTCAGTCTATTTGAATAGTTGAAGCTAATGTCAAACTGTAAAAGGTTTTTGTGCAAATGCTGACTGCAAAAATAAAAACAGCATGTACAAAGAAGTTGGCAAGTCTAGAAAAAGTTTTTGAAGAAAAGCAAAAAAATTGATATAGATCACCAGTACTTATTATTATATAACAAAATTATAGTTTAGTTCTTAATTTTTATTCACAAAACATTTTATAGATGTTGATTAACACAGCACTGAGTTAAAGAAGATCTTTAAAAAATATTTTGAGTGTGATGCAGTATCATGTATTTTTACCCCAAGAACAGCGCAAAGAGAAAGATTTTAGTGAAATATATTTCAACTATTGCATATTTTACCAGAAGGTAACTAATTGTCTTCCAATCAGCCTAACATATTTTCTTGGCAAAAAACAATTTGTGTAGATAAAATAATCTATTTTATGAGTTTAATATATAAATTATAAAAACTAAAATGCATTTATATAATAAAACTATCAGTACAGCTTTCCCAGGAAGCAAGATAGGAAAAAGTAAATGTCTCTCTAATATACATTTAAAGTCTTTGTGTTTTCATTATTCTAACATATAGAAGTTAAAAATGCCACTGCCCATCATCCAAGCTATGGTTTAAAGCTTAAGCAGGATTGGTTTTTCTGAATTTTATACCTTTAAAGCAAGGGCTCTCTCTTTTGAGATGCATATTAAATAGAGATGAAACCTTGGAACTATCAAAAGCACTAAGAAACTTTGTCCTCAACATTAGATGCTCTCATGACCTCTTTCATGTTCCTTATTTGCCATCCCCCAAAAATTAAACTCCTGACTTTTTCTTCCATAACTGTTGCACCCCAAGTTAGAAGAGACTTATAGAATGCAGAACAACTACCTTTGCTAATTAGCCTCCTCAAGCCAATCATTTAGAAACAGGTCAAGCCTGGAAAAGCTTCTCAGTCACACATTTCCACGGCAGTCTTTCTCTTCTCAGAAGAAATGAAATCGAGTTCATAGCACATCCTCAGATTCTCACATATGCGTCCCTGCTAATGACATTTTTAAAATTTTTCTCCTTTTCATGACTGATACTTAACATGTACTAAATTTCTCTTAACCTCTTGAAACAATATTGACCAAATCCCTCCTGTGTACCATGATGTAAGTCTATGTTTACAGTAAGTTAGAAGGTATAGATTTATCAAACACATTTTACTGATGAAGAAATGATTTTTATAAGTTGCATAATGGCAAAGATCACCAACTAGTAGTTGAACAAATCTGAGACCCAACTCCAGCCTTGACACCCAAGCTTCATCCCAGTCCGTTTACCCTCTCCTTGTGGCAGGAATGGAGCGCCATGATCTTTAAGGTTCTACATTTTCTCGCATCCCAGTATTTAGTCATTATTCTAAGCCTACGTTTTGCCACGGACTCTGCTCCTTTGCTTTTCAGAACTGAACTGCTTATAATCATCTCAAAAACTTGCTTTCACTTCTTAGACTGAACCAAGTGTACACACGGGACAACTTGTGTTCACTTTAGACTAATCATTTTAGGCTATGAAGTTGTAGATTGACTTCTTTATTTTAGCCAGCTGTGAGCTTTGCAAGGGTAGAAATGGGCTCCATTTGTCACCAGTCTCCAGGGGTAACAATCACTAAACATTTGGCAAATGTGCACCAGTTTGACAGAACTTCCCGCCTTAAATATAAAAGCAAAGAAGTTCCAAACCCTTTAATTTTGTAAACATTATCATTTTAGGATTTCAGGTACTTCTAAATTATCTAACAAAAATGAACATTTAAACATTTTTTATACATAATACGCATGCACACAATTGAAGGTTTGTGCCCATTCATCTATTGAGCATTTCCTAGCGGTAACTTGTAGTCTTGAGGTTTTGCTAGGTCGTGAGGAGTGAAAAAATAGTTCTCACTCTGTTAGCTAGGTGTTTGCTGTATAAGAGTGCAGAATTGGGCCACGAGGGAAGTTTATGACCCATTTATATGTACCTAGCAAATTCACAGTCCCTCCATGTAACAGATATTCTGTAGTACAGGTATCTATTTACCACACTTAGTAACTCTGTGGAGCTTTGTTTGTAGATATTTTGCTAAGTACATTTCCCCAAAGACTTGATCTTAATGGATCAGACAATTCCATGCAAATATGCCCTGTGAGAGGTTTGCTGATGTACATCAACTTGTAAACATTCATTGTCCTGCCTGTTCTCATCCTCACTCTATGCAAGGTGGATACTATCAGTGTCCTACTTGTGCTGCCAGGTGGCATGGCAACTTTGACTCACAAAGAAGTTTACATGCTAAAATCAGCACATTTATTTTTCCTTCTACTAGGATGCTCTACCATTGGAACCCATGTCTCTAGAGATAAGGCAAATTCTATTTTCCCCTCTCTTTTGATCAGGGTGATAGGCAGTATGTAAGAATCAAATCTATGTTTGCCAGGGAGGCTTCTCAAATGCCTCCCATATTAAATCACCAGGTAGTACCGATAGCTTTCCATTCTTGAAAAGTAAATATTTGAACCTGAGCATGCAACAGCTTGCAGGCCACTCAACCGAAGTCATTATGTAGTAGATTTCACTGGAATGAAATTGCTTCCAAAAACAAGCTGCTAGTTAGCAGATATAATACTCAGCATCCCTCAAGAGTATGTTTCAATCAAAACAATGTTAAAAAAGAACAAAGTAAATGAAGATATATTTTATCATTGGACAGTTTCACAACTAATGGATCCTCTACTCACCATGAAATTCTTGAGACTGATGTCTTAACTATTGATTTTCTAATCACTGTCAATGGAATAAGGCATTCTGATTTCTTTCCCTGTGTCATAAATTCGACTTTAAACAGAGTAAGAAGCTTTTAGCAGGAAAATTTTACATCTGTTTATGTCTGAAATTAAAACCACCAGAATTGAAAGGGGAAAAAAAAATAACCAAGGGGGTTTTCAAAATTTAAAACTCTATCATGCATAAATGGAGCTCATCAAAGAAAGTAATTTCCCTGCAGAAAACACTCCATCTTTTGTTTTATGTAAGTTATCAACATGAATATTTTATTCTCAATGAAGCTGGCTTTGTGTTTCATAGTTTTTACTTGGTGTCTCAAATAAATAGGCTTCATTTCCTTCTTCCCACTTTATTATTCAGGTCAGTTGCAAAAAATATATATATATATATATATATATATATATTGCCTGGTGGAAGTAGTAAATATAGATTGAGCTTTACTAATTCAATGTTTTTCATCCTTAGCCCAGTTAGGTTTTGAAGCATAGACATTAAACACTTGAATTTTCATGCAGTAATCATAAAATCTCTTTTTTTGAGGTAGAGTATGTTACCTAGGCTGCCTGTCAATTGGAGAGTCCATCTTAGCTTAGTTTCATTCTTGATCCAAATGATAGCCTAAAATGATGACTCTAGTTGTACAATTGACTATGATAAATTCCATCAGGAAAACTGGAAGTGGCAAACCAGACATTCACATCTATATTAACTCTAGTCATTGGGTTCCATTTGCATAGTGATGCCCTTTAATGAATGATTGTTCTTCCTCTTCCCCGAATAGCTTAAAGTTTGAGTAAGTTGCTTTATGTTCTTTCTCTGACTACATCCTGGTTAATTACATTGTGCGGGATATTGGGGAAGTATACTTCATTGGCAGATATATAAAAATAATGTGCTTTTGTTGTTGTTTACCTTAAAACTTTCAATGACAATTATAAATATGTGTTTCAAATAAGAGTAAATATTACTATTAGTTCTATCTTTTGCGAGTCTATGTTATTCAGATTTCTGTCACTGTGACAAAATAGCTGAGGTAACCAACTTCTAAATAGGAAAAATGTATTTAGGCTCACAGTTTCAGAGGTTTTTGCTCGTGGTTTCTTTGTATAAGCATCTCTTTGGGGCTGTGGCAGGGCAGACATCATGGCAGGGACCATGTGGTAGAATACAGTTGCTCACCTTGTGAAGCAAAGAGGCAAAGATGAAGGGGCCATTGTCCCAATATCCCCTTCCAGGCACATCCCCAGTAGCCTAATTTCTATTAGATGCATCTTTCCTAAAGTTTCCAGCACCTTCCAGTAGTACGGTCTTCTGAGATCCAAGCCTTTAGCACATGAGGTTTTGAGTGACATTTAAGACCCAAACTATAATGAAGTCTAAGAGATGGAATTAAGAAACTAATTTTAATAAAGACTGCAAATATTTGCCTATTCTTAAGCTTTTAAATAAAAATCACATAGGTTAATGCTCTATGTTTTGAGATATTTGGTTAAATAAGTTGTTGGTTAGGTTTTACTTTCTGTAGTTCAATTTAGCAATAATCTTCCTTGTAAAAGATTCAGGTTTTTGAGTCATTATAATTTAAAAGCAGGGATGTTTTTATATTGGTGATAATTACCTTATGCACTAGACCACAGCATTCAAATCCTAACACAAACTCTTAACATCCCACTTGCATTGCTGAAAAGGTATTCATAATTCATTTGATTTCTTAACACTGCTTTGATTATAGCAAGTGCTGATAGAACCCAAGCTGAATATTTAGAAAATAATTCTCTTTAAAGGAGTATAATGAAAATGGAAAACACTATGCATTCTTCAGTTTCCACATAACTTCATATATCTTGTATTTATAACCATCTTAAAACCAGAAAAAGAAATATTGAAAAATAATAGATAGGCAAACATCAATCATATGTGATCTTGCGAGATTAGCTTACTTTTAAATACAGCCCTATAAATAGAGCAAATAATAGTCAGTGATCACACATTAAGTCAAGACTGAGTTTTTGACAAATATGATTTCCAGCTTCCGTCAGTTTCTGGGTTTGGTACAGCATTGCCCTTTAAAAATGAAACAATAAATCAATACCATTCCCTGCGCTATAATGTAAAAAATGACAAAAACTACAGCATAACTCACATAAATAGAATGTTATGCTAATACTCAAATCTCTCACTCAAGGCAATAGAATTTAATTTAGAAGCAAGCCCGTTATTCATCCTTTCCATTAAGCACATTTCAAAAATATAAATAATGTGATTAAACCACATTGTCCCTATTTTATCTTGATGATCTGCAATTATAAATATTTCTTGCCACCTCTTAGCTGCTACATTCAAAATATAAATATTATAGCAGCCAATAGAAATAAATAATTTTCTGAATAACTGGATTTTTTCTAATGTTATTTATAGGCACATTCAATAAATTATAACTATGAAACCCCGTCTTTATTAAATCTTTAAACGTAAATTGTATTTTGGAGACAAATCAATTTAATTTTTCTTAGAAACATCTCTACTGTATGTTTTCCTTTAAGGATAAGAAAAGTGCTTTATTAAAATGTTTAAAGCAGAATGAAAACTGTCACTTAAGAGCTTTACCAAATTCAGTTTTGAAACACCAAAGGCAATTTAAATTAATTACAAGGTGCATCATCTATAATAAGAAAATGGCTTTGAATGCTGATTTTTTTCTGAACAAAACCTAAAAAACTCTTTAACCTAAGGGATTAATAATATAGTCCCAGGCATCCCTCCATATATCTAGGGGATTAGTTTCAGCATACTCCCAATCCAGGATACCAAACTCCACATACCATATCCCTTGTATAAAATGGATAATATCCACATAAAACCTAAGCATACTGTCCCGTGTATTTAAATCATCTCCAGATTACTTATGCTACTTAATAAAATGTAAATAATATGTAAATAGTTGCTGTATTTTACTAGCTTTAAGTAATAATGAAAAAAATAGTTTGCATATAATCATTATAAACACTCAACTATGTTTTTTCAAATATTTTCCATCAGTGGTGGTTTGAATCTGAGGATGGTAGACACTAGGATACAGGGGGTTAATGGTATTTCTTATGAATATTTGTTTCATTAGGGTGATTTGAATTTTAGAAAGTACATTTTAAGTGCTAGCATTTGATCAGTAACCTTGATTCTGGGCTACTGATAAATATTTAAGTTGGGCTGGTAATAAAATAGTCGAGCATATTGCCTCTATCAAAACAAATATTAGTAAGACATTTTTATTTGAAACTTCTCTTAAAGGTTCTCAAATGTTTGTATTGACACTGAATGCTTTTCAAACATATTTTATGCATGCTTTTCTAAAAAAATAAAAGAAACACTTGTTCCAGTTCATGACTAGATGTTTCTGGATAGTTTGAAAGGTTCAAAACTAAGTTCATATGGATTAATTAACTTATTTTTGTTATTAATTATGTATCTATAGCTCTTTACTCTGAAAGCTATATACTTTTAAATTTATTGTCCATTATATTTATAGAAATTTCTATCCTAAAATATTAGCTTCAGTAGTATAGCTTACAATTTTTACTGCCCCCCAAAATGTTGGATTATTAATAAAATTTAAACTGCATTTGTTCATACATATTATTATGAAAGCTACAGAAAGGAGGCAACTGTTTGAAAATTTAGCCACACACACATTTCCACTTTCATCTAAAATATTTATTTAGCATAAGGTTTGAATATTTGGGATACTTTGCTGTTAAATATATTCACTGATTCTTCAGGGGAGGCACACAAGCTACTCTAAAACTACTAAAGAAGAACGCTATGAACACATATGACTAGTATGTTAGAATAAGCAAGACATGTAACAGATATACTTGCTAACATGTCAAAACATATGGTATGTTATTTTATTTATTTATTTATTTATTTATTTATTTATTTATTTATTGGTGGTACTGGGCTTCCTGGAAGCCCTTCTACCTCCGGGCTACACTCCCAGACCTATTTTTACATATTTTAAATTTGGAAACTGGGTCTCCTAAGCCAGTGCGTGCAGCTGGCTTCGAACCTGCACGATCCTCCTGTCTCTGCCTCCCAAGTACGGATATTACAAGCGTGTGCCACTATGCCCGGCTGTTATGTTATTTTTCTATAAATAAAAAAAGTTGTTGCTCTCTCATTAAGGTTTTATATTTCATAAAAATGGTATTACAAAAAGTTAGGCTAAGAGTAATTAAAATTGATGACATGATGATGACATGTTAGAAGCCAAAATTAATGGTTTATGTCTATATTGATCTACCTAATGCTTATTTAATAATCACATTTGAACATTTAGTAACTTTGTATGTGAATAAATTTCCATAGAACTCAGCGCATATTACTTTCTAAAATATCTACTGATACCTCGGTCTTCCAACTATAAGTTTTTTGTTTTTTAACTGAAGTATTACATTGTTTTAATCAAGTTTCTTTTTGTAAAAATAATCATCGGTAAAAACTAAGAATTCAGAGTGAAAAATATGATCTAGAACTCATTTTAAATAGATATGTAGTATAAATTAGTTTTTTCAATAATAGAAGAAGCTGACACATTCTCCTTGCTTAAAGGATGAAATGAAGAATCATTAGATTTTTTGGATTCAATATTGACAACTCTGTTAGATCCAGTGTTGAGCCTAAAAAGAAAAGATTTAGTCAACTACTTATATAATTTTAGTTTGAGAAAAAGGTCTGAAAATTTTCCTCATATCTCTCACTACCAATCACTAAACCTTTTATTTCAACTGAAACAAAATTAATAATTGTATTCCAAACATTCTTTTGACAGATTCAGTATGTTAGAAATCATCACATCATCTACAAAATCAGCTAAAACAAGCACACAAAAACAAATAGAATTTATTTTATAGGCAAAATAAGTGATGATGAATTATAAGATAAATCATTAATACTTTAGAATATGGAAGCAAAACTGAAAAACAATGAGATTTAGGATGGAATAGAGATGGTGAAGGAGATGATTCCCAGAAGATCACAAGGCATAGACGAAACAGAGGAGAATCAGGCTGTAACCTCTAATGCAAAAAGATAGTGGATGTATGTATTGGCTAACCATTAAGTAGAAAAGTTCTATAGAAGATTCAATACCTATTATGTTTAATTTTAGCCTGCAATCTGTGGTGCCACCATCTGAGTAGTAAAAAAAAGAGGATGAAGATGGATGATAGATGGATAGATGGATGGATGGATGGATGGATGGGTGGATGGATGGATGGATGGATGGAGCAAGGTGCTTTCTTGATGGGCACAGGACTTGAAGCCCAGCACTAATTTGATTCACGCCTTTAAAACATTCTCAATTTTCTCTTCTCAATTGTGGCAATTCATCTATTAACTCCAAGTTTCAGATTTCACATAAAAAACACAGAGTTCATAACCTCATTTTAAAGAATGTTATTGCAAGAAATAAAATTATGTGGACTGTAATAAATTCAGAGTAAAAACAAATTTTCGCTGGTTTACATCAGACCCAATAACTAAAGTGAAATATTTTAAGAGGGAAACTAAATAAGGGCATTAAGACACCTAGGATTAATTTTAATTTGACACAGGAAAAAAATCATGTTATAGAAATCACATATTACAGAAAATAAATCTAGTTTCATCTGCACATTTGAAATCTCCTAAAGTCAAGGAATGTTGAAATATATTAGACATAATTTTAGACACAAGTAAATTGTACATGATGATACCTAGATAAATCATAAAAAATGTAATAACTAGAGTTTGTGTACATTTTCATGCAAAATAGAACAGTCCTTAACTTACTATCTTTTATAATAATATTTTTTAAAAGAAAATAAAATATACTTGAAAGTACTTTGAGCTTTTAAAAGTATCAATACATGTGCTGGTATATGGGACTGTGGTTCCTTCTGAGGGGCTGATGTTATCCTGATGATTTCAAGTGGTGTTCCTGGATGGGCTCTCAGTCTCTTCAGCATCACTTTAATAGCTTCATTGCTGGAAATTACTCTACATGTCTGGTTTTCCAGCAACAATGATTAAATAGCTCACATAATTCAGAATCATTCATTTCAATATTTTATTTTAGACTCTATCCATGTACAGAAACTTAAATAAGTGGCACCAAAAATATCTTTATTTATAATAAATTGCTTTAGCCAGTAAGGTCAAATTACTCTCCTTGGGGGCATTATCTTGAATATATGTAAAGAATTAAATAAATCATAGATGATTCTCTTTTTTTTCTTTAGTTCCATTTATCTAGTTAAGACCATACTTCATTTTGAATAACTATAGTTTGGAAGTTTTATGAACCCATTTGACTATGTCAAGTTCAGATTTTTGTTAAATTCAAAATACCCCTAAAAACAAGTGTAGAAGTTTAGGATATTAATGATAACTTCAACAGGTAATATTCAAATTCAGACAAGGTAAAGTGTGAAATAATAGATCCTCTCTTAGTGTTAAAATAACAAATAACCTCGCTTCTTTTTGATCTGGACCAGACATTGAGATCAGAAATACTTCTTTCTAGGTACAAAAAAAATTTAAGTACTCTGAAGTTGGGTACATAAAAATATAAATTTTGCAAATATATAAAAATTACCCAGACAATCATAAACACCAGCAATAATATTTTTATTATAACATCTATAATCAGATCATTGTCACAAAAGAATTGCATTGACATTCTTTTTGGCACTGTTTTTTGGCTTCAGAATATAGTACCTAGAGAAATCCCCTGGTATTATTTGCCATCATCTTGACATATTGCTACTTCTACAGGTAGAAGTATTTGCATCATTGACATACAGCTCCATAGACTTGCTAGCTTATTTTATTTGACATTGGAAGATCATGTCTATGGATTTATATTATAAAAATCTCATGAGGATGTCAATGAAACAACATCCCATTACAGTGAAAGGGAATTAGTGACACTAGAGAAACATTGTATGAATGACTGGAATGCCTCATGGCTGGTAGCTGTGTTTCATTAAAATGGAAAACCCCTTCATTTAATTACTGACATAAATTTCTCCAGAACTTTCCATTTTAAAGTATTTTTACCCCAAAATATAAAGTTCAAAGAAGCAAACAATATAGGTTACATAAAATACTGTGCATTTTTTTTTGTTTTGCTTTGCTGTCATAAATTTTCCCACTATTACTACCATTTCAGTAGTAATATCATTAAAATTGGAAAAGTATTTTATTAAAATGGTATTACTACCTTTTTCAGTCCAGCAATAGAGAGGGAGCTGGCAACTCACTTGTCACTGACTGCTCCAATATACAACCACATAGCATGAGCAAAAAAATTCCAGTATGAATTAAGTCAGTGTAAAAAAGTGTAAGCCCAGTCCTATTTCTGCTACTAATAAATTCAAATTCACCAGGTTGATTTAAAAGCTGTCTGGGGATAAAATTCAACAACTTCAAGTTTCACAGTAGATAAAAGAGCCCTTTTCTTTTATTTATATTTCCATCTTATTTTAATTTCATTTTGAAGTCTGACATCTTGTCCTATTCCTTGGTTCTAACATCTTGGGACAAGTTATTTAGTGACAGATATAGGAATAGCCTCCTCTACAGTTATTCTCATTCACAGCTTGAGAAAAAATGAGTTGGATGTTTTTAAGTTGACAGGAAAGATCCATAAATCTTTCAGATGTTCCCAATTTGGTATGTTGCTAGCCAAATTGCTTTTATTTCCATCACTGATATGGATATTAATGTATACACTTCTACTGCGTCTCTTGCTTTTATGCAAAAAAAGGCTGGGTCCTTGGTAAAGAAGGCTCCAATGTGAGTTCTGAATTTATAGCGCTCAGGAGCACTACATAATCATTTATGGCTCATCCAACTGGGACATGACACACATCATAATTTTTCTTCTTAGTGATTTTTATTATATTTCCCATCAAGGACTTAATGCTGATATTACATTTATTCATTAACAGATATAAGTATCAAAAACACAGGGACATTTTGAAAATTTCTACTGTGATTAAAGTTAAGAAAAAACTTGCATTATAAGACAAATCTAGTTCTTAGTAGCTAAGTGATAGATATGTTACTTTAATAACAAATCATTGTTATTCGTGCCATCTTAGTGGTAAAAGGAAAGCTCTTATAGTCAGGGAGAAATGCCGTGCTATTTATTAGCTGGGGAATTCCAAACAATGGAAAGAATAGAATAAATTTTTAACGTAACTTTGAGACCTAAATGAAATTGTACTGGTATATATCTGATGGATGATTTTGAATGTCAGCTTGGCTGGCCATGGGATATGCCTTCAAAACTCCTGGCTTTCAGGCTTCAGATACTCTATCCTATGGATTCCCAGTTTTCAGGTCTTCAAAGCCTAACTCTGCTTTTGCTGGGTTTCCAACTAGTAGATGACAGATGATGGAAGTTCTCAGCCTCCATAATTGTGCAAGTCATTATTATTATAATCACTAAAAATGCATATGTACATATCCTATAGTGGACACACACACACACACACACACACACACACACACACACACACACACACACAATCTCTTATTGGTTCTACTGCGTTGGAGAGCTGTAACTAATTCAGGAGTACCTAGCAGGACACTGTCAAAAATACGCACAGCTGTCTCCATTCATAATTGTTTCAATCACCTTTTTTCACAATAGTTCCAAGAAGAATGAATACTTATTTCTGCAACTGATAGTTTTCTCAATAATAAAAATAAGCCAGGCATAGCGCAGGTGGTGATAAACATTTGTAATTTCATTACTCGTGAGGCTGAGATAGTAGGATTGCAGGCTCCAGTCAACATCAGCAACTTAGAGAGGCCCTCCACAACTTCATGAGACCCTGTTTCAAAATGAATCAATAAGACTGGGGTTATATCTCAGAGGTAAAATGTCCCTGCATTCAATTCCCAGTAACATATAGTCCAGCCCTGTTGTGGCATAGAATTTGAGTGGGATTCAAGCATCAGTATCAGTATTTTAGAATGCATTTCTCAAAGATGTACCTACTCATCTTTACCTTCTAACTGCTTCAATATTCTTCTGTTAGCCTCTTTCTTTCTCTACATTCCGTAAACCGGGTCTCCACTGAAAACGAAATATGTTTCCAACTCTTCTATTTTTTATTATAAATTTGGAAAAAAGATGTAGCAAGAATGAGACAAAGAACAATAGTTTCTCTATCTCCTTAACAGTGAGTTAATGTTGACCAAATTATACAACAGCCAGACCATCTTATACAAAGTATGTTTTCAAGCCACTGTATGGTTTGAACATTATATTTTATTTTTGGTTAGATTTTTCAATTTCTACATAAAAACATTGAACTTGGACATATTAATGGGGTACCATGTGATATTTCAGTACATGTACACATTTTCTAATGTTTGGGTCAGGGTCAACATATTTAATTTCTCAAATATTTATCATTTCTTTTGTTTTGTTTTGTTTTGTTTTGTGGGTCTGGGGGTGGAATTCAGGGGCCCCTGCCTTAGTTTTTATTCTTTATTTTGAAACTGGGTCTCACTGAGTTGCAGACAACCTCACTAATATTTATTATTTCTTTTGGTGAAAATTTTCAAAACATTTTCTTTCGCTTTTGAAAATATATGTCTCACTATCCATAGCCATTCTACTGTGCAATGGGACACCAGAACTTCTTGATCTCATTCAGAACTTCTTAAGTTACCCACTGATCAACCTTTCCCAATATATCCCTCTCCCTATTTTTCCTAGCCTCTGTCAATTTCTATAAGACAACCATTTTTATATTGCAAATGGTTGAGATCATGTGGTACTTGTCTTCCTGTACCTGTCCTATTTCACTTAACATAATGATCCTCATTCTACACTGCCTTTTTTTGCTACTAATTAATTTAAAACACATTTTTAAAAATTCATGTTTGATAAGAACTTAAAAGTAATACTTAACTCATTTTATTGCATAAATTATTTTAACAATTCATATCCCTTTTGGATGGCTAGGAACTAATTATAATTTTCCTCACCGAAATGACTGATTTCAATTAAAACGTTTTACCTTGGAATTTATTAATAGTTTTAAGATATAGTAAGTATGGTACTTAACAAAAAGAAATGTGTTTTATTGGCTCGTTGCTACCATATGCTAATGAGTCAGAGATTTTGTGTAAAAATAGCTTTCTGATTTTGCTTCTAGTCCCTCCTCTAGGAATAGGAGGAGAGACTTTTAAAAACAACACCAAACTCAGGTGCTTGTGTTATTTGCGTCAAATGTAGAAAATCGTAAATATGTCTACACATACACACAAACTAATCTGTGTAAAATTTATTTATTTATATACTTATTATATACAGTATACCATTGTATTGTTATGCATTTGTATATGGTATATAAGATGCATTATGTAAATATATAATAAATATATGTATATATATTCTTTCAGGTATAATAAATAGCTTTTGAAATAAATTTAGAATTCAATTTGAAGGGTGTCTTTCTATATCGTGAGGATAATTGATGTTATGTAGCTGTAGCCAAACAATCCTCTATATCTTAGTAATTTATGGAGCAAAATGTCATCTCTTCTTGGACCAACTGCTCACCATACTATCATGGAGACTCTTTTCAAGGTGTTTTTATCCTCACTCTCAGAACAAGGCTGATAAAATAGCTCCTATCTGGAACATTTCAATGATTAAGAGAAAAAGATGCTGACCAGTTTCACAAAGAGAACCCACCTCCCCTGTGCCTAATGTGACACTTGTACTTGGGACTTATCAAACAGAACATGTCATATACATCAAAGGCAGGGCAGCCAGGGGTTGACATGCTGACACACACGTAGCAGACATAGATCATTCGGAAAACAGCACTAGTTACTATCCAACTATAAACCAAGTTATTGCTAGCTTCCTGTGAATGTAGGATACAAGCATTGAGCTTGGCACTTAGAAACTGCCCAGAAAACAGTTACTGCATGAAAAAGAGTAAGTATGGTTAGAAACAAAGCTGTCAGTAATTGTAATTTTAAAAAGCTATCATCTCAGCATTCCTTGAACTACCTGTTGAAGAAAACCTGGGATTCATCAACAGAATCAAATAAAATTGCCTGATCATGCATGCCAAGTCATAATCAATAACCTCAAATTCCTTATTTTTAAAATGTAAATGAAACCACCTGTTCTAGGATAAAATGCAAAAGTCTTTTTCCAACTGCAATATGCTTATAATATTAAGTAGATCTCATTTCTGACATTCAGAATATGAAGCCACACAAGAAAACCCAGCAGGGATAGGTTTATAATCCAAATAAAAAATCAAAATTGCAATTATAAGCACAGATAGGAACATACAGCTCTGGATAGTGTCACTCTGTATAAATCCAGAAGCGATTACAAAGCAAAGAATATTGATTGGGGGACACTGATCTCCTCAATGGAACACTCTGGAATGCCCGCCCATATTCTCTTGATTTTCCCCATGACTAGCTTGCCAGCATTATGCGTCATCTTGTAGTCAGTTCACTGACACCCTGTAGCTCAGCGGAATAAATGAATCAGTAAACAATGAAAAATGTGTTGAGGCATGCTGTCACTTAAGAAATAATGCAAGTTGGCTGGAATTACAGGGAGAAGGAAACAGGATATGGAAATACAAGAAGCAGGAATGTGTGAATGATTAAGTACAAGTCCACGCACGGGGAGCACAAGAGCAGTCAATGGAGGGTGGTCACAACGGTCACATCCGGACTGAGGTGGAAGAGGGCTGTGTTTAAAGTTAAAACACATAGCAGATTTCAAAAAGTATTTTAGGTGACCCATTGGGTTCTTTTAAGGCAAGGCCTTATTTCATTGGAAAGATAGTTTTCCTGGTGTTACCTGAAAACTCCAAAATAAAAATTATTAGCTATCCATGTATGGGGTTTTGAGGTCCAGCCGCACTTGATATTAGGCTGAGGACTAGTAATATTCCTTGGATAATTGGATTGCAGCACCTGCTGCTTTTATATCTCATCTCGCTTGGGCATGTATTTGATATTCAGAGAAAATTCAGGGCAACTAATGAATGCTGCAAGCACAAATGAATATTATTTCTATGCAGATTTTTTTGGCAACCGCATACAACATTTGGAGAGAGCAGCCCAGTATCAGCATTGTGGATGGAGGAGGGAGGTTTTGCATTCTGATCATACGTCTGCCTCTAGCTCCAGACTTAAACTCTTTGGGTTTTCCCTCCATCTCCGGGATGTACCATCTGGCTAGCTGAAGTGAGATTTGTCATGCTATATGGTATCTGACAAGAGGACAGGGATCATTTCAAGTTTGGATAAAGAACTATGAGTCTCAGAAAGTCAAGGGTCAGATGCTTTCCCTTATGCAAAAGCTAGAGACAAAGTAAGGAACAAAAGGGACTTCAGATAAAGGATGAGAGAAATAAGTAGAATAGAGGAAAGGGATTTGGGAGAGTTAAGTGGAATTAGGGAAAGAGAAAAAGGGAGGACCAAGTATGAAAACAGCAAATCACATTATGTCTTTATATGAAGGTATCATTACCAAGCTCAACAACGTGATAGGAAGGAAGAAAGAGGGAGCTGGGTGGGATACATATACCCAGTGATATGTGCAGACGTTTATTCATCACTTTGAGCCCTACTATGATGTACAATTTTAATGCACCAATGAAAGTATTTTAAAAAGAACTAGCGAAGAACTGAGTCCTAAATCAAATCCTTCTAAACACTGTCAACGTCTAAGTGGCCACTGCGTATTCCATTTATATTCTAAGTTACTTGAGGAGACAGACAGACAGATATGGCTAAAATACACAGAGAACTGGAACCAGAAAGCACTAAGATTTGTTCTAGTGCTTCCTAGCAAGAAAGGACCGAGCCGCCTCGTGTCTATTAAGGAATGGGAGCTACTGGCAGACTTTAGAAGGCCATGATGCAGTCTCGTGAGCTGCCCTTCACTGCACATTTTAGACACTGTACAGAAATAGACTAGCAAAAGAAAATTTATAAAACTCTGGAACAAGGGTTCTAAGGCATAATTCTAGGAAGCCACAGGAATGCTCACAAATAATGGAAAGCGTGCATTTATCCAAAATATGAATGAATGATCACTACAGAGCAAATGCTTTGATACATGGACTGCAACAGGAAAGAAGTGGCCACAGGTGTTGGAGTGCTGGAAAATCAGTGGTGTGGGCGATGCTTGTGGTGCATTTTTAACGATATAACTTTTTAGGGGAATGTATGAATGACACGTGCAAGAGTAAGAGGAAAGCTAGATCTTTGTCACCCTGATTTCTGATACGCTTCTTATAAAATCACTATGTCCACCTTTAATGTATTTAATCTCTTGATATAAAATGTTCTCATTCATATTTCATTGGAAAGATAGCTTGTCTTGTGTTAACTCCAAACTGGGACTGACCATAACAATTTTTAATATTTTATCAATAAAGGAGTCACCCAGTGACATTAGCTACTTTTCTGTGAGCTTTTTCACGAGAAAAAAACGCAGACAAAAGATTTATTGAATTTTTTCTATTTTCCATGTGCAGAGTTAGTTCAGTGTGTGTGTGTGTGCGTGTGTGTGTGTGTGTGTGTGTGTGTGTGTGTCTGTGTGTGGTTTCACTGAAACTTCACAAAAGCTCTGTAATCAGGTAGACATAGAACCATTCAAGGTCACTCAGTACAGATTTGGTTCTCTTTAATACTTTATCATTAAGGTTAACTAAGACACTCTGTACCACACATAAACTTTAGTGGCTGGCCAGCAGGATATTGGCATGTGACACTGATTTAAACAAAATAAAGAGAATACTCTTCCACATGTGGGTGTGATTCAAATACACCATAACAAAGGGCCCAACAGAAGGTATGGAAGATGAATGTTCATTTTGTGGAATAAAAATTATACAGAAGACAATGGAATTCAATTTACATTCAAAGCAAAGTACCCATTTTAGGGACAGTTCGAAGCTGATTATTCTTCTGCAATTCTGTTTTAATTAAATCATACCCTAAAACATCAAAAAATAATGTGCTAATACTTCAATTTGTAGATAAGATATTACTTTGAGGTTCTTCAGCCCAGAGGCGGTCAAAGATGAGTCTCAGCATCCAGTGTTTTTCACAACACTCTCCTTTTTCTCTCTCTCTTTCTTTCTTTCTTTCTTTCTTTCTTTCTTTCTTTCTTTCTTTCTTTCTTTCTTTCTTTTTTTGGTGGTACTGGGGTTCCTGGAAGCCCTTCTACCTCCGGGCTACACTCCCAGACCTATTTTTTACATTTTTATTTGGAAACAGGGTCTCTAAGCCTCCTGTCTCTGCCTCCCAAGTGCGGGGATTACAAGCATGTGCCACCACGCCCGGCCACACTCCCCTTTTTCTTCCCCACAATTCCGTATACATAGAGACAACATTGACACATGAAATTCTGTGCACACCAGGATCAAGATGAGCCAGCCCATCTCAATGCTGCATATAAGCAAATTCATATGAAGAAGCTGAGTGATAAGAACAATAGGAATGGAGCCATGGGACACTGGGGTCTGGCACATTAGCCTTCAAAAAAATATATACCACGTCCATTGACACTGTGAAAGAACAGAGGCTTCCTAGCCAGCCTCTCCTGTGACAGACCATGAGTTGAAACTTGAAGAGCCAATTTACAAGAGAGCACCCCGCCAGTTGGTGGCAAAGATTAAGGTACAAATCCCAGACTTGAGAATGTCACATTGTTTTTATAGATAATAACCAATGCCTCAGTAAAGTTAAAAATTACAAGATTTCTTCTTAGATACATCTAGCAAAAAAGGCAACAGTGTTGTTTATGTTTACAAGTAAAAAAATTGGACTTGTAAAGAAAACTATGAACCAAGAGACTTAGGCATCAGAGTTGAACAGAAGGGGCCGAGGATGTAGCTCAATGGTGGAGCATATGCTTGCTATGAGCCACGCCCTGGGCTCAATCCCCAGCACCAAAATTATTAAATGAATGCTCCAGTTTTCTCACATTAAACAAGTGTGCAAGCAAGCGTGTGTGTCCTTCTTAGCTTGTGTGAAGATTTAGAAACTCATAAAGTATAAAGTTTTCAGAGGTATTATTTGATTCCCTCACTAACAAAATCTCCCAGCCCTGTTTTATTCTTTATTTTGAAACGAGATCTCACTAAGTTGCAGAAGGCCTCACTAAATAGCTGAGGCTAGCCAAAAACCCACAATCCTCCAGTCTCAGCCTCCCAAGTACTGAGATTACAAGTGTGTACCACCATACCAGGCCCTCGTCAGTATTTGAAGAGATCATTGGCTACAACAACCTAAGATAAACCATTTCTTTAGAAGACAGAGCTATATTGAATCAAATACAGAAATCTACTGAGATATGATGTTATTATCAGTAAATATGTACTTACATAAGTCAGTTCTATCTTATTTTCTTGGCTTAAAATTTCCATCTCAATATATTATCACTGTAACATGTGTTATATATCTCGAACTTTTGAGTGTGTGTGTGTGTGTTAAATCTTCAAAGCCAGTTTGCATACCACACTTGTATTATACCCAATTTTGGTTAACCATGTTCCAAGTGCAGGAAATTCATACCTGTGTCTGGTGATGCCATGTTGGGAAATATATTGACTGTGCGGCATATACTTTTGGATATTCTTTCAGGAAAAATAAATAAATATTATAATATATATGTATGTATATAGTACTGGGGTTGCTGGAAGACCTTCTACCTCCGGGCTACACTCCCAGACCTATTTTTATATTTTTATTTGGAAACAGGGTCTCTTAAGCCAGCGCGGCTGGCTTCGAACCTGCGTGATCCTCCTGTCTCTGCCTCCCAAGCGCGGGGATTACAAGTGTGCGCCACCATGCCTGGCTGTATTATATATTTTTAAAAAATAAAAGTAAGATATGAAGTCATCAGGTTTTTATAGTATGAAAGATTTAAGGGACAATTGGCATCTGACTATGCAGAAGACATAAATATAGTCACACATTCTTCTATATGAATTTTAGTCTCATGTTAATAAGTTATTTTATTTTTTAAATTTTATTTGTGCATTGTAGTAATACATCTTAATGGGGTAAAAGATGGTAGAGGCATAGATGCACACATCACTAATTTAGCCCTTCCCCAATTTTATACATTAAACAAGTTATAGATATGAGAATCAGTATCTTCATCTATAAAATTGGAATAATAAAATTTCTGTTAAAGCTTACTATGAGACAAACCAGAAATAATATAAAAAATGCTTTGGATGTCTTTCACATGGAAGAACAGTACATTTAAATAATGTTACTACTTTTCTCAATGAATATATTGAATACCTAATATGTTGTTTGTTTTCACCATAACGCAAGTAAACCGTAAGCCTTAAGTAAATGATTTTTCTCTTAATTTGCAATTAAAACCAAAGTCCATAATATAAATATGGATTAAAATATAGAAATAGTGGACAAAATATATTTTATAAAGAATAATGAGAATAAAATGTATGTACATGCATTTATCAGATGCTCTACTTTTGAAAGAATGGTGAAGAACAAGAAATGGGAATGAGAAGGAAATGGGAGAAAGAAGTTATTCACTAGCCATCTTCTATTTACTTACAAAGATAAATAAGAATTATTTTTTTCTGTAGAGATACTAAGTTCTCCTCAAAATCCTCTCCTCTGTCTCTTAGATTCAAAGTCATTAATTGGGCGCAATGGTAGATTTTCCCCTCCAAGTTTGTAATATCATCATCATTATTATTGATAACATTATATTCTGAAGTTATAAAAGAGGAAAACAAAATTTAAAAATGCTACAACTCTACAAGGTCAAAATTTGCATATATGTGTACAAATTTAAGCCAATAAAATGACAGTCTTATGAAAACAAAATTAAATAGCATAGAATATAACAATAAAGATAATGCTCTCTGAAAACTAAATAGAGATGATCTGGAAGGGTTCATAATTTAGCTTGGTAAAAGAAGAAGATCCCTATAAGATGCTTTTTATAAAAAAAAAATCCTGTTTCAATATTGCCTTCTCGATTCCATTTGTATAAAAAAAAAAAATTCTTTTCCCTTTAAGAATGCCCATGATTTCAATGTACGTAGCAAATTGGATATTGGTAAAAGCCTGCAGTGGCTTTTGAAAAAGGAATCATTTGCATTCTTATATTTTAGGAAAAGTTGGTTTAAGCAAAATATTAATGTGACATGTGTCTCTGAGATTGGAGGTAGGAGAGCATATTAATGCACTGATCTTGTTTCGCTGAGGAAAGATGACACTTCTGGACAGCTCCAGAGACTGGCTGCGGTATATAGACGGAAGCACGGCACTCACGAAGCCACACTGCTGCTCTGTGATGCTCTAGTCATAGCAGACATTAATAAGTCACTAGCTATTTTCACACTCTTTGTGTCACAATTTGGTGAAGAGAGAATAAAAGACAAAGGACTTCAGAGAGAGGAAGTTAAAACAGGCCTGTCAAGGATTGGCAGCCCCCAAGTTTGATCTGCCTTCTGTCTCCTCAGCTGCTCCACGAGAGGTTTGTGTCAATCTCTGCTGGCCAAAGTTTTCAAACGCGGCACCTAATTTGGAAACTGTCTGAATGCAATCAAGTTGTCACCCGCCCATCTTGGGCCATTCAAGGCTTCCTGGTAATGACAATAATTTAGAAGGCCAAATTTAGATCATTGTGCTTTCATTAGCCTCTATGAAATCAGAATTTAAATTTTACCTTCCAACGTGGTAAACTTATATTTTAAAGTACTTCCATAATGGGAAGTGAAATTGGCCAAATTATGTGCATGTGTACAAAAATATGGGACAATGAATCCCACTACTATCTCTAATCATAATTCACTGATGGGAAAAAATAAAGCATCTCCAGGGCCCTTGAGATCGTACCTATTCTTAGGTAAAATGTAGACACATTTGATCATTGTGATGCTCTGAGAATGAATGATGGAGGCTTTTAAGCCACATACGAATTATAAGTAACAGGGTTAAAAGGGGGAGCCCAGGACACTACATAACATCTGGAGATAAAGACGTTTCAGTTGAATACCTTTTACTATAAATGCTATTGCTACTGGCTCTGTTTAGAAGTCAATGTGTAGGGGCTGTTTATCACTCCCAGAAGCTACACTGCCAGGGCTACTTCAGTCAGCATTATCAGTGCTATGACCCGATACAGCTGACCACACAACTTCTCACAAGGAAGGAAGGTGTATGTGCTCACGTTCTAGAGATTTCAGGAGTCTGTTCATGTCAGGCTACATTATATTGGCAGAGCTCAGGCATGGCAGGAGGAACAGAGAGAGGAGAGAAAGACATCTGCTCTCACATCAGTGAAGAGCAGAAGCAAGAGAGAGAGCAAGGGGAGGAGGAAACATATATAATCCCAAATGTCAGATTTCCAGGGACCCCTCCTCAGCACCAAGCCCTCGTTTCCTGTGAGTGCTACGAACACATGCTAAATCCTGACCATTACAAGATTCTTTCTCTGGAAACTAATTTCTTTATCGCCACCTTCCTTTAAACTGTACGTCTCCTTCCCTAAATAACTCTCTTATATCCAGCTAAAAAAGAGAGAAGAAAAGGCCAACAGACATATTTGGGAGGCTGAGAAAATGGAGCACAAGTTCGAGGTCAGCACATGGTTACTTAGTGAGACCCCATTTCAGAAATATAAAGGTCACGCTGGGAGTGGTGGCACATGTTTTTAATCCCCGTGCTTGGGAGGTAGAGACAGGAGGATTACTCAGGTTCAAAGCTAGCCTTGCTGGCTTAAGAGACCCTGTTTCCAAATAAAAATATAAAAAATAGGGAGTATGGCCCGGAGGTAGAAGGGTTTCCAGGAACCCTCCTACCACCATAAATAAATAAATAAATAAATAAATAAATAAATAAATACAAAGGTCTGGGGGAAAGCTCAACTGCTGGAATCAATTCTAAGTCCCACAAAAATAAATAAAGTTAACTTACTACAGCCAATGGAATTTTATTCATCCATAAAAAAACACAATTACATCATTTTCAGGGAAACGGATGGAACTGGAGAACATTATTCTAAGCGAGACAGTCACAAAAAATAAGAAATCAGATGCTTCCCCTAATATGTAAAAGCTAAGAAGAAAAGGGTCATAGGAGGAACGCTAGATGTAAAAGGAAATCCTATAGAGGTGCAAACAAGACAACCTAAATGAGGGGATTGGAGGGGAGGAGAAAGGAAATTCTCTAAAGCACACAATGTACTTAAACATATCAAAGTCAACCATTAAGCCAAGCATGGAAAGGAGAGTAGGGGAGGGAATGGGGTGGGAACTGGGTAGGGGCTAAATGGGCGATGTGTACATGTATGTCCACGCATGCCTTTTACTCCAATATGATGTATGAGTGCAATGCACCAATAAAAAATTTTAAAAATTTCAAAATATAAATAAAAAGAAATTAAGTGAGTCTTGTGCATCTCCATTGCTAATATTCCTTACTTGCACTGTGTCAAAGAGAATAATTTTATAGAATATTAGCAATTTTAAGTTTATTTATATTTCCTTCAATATATTTAAACATTTTCCATTGAAAAGAGAAAATTAATATGTAGTTTGGAAAAATTAAATCTACTTTCCTCAATGATTCTTTAATCATATCACTGCTTTATAATTTTAAGGTTTTATTCTGCCCTTATTTTGATACAAATTTTGCATTATTTAGCTATGTTTCAGCAAATTTTAAAATGTATGTATGCATATATTTTAGTATGCATATGTAAATGTTCACATATATTAAATTTTAGCCATATTATTTAATAAATTAAAATAAAAACTGCAGTGTGTTCTTCAAATTGTGTTTCTCTTGTTTCAGTCTCAATTTATGTGAATCATTGTCTCCATAGGTGATCTATGGACCAGCGTTTCATCTGACTTTTTACTCTGCCACCCAATATCCTAATTTACCTGTTTTATTTTTTCATTCTTGGTTTTGTTTTGTTTTTAATTTTTTATTGGTGCATTACCTGTTTTAAGATGTTTTACTCTATGGACCTTAAGAAAGGAGGAGAAGTAATGGAGAGGAAGTAGCATTCTCCTAAGTACTAGGCACAGAACTCATCTATGTAATTGCTGCTTATTTTCATTCATGAGAACTCAGTCATGTGCAAACAAGGAATGCTGGGGAATGTCAGCACCAGATGGCCTCCCCTGGACCTCACTAAATAAAGTTAAGGAAGGAGAAATCTAGCTGAGACAGTTAAGAAAAAAACTATAGTGAAAATTATAAAACACTAAAGATAAAAACTAAAAAAGATTTTAGAAGATGAACAGATCTCCCTTACTCTTGGATGGGCAAGGTAAATAGCAAAATGGCAATTCTACCAAAAGTGATCTACAGAGCCAATGAAATCCCTATCAAAATGCCAATGTCATTCTTCACAGGCCTAGAAAAATCTGTCCTAAATTTCATAGGGAGAAACAAGAAACCCAGAATAGCCAAAGCAATTCTCGCACCAAGAACCATTAAGAAAGCACTACAGCTCCTGACTTCAAATCGTACTACAGGACCAGAGTAATAAAAACTACTCAGAATGGTCACAAAAGCAGACACAGAGACCAGTGGAAAAGAACAGAAGATACAGAAACAAATTTATACACTTAGAGCCAATTAATTTTAGACAAAGGTGACAACACATACGTTGGAGCAAAGACAGCCTTTTCAACAAATAGTGTTGAGAAAACTGGTTATCTGCTTGTAGAAAAATAAGATTAAATTCCTACTTCTCATATGCAGAAGCTAGGGAGAAATTAAGATAAAAGAGGAACTTCAGATACTGGGAGGAAAAACTCCAGTGGATCCAGGGAGGCGGCACAGGGAAATAGGATGAGAGAAGGAGAATCAATAAAGGAATCACTTTTATTGAATTTATGTACATCTATGAGGATACCGATGACAACCTCAGAACCCTGTATGGGGAGGGGAGGGGAGGGAGGGACCCAGGAAAAGCTCACCAAGTGCTGTGAGTATGTATGTCAGTATTGCTATGAATTGCATTATGATGCGAGCTTATAATGCACCGATAAAAGTATAAAAATAAAAAGTCTAATTACATAGTAATATAAGCAAATTAGTTCCAATATAAGTGCCCCAAACAAGACACTGAATATACTAGTCTAGGACTATGAAAATGATGTTGTGTGTCCTCAGTACCAGACTCTTTAGTTAATGACACAACATTTTTTTTACTGAATTATAAGTAAAAGATTCTTTCACTCAAAAAGTTTTTTTTTTTTTCAATTTGACTATCTAGAGGCACCTAATAGAAGATAAGTGGAACATTTCAAGCAGAGTTTCAGGTTTTATTGGAATATTTTATTATAGAATAGTAGTTCTCATAACATAAGTCACATATGCACATTTTCCTAGGAATTAATTTTTTTTCTCATGAAAACTCATCCTCACTGCTCTCATTAATAGTTGTGATACTTTAGGTCCTAAGTTTTTTGGTCCTAGGACATATTGGTAACGTTTCAAAATATTGAGAGACTATTTTGTAAGAGGAAAAAGTCCCACTAGTCTAGGATAACAAGACCTGCATTTATATCCTGGCATTACTATTTACTTCAATTTTGTGAACCTTAATGTTGTCATCCTGAGGACAGATATAAAAATACTTCAGCCATCTCTCAAGCCAACTTGGGAAAAATGGAAGGAGGCAAGGCAAGTGATAGATTTTATTACACTGTCCAAGGCTTAATTGTTGGAAATTGGGTCATGTAAATAAAGACCGTTTTCACCCGATTCAAGGAGAAAATACAAAGAAAAAAATCTGTGGCATAATAAATTTAGTTCAGAGTACTAAACAGTGGAGGAGAGAAGGTCACATCTATTAAGCCCCTGATGCTTCTTAAAGACTAACATGAAGAATACTCTTCAGCTCAACTTCCTAAGCCCCCACGAAAGAGGAAAACACAAAGACAGACGGAACAAGGGGAGCATGGTGGATTTGCATAATTTAAACTAAATACTAAAGTCTACGTGAATGTCTTTGAAATGTCAAAACTCCTTGAAAATATATATTTAGACAAATGATAGCTCACATATAAAATAAAAATTCAAAATCAGTTGAGTTTCTACAAGTTAAAATAGTTCATCAAGTTCATCATCTCAATCAACAAAACAGACCTGCTTTTGTAGGAAGATTATTTCTTAATGTGTTTACTGATTTTCAGTAAATGTCCTGTATGTAACCGTCCATGGTTCACATAGTTCCTTGTTGTGTATGTGTGATAGACCTTTAACTCTCTCACACTGTCAGCTGCAGAATTTAAAAGCTGAAGAAACCCGTCTCCCTGAAAGTTTTGCTATAGTTGCACGTCAATATCAAACTCTACATTACAGACAAATAGCCTTACCAGAGCTATAAGCAGTGTGTGACAAGTGTCACATTACATGCAAACACAAGTTAAATTAGCTTTCATTTCTCACGGGAGTCATTAAATAGTAGATGTGAACAATATAAATTACTTCTTGTCATCTTTTTACATTTGATCAGTTTGAAAGATTCCCTTATAAAATGTGGGAAAGAAGGAAAGTACTGGAAATGTGACACCCCTTTATGTTCAATTTGAAGGCTTGTTCAATTTCATATTCACACTATTCTACTTTCTGATGGTCTTTCTTTTCAAAATGGGATTCCTTTGATAGTCAGACATCTTATATCTATTCCTCCAGGCTAACATCTTTATTTTCACTGCTTCCTTTGGAAAATTAGAATTTCTGTCTTCTACAATATTAAGTCGAGACTTTTTTAAAGTGCTTATGACGTGACAAAAAAATACATTGGCTGTGAAAACTGGCAAGAATGTGTGCTAGTGGTGACTTCAAGAAGTAGTGATGCCTCTATTACTAACATATTGCTCTTTATTATAAAATATGACTCCCATTAGTTTTGGGATACAGCCAACTCTTTTCTCAGAGTTTAAAAAGGAGTTACCTTGACAAGATTCGACTTAAATCACATCTTGATCTATATTATGAACACAAAAGAACCCTTTCTGCATTAAAATGACAATAAGGGTCTGATTTATAATCCTAAGGCAGAGAAACTCAGAGTTAAATAAATCAAACGATTCAGGCTTGTTCCTAGGTATTCTTTTTCTTATTGCAAGGGTGTGAAATCTATGTAAAACCAAGAGTAACTGCTACAGCATGCAACCCATCTGTAAACTTAGGTTATTAATGGGCAATATTAAACATGCATTTTTAGTACGGAGAATTTTAAAAGAAAAGTAGAAATGAGACAATTACCTCCTCAGAACTATAATGAAACTCAAGAGTGTTTTGGACTCATGACAAATATATGTTTTTTTTTTCTATTTTCCTTTACTTCTTTTTTGTATTAAAATTTTGTTGCAGATTTATAGCTGGTTCACCTCTTTTATAATCTTAAATAACCTCACGAAAATGTATTTCTGGTCATCTTAAGTTAAACTAACCACCTAGTACTTTTCTAAGCCTTCAAGCACAATAAGTCTATGTAAAAGAAAATATTTTTACAGAGAACAGAAAAAGAGATATATTTATATGAAAAAAAATCTGTGATAAGAAAGGTTTCAAGTACGGGCACCTTAGAGAAAAACCCATGCTTTTATAAGAAAGATTCTAACACAAGCAGGACAATTACCTAATGATTATCCTCAGGTAGTAGGATGCGAAGAAGACAGAAGATACAAATGGAGCCAGGATTTGGGGGAAATTTTTTTGAAAGAAAAGTGTATTAACATGGGTTTTAATGGTGCATAGGAAGGAAACTATTCCCTAAGAAAGAGAAATATCTTGAACAAGAACCTATCTTGAAGAATCTCATGCTCAAGGGATAAATATGGTTTTAGTGAAGATGGGGAAGAGATGTTAGGATTAAGCCATGAATTTTAGATATCTAATGTAAGATTGACTTCAACATTTTTTTTAAACAATTTAAGACAGGATGAGAACTTCTGTAAGTATTTCAACCAAATCAGAGCTGGTAAATGTGGACAGCCAGAAAACTTTATTCTCTCTCAGACAGAATGTGCCAGAGATAGAGTATAGACGTAAAGTCATTCACTTTCCTTGTGGACTTCAGAGACTGCCCAATCTCTGTAATATACACATGGGTAATCACTCCCTGTAGAATGACCCAGGGAGACATTAAAAATAACCCTACAAATTAAACTCAATACTCCTGATATTTGAGTTTTATAGGTTAACAAAATCAGTAAATGTTTTGCTAAATGATTGTTACACAAACAACTTGTAAGATACTGAGCTATTTTTTAAGTGTTTAAAGAATAATTTCTTGGTCAGGGCTCTACTTGAAATTCCATTACAATTTAAAAGTGCTTAAATAGCTTTATAAGCAATAAAATATGTTTTTAATTATTAATGAAGCTTCTATACTTTATTAAAATTAGTATAATAAAAGTTATTATTTGAATTAACCTGTCAATAGTCTTCTGTAATAGAGCCACATCTTTTTGAGCATGTAAAACCTAATATATTTATTCTGTTACTAATATATTAGAGTTGCATATACAGTATTTACATCAAATTGAAATATTAGGTATTTACTTTGCTACTGTATAGTCTTCTTTTGTGTAAATTAAAGATAATGCAAAACCAGTAACTAAATTATCAGTACTTTGTAATTCTGCTACCAATGAAAGTATATATTTTAATTAATATAGAATAAAGGAACTAATTACTATTGGACCCAAATTCTCCTCACAGGGACTTTGACTAATTTTGTTTTATTTCTTTTTTAACAACATGGTACTTATACATGAAATAATTTGGTTTTGTTCCAACAAAAATATCTATAATGAAAGAACATGAATGAGGTAAAAGATAATTTTTAGGAGATAAAACTTCAGTAGTATAGACACACAACGAAATTTTTCTTTGCCAAAAAGAAGAAATGATGTCATTTGTAGGAAAATGGATGCAACTTGAAAGCATTATGCTAAGTGAGATTAGCCAGTCTCAAAAAGCAAATAGTTGTATGTTTTATCAGATATGTGGAAACTAGAGAGAAATTGGGTAACCAAAAAAAAAAAAAATATCATACAAAGGAAAAGAGACTCCACTGAAATGATGGAGGGGTGTAGGAGAGGAAGGAGAAGAGACAGACATGTATTGAAGATAACAGTTTAAGTAATGTTAGGTATAGATATGAAATTATCAATACCAATGAGCTTCTCATAATGTGCTATCCTGGAGCTGAAGCCAGGTTCAACTCTTACGTGTGACCCAGGGTTCTGCTCACAATGTTACACTGAGCGACCTATCTTGGGACAGTCTGGTTAGAATATATATGCTCTGATGATGATGACTAGAGGAAAATAGCTTTAACCAAGGGCAGCCCCAAGTGCCAAACCTTCTCTCTGCCATTGTATTATTAACAGAACCTCACGAAGAATTCTGTCTTACTTCATACTAGATAACTTTAGGTATTATAACTGCAGTTACTATTTATTGTGGAAAGAAAATGAACAGCCTCAAGTATCTTGAATAACTGGGAAGTGATAGAAAAAATACGGGACCTGAAAATAGAAGGTATGGTTGAATTCAAGTTCTACTGCTCCTTATTTGCCTGCCCTCTGCTATGTTCTTTAATCATTTGCAAAGTAAGGTTGAAATCACCTGACTTCTAGTCCACAGAAAGTTTACAGGACTAACTAGTACAACAATATTTTCTAAGTTATCTTGTAAAACAAAACATAGTATCTTTGTATTATGTCAAAATTAGAAATAATCTTAACTATGGCAAATTATTTAGCCACCAAATTATTCCACCGTACACAGACCAAATTGGCTATTTCCCTATGCCACACTAATCCTGACCTTCCAAGCCCTGCCTATGCCCCCAAGGCAATGCAGCAACAAACTTATTTGCTGTCTAGCTACTTGTTGCATCTCACCAAAAGATTGTTGTATAACACCTGCAGGAGGTAAGAGAGACTAAGGGAGCTTGGGACCAGTCTGTGTCCCTGGTTCATTTACTAAGGAGATCTACCAGAAAACCCAGACCAATTCTGGGTTTTCTGAGTTGGCTACCTGATTGATTAGATTTAATGGCACTAACGATTCTATTTTCAGTTATGTGTCTCAAGTGAAGATCACAGGTCTTGTCCAGCTACCTTTCCTTGAGAATCCTGTAACCTTTTCTTCTTTTTTTCAGGTTTAAGGGTAATGACAGTGCACCATACTACTCTACATTTGCCTTTGATTTTGCTCAGTTTTGCTACATCTTCCTTAATACTCTGAGAACTCTCTTTAAATTCCCAACATGACAATGTAATCCATTTACTGCTGTGACCCTGACACAAAACCTTAGCATTTGGTAATAATCTCAGAGCTGCAGGATATTTTTTTTCTAGTAATAACAAGTGATAGGTCTAATTCCATCTGCACCGTTTTACATAATCCACATTAGAAGCATAATATGTTTCCAGGTACGAAGACTCTTTTAGGCTCTACCATGGAGCAAAGATAACTAACTGGTGTGTACCTCAAGATCAATCCCTGGGACTTGCAAATTAATAAAAAATGAGTGAAAGGGTGCAAAAAAAAGACATTAACAATACTTTTTGGCAAGCTGTTACCACCAACTGGTCACCAATCTTTAGAGTTAATTTTATGAAAGATGAGGAATGCAATTTAAGGAAAGTGCAAAGATTAACACCAAAACCCTAGTTCTAGAGTATAGTGAAATATGTTTATGGAAATTGAAGCTTTCTGAAATTCCTGTTTCTCCATCAAATGTAGAACATGGATGCAGAGATGAATATTTTCAGAAAATAAACAGCAAGATAAATTCCACAGTGCTTACTCTATAGTCATATATATTTCTATGAGAACTATCTCTTCATTTTTGTTAGGACTGATATTTAATTTCTTTCAATTTTTATTAGTGTGAATATGTTATAGTAGAGAGATGATAATATTAGGTCATGGTTGTTGAGGTATAATATTACCAACACATAAATGACTCCCTGATTTTGGAAAATTGTGGTTGTCTTTCCACGTTTAAAGAATGTAATGAGCCAAGTTTCCTAACAACAGAATACATGCTTTGAAGTATTTTGTATACAAGAGTTGGCACTGATATGTATAACTTTAAATCGTAACTCAATGTTTAACGTTTTTCACAGTTTAAAATTATCCAATTCTAAAGCTAAAATACAACATATGCCTTTCTTACAAAGAAACCACAATTTTATTCTGATTTATATTAATCAAAATTTTACTCTTCTATACATTAAAATGCAAAGATGAGAGGGGAAAGGAGCTCTTATATCTTAATCTGGATTTGGAATAACTGAAAGTTAAAATAACTTCCCAACGCATGTACTTGAATTATAAGCAAAAGCTTCCAGACCTAGTAAATCTGAATCATTAATGATAATGGTTCTAATTGGCTTTTCTGTTTTAAAGTGTGAAGCCACAGAGAGTAGAGATTTACTATTGAGTCTAGAGAAGGCAACTTCTGAAGAGGAGCTCCAGCTATAGAAAATATTCTTTCCTTATAATCAATTACATTAATGATTCTAAAAGATTTTCAAAAGAATATGTTAATTATTTGTAATTAGAACTTTAGAATATAATGACTCATAATATTGACTCATTAATTTTTTATTCATGTAAGTAGGTCGCTTGTAACTCGTGAAATGACAGATATTGAAATAGCCAGTTGGAAAAGTTTAAACTCCTTAAACTCTATATATTAATTAGGAAAGTTCCTCAAGATTGGATTACTGAGCCACAAATATATTGATGAACTGACTACATGGAGGAGGATGCTGTTGATTTGGTATTATTTCACAAGAGACAAAAATTAATTAAAATTTGGGTACTGTTGCTAACCATTTTTCTCTTCAGATACTTCTTTTAAAAATCACTTTCTAAAGCCGGGCGTGGTGGCGCACGCTTGTAATCCCTGCACTTGGGAGGCGGAGACAGGAGGATCATGCAGATTCGAAGCCAGTTTCGCTGGTGTAAGAGACCCTGTTTCCAAATAAAAAAGTATAAAAATAGATCTGGGAGTGTAGCCTGGAGGTAGAAGGGGTTCCAGGAACCCTAGTACCACCAAAAAAATAAAAAATAAAGAAATAAAAATCACTTTCTATTAATTTTTAAATAAAGAACATATTCTACAATTTGATTTAAAGTTTTAAATGATGGTAAATATTAATTTTTACATATAAACATTAAGAATATTTGGTAGAACATAATTTTAGTTTATATGTAAGAAAGTAACTTTGTTAACAAGAATGATTTTGGTGATGTTTAATTTTTAATGTAGTTCCTATGATTGTTTACATAAATATAAAATGGTTCACATTATTTGAAATTTTTGCCCATGAAATTGTGATTTTTAATATGTTTATGTGATAATTTAAAAAATTTTTGGTATCTTCATAGCTTCTATGTGCTTGACATTGAAGATTTTACTGCTACTATTTAATGAGGGTTTTGGATTTGATGTGTCAGAATTACCTTCTAATGAAAAACACAAAATACACATAGACTAACAGTGAAGAGCTGGGAAAAGATATTCCATGCAAATGGAAACAAAAAAAGAACAGGAGTAATAGCACTTGTATCAGATAAAATCTACTTAACACAAAAACTATGAAGAAAGACAAAGAAAAATACTATATAATAATAAACAATTCAACAAGAAGAAATAAAAATTATAAATATATGCACCCCAAAATAGAGTTTCCAATTATATAAAACAATCATGATTAGATTTAGTGAGAGAGGTATCCCAGTACATTAATTGTTGGAAACATCAACTCCTACTTTCACCACTGGTTAGATCATAAATTATCCAGACAAGAAAAAAAATCAACAGCAAATGGACCTAGCAGACATTTACAAAAAATAATCAATTTAATAATTGCAGAGTTCACATTCTTCTCTTCGTCATGAAGTTCTCCATTTAAGAAAAGTATGGATCTTCACTATTATCTTTTTATGGCCAGCACCTTTGTACCCTACTTAAGAAATCTGCATCTATGGCAAGGTAAGAAAGACATTCGACTAGGCTTTCTTCACCATACTTTATTAACAAAGTTTTCTCAGGATCTTCAACTGATTTTGTGTGTTAGGTGAGGTAGGTCCAATGTCCATCATTTCATGTGTATTTGCAATCACCCAGCACCACATGAAGTGATGGGAATCCATGGTAGATGATCATTTGCATTTTTATAAGAGATGATAATATTACATGGGGTTGTTTTCAGTCTCTTCATTTACTTATGAGCTACATGATTTTAACAAAATAATTTATTCTCTTGGCTATCATTTCCTTGTGCTAAAATAAAGGGCATTAAACTGGATGACTTCTAAATAACTTATAGTTATAAGACTTTGTTTTTCAAGATGACCTGCACAGCAAATAGTTGGTACAAAATAATTTGATATAAGCAACTTCTGAATAGAGGGCTTTACAATCTCACCTTGGTTTAAATAACACATTTCCCAATTCTTTATTCAAAACCCTTGGGGCTAGATGCATTTATTAACTCAAAATTTGTCACGTTTTGTAAGGTTAATTTGAGGCATATATTGCATATTGTGTAATTCTCAGGGCAGGGTTTGTACTTCACACAGTAATCAAATTTTAATATATATGCAGTCACATGTATGTATATCTATTGTTAGGCAGACAAACACTGTAAACAGCTATACATAAATTTACGACAGGTTCTAGTTTAAAGTTAGGTTCCAGAAAGATGTATGACTTTGATTCTTTGAGATGTCAGAATTTTTTTAATGGATTGTGTATTTATAATGTTGCAGAGCCATGATATGCAAGATAATGAAACAATAGTTATTGACAAAAATCTTAGCTAATTTTCAAATTTTACATTGAAAAAATTCTCTCTGTTGGATACCAGACAAAGAAAATATTTTCTAGTCTCTTATATAAACATGCATTAGCAAATACAGACTGAGAACTATAAAAATACCTAATAACCCACATACTATGACCTTCAAAAGTAATAATGAAATAATAATGTAAATATTTGGTGTGGAATACATATTTGATTCAGATATGCATATCAATAATGTTATGATATTTATACATGTGCATACATTTTAAAAATCTATGCTCATTTCAGACACAGAAATAGAAAAGTTTCCAATGAGAACAGTGTGTACCTCTCAACATAGTCTTCCACTGCACCACTTTATTGTTTCTTTGAAGTTGCTGCTATCTTTAAGCACCATTGGTCAGCTTCTTTCTACCAACACAAACATCTGTATTTGAGGACCTTCTTACCCAACTTTAAAGAAGAATACTATCATGTTTAAGTTCTCCTACTTTATGGGTATAATAGAAATATGGCCATTTTTAACAAACAGCCATTGCCATTTAAAATATATAAGAAATAAAACAATTTTTTCTTAAAAATGAAATACTGTAAAGCTTTAATTGTATTATATACAAAGAGATACTACAAACTCAGGGACAAATAGCATTGAATCTATGTAATCCTCACAGTGGGTTTTAAATTCACAGCTCATGGAAGTATTGATCATTTTTTAGTTTGATCAATCTAACATCCTTTTTATTTTGCCATTTGCTATAGAAATAAGCCCTAAATAAATAATTATTTTTACCATTTATTGCATCTAGATGATATATAATACCAAGTTGTCCACCAAACAGAAATAGATCAGTACATAAAATCTAGTTGAAGGTATTATAATAGAGAAAGAATTTTATCATTGATCTGCATATGAATCAGATAAATAATAATTTAATATTGGAAGTCACATCATTATGATTTAAAAAGTCCTGGTTATTAAGTAGATCTCCCAAAGAATATTTTTATTTATAAAATTTAAGGCTATTTATTTATTTATTTATTGGTGGCAATGGGGGTGGAAACCAGAGGCTTTCTACCCCCAGGCTACACTCCTAGACCTATTTTATACTTTATTTGGAAACAGGGTCTCACTAAGTTGCTGAGAGCCTCACTAAGTAGCTGAGGCTGGCTTTTAACCTGTGCGATCCTCCTGTCTCAGCCTCCCAAGTGCAGGGATTACAAGCGGGCACCACCACGCCTGGCTTAAGGCTATATATTTAAACTTGTAAGCTTAAGTATAGTCTATTTTTCCGATTAATGAGGCAAATTCTAAAAATAAATAAAAAATTTGAATGTCTTTCCTACCAATGTAGTTAACTAAAAATGACTTAAGAATAACACTGTTTTTAAATATATGGGTTTTTTAAAAATTAAACTCATTTTCCTTCCAATATGTAAAAATCATAAAAACAAAAGTAAGTAGGAAAGTCAAATATTGAGTGTTGCAATTAACTATGGGTTTTAGATGTTATCAAACAAGTTGTCAGTTAATTTCACTACATCTAAAAGAAAATAAATTAAAAACATTTTTAAGTAATATAAGAATCCTTGAACCCAAGTTTCCTACACATTAAAGTATTATTATTATCCAAAATATCCTTAGAATTATTTCTACATATCTGAGATAATGCAGTTAAGACTTAAGGAAAAAATCAACTAAATGATTCTTAGGTTTTTTTCAACTCTGTACATCTTTGGTTTCATTTAGCCTTCGGACCTTTATTCCTCAGCATGATATAAAGGCTACATCTAAAAATATTAACTAAATCCAAGTAAGAATATTGAGAATCAAGAAGCTTTTATTTTTAATAGAACAAACTGATAGACTTTTTTTTTATCATCCAAATAATGCTTAGAATGTATGGACATCAGTAAAGTTTGATTTCATGTAGAAAATGTACTTGGTCAAAATCAGTATTTAAATGCCAATCTCCTAAAAGTAATAAGTTTCACAACTGGCTCATCATGGAATTTTCCAAAATAAATAAGTATATAAAACGTTTGCTTTTTCCCGCTGCACCACTAAGGAGGTAAAAGATATTGATGCATATTGCTTCCTCTTTTAACCTTGGAAATTTTTATAAAGTAACAGCAATCCTGAAAACAGATTGATATACCTTATGACTTTGAGGTCTTAGAACAGTCTATGATATTATTGCCAGTCCAAAGAAAATTGTCTTTTGAATGACATCCAATCTAACCTTCAACACCTAATCATTTAGGAGTCCTAGACAGTGTAGAGTTCAGATATCAAGAATATCTGGATTAGAGATGCTATTCTTTTAACTTTCTCTTGAAAAACCCAATCTCTAAAAGTGATCACCAAACCCTATGAAAAAAATTAGTATAGGTCAATGAGCTTTGTACTATGTCCCTGTAGAGAGTTTCATAACAAAATTATAGCAAGAATGATAAAATTTAGGATTTTATGGGTATTCTAAATGTAATATAGTAAAAATATCACTTGTGTTTTTAAAGGTAGAAATACTATCATTTATAAAGGAAAATGTGTTTTGTGTGTTTTAATTGGTTTTTAAGAAAATCTTGTAAAACTGAAGGTTTATAACCTCCCATCTAGACACTTGATTTAAAAATAATTATTAAAGTGTCACTTCACAGAACAGGTTTCTCACTTGCATATGGATGTGGTGATGGCAGATGGAGAGATGTCTAATGAAACTATTGATTAAAGAACATCAAGGGTATTTGAAGGAAAGACACTTTAAAATATATAGATTTTGATTATTTTAATATCTACAACCAGAGAACTCCAAAGAAAATCATCACTTTCCTTGAAGAGAAAGTTGTGCTTTAATAAAAAACATAAATAAATCCTTTTTAGTGATAAATAGCTTTACTTTCACCAATGAAATGACAAAATTCTGACTGGTATATCATTTGTTTTACATTTCCTTTAACATTGTTTTTGCCACAGATGTTGACAAACAAAGCAATTTAATTGCTTGAATATTTGCTATCAACTTCAAGGGATTCTTTAAAATAGAAATTTGTCTGAAGAGTGTTATTGCTTATTTTAAAAAGTATTAACATTTCCTTGATAGCTTATATCCTTCTGTCTTGCTTGATTGCTTTATTTGCAAGAAAGTGGCATAGTACCAGAAATACAATTACCTTCAATGAAGAATGAAAGACATGAAGATAAATTGCAACAACCTTCAGGAAGAATTGGTAAGCAGCATGGGAACCTGGTTCTTCCTGCCCAGGGCAAAAGTTGGTGTTGAATGCAATTGGGAGGAAGAAAATCCAAAGCAAAAGTAAAATTAGAGAAAATAAAATGATAAAGCAAATTTAAATTCTGGTTAGATACTGTTGGAAACTATAATGAAGAACAATTTTTTATCTCATACCAGAAATCCTCTACACAAAGGTAGAGAACAGAAAAAAATATATATATTTATTATTGGAAAATGTAATGAATCTCCCAACAATCTTCCAGGAGATGGCAATCACAAAAATAAACTTTATCTTTTATATAGGCAAAAAGACAGTCTTTAAGGTCATGTTTTTGAGATGAGTAACTAAGAAGAGGAATTGACAACAGAATATGTCAACTTTACCTGATAATCGGAATGACCACCTATGTGAGCTAAATAGCTTCACCCAAAGACAACAATAAATGGATTATCCTAACAGAAAGTAGTTTTACAACTTAGAGTAAGATGACTGCCCCCTGCAGGTCATCAGGGGGTATGCATGTTTCTAAGAAGCTTTCCCCTAGAAACTGGGAGAGAGGGTTACTAATCCCCTTGATAGTCTCCTTAATGTTTATGTTTCAAAGAATTGACTCCCAGGTTCTTGAGAAAAGATATTACCGAGTCATAGAGTTTGGGAAAGGGCAGCCCCAAAAGTCCTACCTCCTCTTCAAAATGATTTATGTGCATTTCAAAGAAATGAGAAAATGCAAGCTTTCTGAACTGAAATTGTCTGAGAAGGGGCTCTCTTTCAATTAGGGACAGTTAAACCTCTTGTTTTTAAATTGCATTTGTGCCTACAAAATGAACTACTATTAATATTTATCTAAAATCAATCATTTAAAGAGCACAACTAGCCAGGCATGGTGGCATGCACTTGTAATCTCAGGACTTGGGAGGCTGAGACAGGAGGATTGTAAGCTTGTGGCCAGCAGCAACTTAGACATCTGCAACTTGGTGAGAACCAGTTTCCAAATAAAATAATAAAATAGAGTTGAGGGTCTATCTTGAAAGTAGAATGCCCTTGGGTTGAATTACCAGCACCACAAAAAATAAAATTAAAATGAACTAAGGTTAAAAATTAAAAGTATGACTGAGTTTTAATTTTTTTTTAATTTTTTTTAATTTTTTGTGGAACTGTGGATTGAAATCAAGGACATTCTATCTCACTCTATCTTTGGGCTACACAATCCCAGCGTCCCATTTTTTTTTAGACAGAATTTGCCATCCAGGCAGGGTGGTGCACGCTTGTAATCCCAGTACTTGGGAGGCTGAAATAAGAGGATTCCCAGTCCAAAGGCAACCTCAGCAGCTTAGTGAGGCTCTCAGAAACTTATATATAAAATTGCACAGGGCCTCACTAAATTTCTGAGGGTGTCCCCAAACCTGCAATTCTCCTGTCTCAATCTCCCAAGTACTGGGGATACAGAGGTACACCACTGGTGATTTTTAAAAGTTTTAAATCAAAATTGTAAAGTAAGTTTATTATCTTCTTTAATTAATATATGCAAATTCCAAGCTATACCTGTCTACCACATCTGAGATTCAATCCTTATTTTTGAACAAAGCTAAACTTATTTTGCTCATGATATATTTAAATACAAACCCAAGGGTGTTTTGTGATTTATGTAAACCACTGCTACTTCCAGGAAGAGCTCTTTTGGGGAGTCATAAAAAGCATTCTCAGCCCTTGTGATTTCTGGTTTCTGAGACTTTGAACGTGACAATTTTAGTTCACTTAGATGAACTAAAGTAAAATGCCTGTGATTCTGGAAAGAACAAGATTCCCCAGAATTTATCCCATTTTGGTGGACCTTTAACTGATGAAAATGAGCAGGGGCCTTCAGGCTCTAATAAAAACTGAAGACGTAGTATTTATTCATAAGTTATTTCTATTCATCTTTCAGAGAAAGTGGACACCCAGATTGTTTGACTCCTCAGAGGTGAGGCAATGGACAGTCCTCACCTCTCCTACTGATCACCATTAACTGATCAATCTCTTCCCATTTGCCTTACATCCCATTTGTAGAATCTCATTCCTAAAATATACCTTTATCTTTATCCCTCACCTATCCCCAAAAAGGAACCAGAAGTTTAAGGTTCAACTGGAAACAGATGATTCTATACAGCTGAATCTTTGTATATGTGTCAGAACTGTTCAAGAATTTTAACTGTTTTTTGTGTGGTACTGGGATTCCTGGAAGCCCTTCTACCTTTAGGCTACACTCCCAGACACCCATTTTTTAATATTTTTATTTGGAAACAGGGTCTCTCAAGCCAGCTTGGCTGGCTTCAAACCTGTGCGATCCTCCTGTCTCTGCCTCCCAAGCGTGGGGATTACAAGCGTGGGCTACAATGCCCGGCCTGAATTTTAACATTTTTAATGTAAGTTTTCATTTATTAGAATTTTAAGAAATTCCAACGGACAGTACTCTAGTGCTAGAACTCCCCTCCAGAATGTTATTTTTTTTTTATAACCTACACTGAATTCAGAAGCCATGGCCCCTTAACCTGTATGCAATCCACTTAGTGTGCTTTGAGATTCTAAGCATACTTAAAATTATGTGTTCACAAAATGTGCAAAGATAGCGTATACAGATTGTGTATTTATAGATAATATATCACTAAACACAGCAAATGTGTTTATTTATATAAGGATACTGTTGAAAGGATAAAAGAAAAGATGAAATTATATCAAAATGATTTTTAATGCATCCTTGTTCCTCTGGGTGTTGTAATAAATAGTGGACCAGTGAGCCCTAACAGGCTGGAATACCCAAGTGAGGATATAATATGGGTTGGTACAAAATACTGTAGCCTGGAATGGAGGCTCTGCAATCCCTGGTTATTGATGGGATAGTTTGTAACATTATTTTTATTCAACCCCTACCAATGGAAAATTAAAAGAACTTTGATCACTTTGAAAATTCTAGGCTTGTTTTTTTATTTGTAACTATCAATTATTTAAAAAATAGTTTAAAAGGGCTCTTGGAGTTCTTTTTTTTGGGGGGGGGGTTACAGTAATTTAGGTAGGAAATGTGAATGATCTCAAGTTTTTAGTTCCAAATGGAATTAAAATACCTTGTAAAACAGTCACATTGCCATCTACTGACAGCTTTTCATAAAAGGACCAACATTTTCTCATTAGCCCAACTGTCTGACTATGCACTTAAATGATCTATTACTTCACATGCCACCGTTTAAAGAGGGAGAGTACAGTGTGCCCCTTTCGCAGTGCATCTACTTAAAATAATCTCACTATTCACAGAAGCCATTTCAAGCCGTTCAATGTTTCACTTTTATATACTGCAATTAGATACATTTATTAATGGCATTATTGTATGGTATTTCATAGCTGGTAAAAGTGTTTTCAGGAAAGTGACTACAGAGGGTATGTTAATAAATCTGCCCTGCATGTACAGTACACAGGGACTTGCTAATAGGATTTTCATAATAACGGCATTTATCTCACAGCACATTTTACAATACCAATCGCTAAATAACAGCAGTTGCTATTGCACTGTGTGAAAAATGGAATTTGTGTTAAGGACATGCATTATAACCTGAAACATAGAAGTACAATGGTAGCCAGAATGCACCAATGCAGAGACCATGTCCACTCCCATCATATTCCTCCAGAACTATTTATTTCTTTTTGCTTCTGCCAGAGTTGATATTAAAAAAAAATTCTAGTACTATTATGAATAGATCAAGAGTTCACATCGGCACTGCCAATGAACTAGTAGCTATAATGTGTAGCATCCTATAAACAGTGACTGTGACCCTACACAGGGTGATAATCAAGTCTCCCTGGAGTTAGCAGTAATCATCCCACACATCAAATGCCACACACAGTTCAACTTATTTCCATAGAGGTTTATTTAATTTATTTTTTCTTCTGCCATGTTCCAAGGTTTGAAGTTTCTCTTCAAATTAATATTTAACTTTTGTGTATTATCTTTCTCCAATAGAAAGGTTATGAGTATTTGTCTTTTTTTTCCAGATAACCACATGCTATGCATATTTTAAAACTTAAAAAGGAGGGTGGGAGGAAGAACATTTAATTTTTTGGCCTAAAAGTATAATAATAACTTGAAAAAAATTAAGACGCAAAACCTGAGTTATGGATTCTTTGCAACAATAACACAATAATTCAGTTGTTCATAAGCCAAGGGAAGATGTATTCTGAAATGGCTTCAATGGGGGGATAGAGCCCTCTGGGGCATTCTACCTTCGAGCCACACCCCCAGACCTATTTTATCCTTTTACTTGGATGCAGGGTCTTACTAAGTTGCAGAAGGCTTCACTAAGTTACTAAAGCTGGTTGCAACCCTGCAATTGATCCTCCTGTCTCCACCCCCCAAGTACTGGGATTACAAACATGTCCCGCCATGCCTAGGTCTGCTTTGGATATCTTAAGTCTGAAATCGATGGAGGAAACATATCTTTAGCCTATTGTTCTACACATTTTTGTCTTAAATCAGTCAATGGGTGGAGCAAATACAGTATTGCAGAAGTGGAAGCCGGGAGCTCTTCAAGTAGGGCATGCCATCATGCATTTATCATAACTGGCACGCCCCAGATTTATTATGAAACAGCACGAATTGCTAGTTCTCTGGACTGAAGATCCAAGAAGGCAGAACATTCTGCTCTTAGAACTCCCGCTGAGTTTGAATAAGAAGTCATTCAAGGGGAAATGAAAGGCTACCTTCCAAGTAGCCTAAATTAAGGTGAAGGATGCTTGCTGCATTTCCAGAACTCTGAAGACTCAGGATACTCAGGAGTGGGGAGGGCCGGCTCTTTAAGCGGAGTGATAATAAAGCCTGGAGTGGCGATGGCATCAGAGCCCTGAGCAAGGAGGAAGGGATGAGGGCTGATAATTGTGTAAAGGGAAATCATCAGAACATGCAAATAAGGCCATGGGAGTGCAGGGACATTGTTTGCCAAAATCACTGGAGAATTATTCCATCATACAGGGGATGGACTCTGGTTTGACTCTGACCATTAATTAAAGGCTCCAGGTTTGGAAGTTACACGTTCATTCCTTTCTCTTTGGTAAAGTAAATAATATGCATGCAAAAAGATAACCTCCAGCTTATGGTTTTGACTGCTCTGTCAGGCATTTAACAGTTTTATATTCAACCTTTTAAGTATCTTCAAATACCTTCTCCTTCAGAACGCTCTTTGAAAGAGCTTTGCCCTCTTGCTGGGTCCATCATTGGTAAGTTAATCAATCACTGGAAAATATTCATTCCATACTTATATGCCACTCATTTTTACTTGTGAACATTATGTTCCGACACCTGGAAGTTGGAAGTAATATATTGTAAAAAGAAAAGGTATTTAGACACTTCTGTATGTCTATGTGTGAAAATATAATTCTTTTTTCTTCTATGAAAAGATTAAAGTAAGCATCACTTTGCATGAGGTCCTGCTTGAGAGTTCCCGTCCTCTGATAACTGCAAATGCCAACCACTACCCTGGCATTTTGTTTAGGTAAGTTAGCTAACTAGGTTAAAACTATGGAACCACGTTCTCATCAATAAGAGTGTAGCACAGAAATTTGTGTTTGAAATAAAAACTGGGCAGACTTCCTGTTCAGTGTGCTTGCATACCTGACTTTCCTGGTGGCAAGACCCATTTTGCAAAATTTGAATTCGCCTTGCTGAGCCTTTTTCGAACACGTGTCTTTTTTTACAACACCATGTAAGTGCAATTCTAATAAACTTGGCACAAGTAACACTTGGTTGCACACAACTAAGTAACTCTGTGCACAGTTCACTGGAGGTGAGTTTTTGTTGTTGTTGTTGTTGTTGTTGTTTGAGACTGGAATTTCTCAGAGGTCATGTGTGGGTGACTAAAGTGTGTCTGAAGATGCCAAACAACAGTGGACTCCCAAGGTTCCGTTTATTCACAAGGGGCTTGGCCTTAGGTAGAGGTGATGAGGTCAGAGTTAAAAAGACTCCCCCCGCCCCAATAAAAAGGAGCATTAAATCTCTGATGGGAACACACAATAATAAAATCCAGATGGTTGGAGTGCAAGACGTTTCAAGGCAGAACAGAGGCTAAGTTTCTACTAAGAAGAGAAAAGGAAGGCACGGGCATGTAAAATAGCAAGATTAAGGGCAAAATTCCTTTTGATAGTCCCTTAAGACTAATAATCCATGGGAGCTAATTCATAAATTTAAGGCAAAAAGAAACAAAATATGATTAAACATTGTTATTTCATCTGGACCCAGAAACCCATATTAGTCTTTTTGGCTAAAGTTTGGGTCAGTTGTAAAAGTTGCAAACAAAATGGACCCAATTATCTTTTAATTGTCTTGCAAAGCCATTTTCAAACACATCTTTTTTTTTTTACAACAATGTGGACACATATTTCTAACATATGCAATATATTCACCATTGAATACCTGTCTTGAAAACAACTATTTGAAATCTGAACTCAGGCCGGGCGTGGTGGCGCACACTTGTAATTCCCGCACTTGGGAGGCTGAGACAGGAGGATCACGTAGGTTTGAAGCCAGCCTCAGCTACTTAGTGAGGCTCTCAGCAACTTAGTGAGACCCTGTTTCCAAATAAAGTATAAAATAGGTCTGGGAGTATAGCCCAGAGGTAGAAAGCCTCTGGGTTCCACCCCCAGTACCACCAAAAAAGAAAAAAATCTGAACTCAGAATGAGAATGATTTGTATTTTGGCGCATCTGTATAACTCAGGTAAGGTAAATTAAATGAAGATGCTGTATGTTTTCTGAACTAAACAGCCAAATAAAATTTGTATCTTCTACATGAAGTTCTCATGATTAAATACAAATAAGCCACATGAGCATTATTTCAATACACAACTCAGACACAATGTCAGTTGTAAACTTTGCTCTCAAAAACTCCCCAAAATATGCAACTTATCCTGAAAACCACTCACATAGTAATATGGTCTTGCAAAAGTATTCATCTTTGAAATCCAGAGAAAGAAAGTATATAGTTTGAAAATCTCTCACAATTATATTATTTTTAAGCACTATTTTGTCTTTTATAGTCCAATGAAAGTAATATTGAGTGTGAATTATTTATTTATATTTGAATGTTTTGAAATTATTCAGTTAACTTTCAGCCAGAAATCAAAAGAAATGTGATGTCTATCACCTTTTTTACTTTCTATTGGAGTTTAAATAAACTAATATCTCCTGATTGTCTCAAAAGAGCATTTTCGTTTCTTTGCTTTGAAAATTAGAGTTTTAAAATATTTATTATTTACAAAAAGAAAGAAATCAAGTCTTCAGTAAGTGTAAACAAATCAGAAATGTAATTCCAAAAAAGTTCAAACTTGTTTGCTTTATCATGTAAATACTAATGCAAAGCAAATAAACTATCAGACAAGCCTAAAGAAAAAAAGACCACTTCAAATGTTTTTACTTTCTAAAGAAGACTTAAATCCTTCACTTCTTAAGTAACATAACTGTTGCGTGTCAATTCAAATGGATTTTATACATTGAGGGTTAAAATATATTATGTCATATATATGTAATCAAATAATGACAATTCTCATACTTCTATGACCTAATATTGAGAACACAAGGTAAATAGCAAAATATATAACAACGACCACTTGGTTTTATATCAGCATGGACCAGTGCAAATAAACCCACTTGGTTTTATTTCTGTATAGCACGATAGCATTTTTAGTCACTAAAATGGAAAACCATAATATAAACAAAAAGAACTCAAAAAGCATATAAGGGTTGGGGTGAGCTCAGTGGTACAGTGACTGCCTTGCATGTGTGATACCCTGAGTTTGACTCCAGAACAGCTAAGACATATTAAAAAAACATATAAATAAATAGAGATAAAAAGAGAAGCAAAAAGCAATGAATTGGGCATGATGCTATTTTTAGATGATAGGCATATGCTTTTATACATATGCATGGTTATCTGTGTGTACATAGATAAATGCACACAGATATGCACTGCTATATACATAGATATCTTCACATAGATATATGTGTATATGTAGACATATGTATATATATAGATTCGTATATGTAGATATATGTGTACACATGTAGATATCTACACATAGGTATGAATGTGCATAGATAACAGATGTATATTAATATATGCTGTTTGATCATAAATAGGTACAAGATAGATAATGAGGGACAATAAACTAGGATTGAGAGCCTTGTCAAATATATTCTTCTCTGCAGTTAGCATCATCTCACAAAAATCTACTTTGATTTCAATGAAATATTAAATAAAAATCAGAGAAGTAATTTTCTCTTTGCTGCAATGAATTCTTTTGCCACACCAGCAGAAAATGTTGGTAAGAAAAATTGGGCTAAGTTTCAGAACCAGCAACAAGCAAACAAAAATCGGGAACACCACATTTCTAATGCCACCTGTGTGTGGTAACCAGACTTAACTCATTAACGAAACCCTCACGTCAACAGTGAGAGAGGCAAAGAACGTTAACTGCTTCGAACTACAGTCAGCGCTAGAAGATCATTTCTGTGAAGGTCACAGATATGCTTCACGTTGTGTTTCAATAGCTTATATTTATATTGCTAGTATGTTTGAATTATAATGTATTTGCATGTCCTCTTTCTTTGTCAAAATGAATTTTTAAATTTTAGATGAAAAAAAAAGAAATTTCTCACTGTGAGGGAAAAAAACACATCTTTAGTACTTAATTGGTTATATTATGATAATATCTGTGAAACTACTAGCAAAATCCAAATATGCTTTTATTGAAAAGTTCTTTAGCACTCTCTTGTATCATCTCTCATTTACTCTGATGTACTCGACCTAAATTGCTACTTATAATGTGTGATGAACATACAGAAACTTACATGTTGCCTTTTGTTTTATCTAGGAGCAAGTAGATTGTACAAATAGGCTTGATTGCTCTGTGATAGAAAATGTGACCATCTGTAACAATTCATATTGTGAACTTATTACATAGATAATTATTATGATTAGTGTTACAATTCAGCAATCAGAAATCTGTACAGGATCCAAAGGAACACAGCAGGATAATACTCCATCTAAATGGGCTCAGGAAAAATGCAATTTATTTGACACACTCCACCAGAGAGGCAAAATCAAGTGGACACATAGCGTAATCAGTTTTCTCTCCCTCGGTGGCTTGGCACAGGGCAGGATCACGCATGGAAGGAGATCTCCATGCAAGGCCATGGTTACTGCCCCTGCATGACAAGAATGAAGCTGTAGGATCACTCAAAGTCTTGCTGGAACTGGTTCCTCTGGACAGGACAGACTTCCCCAAGGGCACGTCCCTCAAGTTAGCACACAGCATATATTCCTACTTTTATGTCACTCACCAAGGAAACAACCTCCCATCTCCCCAATTTTACTTGGTTTCAAATGCAGAAATTATGTTTAGATGCAATGTATATTTTTCAAGAAAAGTCTAGCCCCAGCACCAAAATTTCATGTGATTGTCTTACGATCTGTGCTTTGATAAACCAGAGAACCTTAATGTGACTGTTATAAGCTTATTTAGATGTTTTCTAGCACCTAATGGTCTTCTGAGCTTGAGACACATGATAACTTCGGATGCTATGATGAAGAAATCTGTAATTGTTCAATTTCTAAAGAGTTGTTGTAGGGCTCCGGTTAATCCACACCTGCTATATTAAATAAGGTGTGACACAAGGGACCTTGGTAGGAGAAAGAGAGGGGATGAGAAATCCTAAAGATATGCAGATGGAAAGCTGTTATCCTAAACATTTAGACCTATTTACTGTCACTGCCCTGGGATTGATAGTTCTTGTATTTACAAACTCCCTTGAAAGAATACACATAGCATCTAAAGATGGAATGCCTTGATTGCATAAAGTATCCACATACTGAAATCTTAACTTTTAGAAAAATTATTAAACTAGAGTATTGTTTGTTTCTATTTAAAAGAAAATTAAAAATATATTTAGTATTCAACAAAAGTTTCTAGAGCTATTAATTTTAATATATTTTTTATTTTAAATTGCATATCAAAAATTAAATAACATTGATCTGGAAAGAGAGAAATTCATTGTATATTATTCTGTTCAAGGTATTTCACATATACTAGTCAACTATTTTATATCACATAGTCCAGTAAGCATTGTTCAATACCAGCCTCATCAATATAGCAAGACCCTGTTTCAACTTAAAAACAAAATGAAAGGATAGGAGTGTATCCCAGAGGTAGAACACCCTTGAGTCCAACCTCCAGTAACACACACACACACACACACACACACACACACACACACACACACACTAAAAAACTCATTTATATATTTTCAGAGAGGATGTTTATATGTCACTGCTTTTATTTCATATATATTATTAATTTTTAAATGAACATGGCACACACTTTTATAGGTATAAAATTGACAAATAAAAAATAAGGGTTTCCATAGCAGTTTATTTTTTATTTGGAAGATATCAAATATAAGCTTGTATTTTGTTTTCAGAAGTCTAACTATTGATTTTTCTTCTAGTTTTCATTTTTATCAAATTTTATTGCAATTCTTGAAAAAGTTCAAGAGTTCTATGAATCGTGAACCAAAGCAAGTTTCTTGTTCTACTTTTCCACACCCCAGATTATCAATCCCTAGAGTTACCACATGCAATGTTTTGAAATGTTGTTTCAGTTATTTACTTCTGTATTTTTAAAATTGCACATGTATTCTGTTCCTTCTTGATTATTCCATCATAGAGAGCATCCCTAAGACTTCTGAAGTGGAAAATAGAAGGAACAGGCAGGGCGTTCTCATCCTCTTTCTGCCTATCTTGGCCAACATTCTCACTCCTATTACCCCCCAAAACTAATCCAAGAACTCAGAAGAAGGAAGATTAATTTGCTCACAGTTTTCTTGGGATTTAGAGTTCAGTCCATGTGAAGATGAGTCTGAGGATTGAGCAATTTGGAAGCAGAGGGGAGGGGGAGAGCAAAGGCTCTACATGTACACCACAAAGGCCAGAAGCAACAGAGCATGGCGGAAAAGGATGAAGGATACATAGTCCCCAAGGCTACACCGCGGGGGCCGCTGCTTAGCAATCAAACCTTGCTTCCAGCATGGCATCCCTACCTATTTTTCTGTGAGGTTTAGGGGGACATCCTAAATCCAAACTTAGAAATCAGAAGCTGTTCTGAACACCAACCATAAATCCACCGAAAAAGAAATTCAGAAAACACTTCCATTCAGGATCTCCCACAAAAAAAATAAAATACTTAGGAATACACTTAACCAAGGAGGTAAAAGATTTCTACAAAGAAAATTATAAAACATTAAAAAAAAGAAATTGAAGAAAATCTTAAAAGATGGAAAGATCTTCTATGTTCATGTATTGGCAGAATAAATATCATTAAAATGGCCATCCTTCCAAAAGTGATCTACAGATTCAACGCAATTCCCATTAAAGTACCAAGATCATTCCTCACAGACATAGAAAAATCAGTCCTTAAATTTATTTGGAATAACAAAAGGACCAGAATAGCCAAAGTAGTTCTCAGCAACAAAAACCATGCAGGAGGAACCACAATACCTGACTTTAAACTATACTACAAAGCCACTGTAATAAAATCAGCATGGTACTGGCAAAAAAACAGATACATAGACCAATGGAGCAGAATAGAAGACCCAGAAACAAGTCCACACACTTTCAGCCAGTTGATTATTGACAAAGGGGCCAAAAACACACACTGGAAAAAAGATAGCCTCTTCAACAAATGGTGTTGGTAAAACTGGTTAACCATATGCAGAAAATTGGAAATTAATCCCACTTTCTCACCCTGCACAAGAGTCAATTGGAGATGGATCAAAGACTTGGAAACTAGACCAGAGAGCTTAAGGTTCCTTGAAGAGGGCATCAGTCCAACACTGCAACACATAGGCATAGACAAAACTTTCTCAACAAGATCCCAAAGGCACAACAAACCAAAAGGCGAATCAATGAGTGGGATTGCATGAAATTGAAGAGCTTCTGTTCAGCAAGAGAAACTGTCAAGAACCTCAATCGAGATCCAACAGAAAGGGAAAAGATTTTTGCTGCCTACCCCTCCAACAGAAGACTTATATCTAGAATATACATAGAACTCAAGAAAGTCAACACTAAAAAAACAAATCATCCAATCAAAAAATGGGCAAGCGAACTAAATAGATACTTCACGAAAGAAGAAATTCAAATGGTCAATAAATGCATGAAAAAATGCTCAACATCACTGGCAATCAAAGAGATGCAAATCAAAACTACCCTGAGTTTTCACCCAAGTCCAACTAGAATGGCAATCATTCAAAACACAATAACAACAAATGCTGGCGAAGATGTGGAGAAGTGGGAACCCTAAAACATTGTTGGTGGGATTGCTGATTAGTGCAACCACTTTGGAAAACAGTATGGAGAATCCTCAGAAGAATGGGAACAAATCTACCATTCAATCCAGTAAAACGACTTCTGGGTATCTACCCAAAAGAAAGGAAACCAGACTACAAAACTAATGCATGTGTATCTGTGTTCATAGCTGCACAGTTCACCATAGCCAAACTGTGGAACCAGCCAAGATGTCAATCAACAGATGAATGGATTACAAATCTTTGGGATATGTACACAATGGAATTTTACTCTGCCTCAAAAAAAATACAATTGCTGTATTTTCAGGGAAATGGATGGATCTTGAGAACATTATGCTAAGCGAGATTTGTCAGTCACAAAAAGTAAGGAATCGGATGCTTTCCCTAATATGTGAAAGCTAGGGTGAATGGGGTCATAGGAGCAACTCCAGGTGAAAAAGGAGATCCTATAGAGGAGCAAATAAGGCAACTTAACTGTGGGGATGGGAGGGGTGGAGAGGGAAATGCTTTAAAGTGCACGATGTACTTATTCATATCAAAGTCAACCACTCAACCAAGCATGGGAGGGAGGGATGGGGAGGGAGTGAGGTGGGGACTGGGTGGGGGCTGGCTGGGTAATGTGTGCATTTATTTCTACACAAGTTTTTTTTTTAACATATTATGATGTATAAATACAATGCACTAATAAAAATAAAATAATAAAAAACAAACATGGAAGACAAAAGGAGATTAAGTGAAATTATCAGCCTAATTTCTATCCATTGTACTTTAAAGTAACAATTTTACACATAAACCCTCAAATAATTTGACATCTTTAATTTATACACTTCTCTCTAAGGGAAGACTCATACCAGAAAAGCATAACCATAAGTTACAAAGGACTGTTCAAGTCCTTTCATCTTTATAGTCTACAATGTCCCTGTGAGAATGTTACATCATCAATTATTTTGTCTGTTTTGAAAAATTTAACATATAATGCTAAAATATACATTTTAAAAACGGGCATTTATTTTATGCACTAACTTTATAAAATATAAAAATAGTGTTTTTATTAAATAGATCATGGTAATATAATTCAGGATAATAACAAAAATGAATTCAGAGAACATCCTTTCACTTAAATTTAGATATTGAATTTTTTCTTTTACTTTTAAAGCAAGCACTACAACTGAATGCATTCTAACCTTTCTTCTGTTACCCATTCTTGTGTTTAATAGATACTATGTAGAGTTTTGTATTATGTTCTATCCCAAAATATGACTTGATTAAAAACACAAAATATGCACTTAGTGATTCATGGCAACGTCATTGTAAACTCAGAGAGAGATAAAGTCTAGATAATTAAGAAATATTTTAACACTGTATTTGATGCTTTGCAAATTATAAACTTAAACTCTTTAACTTTACCATAATAATGACAACCATATTTATAGCACTTTATGTTTTAGTAGGATCATGATTCTTTTTATCTCATTTAGCTTTCAGTTCTAAAGCTTTTAATTTAATGTAACTTGGAACTGTAACAAAATCATTATTAAGACTGCATTTCAAAATTCCACATAGAAAATTAACTATAAATATTTTTATTTTATTGTTCATAACATTTAAACACAAAAGTAGAAAAGTAAATATACGATATGTATAATTTCTATTGATAAATCCAGTAGTATTAAAGATACTCGAAGTTTTTACCATACATATACAATTGACCATTTTAAAGTATAGGATTCATACGATTTAGTCATTTTTAGTATATTCACAAAATTTCATTACCATTACTTCTATCTAATTTCAAAACATTTTTTTTTATTGTGGCAGTAGGGATTGACCCTAATGGTGTTCTACCACTGATCTACACACCCAGTGATTCTTATTTTTATTTTGAAACAGGGTCTCTCTGACCTGCCTTGAACCTGTGATCCACATTCCTCACTCTCCCAAGTCCTGGGATTATAGGCTTGCACTATTGAATCCAGGTCAGAATATCTTCATTGTCCCCCAAATCCTCTGCCCTTAGCAGTATATGTTTAAAAGAAAACTTCGCAGACTTCATTCTGAAAACAGAACCAAAATGAAACTTTGGATAGGTTTTCTTCCATTCCATAATAGAAAATAATTAGTGAGAGTGGAAGGTGCCCTTGGATTTTCTTCCACACCAACCTCCCTCTGCAGTTTTGATTTCATGCATGGGAGAAGATGTCCAAAATATACTATTACAACCATGCTTTTTATGTAAGTTTTTCACTCTCTGTATTTACAGTGTCTACCTACTTATATATCTTTCTTCCACCTACATAGTAAATGTAGTAATTGATTGATATTAAGGTATTAATGGTCCCAATATCTCACTCTTCCTCTTCCTGAAACTTTCCTGATGATTTCATACTCTGTGGCTTAAACTGGAGTAACCATGTGGCTTATTTTTGGTCAACATAGTTTGAGCAGATGTAATTCCAACCTGGTATGAAGTGGTCATGATCTTTAGGGCTTAGATGTTTTTGCTACCTGCCATTTTTGTAAAAACAAAAACAACAACAACAACAAAAAACAAACTGTGAGCCTAGGCTAACCTGTTGTTCCTAAAAGGAACATGAGTTGCTTTAATCAGAGAAAAACTATAGATATGTGAGTGGGTCAGCTAACTGCAGATGTATGAGTAAGCCAAGCCAAGATTAGCCTCTACCTGCCAACATCCAGCCGATGTCACCTGTGAAACAGCCCAGCCAAAGCCCGAGGGTCCTAACCCACCACCACAGGAGTGTGAGTAATGGGAGCTTGTGAGTTTGTATTCTACTCTACTCTACAGTGAGGTCCTGCAGTTGTGTACAATAGAGTATTGTGCTGATAATAGAAAAATTTAAGCCATGAATAATTAATGAGATATAAAAATAATGCATCTTTATTGGGCATCTAATAATTTGCCAAGCTTTGGATACCTGTAATAAATATTCTGTAATATTCTGTAATATGGACAGAATTTTTTTTAATCATCATACTCAAATTACCTTTGGAGTGAACTGAAGGGAGAAAAGGATTAGAAATTCCCTTAGTAGCTGGCTTAAAAGAGCAAAGTATATGTGTGTGTGTGTGTGTGTGTGTGTGTGTGTGTGTGTGTGTGTGTTACTGTGGATTGAACCCTGGGAACTCCACACCCAAGCTACACCCCTAGCTCTTTGTATTTTTTGTTTTAAAATAGGACCTCACTAGGTTGCTGAGTTTTACTTTGTTGCTAACACTGTCCTGGAAATTGTGATTCTTCTGTTTCCTGTTCCAAAGTACTGAGATTAGAAACAAGTGTCATCATGCCTAGCAGAATACATTTTTCCCTCAATCAACAACATGGAATCTAGTAAAAGTCTTATCTTCTAGACCTGAAAGACATTTTACACAGAAGGTAATCACCATAGAATCAAAGATGGATAAAACAAATGAATACTTGTTACTTAAAACACATCAAGTACATACACCAATTTATCAATGCCAATCACAACGCTGAAGTTGTAGGGAGAAAAAAGTAAGACTGAGAAGAGATTCCTGAGTGCTATGTGATTGTATGCTTCTATCTCTCTGAACCTCACCATAATGTATAATTATAACACACCAATAAAATTAAAAGTAAAAGGATAATTAGTTATAGAAATATACAACCAAACCTGCAGACTGTTTCAGAAAGTTTCAGTGCATTAAGGACATGTCAGAAAGTCCCAATCCCAGTCATATGGGATGGAACAGAGGACTCATAATGTCAACAATTGATGGGATTTGTGTTTTGTGTGCCTGGAAACATTTTCAAATTTTGCAGAAGCCAACGATGGCAACCACAAGAAGACATATCACAAAAGAACAAAAGGTTAGAGCATTGGGCCTCAAGCTGAGGATACCAGGTCAATCTAGAAGGAAAGTAGCAAAGATGCAAAAATCTGGTGCAGGAATGAAATCAGAAGGCTACTAACACAAGATCGATGCACCTAGGAGGCCTGGAGTCAAAGAAGAACACCTCGAAGGAAGTAGGACATCTCGGGCTATTCGCACAGAGCAGACTGAAAACTGTGTGGATTCCTCTTATAGAATTATATGTTGTTAATATGCCTGACTTGAAATTTCAAAACTAAACCTTGCTATTTCATCAGTATCAGGAGCTTTTACCTCCAAATACCTGTGTTTGCAAGGCCTTGTATTCCCACCTTCCTGAAGAACATGTATTTTAGAACCATTCTGGCCACAATCCACTGAAATGGACCTATGTGTAAATGGGATCTGAGTTCCCAGATGGAACATTTTCTACAGCACCAGTAAAAGATAGTGAGAAAATTAGCAATGTAATTGAGCCATAATATTAAATAAACTTCTATGAGTCAATAGGGAAATAAATTATTGTAGCTCTGTGTCAGAGCCCAAAATCTGCTCACAAATTAAACTTTTTCAACTCATACTATTTACAAATTGCCCTTGATTTTATATTTTAAAAATTAATCTTTAGTAGCTCTGGAAAGAGTTCTAGGTACGTGTAGGTGTTTAAAGGCCTTGGGTGTTTTGAAGGACAACCTTAGTTATGAATGTTGCCCTCAAATATAGCTGCAGTTGCTAACTGCTTGACTCTGATTTTGAAATAAACTCACTAGTGACCTTCTGAGAAGCATCTAAATTTAGGTACTTCTAAGTATATGCTAAATAGTTTTATTTTAAAAATTGGATTTATGCCGGGTGTGGTGGCACACGCTTGTAACCCCAGTGCTTGGGAGGTGGAGACAGGAGGATCGTGCAGGTTCGAAGCCAGCCATGGTAGCTTAAGAGACCCTGTTTCCAAATAAAAATATAAAAACATAGGTCTGGGAGTGTAGCCCGGAGGTAGAAGAGCTTCCAGGAACCCTAGTACTACCCCCCCCCAAAAAAAAGATTGGATTCATAAATGTATAGTTTTGAAAACATTTAATCATTTAGGTTGGTTTATGTTCAAATGGTTTTTTTTTAATAAGAAAATAGTCATTCCATTTTTGTAGAAGTTACCTGAAAATACCCCCCCCCCACCTTTTTTGGTGATAGTGGGGTTCCTGGAAGCCCTTCTACCTCTGGGCTCTAGTATAACAATTATAATAATGATCTATAAAGATGTGAATATGGTCTCTCACCGTCAAAAGATATTTTTGTACTGATTTCAATCTCTTTGGAAATATACACAGAAGTGATTTGCTGAATCATATGATGGATCCATTCCCAGTTTTCTGAGGCATCTCCACACTCCATAAAGGCTGCACTAATCTGTAATCCCACTAGCAGTGTAAAAGAGTTCATATTCCCCCACATCCTCACCAGCATTTATTTTTGTTTCACTTCAGTAATCTTGCTGTTCTAAGTAGGGTTAGGTAGAATCTCAGTTTAGTTTTGATTTGCATCTCTCTGATTGCTAATAATGTTAAACATATTTTATATATGTATTGGCCATTTGTATCTCTTTTCTGTGAAATGTCTATTTAGTTCAGTTGCCATCTTCTTGATTGGGTTATTTTTCTTTAGTACACAGTCTTTTAAGTACTTTGCATATTTTAGATTTTAGTACTTTATAAGAGGAATAGCTGGCAAAAATCTTCTCTCATTCTGTAGGCTCTCTCTTTAGACTCTTGATGGTTTCCTTGCAGAGCAGTAGCTTTTTAATTTAATACCATCCCATTTATTCTTTCCTATTTTAAATTCCTGAGACTTAAGGGTCTTATTAAGAAAGTTTCTAGTTGTGCCTATATGTTAAAGCGTTGGACCTATGTCCTCATCGAGTAGCTTCAAAGTTTTTGATCTAACTTCTGGATCTTTGATACATCTCCTATTGATTCCTGTGTAGAGTGAGAAGTGTTTAAGTACATTTTTCTACAACTGAATAACCAGTTTTCTCATTTATTGAAAAGGCTATTTTCTCCAATGTATGTGTTTGGCACCTTTGTCAAAAATCAATTGTCTGTAAGTGATGGATTTGTTTCTGTATCTTCTATTCTGTTCCTTTGGTCTGTGTGCCTGTTTCTCTGTCAATACCATGCTGTTTTGTTATTATACCTCTGTAGTATAATTTGAAGCCAGGAAATGTGATGCCTTTTATACGATTTAGGATGCTGAGAATTTCTTTGGCTACTCTGGGCCCTTAAGTTTCTTCATATGAAATATAGGACTGATTTCTAGGTCTGTGAATAATGACATTGGTATTTTGATAGAAATTGCATAGACTATGTAATTCACCTCTGGTAGAATGGCCATTTTGATAATATTTATTCTGCCTATCCAAGAGCAAAAGAAATCTTTCCATCTTCTAAGATCTTATATTTATTTTCTTAGTGTTTTACAATTTTTAACATAGAGGTCCTTACCTCCTTGTTTAATTTTATTTCTAGGTATTTTACTGTTTTTGAGATTATTCTGAATGGAATTTTTTCTGGATTTCTTTCTCAGTGAATACTGAAGGACAATTGGATCCATAAACTGAATAATTGGAGTTATAGTTAAGACATAAAAGCCCATGCTATTTCCTACTCATTATCAGTAGGAATTCAAGACTCCCTAAGTCTAATGCCACTTCAAAGTTTTAAAGCATAAGAATGTCACCTTTAAAAAGATTTTGAAATCTAAAATTAATTTACTTTTAAACAACTTTCAATTGTTTTCATGGCAATTTAGAACATCTGTTTTGTGATTTAGTTACATCTAGCATTATCTCAGAGACAGAAAAGGGCAGCAGACAATGTAATACCATTTGTGTGGGGAAGAATACACTCTTTGGTAAGAAAAATAAAATCAACTTAGGGCAATATTTTACTTCCCAACTCTTCAACATACAAAGTGAGGTCCCAAAAATCGTGCATTCCTGCAATCCCAATACTTTAGAGGCTGAGACAGGATACTGCAGGTACAAGAAGACAGATACTGCAGGTACAAGAAGCCTCAGCAATATAATAAGACTCTCAGTATCCTAGAAAGACCCTGTTTCAAAACAAAACATCTAAACATCTGGGGGGTGTAGATCAGAGAAAGAATGTTCCTGAGTTCAATCCCCAGTAACACACACACACACACACACACACACACACACACACACACACACACACGACTTCAGAGGAAGTGGTTGCTTTGATTGAACAGATAGCTATTATGTTATTTATCTCTTTATGCATAATGATTTACACTAAAACTTAGCTTAAAACAAGGGGTACTGAGACTGGGGTGCAGCTCCATGTAGAACGCTTGCCTAATATTTACTAGATCCTGGGTTTGATCCTCAGCACTCAGAAAACACAACAAACAAGACCCCAAACATTGACAATCCCATGCAGTTTTTATACATCAAGAATTGGAACAAACTTAGCTGGCCATCTCTGATGATGAATCATCTTATAAAGTTGCAAATAAGCTATTCAAAGAGATAGCTTTTCATAAGTTCTCTTGAACTTAGCTTTTGATAAGTTTTCTTGATCTTAACTGAAGCCAGACATGGTGGTACACAACAGAAATCTCCAGAAACCCCAGTACCTTGGGCTGAGACACAAGGATCACAGTTTCGAGGCCAGTCTCAGCAACTTATTGAGACCCTTAGCAACTAGTAAGATCCTTTATAAAAAAATATATAGTTGGGTATGCAGCTCAGAGGTAGAACATCCCTGGTTTCAATCCCCAGCATCTCTCCAAAATAAGCTTAACTGAGATTAGGGTATTTACTTTCAAGTTTACATTTGTGGTCACTGGCAGTTTTACTGTTTTTCACTGGCTTTTTATGGTTGTCCTCTGTTCCTTGCCCCAAAGACCTTTTATGGGATTCCTTAATGCATGGCTGAAATGAGTCAAAAGAAAAGGGCAAGAGAAAAGGTGTGATTAGGGGGAAACATCAGTAATGTTTTTAAACAACAGAATCATGGAAGAGACCTACCATTCATTCTACTAAATTCTTCATATCACCTAGACTTAGCCTAATACATTTCAGAGCAAATCATACTAGAATTTGAACCTCAACAGCTGGGGATCCTTAGGAAACATTGTGAGAACTGACTGTCACATCATTCAAACGTAAGCCTCTGATATTAGTATGTCCAGTTGATAAATATAATTCTCCAGCTAATCTAGAAGAAAGATAAAAGTCTCAAAGACATTATAAACAACAGGAAAATGAGAATCAGCACCTTATTTAATATGATGTGGAGAAACATCAAGTTAAAAAATAGATATTTTGCATCTATGGATGGAACAGGGATGACAGGAAGACATGGAGAAAGTTGATACAGAGAGAAACTAATGAATTTTGGCAATGTAAGCTTCAGGTGATGACGAGAGACTCATAGTCAAGTCGATTTTAGAAAATATTAGCAACCATGAAAGAATAATTCAGAGATAGAAATGAAGTTTTGAGCGTATGTGTGTGTGTGTGTGTGTGTGTGTGTGTGTGTATTACTGGGTATGGAACCAAGGGGCATTCTACTTCTGAGCTATACCCCCCAGACCTATTTTTTATTCTTTATTTTCAAACGCCCTACTTTTATTCTTTACTTTGAAACAATCTCATTGAGTTTCAGAGGGCCACACTAAGTAGTAGTGACAAACCGCGATCCTCCTGTCCCAGTCTCCCAAATGCTGGGATTACAAGGTGTGCCACCACGCCCGGCTGAGCATTTTTATAGTTCCAAACTGTACAGAAAATGGGATATAATTGAGAGACAGATGTGAAAACTGAATAGTGAGGAAACAGAAGCAGGAACTATAAACAGAATAGAGAGATGAAAAGATCTTTCACGGCATAAAGGGAAAAAAATAAATCATTGGATTTTGGTTTGTGAAGTTATAGGAAGTGAGGGAGTCGTAAACAGGTTCACACTGGTTAAGGATTTTATAAAGACGCACATGTGCACGTGCGCGTGCACACACACACACATACACACACGGCTGCTCCTCCAGTAAGCTGCAGTGATATCAGCACTACTCCTCTGTACCTTTCTGGGTCCGCACCGCTGGAGAGATTAAGCTAGATGAGGCTTTCGTGCCAAGTCTTAAGATCATTTATCCCCAATGTTTGAGAGCAGTGACTAGCTGACTTAATGAGACACGGGATGGGGCCCGCACTCACCTTCTGTCAGCAAGTCACTATCTTCAGCTATAAAACTGATCGACGTGATTACAAATAGAAAAAAAAAAAAAAGAAAAAAAAAGATATGGCTGACTATAAAGAAAAACTCTTTACAAATTCAAAATATATGAGAGGAGAAAATATCTGCATAAATGTACTTCTGCTTAACATTTACCCAAACAAGCTAAGATGCTAATAACATTTTGATTTAAAAGCCACGTGTCTGTCTTATGCCACGTTGCAAGGGGCTGCTATTTACTCTATCTTTTGCTTACCCAATGTCACCTTGCTCAGGCCCCTGTCTTCCTTCTGCCAATCAGAGGCCAGTTACTGGCGGAACATCTAACACCCCTCAGGAGATTACACCATGGGGCATGGCGTGAGAGGGATTTCACCCCAAGAATGGGCAAGGAGTCTGAGCTGTAGATTCCTCCTTGCTGAAGAGGAACAGGGGAATGCTTGCTTTATCCACTCTCACAAGCTGCCAGTATCCCAAATATCTCAGAGGATTCGAGCCCACCATGAATAAGTCTCAGAGTGTGAGGATGGCTAAGTGAGAGGAAGCAGAGGGAAATGAAGATATAAATTCCAGAAACAGCCTGGTGAGAGTGATCAAGCACTGGAGCAGCTGATCTGACGGTAGAGCCAGGACAGTGTGTGGTGCAGTAGCGAGGGACCAGGAGCCTCACTGAGACCACAAAGAGAATGCAAGCGTGAAAACTCGAGGAATTCCAATGCCTCCTCTCCCCCGGCAGCACCCTCTCCCCATGACCAGGACCCAAAGGGCCATAACTCCAGCTCTCCCTTTGACTTTGATCTTTCCCTCAACTGACGAGGCCCTGGTGAAGGGCTGTTGACAAACCATCAGAAATAGCAACAATATTCTGTGCCGAGGACATGGTCTTTGGAGCCAGACAAATAAGAGTTCAGCTCCTGGCTTGGCCTCTTATGATGTGGCTTGATTGTTCTCTTGACTCTAAGCCTCCGTGTTCTTAACTGTAACATATGTTTGATCTCATATGTAATTGTGTTTTGAAGTTGTGATGAAATTTAAGTTAAATAATCCTAGGTGCTATACAAACATCATCTTATTTTAATCCCTACAGACCCCCATACATGGTTTGTTTACAGGAGAGGAGATTAATAGAGAAGATGGAGAGACTTCTCGATATTATAAAACTAGATCATTGCTGGGTGTCGTGGTGCACACCTGTGATCCCAGTGCTTGGGAGGCTGAGACAGGAGGATCGCAGATTCAAGGACAGGCTCAGAAAATAATGAGACTCATCAACCTAGTGAGACCCTGTTTCAAATTAACACTAAAACATATGGCTGGGGGTGTAGCTCAGAGTTAGAAGGGTTGAGATTTAGACCTCAGTACAAAAAAAAAAAAAAATAGTCAAAGAGCTGGTCTCAAACACATGAATTTGTTTTTCTGAAGTGTAACATTTTAACCCCTGTCCGGTAAAAGATGAACATTTAAATCTTGGCTCCTCTCATTGTTAAGAGTAAAAAAGAAAAAAGACTGAAAATATATGAAATGATTGATAAAATAATTACTGTTATCTTTTTTCTAGTAGCAGTGACTTCAGTATATGATCAAGTTCTTTCCATATACCCTCTCATTCGGTTGTCTGTTAGGCCAAGAGTATTCTAATACCATAATTGAAGAGGAGCCTGCTGAGGTACAAGGTGTTAAAATGTAGCTTCTGCTCACATCACTAGTCAACGCAAGAGTCAAAATTTAAAACTATGCCTGTGTAGGACTGAGGGAACTGCATATCCCATCACTAATCTATAGAATATGCTGCTGCTCCTGCTTGAATACAACTGTCTTCTTAGAAATTCTTATCTTTCTGTGTTTTTTCTTTATTTGTACGTCTGTGCACATCCAAATAGTTAGATTCATATCAAAATATTAAAAAATACATTCAAATGTACTTTACAGTTTCATGTTGCTATTTTTTTTCCAGAATTATTTCATACATGTTACCTGTATTTGTCTTCAGTTGCCATGACCGCATGTTATTTAATTCATGGATAACATTCTACACAGCAATGTTCTACTACTGGGAAAGGTATCCTTTTATGATTGGACATTTCATTTAGCTTGTGTGTGGCTTCTGCCTAACATAAACAACTCCACAATACATTTTTATACTGATAAACATTCTTCAGTAATAAAATGATTTCCAAATTAAATTTTAAAGAGGGGATTGTGCATGAAAGCGCATGGTGTCTTACCCAGAAACCCAAGTACTTCAATGAAAGACCCGCCATAATTTTCCAACAGTAATATGGTAATATGGAAGGAAATGTCCACAAAACATGTATGAAGGGAAAAAATTTTCTGTTTACAAAAATATATACATATATACATACATATATATGGATTATATATTTATATATGCACACATACATATATACATATATTTGAGGACAGACTCAGCAAATAGTAAGAGTATATGTGCATGTATATATATATATATATGCATAAATTTATATTTTATGTGCATGTATGCATATGTATGTATATTTGTCCAACTGTTGTTGCCATGGCTAATGGAAAATACATAGTCTGAGAGTATACATCGAGCAGAGATTACGAGCTGTGTAGTTCCTGTAATTCTTCTGTACCCTGATCCCCAGAGCACAGGCAAATGGCTTGCTAAGCCTTCCTCGTGGTCTGAGGCCACTGAAGAGCACACCTAACCGACCCCGAAGTCAATAGGGAGCACTGGACTTGGGTCTTGTTAGCATCATGCCATGACTTAGACAGCTAATTGTCTCCTAATGCATCGCAGCAGGTACTTAACGAGCTCCTGCTTACCATCTAAGGGCTTTTGCTCGATCCTAGAAACCCACACTCTCCTCTGCTCCTCGGAGTCACCAATCATCTCAGAGCACACATCTCTCCAACACACTTTTTCTTGTTTTTTTTAACATTTCTTACTTCTTCAAGGTTACTTGTACATAAAAACGTGTATGTTTAAGGTGTACAGCATGCCATGTTGGTATATATATTGTAGTGGTTACTATAGTCAAAAAAATTAACGTATCAATTTCCTCACATAGTTAGGATTATCTTTTTTGTTTGCTTTTTGTAGTGCAAGCAACTGAAATCTCTCTTAGAAAAATTTTAGTACTAAATATAGTATTATTAATCATAATTACATGGCTGGGCATCAGATCTCTAAACTTACTCGTCCGTGTAACTGAAACTTTATAAACTTTGTCAGACATCTCTCAATTTTTCCATCTCTCTGCATTTATATATTTGACATTTTAAAATTTCCACATACAAATGAGATTGCACAGTGTTTTTTTTGTTGTTTGTTTGCTTTGGTTTTTTTAAATTTTTTTCCTTTTTGGTTGGGCTTCTTTAACTCACCTTAATGTCCCTTAGGGCCATCATGTTGTCCCCAAATGGAAGACATTTTTTTGTTTTGAATGTCTGCCTTCGGATCTGATCTTGAATGCTACAATATTGGATACAACTTTAATCGGTGAGCATCACAATAAATATAGACTTTGACAACTTCATTTCTGTGTCACTCTTACTGTAATGATTCTTTTCTCAGGTCATGCTATTGTTCTCTGGTTTGAGGTTCTGAAACTTTGGGAGCATGAAGACTCTGCTTTTCCAATTAGACATTTTAGTCTGCATGAGATGCCAGTAATGTAGCTATTTTAAGCTCTTTACAAGTTATTTGAAAATAGAAAGAAGGCTCATTTTGGGACATCTGCTTTATTAAAAGCTTTGTGTGCTCTTGATTTAAAATATTATAAATGGCTAATCTCGATTTATGAATTCTGTCATATTAGTGAAACATGACTGCATTATCAAAGGAAGTTAAAGATGAAAGAAAGCTTCATGTCTTTAATACGATAGTGTCACTTTGAGTTGCTTTTATATTCTGAAAAAATATGCGGTTGTTTAAGTGAAAGGAAAAAAAAAAGAGTAAATGTTGCTTTACTAGGCTATTTACAAGTCATTTTAGGCTTTGCATATGACAAAATGAACCAAAGGACAAAGTTCTGCCTTGTCCATGAAGAGCGATATAGAAAAGTGCTCCACTGTTAAAAGGTAGTAATAGTTAAGTTCTTTAAGCACTTATTAAGGAGGGAGTAGAGGCGGCTATTTGTTCTAGAAGCTAAATGAAACAAGAATAAATAAGACCTTGCCCCATTCTTAAGAGGTTTATGGTACAGGAAGGAAAACATAATATAAGCCTATGCTTGCAATTGGATGGGTAAGTGCTAACAGGGAAATAGGCGCAAGGCTTTACAAGTGTTTTCAGTATCTCTTCTTAATTACTTTTTATAACATCAGCATTTGCTATTTCCTTCACTGTACAAATCAATACAGACTTGCTTTTCAATTGTTTGCAAAGGCCTCTTGCTCTTCAGGGTAAGCAAAGAAAGAGCCAATTTTGAAATGTTTCTTTCTTATAATGATGCTAAGGAGATGATATTTATTAACTTTCTTTGAACTACAGCAGAAATAAGAGTATTTTAAAGGTCTTATGTGTTTTGCTTTAGTACCCTGACACTTTGATCTGTCCTCACTTTGAAGATGATACTAAAAGGAAATTTCAGATATAGTCATGTAAAAAATATTTGCATAAAAGACCCAGAACTTCCAAATGAAAGTTATTTCTCTCCTGTACAGAAAAACGTGCTTTTTAAATTATTCATGCTTTTCCAGACCATGATGGCAATCCAAACTTTGACCTGTTCCAAGATACATAGAAGTCCTCTTTAGCTATATAATCAATTATTGCCTGGCAAATTTATTAAGCATCCAAATGTCTTAAAATATGAGTCAAAAGGCAATGTGTGTGTGTGTGTATTTGTGTGTGTGTGCTTCCAAAACTTGATACTCACATAATTTAGCTTTGAAATGTTTTTATGTATCAAGAGTAAACATTTCTAATTATTCATTCAAAATTTCCCTCATCTGTACTGTGCAAAATGAACTTGATTACTTTTTATCGCTTCAAGAAAAGTAGAGAAGTTGTCACTACTACGGACTTTAGTTATAAAATTTACTTTTAAAATGTTATAAACCTACCCTTCCTTATCAAGTGAACCTTTATCCAGTACTCAGGCTATAGCTGCCAGGTGGAGAAGCAGGAACTTCCCAGATACCAGGCTATAAAACGAAAGCCCCCTGCCCACAGCAAATAAAGATGTGTTTATCTTTACACACTATACACATCTTTATTAATAGTCCCAATTTTGAAGTGTGTAATAAGTTTTGATTGGCATGATCGATCATTCCACTTAAGAGAGGATTTGCATCATATCTTACTACCAACTATACTATTATCGTTAATCATATTAATTAGAAAATATGTGATCATCCCCAGATATTAAGGTAATAAATATAACATATTGAAAGAAACTTTCTTCTTGCCTTGTTCATTGAATTTGTGTAAAACATATGAGAATCAGAGAAAGATTTTTAAAATTTTTCTGAAATAACAGAGAAGATTAATGCAAAAATAAAAAAATTTATAAAAGTCTATTAATGTATACTTGAATTACCAAATAACCCAACAAGCATAAAGAACCATGGATAAAGTTTTAAGATTTTCTCATTAGATATGCCATGTGCATTAGTCTTTACATTAGGACTTTGCTTCTTTCTTTCTTCTTAACAAAGATTTAGTTACAGTTTATAGAAGTGAAGAGGAAGCAGAACACTTTTAGAGGAATTGACAAAAATTGCACTGCTAAAAGTGCTGGTTTATAGTGGTGATAAACAGAAGTCAGAGTCCGGCACTCTTGAAATCGATTTTATGAAATAAACAGATGGTGCAAGACACACACACCAAAAGCTTTAAACAGTAAATACTGCAACGTGAAGAAATACTTATGCTACTTAAAGGAGAATCTACACTTTTATGATCATTGTTTATACACTGAACAAATGTATTGGTCCTACTGTGTGCACGGTGCCTTGTTCATTGCTGAGAATATACCAGAGATTGAGACTGAGAGAGTACTTGCTGTTTTTTTTTTTTTTTGTTTTGTTTTGTTTGTTTGTTTGTTTGTTTTCTAGAATTTAGGATCTGCTCAGGCAGGAGGTAGTATAGGAGGATGAAAGTAGAAATTAGGTCTTGAAAGAGAAATGTTTTAAATCTTGGAAGGAGGAAATACAAGGGGCCTCAGAAACCACTGTTTAGAAATAAGTCTAAATCAAAGACCCAAAGTGTGCTTTGAAGAGTAAAAAAATCATAAACTTATTTCAATTGCATGTACAAAAGAGTAGGTGGGATGTCAAATGTCAAGCTACTCACTGAGATTGTGCTGGGAAATAATACTGCATACAGGAGACCTGGTTTACTTTTTTTCTATTTATTTTTCTGTGAGTTTTAAATTTTAAGTACTTGGTAGATAGAGCTCCTATAATGGGGCGAACAAATTATAATTAGATATAACAAAACAACAATAAAGAGATGTAAGTTAATTTAGGTACAAAGACAATACTTAAGAGTATTTATGGGAGAATACAATTTGCATTGGAGGGATTTCCAACAGAACTAAATTAGATATGGGTAAAATGTGCACATATGTATGCTGATTCCATGCAGTCGGACTGGATGCAACCAGAGCTTTAGCAGGAAAAGATCATCAGAATGACTCATAGATGTTGACATCCAGCCGATTTCTCTCTTTGTAGACGATCCTGGTCTCTATCTCTTCTTCTCTTCCTCTTCCACACACTTCTCATCTACTATTCAGATGGCTCCTTTTATTTTCTTTTGAAAAATGCTGTTTTTTTTATCATTAAACTTTTGGAAGTTGTAGCTCATTTTATCCCGCATATTTGTGATATTTTGTATAAAAAGTACATGACTAATGTTTTAGGATTCTGAAATGATCCACAAATGCTGTGTGTGTTTAGATATTGCAAAGAAAAGAGGAATTCCTAATTTAAGCTACAAAGTACAAACCCTTTCCAATATGAGAATATTATTATAAAATATTCTACATCTGTATTTTCTACTGCATTTTGTACCTAATACACAGTACACTTCAAACATTAGTTTTAATGACTGCTGGAACAAATAAATGAATCTTTAAAAACAGATTAAATGTGTTTGTGTGTGTGTGGCACTGGGAATTGAATCTAGCCCTTTTAATTTCTTGTTTTGAAACAAGTTCTCACTAGGTTGCTGAGAGGCTTGCTAAGTTGCTGAGGCTAATCGTGAACCTGCAAACTTTCTATTTTCAGCCTCTCAAATGCTAGGCATGTGCTACCATGCCCAGCTTGATTAAATACCACTATTACTTCTCTACAGACAAAAGTAGTCCTCAACTTCAAAATGATTATGGGTTTGATGTTTCTAGTTCATTTAACAAAATTGGTCATATTGATGTGAGTATACTTGAATTCATTGTATATAATTACATAAAAAGATACCTAATCTTAGTGTGTACTCCTTAGCCTTACTTAGGCACTGAAATAATATTTGGGTGAAAATGTTATTAAATATAACTTTACTTTCTTTGAAATCATGAAAGCCTCTGAATAGACTGAATGAGTTATTTTTTTTTTTTCAGAAATGCCACTCTATTTGCACATGAATTCAGAAAATCCTCTCTGAAACTGGTAAATGAGTGAGCTACTCCTTGGGTGATTGAATTTACTTGTTCTGTGGTCCTGTACTTTACATGGTGCAGAGATTTTACCTTTGCAGCTGATCATTCATGAGCACTTGAAAGATGGTCATGTACCATCTTTTTTTAAAATCTTCATACTTTGGTTTTGGTTTATCGTGTGTGTGTGTGTGTGTGTGTGTGTGTGTGTGTGTGTTTCATTTTATTTTCATTTTATTTCCTTTTTCTTTTTTTTCTTTTTCTAGCAGCCATATTTCCCACCTTCAGAAGATCCATTTGTTACTCTTTCAAAAAACATGGAAATGAATGGCTTTGATGGGTTCTAAAGTCAGGATTGGATCAGAAACACCAACATCAGGGAAAGGATACTCCCATGAAAGGGGATGAGAAGAACTGAAGGAAGAGGGACTCTGTCATTCAGGGCTCTTTGATGGATCCTGTGTCCACACCTTAGAAAGATCAAACAAGCCATCCATCAAATTGGACTATTAATAATAATGCCCAAAGTAGTGAAAGCCTTCTTACCAAACAAGCCCGCTCCAACAGGAGTGGTTAAGTAGACAAGTTACCACAAGAGATAACGATGTTAGGACTTACACAAGACACAAGAAACAAGACTTTCTTTTTGAAGAGTTAGTAAAAATGAACAAAGAACAATGTGGGCCATGCAGCCCTTTGATCAGTGATGTCAGACCAGTCCATCCTTGTGAGGATGAACAAAGGAGTCACCCAAAGAGATACGAGAACAAAGATAACAGGGCAGGCTAGCTCTAAGTTTTGGTGGGAAATAAAGACTATTGGCTAGCAGGATAGGAGGGACAAGATAATAAATTCCTATATAAAGACTGATGCTTTAAAGGACAATGGTGTCTTACTTCTGATACACTCTATCCCATTTCTCGTTAACATGGTGCATTTTCTTGCTTTGCACTCCAGTTCTGCCTGTAATAATAAAACCTTGCATAAGCTTGCAGTAGACACAACTTTGTTTTCTAAACTAGGCGAGAGCAAGAACCCACACAGTCATCCTCCCAAACTGTAACAGTATGTATAGCTATAGTTGTATGCTTTCTTCCCTGTTGTCTCTGAATTTCCCTAGCATTTCCTTCTTAAATACAAAATATGTCTTGTTGCTTCTCAGCTGTCATCCACTATTCTTTTTGAGTGCTGTTGTTGTGGCAGCAAAGCGTTAGGAATAGAAAACATTCTATGATGTAATGATTAAATCTCATCTTTTACTGAGTTTCTAGACTATGATGCTAAGAAAAATTTCCTTGCCGTATGTTCCCTCTCTATACATGAGATAAAGTGCTACTGCTGGGCAATTCTTCTTCCTTCCAGGTCAGAAGATTCTCTGGCAAACTAGTTTCAATTAGAGAGTGAGCCTTTAAAGTTGAGAATGCAGTAGAAGAAGGAAGGTGGTCCAGGGGAAGAGATGGGAAAGGAAGACTTGATGAAGGAATCACTTTCATTTATAATATGTGAGAATACCAATGTGAATCTCAATACCCTATATGGTGAAGGGGAGAGATATGGAGAGAGTAGGGGGAAATCTCTACTGTGCGTGTATGTCAGCATTGCTATGAGCTACCTTATAATGTGAGACTATAAAGCATGAAAAAGCCTAGCATGGTGGCACACACTTGTAATCCCAGTACTTGGGAGGCTGAGACAGGATGATCGCAGGTTTGTAGTAGCCAGAGCAACTTAGTGAGGCCCTCTGCAATTTAGTGAGACCTTCTTTCAAAATAAAGAATGAAAAATAGGGCTGTGAGTGTAGCTCAAAGGTAGAATATCCTGGGTTCAATCCCCAGTACTACAAATCAATCAATCAAATGCACAATAAAAGTATAAAAATAAAATACAGTAATTATTTCTCCTTTTCCTAGACCTCCAGAATCTGGACCCTCAATAATTTTTAATCCTCAAGCTAGTCCACACATAACCTCCAGCAGATCCTCAAAGTTACCATGGAAGTATGTCCGCCAGTGTCTAGCACCTGTGCTGGTTTACCCACCCTGGCTGTGAGTCATCTATTGTCCTGTCTCTCCATATTTCTGTGGGATGATTTGGTCTATGACCTCAATTTCCTGATGAATCTTAGGAAAACCATTAATTTTCAATGTGTTCATCTTTGTGCATATGACCACAGGAGCAACAGCTTCCACGCTCTCTACATGTCAGAGCGGAGACTAAAAATCCTAACATCAATTTTTAAGTTCTTTGCCCTGCATAAAATGGTCCCACAGAAACTTAGTACTATACAGGGGAAAATCTGTCATGAAATTATTTACATTGCTTTCCATTTGTTCACTATCAAAGCATTTATAATCATATTTTAATTTTGGGCCTACGATTTTCTCATCATACATTATTTTCACAGAAATATCACAAGATAATTCTGAACCTATAAAAATGTCAGTCATCTAGTACAGTTACTCACAGTACATTGTCACTATAGCTGTTTTTAATTATACAATCTTGTAGTACTGGATTGAACCCAGGGGCATTCCAACCCAGAACTACACCCCCAGCTTTTCATTTATTTTATTTCAAAATGGAGTTTGAGTTGCTAAGGTTAGCCTCAAACCGGTGATCCTTCTAAACACATAAGGGGAACCACGAGCAGGTGTATATCATCAAAGATACGTTTAAACAACCCACCATCCATCCCAAACTGAAAAAACTTTTAAGTACTGGGATTACAAGCATGTACCACTGTGCCTGACTTAATCTTGGGTATTTTTTGGTTCATTTTGTTTTAGGGTGTGTGTGTGTCTGTGTGTGTGTGTGTGTGTGTGTGTGTGTGTGTGTGTGTAGCTGGGGATTGAACTCAAGGGCTCCACCACTAATCTATAACCACAGCCTCTTGTTTATATTTTTTACCATAAAATATCATAGTCATGCCCCCCCACACACAAAAATGCACTTATAAACCAGGCATGGTGGAGCATGCTTCTAATCCCAGTACTTAGGAGGCTGAGACAGGCGGATTACAGGTTTTCAGCCAGCTTCAGCTACTTAATGAGGCCCTCTGTAGGTTAGTAAGACCTTGTTTTAAATTTAATAATAAAAAGTAGGACTGGGGTTGTGGCTTGGAGGTAGAATGACCCTGGGCTATATCCCTAGTAACACACACACACACACACACACACACACACACACACACACTGCATTTACAGTCATCCCCAGTAGTCACCGATTTCATACTGATAAAATAAAAGCACACACATTTTATGTATAACTATTCCATACCTTATGCCTGAGAATTCTTGCAGCCTGAAATAGGTAGAGGGTTGTTTGATCATATTAATTATATTTGCTGATACTCACTTTCTCATGGTTTACTTTATATGCTTAGTTATCTTAGTTATCATTCCTTGATCTTATTTGTGGGGCTTCATGAGCCTAGTTAGCAATATTTTCCTCTAGGGAAATGTTATATGTTCTATCAGACAAAAGTTGCCCCAGGACTGTAGCTCTCCAATTCCAGTGAAGGGCCCAGATTAATGTGACAGCCCCAGGTTCTGCTCAAAACCTCAGCTGCTGCCTGTTCCCAGAATAACCCCATCCTTTCATGCACCTCAGCACTCTCTGCCTTAGCTCAGACACAGTTCACAGGTGACAAGGAGAAGGAGGGAGAGGAGGAGGAATGAGAATTTTCTATATCCTTGGAAACTTGGCTTACATTTTCATCATCATTAAGTTTACATATCTGTGTTATTTTGAAACGTATTTTCATTATTATTTATGCATTTGGTCAATGCTTAAAATTATACATATTTATAGGGCACCATGTGATGGTTTGATACCTGTAGACACTGTGTATTGTTCAAATCCTCAAATACATACATTTCTTTATGGCAAAAACATTCAAGATATTTTCTTCTAATGTTTTTGAAAATGCAATGTGTTATCATTATCAATGGGCAGTCTTCTGTGCAGTGGGCACAGGACTTATTTCATTTGTCTAGTCCTAACATATTACCTGATTACCAACATTTCTCATGCCTTGCTCCCCTTTCCTCTTCCCAGCCTCTGGTAACCAATGTTCTGCTCCCAGCTACTCTAATCACTTCTTTAGATTCTATACATGAGTGAGGGCATCTGCTATGTGATTTTCTGGGCATAATGTCTGAAGCATAACTTCATTGGGGTCATCCACATGATTATCAATGAAAGAATTTCATTAGTTTTATTCTGCACTGTGTATGTACAATATTTTCTTTATCTATTCAGTTGAAGAACTCTTGAGTCTTCTGAATAGCACTACAGTAAACATGTGCGTACAGATATCTCCCTAACATATTGATTTCATTTCCTTTTTTATATGCCTACTAATGAGATTGCTGAGGTAATGTAGTAGGTCTATTTTTATTTTTTTGAGAAAACTCTATACTGTGTTTCATAATGATTGCATTAATTGGGCCTTGTTTGCCAATGTAGGAAGTTTTTCATAACATCTAATTTCCCAGAATCAGATTACCCAATATTTCTTAGAACTCACAATTAATTGTCATCTCATGTTAGAACTATTATACTCCTAATAAATTAACAAAATGAGCTATCAATTCTTGAATTTGTGTATATTGTTGATAATAATTTAATTATAAAAATACATCCAATTTCAATTTATATTGAGTTTTGATCTTCAGTCCTATAAATATGCTTCTCAAATATTAATTATTTTTTAACATTTTATTTTTTTATTGGTGCAAATAAAAATGATGGTAGAGGCATACATGAACACATCACTCATTTAGCCCTTCCCCAATTCCCATCCCATTTCTTCTCCCTTCCTCTCTCCTTCTCATGTTTGGCTTAGTGACTGACTTCGATATGTTTGTGAATGTACATCATGTATGTTAGAAAATCTCCTTCTTCCCCTTTCCCATCCCCTCAGGTCACCTTATTTTCTCCTCTATAGTTTCTCTTTCTTCGTCTAGAGTTCCTCCTATGACCCATTTTCTCCCTAGCTTCTATATATTAGGGAGAACATCCAATTTCTTACTTTTTTTGAATGACTAATCTCACTTAGCATAATCTTCTCCAGTTCCATCCATTTCCCTGCCAATGACATAATTTTGTTCTTCTCTATGGTTGAGGGAAATTTCATTGTGTACATATTCCATAGTTTACTTGCACTGGATGAAGTGGTTATTTTTCTTAGCATAGAGCCATCTACAATTTAGTAAGTTATCAGTGTGAGAAAAATCAGCCAAGACTATTGATCCCTCCCGTAGTTCATCACTAATTTCGGAATTAGAGAGTTCTGAAATACTAGAGTAAAAGCTATCGACATCCTCAAAAGAGGCTGTTACTAAGGACCCCCAGGCAGAGCAGGGAAGATTTGCATGAGAGAGTGGGTAGTAGAATTTGATTTATGTTTTTTTCTTTTTACTATCTTACCACTGGAGGATGATTTCCTTCCTGGATTTATGTCTCTGTGGCAAAGAAAAACATCAGAAAAAACCGAACCCCTTAATGTATTAAAAATGACACATCATGATTAAGTCAAGTGTTTTTTATGACGATTCCACATCGCCAGTGTACCTCCTCACCATGATGTGAAGACACTATCCAGGTATTAGGATTTAAAACAATAAGTAAATAAACTGAAAGCTTATACTTGTATAGCCTACATCGTGACAAATAAAATAAGAGTAATAATAGCGATGGGGATGGCATTTAAGGGTGCAGATGACAGGGCAGGTATGGTTCTAAGAGTATTGCTTTTGCTTTGGTCTTTCATATGCCTTTCAAGTGCCCATATGAATTCCGTGCTAGTATTTCCCTCGACTGAGGGAGATCTGAAGGGCAGAGGGATTAAAAAATTTTCCCCAGGTCAGAAAGCTCATAAATGCAGGAGCCTGAACTCCAACTGTACCTTCTCCTAAGGAGCTGTGTGTGGGGAGCCTGTAGGTAACAAAGTTGATGAGGTATCCTTTATTTCCTTAGGATAACAAAAGTGAAGGATGGCCATGGCAATATATGCTTCTTAAGAAGATGGGAAGATGAGAACTCTAGATTTACAAAACTGGTCCAGCCATTCTGGAAGATTCTATGGGAGGTTTCAGAAAGCCTCAGGATGTGTGCATACAGGTCCTACTGTTCAAAATCTAAAGTTTGTACCTGGTTCTGTCAAAATGCTGTTAACAGGGACTTGTCTTCTCCAATCCTTTGACTAAAAAGAAGCCTACCTAGATGGCTATGACATTAACTGCTATTTATTTTTTTTTGGGGGGGGGGATTAGAGGCTGGGTGTGGTAGCGCACGCTTGTAATCTCAGTATTTGGGAGGCTGAGACAAGAGGATCACGGTTCTCAGACAGCCTTAGCTACTTAGTGAGCCCTTCTGCATCACAGTGAAACCCTGTTTCAAAATAAAGAATAAAAAAAAAGTAGGGCTGGGGTATAGCTTGCAGGTAGAATTCCCCTGGGTTCTGGAGATTGTGCCCAGGAATATGCTACCTTTAAGATAACTCAAAGCCCGTTATTAATTTTATTTTTAAGTTTTTAAACAGGGCCTTGTTAAGTTGCTGAGGGTGTCTTTTAAGTTTTTAAGGCTGTCTTCAAGTGTGTGATCTTCCAGCCTCAGCTCCCAAGTCCTGGGATTATAGGCATGTGCCAGAACATCCAATTCATTAACTGCTAGGGGTTGAACGCAGAGGCATTCTACCCCCAAGCAATACCCTCAGATTTATTTCTTATTTGAAAACAAGGTCGCATTAGTTTGCTGAAAGCTTCCCTAAGTTACAGAGGCTGGCTTTGAACCTGCAATCCTCCAGTCTCAGCCTCCCAAGTACTATGATTGCAAGCACACGCCACCACACCCAGCTCATTGACTGCTCTTTAAAGAAGAATGCAGTCTTTACCCTAACTAATTCCATGTTTTGTTTTCTAGTCTATTTTTTTTCCTTCCAGTGACTTTTTCTCCCCAGTTTTTCTCAAATGCCAGGAATGCCAAGTGCCATAGACATACCTCAGGACGTAACTGACCTGGCACCAGGAGGACCCCACTGAGATCATGACTAGCCATGATGGCTGGCCAGCTATACGTGTTTCTTAGCCTCGACCACCGTTCTCGTCTTCTTTGACCCTAGAACTATTGCCATACCTTGAAGACAGGGCTTAGGATGCTAGTACCCTCACCCTTCTGGTGCCAGCCACTCTGAAGTAGATTCCTTTCCTCTTCATCACTTGAGTGAAAAGGGGGGGAAGAATCTGTGCCTGGTGTGTTGGGACCCCTGGAGGCAGGTCTCCAGCCTCGCACTGTGTGAAAATGTTTACCATGGAGAGGGAGGTGGATTCGAGAAATTGAATAAGCACAGATGTCTATCCCTAAAATGCAGATGACTCTAGTAAAAGGGAATGCTGTTAAAAGCAAGAAACTTGAGGTTTATTCGGCAATAATAGCAAGACCTCCAATTCACAGTGTTGTGCAAAGACAGCAGGAAGCAGAATAATATGTCATTTAGTTAGCTTTAAATACATATAGACACATACATATTTATAGAATTTTTAAATACTCAAGGGTACACTTCAGACATCTCAAAGATGGTGAAAGGGATGAGGACCAGGAAAGAAGGGAAAATAAATAGAATGAAATAATGGATTTCCAGAGATGGAGAAAAACGATCAGCTTTGAACCAAAAAGGTGACCAACTCTATTCTGCATATAAAGACCACATGCAACAAGCAACTAGTTAATCAGAAAAAAATAGAAACTTTGGTGGAAATTAATTTAAAAATAAGCACATTAAAAATTTTTACAAATTTTCACTTTGGATGAACCGATTTCTATTTATCAAAATTCTTTTTGTTTCCCGATTCACTTCCATATTTTCAATGCGCCCTACCAAGCTGAGAGGGTTAACTGAACATCTAAAAATAATATGGGGGGAAAGTGTCATTGAATTTTAAAAGGAAAACATTTTGCATCACTCTGAGCATTTTTTATGGCGATGTAAATTCTCTTCATTCGAAACGCGTCTCTTAATATTTTAATTAGGATACTGTGTTATGTGAAAGGAACATCTGATTTTAGAAATGCAAATGAGGGTATGCTATAAACAAAGATGCAGCATTAGAAAGGTGATATGCAGTTCAGCAACCAGCTAAGGAGAGGAAGAATGTGGAGAAGAATCAAGGAAACAGCCTGATTTTTTAAGTGAAAACTGCACTAGCATTTTTTTTCAAATTGAGCAATTGGACAAGGTTAATGCTAATTTTAATACACTTTTTACTTAGAAACACAATAAATATCTTTGACTGATAAACTGGAAATTAATCACACTGCATATATTTATGGAGAGTAGCTGGAAGCAGAGACTGAACCCATGTGTTTGTCTGTCCCGCCGGGCAGGTGAAAGCACGCCATTCAATTACTATTTCCTTTCCTCTTTCCCCTTTTCATTCCTTGCTGCGCAATGATGAAGACTTTTATTGAAGATGATGCTATGAAATTTAGCTGGTTTTTGCAGCTGGGTTATAAACACAAGGGAACTGAGTCTGAATGGTTAAAGAACTTGGCCGGGGACAGAGTGGGAACTGAAATCAGGTCTGCAGTCAAAACCATGATCTCAACAGCTCACCGGCCATGTCTTAGGACCATAGGCCCAGCTGGTCCTTTTTCCTAGAGAAGTTCAGCCATATATTTGTTTTAATTCATTTTTGTCATTTCTTTTTGTTCACGTGCAAGGAAATCTAGCTAGAAACCAAGGTTCAAAAGAGCCTTGTGCCTTCCTTCAATCAGGAGAATAACTGAGCAACCACCTTCTTCAGAAGAGAGATGTTAATAAACAATAAAAAAGAAGTAGAAAAAGATAGAGGTGCCCTGGTGCTAATCAAGTAAGCTAGGCAGGTGAGCGGGGAGCTTGCTGGCCCCAAACAGAACGTATTTTCTGGAATTGGTTGGTGTTGCCAGCATGCTCTGGGCTGCTGAGTTCTCCACATCAGGAGACCTGTGGCCACGAGATTCAGTGACTCACACAATTCTTCCTGACTGGCCTGACGCTCACTGTGCAGTTTCCCCCGGCTAAGAAGGGCAAGAAAAAACAGAAAGGAGTAATGGAAATGTTACTGGATCTTTTGGACAAGAGGGGCTGACCCTGGTGTCCCAGCAGACCAGATTCAAACAACTGACCAAACAGGAGAAAAATGTTGTTGACAAGAACACAGAAGTCATCCTCCCTGTAGCCACACTAGGAAAAAAGGAAGCCAGCATCTTCAGCCATGTCTTTCAGGTACTGGCAAGAGCTTTAGTGTTCTTTAGGAAAAGAAGTAAGTCAGAAGGCACGACGTTACGTGTGGTCAAGTGGTCTTACTGACTGAGATACCACCAGAGAAGCTTCAGGAAATTTCCAGAGAGAGAGACCTTCACTCAGGATGAGGGGTTTTTGGCAAGCATCACAGAAGAAATGACTTCAAAGGACACACTAGTTAGAGGCACAGAGATTTATTTTAAAAAAATAAGGGAGACGGGCGTGGTGGTGCACACTTGTAATCCCAGCATTTGAGAGGCTGAGACAGGAGGATCATGGTTCACAGACAGCCTCAACTACTTAGGGAGGCCCTTTGCAAATCAATGAGACTGTTTAAAAGTAAACAATAAAAAATAGGGCTGAGGGTATAGCTTAGAGGCAGAGTGACCCCAGGTTCCATCCCTGTACCACACACAATAAAAGAAGGAATATCCATGTTAGGGAGAATATGGGCCATCTCTAGAATGAGAGGCATATTTTGTGGGTTCATGGCTCTTCTTTTAAAGAAACTTGGAGATGGCTGGGCATGGGGAAGGATGTGAGGATGGCATCAGTCTGGAGATTACCGGAGTCTATGGGGGTCAGACAATTCTCAAGATCCTTAGGCTACGAAGGATCCCCATTAACTCATCAGTAGATGACATGGAAAATGCTCCTGATTACAGGATTCTTGAGACCCCATGGCTCTCCTTGCTTAACCTATTCATTATGTAAGCTCATTAACGGTGCACAAGGCAATTTTCATAAGGAAACCATTTTAAAATTAAGATTTACAGATTTCCCAGAAATGTGGGAGAGACGGGCCAGAAAGGAACACTCACTCGAGGAGGGAAAGCATGAGAAATGTTAGCACAAGGCTGTGAAGTTATACAAGTTTTTTGTTTGTTTTTCTTTTTGTTTCCTTTCTATCTATCTTTTATATTTCTTCTATCCTACCTGGAAATGGTGGTCCAGTTGACCGAGGTCTTTGTCTGGTTCTGTGGGGGGTTTTCAGGGACTCGAAGAGCTGCTATTGCTTATGAAGGTGATAAGGTTTTCTCGGGAAGTGATCCTTTTGGCTGGGGATTTGAGGGTCCGTCTGAGCTCTCAGCATTAGGTTACTCTGCCTGTAAGATTTGTTGTTTGGAGAATCTTGCTATCTAGTTATTCTGATTTGATGTCTTAAGCTTTGAAAGGGGATGAAAAATGTTAGGTAAACTAAGGGCTCATCAACTTTGCATTACCGGGTATTATCAGTTTCGAGAGAGACAGGCCTTAAACACTGAACATATTTTACGTGCCGAGATGGGCAGGAATCTGACCCAAAGTGTAAGGTATCAACAGATGCAGGCTCAAGGGAAGAGTTAGTGATTTTTAGCAAAATCAGCCTTTCAACCCCTGTTGCAAAAACATGCTTTGCAAGTTGGCAAGAGACAGATGCACCCAGGCAAAGAACTGCACAGATTAAACAAGAGAACTGTCGATCACCCCACATTTAAGATTCAAATTCTAAATTGTTTTCTCACAGTCCCATTGTTAAAAGCCATGATTAAGTTCCATGCTGAATTTTGGATTAGGCAATAATAAGAAACACACAACAGGTTTAGCAAGGAGCTATTTGTGACTGTGGTGATGTTCTGTGTACAAAGTATCTTATTTTTATGCTGAGAAGAACAGCAAAATACATCATATCTGCTTTTTACTATCATCTACATCTTGGCAAATTACTTAGCACCTCCCAATCTCACATTATTTTTTTTGAAAAACAAAGTTTACATCGCCAATCTTTTTATTGTTTTGTTTGTTATTCTTTTGTTTGTTTTTTGTCTTTGGCAATACGAATTGAACTCAGGGATAGTCATCTTTTAGCTACATACACCCCGACTCTAATTTATTATTTTATCTCAAAGTAGGGTCTTGCAAAGTTGCTGAGGGTCTCATTAAATTGCCAAGGCTGGCCTGGACCATGCAATTCTCCTGTTTCAGCTTCCCAAGTATTGAAATTACAGGTATGTGCCTCCATGTCTGGCAACAGTACCAGTCTTATAGAATATTTTGAAGGTTAATTTAAACAATGGATTGATATCAAATCACACTTACTTTTTTATGGTACTGGGGTTCCTGGAACCCTTTCTACCTCGGGGCCATACTCCCAGACCTATTATATATTTTTATTTGGAAACAGGGTCTCTTAAACCAGCAAGGCTGGCTTCGAACCTGCACGATCCTCCTGTCTCTGCCTCCCAAGCACCAGGATTACAAGCGTGCACCACCACGCCCGGTTATATCACATCACACTTATAAGGAAAGTACTTAGCACATTCTTAGGAAGTTGTAGTAGTATCAGCATTCTTTTTAGCATACAGGAAAAATTATCTATTGTATTTATGGATTCAAAGGTCATTCAATAAGAAATACAGGTCAACAAAAATTGTATCAGTTCACATGGTATTGGTTGTTAGAGTTTTCAAATAAAATACCAAAAGTGAGAAGGACCAAGAACAGGAATACATATTATATCCTGCATATTGATCAAAGTTTAAGGAAAAAATAGCAATAAAATGAAATTTTAGGATAAAGTTATTAAACAAAGTCAACTCTCCCAATAGATAAAGCAAAACACACACACACACACACACACACACACACACACACACAAAACTAGATGAAGAAGACGGAGAAGAAAATAATCAGTGGTTTTCAAAGTTACTTATAATTTCTTTGGTATTTAATTTATATAAAATATTTTATAAGACTGAAAACATGTTACAAATTTTAAGCATTTTATATTAGGAGTATTTTAAACTATGAATCTAAATAATTAATTTAAATGACTTCCTTATTTTTTTGGTACTGAGGATTAAACCCAGAGGCATTCTACTTCTGAGCTATATCCCCAGCCCTATTTTTTATCTTTTATTTTGAAACAGGGTCTCACTAAGTAGCTGAGGCTGGCTGTGAACCTTCAATCCTCCTGTCACAGCCTCCAAAGTACTGGGATTACAAGCCTATGCCAGGATGCCCAGCTCTTAAATGACTTTCTTTTTTATGAAAGTAATATACTGGATAGAACATGATAACCTTTAAAAGACAGTTTCAGTGTAATTTATATAATATTAGCTTTCCTTAGAAGTTAATTCATTACAACAAAATTTATGGCAATGAAGACAGAAAAAAATCGATGTTTCATACTAGGAGAATGGATAAGTGAATTAGAGTATATCTATCATCAGACTATTATGTACCCATTACTATACTGCTTTTTACTGATAATTAATGGCATGAAAAATTTCCCAATAGCAATATCATATGATAAATGTAAGATTCAAAGGCATGCATATAAATTCCTCTGCAAACATACATTCATGGGCGTATAGTACATTGGTGCACATATATATAAGTATGCCTGTACATATATGTATGTACATGAAGAGGCAAGACTCTGTTCAAGGCCTTGTGATCACGCACACACACATGTAGGAACACATATGCAGAGCCAGGACAGGTATAAAACACCCCAAAGTGCTGTCAATGAGATTCAAGATTGTGGAGAAACGTGGTCTTATTGTATGCATTTATAAAAATTCTCCAGGTTTCTAAATCCATGATTTAGTTTTTTGCTAAGAATTTAGTAGAGCCGGGTATGGTGGTGCACGCTTGTAATCCCAGCATTTGGGAGGCTGAGATGGGAGGATCTAAGTTTGCCAACAGCCTCAGCTACTGAGTGAGGCCCTTTGCAACTCAGTGACACCCTGTTTCAAATTAAAGAATAAAAAATAGGGCTGGGGTGTCCCTTGGAGGTAGAAACCCCCGGGGTTCCATCCCCAGTATCACAAAAAAGTAGTATTTTTGCAGTTATTAGTATGTGATGGACATAGCTACATGGTAATTATATCTCTCAAATATCTATAGCATATTGTGACTATAATTAGACAATTTCTGGACAAAAGCAGTTTTTATGACTCACAACTCTAACTTTTTTGCAGTAGACAGCACGAAATGCCTTATGGTCAGTAAGAGGAGTGCTTTTCAAAAACAAATGTTTAGAGAGCTTCACTGGAAAGTAGATCCCACATCTTGGTTAACTATTTAGCCTCAAAACTGGTGTAAATGTAACATGAATAAAAGTTGCTCCCCGTCACCCAACATGTGTGTCCATATGTTTCCCACTCACATCTAACCATCACGAGGCTCTTTGCCTATGAAGGCATAAATGCTGAAGCAAGAGAGAAAAATGAAAAACAAAAGAGACTGCAGATAAATGAGAAGAGAATCCAGAAGAATAGTGGAAGGAGACTGGGAGAGAAATTCAGGGAGCGCGAAAAGGAGACTTGATTAAAAAAATAAGTTCAAATAATGCTATGCCCGCATATGAAGATGTCACTTCCGATCTCACCAGCATGCACAGGGAGGAGTGGGGGCCAGGTGAGATCTGGGGGAAATCACACCAAGAGCCCTGTGCACGGATGCTTCGATCACCACGAATCTCACCATGCCCTAAAATTACAGCGCACCAATAAAAGTATGTTTTAGAAAAGCTGATATATTCTCTATCAATAACACTAAAACCACCATAACAGTCTCCAAGTAACAGCTTGCAACTCAATCAGCTATGTTTCTCTTTAATTATTTAACTCCATGTGTATCTTCCATATTGAAAGGGAAAATAAATTACTCTGGGCCCCGATTATATCAAAATGAGAAGAATTAAATAACTTATGAGCCCAGTCTTCTTTGGTGAGTTATGAACAAATTCCTTTTTCTAGAGGAATTAAATCCCCATTGCATCTGGGAAGTATTGCTAAAATATTTTACTACTGCTGTTAAGAAGTTTAGAATAATGGAGGCTGGGTAAAAGTAAATGTGCTATCTTCTTGTTCTGTTTCTTCCATTGTGGAGCTGTCCATTTTTCCATCGGCTTCATGGATTATTTAACGCCAATTCAGGAGGCAGTAGCAAAAGCGGGTGTGTGCTGTTGGAACCTTGCAATCTAAACAATAGCTTGCAAGATATGAGATCATCTCCAATGAACTGCACTTATTTTTATTTTCATAGCGGACATGCTTACAAGAGTCAACATATGTTCAACTGTAGCTGTTGTGGGAGAAACAGTATAAGTTGGTTTAGGCTGGGTAATAAAGGGAAATAAAACCCCACAAATGTGGGAGACACTTAGTGAAATAATTATGGGCTACATAAAGTGTATATTGCCCTGTTGTTTTTTTTTTCCTGCTAATTGAAGGCTTACTGTGTTTGAAGACAATCCAGTTTGCTTTATTCAAATTTACCAAAAATATGCCATCAATAATATCAGTGATTCTTCAAATTAATTCATTAAAGAATCTAACACTTAATTTTGTAGAAGGTACTTACACTAAGTCTGTCCAAAGGTACATACACTAAGTCTGTTCAAGGCAGGAGCTTCTTATGCAATATCGTAGCACTTTGGTGAAAATCACTTCCAGTATTTTTTGTAGTCATTTTATCCTAACAGAGAACACTAATATCTTTCTTGGTTTAGGGGAGAAGTGCTTTCCAATAAATCAAAGGAAAAGAATATCAATAGTGGTTTGTGAGTGTTTATGTTCTCAGGTAGTGATGTGACACTAGGTAATACTTCACATACATAACATTTGAAAAAAATAGAAAAAATTACTAAAAATAAATTATGAATTCACAGTGCCTGAGTCGAGTTGTTGGTTAAATTTAGGAGGTATTCACTGCTCATCTTTTATATTCAATTACAGCTTGGAATAGAAAAATAAGTAACTTCCTATCTTTGGTATCAGAGGTATGTGATTTTGTGCCTGATTTGGGAAATAAGGGGTTAAAAACAAAATTAATTACATTTTTGAAAGGATTACTCATGGGTGACTCAATACTGGAGGGATAAAACTTACAAGAGAATTCATAGGACTAAGAGATTATGTATATTTAAGACAATATAAAATTTTCCATGGAGGTGATAGAATTAAAGTACACTCCAGCCGGGCGTGGTGGCACACGCTTGTAATCCCCGCGCTTGGGAAGCAGAGACAGGAGGATCGCGCTGGTTCAAAGCCAGCCTTGCTGACTTAAGAGACCCTGTTTCCAAATAAAAATATAAAAATAGGTCTGGGAGTGTAGCCCGGAGATAGAAGGGTTCCATCTCCAGTACCACCAAAAAAATAATAATAATAAATAATAATAAATAAATAAAGTACACTCCAAAACAGATGAGGTATGGAACACTGACAAGCTGCACCTTAGGGAGACTGGCTGGTCTTGTGGTGCTGTGGTTAAATTAAGAAGGTAGACATAAATTTTCAAATTATACTTGGAGAGACTTTTCAAAGAACTGAAGAATTAGGAGGCTCTGAACTAGAGGAAGCAGTCTACAAATGGAAAATGTGGGAATAAAATATTGATATATTATATAGACAGAATTTGTATTGATAAAATATAAAGTAGAAGAAACAAAAAAACAAAGAAACAAAAAAACAAAGTCTGCTTAACAGAAATTAAACAGTCAAGAAAAAAAAAAGCACATTCTAGAAAATGCTGAGGATAAGAAAGGAGTGGATTTGTTTTTTAACTTGCCAAGTTTCAGCCCCTTGTAGAATATATAAGGCAGAGTCTGAAGGAATTGGAAATGCAGGTCTAGAGATAGTTTCAGAATTCATTGATGCTTAAAGCATGAGAGTAGATGAGATTCTGAAAAAAAAAAAAAAGTCCCAGAGAAAGGGCATGTTAAGAGAGAAAAGAGATCTGCCTTAAAGAGCGAACCTGAGGGACAATGTCTGTTAAGGGATATTAAGCTATGATAATGTAAATCAATGTGATTCCAATTTTTGCTGGCCAGCTTTTGCCAATAAAATTGCGGTTTTATTGATATCCAACTCAGTGTGAGACAATTCAATGAGGTTTACAGTTTTATTGAGAATTTTACAGCCTGTGGAATGCCCCTCAGGTGATGAAAGTATTGGAATACAATTCTATGGTACTGATGGGGTAACTTTTATTTTCTTCTAACTCCTAAAACAATAAATAAATTGTAGCATTTATGTAACATATTATGGAAACATAAAAACTTAGAAGTACCAAGCAAATTTTTGTATATTGGGCAAAATCTTTTCCAAATGGCAATAATTTTTTATTAATCTGCTAAACTATGATTCATCCTTGTTTCCTAAGACAGATATAATTTTGTTTCCTTTATTTATAAGCAAAGCAAACTGAGGTTGGTAACTATTTCCAGAATAAAAGTACTAGTTGTCAGAATTCCTTTTGGCAAAGCAGTGAACATTGCATATTAATATATGAATAATAATGTTAATAAAAATGATAAAAATAATAACAGCGCCGGCCATAATTCTTCCAAATGTACTAGGTTGGAAGAAAATGTCCTCAGTAGTAGTGAAATTCTTTCCCTCGATTGTCTTCTTCACTTGGTGTCTATCACTCAACATGAGATCTACTATCTTTCTCCTCCTTCCATTTGTCTTATTAAGTCACCAGACCCGCAGACCTGGGGATGCCTACTGATACCTGCACTGTTGAACTCTGAAGTCTTCCCCAACATCTATCCACCTGCAACTTATTCCCACTTACTTCTCAGGCTGTTGGGGCTCTGGAAGGTCCAAGAGGTGGAAAGAAGAAATATGTATCTCTGGTCTGTCACACTACTGATATCTAAGCACACAACACTGCAGCCTGAATTTGTTTAAACAGGCCTTTCTAAATGCATACATTTGAGACCATGCCCCTCTTGAATTAAAATTTAAGTCTAAGCCATGGGAGCAAGGCAGGATGATAACTTGGGTACCACACTGTGAAGCAAATCTCTTCAGCCTTGGTTGTGGCTGGCAGGGACATACCACATCTTATGCACTTATCTCTTTACCCAGAAGGAGTTTTTTTTGTGTTGTTTCCCCAATCAAACTACATTTTAATTGTTTATTGTGGAAAAAATTTCTAAGGCCAATTTATTACACATTTACAGTTAGAATTAAAAATCACATAGTAAATAATTCAAAATCTAGGGAAAAGAAAACTTACTGATGTCACCACCATCATCATCACCATTTTTTTTTACTATAGGAAAAAGTAATATAGTGGATTTATGTTCTGGGCCCTCACCCCATTATTACAGTTTTATACCCAGACCTTTGATCTCCTCACTCTGAAGAGCCTTCCAGTAAAGCAGGTATAGGATTCATCCTCACCTCATCAATTTTGGCTGAGCTAGGTGATTTTCTTTGGTTCACAAAATATTACCAAATGTCTTAAAGCAGAGGCAGGGGACAAGCTTGGAGTATTTACTTTGTATGCTCTACTTATTATATCTGCCACTAGAAGAACATGCTGCATAAAACATCATGAAAACCAATCTGAGCATACTTAAATGTAACTTGGAGTCTGGACCCAAATCCAGCTGGCCCCTTTGAGCCTAGCCTGCCACACCAACCTGCAGGTTCATAAGCAAGAATTACTTTATTATTATTATTATCATTATCATTATTTTATAATACTGGGGCGGAACCCAGAAGCATTCTACCTCTGAGCTACACTCCCAGTCCTATTGTTTTTGAAACAGGGTCTCACTGAGTTGCAAAGGGCCTCGCTAAGTAGCTGAGGCTGTCTGTGAACCAAGATCCTCCAGTCTCACCTCCCAAATACTGGGATTACAAGTGTGTGCCACCATGCCTGGCCTAGCAAGAATTATTGTTATTAGACATTTAGCATTGTTTATAATGCAGCAACATCACAGAAGAAACATACCATGTAGAGCCATGGTAAGAGAGCAGTAGTCTACAACTATTTATAACAAAGTTATATGTTTTAGATCAACAAGTAAATATAAAAACAGAAAGGAAGGAAAAGTAGAACTACACATCTTAAAATGAAAAGTTTTGCTTTTATTGCAATGTGTTGGTTTGGAAATATGAAGCTCTTACTGGGATATTTATAGAAAAAAGAGAGAAAGCACCTTTTCTTGCTGCATCCCCCCAAAAGGAATCCCCCAAACCAATCAACTAAAGTAATTTGAGTGCAATTTTTTTTCATTTACCTTAAGATGAAAGATATTTCGTTTTTATGCATGATCATTGGATAATGGAGAAGTGCATGCCACCATACTCCACACTACAGGACAGTAGATTCAGAAGCTTGAGCCAAACTATCTTAGTTTAAGTATTATATTCTCTACTAACTGGCCAGGGAAATCTAGCAATGCTGCTTCAGGCCCCAACAAGAGAGAGTCACAGAAATAGGAGGAAAAATCTGCCCAACCTCACCTCCATCCCGGATCACAGAATACCTTTGGTACTGTCAAAGGAGAAAGAGATCACTACGAGAAGGTGTCACTTCCCTAGTTAAGCACATAGCCAAATAGCAGAGCTCGACAGGAGAGGCATACTAGATTCCCCCGACTTATATTCAAATAAAACAAGGCAATATGCTTTTAAGCACATAGAAGACCACCTGCTTTCAAATCTCTCAAATATACACCATTAGGTAAAGGGAAAAGGTACAGCTACAAAGGCAGTAGAGCTTCAGAGCTTGTGAAATTCATAAACTGATAATACCGTGTGATGCCCTGGAAAGATTGCTGCATTATATTTATCCTTGAATAAATTTAATTCATTCCCGCAAATGTTTACTAAGCATTTACTATGCGTGAAGTGTTATTTATGAATAAAACTGAAAGTAGCAGGCCTCGAGCACTATACCTTATTGGTGTATGTTTGTCCTAAGTACATTTTGAATGACTTCAGACTGGGAAGCGTATTTCTCTCTGAGCTCTTCTGCTTGTTACTGCGGGAAGACAGAGCCCCGGATGGGTGTGGGTGATGGGCTAGGGTTCTTGTGATGGTCAGTGGCAATCACTATGCCTGCATCTTCTACGGGCTCCGTCTCCTCCTCCTCAGTTTTCCCAGTGTACAATGAAAAGATTATCCTGACCTATCTCTGTCTTATCATTTTCTCTAGATCTAAGACTTCTGGGTGAAACTACAGAGTCTTAATTATTTAACTGTGTTTTTATTTTCCATGTAACTTGGGATTTGTAAATGTTAGGAAACAGGGGATTTAAAGAATACCCAGTAGTGATACTGGAAAATAATAGAGACTTACCAGTTATACTGATCTAAGTGCCAGAACATGAGCACAAATTCAAGTTTACATCATTGTAATTCTACATAGGATTGAGAGAAATGGCCCAAGTAAATCTGCAAGCATATCACTTGTTACCTACGCACAAGAGGATCAAAGTGCAAAACAGGAAGTGTGCTGAACAAAGACTTAAGTCTGAATAGTCAATACATGGAACAGCCATTTAAGCAGGTACCAAACTTGATTTTCTCGATTTTGTTAAAGATTTTTGTTTCTCAAACAGTCCGGAGAATACTAAGGTTGGAAAAACTTTAAAAAAGAATGAAAACACTCCCTTGGCGCACTCTGAACATGACTTAGGCAAAGTGGGACTTATTAACAGTGTTTGGATAGCACAATCCTGAAGACACCATGTTTTAACTCTATATAAAAGCTCTATACCAGCATCAGAATAAAGGTACCTTGACGCGCATACTGCAAGTTCTTAACCTATGGCCTTCTTGTCTTAACCCACTGAGGCTCTTAATCTAATTTTTTAAAGTAATGTAACTTAATCTATTCTGTGTAGCATACTAGACAGAATGCACTGGAATCAAAGAATTCTTCTTATATAGAAGGCTAGGTTTTTCCTTCTGCAAGAAAAATAAGTTCTGCTTTAAAAGCAAGCCAATTCTTATTTATATGGGGGCAACCATTTAAAATTTCAATTTTTTACCTAAAAAGGATGCTAATTGTATACTGATTTTAATTATTTTGTAAATTATTTAACTTATTTAGACAGATTTTCTGTGCAAAGAACAAATAAATAATTTTCAAAGCAACTTTACTTTCAGTACTTCTCATTTAAGTAGAGGATACTAATAAATTTTGAGAAGTAAAATATCTTCTCATATTTTGTGCAAGCCAGCCCTTCAGTGTGTGTGTGTGTGTGTGTGTGTGTGTGTGTGTGTGTGTGTGTGTGGTTTTATGTTTGCTTTGTTGGTTGTCAATTTTATTTTAGCGTTTTGACCCTCTGTGGCATTGCTGGAAAGAGGTCGTGTGTGTGTGTGTGTGTGTGTGTGTGTGTGTGTGTGTGTGTGTGTATCCCAGTAATCTTATCATTTATAATATTTAACACAACTGTCCTTAAGACACACATTTTTTATAGCAAGTCACATAGTTAACTTCATTCTTCCAGAAAAACCTTAAAACAAAACCGAAGGAACTTACATGTCTCTTAACCAATTAAAAGACAATTTTTTTCCCTGAGAAATTTTACCCCATTGTTTGAGGTCAGAGCTAAATTTCAATGACCTATATTTTCCCACTTGAAAGACACTTGTGCCTAATGCCTATAAAACCATGCTTTGCATTGTATTTAAAAAAAAACTAAGAAATTTACAAATTAGTCATTTAGTATCCTTTAGAACAGATGAATAGGAGGTGTACCATGATATAAATACAGAAAGAATACACAGACTAGAAGCATATATGCTAAAGCTATCTAGATTTATAAAAACTATCATTTCTTCATATCTTACATGTTTTTGACATAGTACTAAGATAAGCAGCATGTATTTAAAGTTAGGTTTCCATTTCAGACAAACTATTTCAATGTATACTACAAAAAAATAAGACAAAATCTCTAGAACAACTTAACAATAGAGGTTCTAAGCATAGGAAAGAGAACTTTCATACAACATAGTTCATTCATTCATGCTTTCTATCCACAAACAACCCACACGGGAAAGAAGTAGGGGGCTTCCTTATTTGCAATTTAGAAAATTTTAAATGTGCCCTTGCAGTTCGGTGGTGGTGGAGTCTGGTTTCTGACATTTGCCTGTGTCGCAAGTGCAAATCAATGATCAGGACAAACACCGAGAGTTGCACAGCAAGGCAAAGCCTCTTCTCTGCTGCAAAAGGATGCACATCCTACGAAATGTCTGGTGAGCAAGCACAGCGAGCCCGTTTTATCCCCGATGTAACTGTCCTTTGCCCTGATTGGCAAGGGTGTGGGTTCCTAATTCTGCAGGATCAGGTGAATTTATTTATTTATTTTTGGTGGTACTGGGGTTCCTGGAAGCCCTTCTACCTGCGGGCTACACTCCCAGACCTATTGTATACTTTTTTAAAAATTTGGAAACAGGGTTTCTTAAGCCAGCACGGCTGGCTTCGAACCTGTGGGATCCTCCTGTCTCTGCCTCCCAAGCTCCGGGATTACAAGCGTGTGTCACCACCCCCGGCATGATCAGGTGAATTTAAAACACAACCCTGACTAAAGATGTGTGGGTTTGTTTCTGTATCTTCTATTCTAATCCACTGCTCAGTATATCTGTTATTGTGCCAGTACCATGCTGTTTTGACTACTATTACTCTATAGTATAGTTTGAAGTCTGGGATTGTAATGCCTCCTGCATGTTTCTTATTGTTGAGAATTGCTTTGTCTATTCTAGGTCTTTTATTTCTCCATATAAAGTTCATGATTGATTTTTCTAGGTCTCTGAAGAATGTTGCTGGTATTTTAATTGGAATTGCATTGAATCTATAGATCAGTTTTGGTAGAATGGCCATTTTGATGATATTTATTCTGCCTATTCATGAGCACAGGAAGATCTTTCCATCTTCTTTCTTTTTGTTGTAGAGGTCTTTTACATCTTGGGTTAGGTTTATTCCTAGGTATTTTATTGGTTTTGAGGTTATATAGTGAATGGAATTGTTTTTTTTTTTTCTTTCATTGTGGATTCTTTGTTGGCATAAAGAAAAGCCACAAAGGGGCCAAACACACACGCTGGAGAAAAGACAGCCTTTTCAACAAGTGGTGCTGGGAGAACTGGCTAACCATTTGTAAAAAGATGAATCTAAACCCCTATATCTCACCAAACACAGGAATCAACTCAAGATGGATCAAAGACTTAGAAATTAGACCTGAGACTGTGAAGTTAGTAGAGGAGAGCATAGGTTCAACACTACAACATATTGGCACAGGCAGTAACTTTCTCAACAAAACCTCCAAAGCTCAGGAAATTAAAGCAAGAATAAACAAGTGGGATAGCATCAAACTAAAAAGTTTTTTCTCATCAAAGGAAACTATCAATAACCTAAAGAGAAAGCCTATAGAATGGGAAAGGATCTTCACTAGACACCATTCTGATAGGGGGCTAATATCCAGAATATACAATGAGCTCAAAAGACTCTACACTAGCAAAACAAACAACCCAATCAAGAAATGGGCAAATGAACTAAATAGACACTTCACAAAAGAAGAGATACAAAGGGCCAATAGATACATGAAAAGATGTTCTTCATCACTGGCCATCAGGGAGATGCAAATCAAAACTACACTGAGATTCCATCTAACCCCAGTCAGAGTGGCAAGCATAAAGAAATCAAACAACAACAAATGCTGGCGAGGATGTGGGGAAAGAGGAACTCTTTTACACTGTTGGTGAGAATGCAAACTAGTTCAACCACTATGGAGATCTGTATGGAGATTCCTAAGAAAGGTGGGAATAGATCCACCATATGGTCCAGCTATACCACTCCTGGGTATCTTTCCAAAGGGGTTGAATTCAGAGAAATACAGCAACATACGCATACCTATGTTCATAGCAGCACAATTTGTAATAGCCAAAATATGGAACCAACCCAGATCTCCACCAACAGATGAATGAATAGCAAAACTTTGGGAAATACACACAATGGAATTCTATTCAGCCATAAAGAAGAACAAAATTATATCATTTGCAAGAAGATGGAAAGCCCTGGAGAACATTATGTTAAGTGAGATCAGCCAAGCACAGAAGGAGAAGATACATATGTTTCCTCTAATATGCCCAAACTAGGAAACACAGAGGATACCAGTGGGACTCCAGATAATGGAAGGGAAATACCAGCAAAGTTTGAATGGAAGTATAGTAGAGGAGGAAGGCTGATCTTGACTAATGAGGGTCTACATCTGAATATGTGTAAAACTATGAATATGACATGGTTAACCTGGACAACCATTGGTGGGAGGGGGGAAGGGAAAACGGGGGTTGGGGGGGGAGAGGGCACCAAATAGAGTTTATAAAAACATTGTTAAAATAAAATAAAATAAAATAAAACACAACTCTGTGTGATTGGCTATTTTAAAAATGGAAGAGAGTTTTGAAACAAGGTCTGGCAAAGAAACACAGTTTAAGACTCCAGGCAACTGAAAGTTACATGCGCTAAAATGATGATCTTGTCTATAATGACTGCTGTCTGGCCACCTGTTGGATAAAGGAGATTTATACTTCATATACCTGTACAAGTGGCAGGGTCAGGTGTGGACTGGCTCTTTGCTGTAAAGCAGGACGAGAAGAGATTCAATGCTGGGATAAAGGAAGTTCCTGAGCCAAAGAACACAAAGGGCTTCCCAGGGAAATGGACATGAGGCGTATGAGACCTCCCTAAGTTCCTGTGCAAGCTGGCATCCTGGAGGAGGCAGGAAATTAACAAGGACAAAGGGATGTGTGACCTCCCTGGATAGAGATACACTTGTTCCGTGCAGTTGAGAACATCTTAGAGTTAGGGGACACACGCCATGTCCGAGTCGTTGCTAGAACATTAATCAATTTAGAATCCTCAGCTGCCCTTCTCTGATTTTTTGCCCCCTACAACAAATTTGGAAGAGATTAAAAAAAAATCCATGAGACAGGGAAAGGAATAAAGAAGACACGAAGTTTTAATTTTATATAGGGATAGACATTTTAAACACTGAATTACTGACTCAGTTTCAAATGATCAAAGAACAGTTACCATCCAGGTATGATGAGAAAACTCCTACAGGTCCCATGATAAAACCCAGGGGATCTGCATGCGTTTCTTTTCAATTTTTTATTAGTGTATTGTGGTCATAAATCTTAATGGAGTACAAGACGGTACACATTCATTTAGTCTTTGCTCAATTCCCCCATTCCCTCCCCTCTCCGTCCTTCTCATGTTTGGCTTAGTGATTGATTTTGTCATTTACCGGGAAATGATAGAACTTAAAAACATTATACTAAATGAGATTAGTCAATCATAAAAAATCCTATGCTCTCTTAAATATGTGGGAGCTAGAGAGAAAAAGGTTCATAGGAGGGACTCTAGTCATGGAAGAAGAAACCACAGAAGAGCAAATGAAGGGGAGGGGAGGGAGGAAAAGGGAAATTTTCTAATGTACAGGATACATGAGTTTTATCAATGGACAGGAGACAAAAATAACTTTGCAGAGTGTATCTAAGGTACAATGAGAAATAAAAATAGATTTGTCCTGCAGTTGCCCCTCCAGATACAACCAGTTTAATTACATTATTAAAGTAAGGGCAGAATAAGAGAAGAATCAAAATTAAAAAGAAAATCGAATTGATAGTGACTTATCAAGTATGAAAGAATAGAAAAGAAATGTTGAGTATGATTATTTGAAGTCCTCTCTTACTGGTTTTATGTATTGATTTATTTTCATAGTGCATCACTATTTTGGAACAGTTTCTTCTATTTGGTATCAGTTAGTGCTATTACAGAAAATCAGATTTTGTGTGCCAAAATGCCAACTAATGCCTATTTCTCACTCTATAACAAGGGAAATATCAAGATGTATTACATATTAATCTCAAGTCCCAGTGACTGATTTATTATGAAACTGGGGTGCCCTAACAATTAGAGCCTTTGCTTTACATAATGCCCTTCAAGATCCTAGGAGAATCTTAGCAATGAAAACCTATAACCTTTATAAATATAATTATTTTAATTATAAAGGACCCTCTTCCAGTATTATAATCATCTGCCTCTAAAAGCCTACATCTACTCTTAAAAAAACTCACTTTTTTCTAGTATATGTAGAATACCATTACATAAAAACATGATTAAAAATTGTTTTCTAATTAGCAAATTATTGATGTGATTAGTACACTGGGTTGCTTTCACAATACTAATATGTTTCCCACTATATTGTATTTTTTAATTTACTTATTTTATTATTTATAGTTTCTTTAATGCTTTTTTAATTTGGGGTATCTCACTGCACAAGGCTAAAATAAGAGTTGGCTTCAAAAGGCACGCTAGTAGCATCTTAGGACAATGATACATGGCATAGAATTGTTCACAATGCATATGAAACATCCCTAAGACATATCTCTTGGTTGATCCCTGCTGCTCTTTTCAAAATATATACATTTAATTGTCACACTTCACTAATTGTATTTTAAGTGTTACCTCAGTCCTTGTTGTACATTGTTTTTTTCCAAATGCAAATAAATATAAAATTCCCTATGTAAACATAAGATGTCAATGTAATGAGAGTGGATACATTCTAAGAAGTTGAAAATTATTTAAGAATCAAGCAGTACTCTGCTGGAAACACTGTATTGGAGTGAAAGTTATGTAGTTTATTTTTTCTTAATTCTTAAAACTAGCTTAACTTTACTGCTTGAAATTAAAACTCTGTGGGAATCCATAAAAAACAATAAAAAATAAAAATAATAGCAATAATAACTGGTGGTTACTATTTCTGAACGTTTTACTAAGTCTGCCCAAGCACTATCTCACTTGATCTTTCCAACCACTCATTAAAATGAGTATCATTATATTCATTTTACAGGTAAATGAACTAAGAGATACAATAATGTGTCCAAGATGATATAGCCCATCAGTGACAGAACTGCACTTAGTTCGAAGATTCAACAAATATTTATAAAGCAGCTGCTTGATATAAGTCATGCCAGGGTGTTTTGCTTAAGTTCATATCATGCAGTATGCACTGCAGAGATTGACTTTCGCAGACACTTGTGTATGAATTTTGTATTCCAGTTCTTCCTTCGAGGTGATAGGGTGATAGAATTCACCCCATGCTTCTGGTAGTAGTGCAAACCATCACAGTCCTTCCGGAGAAGAGTTTGATGATATTTAATAGAATAAAGTATGCAAATAGCCTATGATATAAAATACATATTCTTGGGTATACATGATGGCAAAATAGATCAACTAAATTAAGGAGAGCTAGATATACACACAGCTAAGTGAATATATAAAAATTAGTGTTGAATAAAGCAAGAAAGAGGATATGATTTTGACACGATATCACATATATAATAAGAAGAAGTTAACAAAAAATAAGGAAAAGAATAGTAATATCAAAACCACTCTACATTCTTCAAGGATATACGCAAATGCAGAAAACAACACCGACCTCGTTTTGTGGTTACCAAATAAGGGATGGGACAGAGGAATCGAGATAAAATAGAATTAAATAAGAAAGAAGTCTTACATGAAGTAGTGAGGTCAGTGTTCCACAGATTAAGAAATATTGCTAATTAAACGGTTGCCCTGAAGTCCTGGGGCCCTGATTTGCTGCTCTGATTCAGGTTGTGGGTGCCTGAAATGAACTCGACTGGAGGGAGGGAGCGCAGTGTGAAATAAGACGCACTGTTACATTCCCACGGCCATCAATCTGCAAAGACAGTCCCCTCCAGTCAACAGACACCACCGGCCTCATTTTATCAGATTATTTATTCAAGTAAAAGCATTTAATTAAATTTTCACTTCAATAGCCAGAAGTGATAGAAAATAAAGGTGCATGTACTGATGATAAACCCGAGGTATTGAAGTGTAGTTTGCCTCTGCTTATCATGAGGCTAAAATAAAATGTTTCAAAATGTGAATTACCATAAAGTAGGATCACTCAGGAGGTTTCCTCAATATCAATATCTGATATATGCTTCTCTCCACCTTTCTCTCTCTTTCTCTTCATCTCTGTTTCTCTGATTCTCTCTCTAAATTTTGTTAACGTATGTACATATATTTAAAACATATTTTCTTAGTAAACAGGCATGTGGTCCTTTTCCACCAATAATAACTACTGATGAATTATGTGGAATGTTTATGATTGCCCTATGACCGAGGGTGCTGTTGCTGTGTTAAGGAGTTGAGGTGAGATACTCGGTTTACACATCACTCAGGTTGATGCTATTATATCACCGCTCGTCACTGACCAGCATAGACTTTCCCGGTAAGTGATGTGTGATATGGTTAAAGACATATATTGTGGGAGTTGACAATAAATCATATGAACAAAGAGTTGAAATCACATAGCTAGGCAATTCACTTTTTTTCTGTTTATGTTTCTTTGATTCTTTATATTGGCAATAAGTTTTCTCTCTTTTGTATCCCTCTATTACCCAGCACAATGCCACTAAGATCATATTTTCGTCCACAATTATATTGTTTTATTTGCCCCTTTCTTTTCCACTAGATCGCAAAGTTATCCAAAATGGTGACTATCCTCTGCATATCCGTATTATTGGAAGAAATTTGCTCATCACAGAGAAAGCGCCTATCTACGGTACATACTGAGAGGGGTGGGGAGGAAGATGTTATTGCCATTTAAAAAAATATATTTCCATTCAAGATCATCTCTAAAATCTATCTGAACAAATACAAATAGTGAATGCATCGATGGGATAAAGAAAAGACCTTAACTTTATTTATTTTTTACCTAAGGATATTTGGATAAGCAGAGCAGCATATAATTATAGAAGTCATTTAGAGAGGGACGCATTTCAGTAACAGCTCTTCAGTGCAAATTGGTTTCTTTCAATGCAAATTATCAGGGACCAGCAGTCTCATCACGGCTAAGTGTTACTGCTTGGTCAGTGTGTATCCCTCACACTTGGAATGGAATACTTTTCAGGACTGAAAACCCTATTTCCCAAAGCCCAAATGAACTGGTTGGGTTTAAGAGATAACCCTGCAGCTGCTTAGTCAGTGGTAATCCAACCATCCTTCTAAAAAAAAAAAAAAAGCAAGGTATAATAAAAAGCCACAAATGTAGACTATAATATTCAGCCAAGGCTTTATGAAACAAAATTTCTACCTTATTAATACCCAGACCCAGTTTCCTGTTGGGTACTTGGCGCTCTGAGGTGCACCGATTTATTTCCTATTAAGGAAGGCATCACGGATACAGCCAGACAGTAGCTTGTTTGGCCTCCTTCAGGACTAGCAATTACCTGTATCCTTGAAACATGGAAGAAAGGCATGTGGAGGGTCAGGAAGGTGGACAGCTGGCCAGTCCTTTGGGCTGGAACTACATAAAGGCCCAGCACTACAGTTTAAATGCGGAGTGCCATTAAATTGGCATTTAATTGGACACTATAAACAATGTCACTAGTACAACCATGTTGTTAACGGTTAACCCTAAAGTAATCAGATGCTGTTATTTGTCTTCTGGTGGCTTCTTGAAATGTCACTTATCCAGAGACTGTCCAGGGGGAAATAAAGAAGATACCACATTACAGAAGGGAAAAAACAATTTACCTGCACAAAACGACAGCCTTATATCTTGTTTCATTTCCAATTGTATCATAAAAAAAACCTGCCTAGAAATCACTGTGAACAGGGCCTGCATGATTTCATTTTAAAAGACTTGTTAAATCAGCTTTTAATTATTAAAAATAAAATTCAAAGACACCAGAGTTTCTGCAATTATTTGCTTTGAAGTTGGCTTTAGCAAAATTGCATTGATGGTTTGAAATACCCGTTAAATTTTAAGGTAACCAGAAAAGGTAGTTGCAGATTTTGTATTATCTCTGCCTGCAATACCATTGCCTGATCACTCACAATCTCTCTATATCTGCTAACCTTGGGCTGCATATGTCTTTCCCCAGATATATGTATGTATTTTGCATAAAACATTTGCTTTATGTTTATTTGTATATAGGCTACTGAAAGAGATTTTATGGGGATTTTTGGACCCGATTTTGACCAGAAAATAAAATGCTATGTAGAGGAAAGGCTTTAATTCTTGTGGATGTGGTCCTGTAACAAGAATCAGAATGTAAAGCTAAAAATGAAGGGATCACAATCAAGAGAAAGGATTGTTTAAAGACAGCCTGAATGTCTCTGTAGAACTAATTCAGAAATATTTCTGAGTATCAGATACTCTCTTGTTTTTTTTTTCAAGATAAACCATAGCTTTATTTCAAGAAGCCATCTAAAATTGATGTTATCATGTCTTTTTAATCCAAGAACACCAAGCAAGATTGCGGGGAAATGATTTCACACCATTGTCAATTCTGCAGACTCAGTGATCACTTACACCGTGCCAGACATTGCCCTCAACACTACAACTACAACTGGACTTTGACATCAAAGAACTTAGACTCTGTTGAAATGAGTATAACGTTTTGAATAAGAATTAAGTACATTTAACTCTGAGAATTTTGAATAAGAAAGAAGTACAGGGTGCTTGGCAGCACTGGAAAGAGACACCTAAATTAGTTTAAAAGGCACAAGACGTCTTCTTATCAAAAGTCACATCCAAACTGAAACTTCAAGGAATTTTATGGACCTTCAAGGAATTTGAAGATGATGAGGAATCAGCTTGGAGACGAGGAGCAAAAAAAAAATTTTCAAGTAAAATCCTACAAATAAAGACACTTGCTCTAAGTGAAAGATGAGAGGCTACAAAGAGAAAAAGAAGTCAAGAAAGACCCTGAGGTTATATTTTCACTAAGAGAAAAGGAGGAGAGTTTAAAGAAAGATGCTTCATTTAAATATTAGAAAAAAACTGGGCGTGGTGGCGCACGCTTGTAATCCCTGCGCTTGGGAGGTGGAGACAGGAGGATCGCGCAGGTTCGAAGCCAGCCGTGCTGGCTTAAAAGATCCTGTTTCCAAATAAAAATATAAAATAGGTCTGGGAGTGTAGCCTGGAGGTAGAAGAGCTTCCAGGAACTGCAGTACCACCAAAATAAATAAATAAATAAATAAAATAAAATAAATATTAGAAAAAAATGTCACTAGCTATATATAGTGTGATGAAATAATTTTTATAAAAATGAGAAAAGAACCCTGAGAATATCAGGGATGAGTTGGGAAGGCACTGCAGTACTCCACACCGGGCACCATGGCATCTTGGGAAAAGGTGCTGATAGGGAGAAATAGAAGGACTGGAGATGAACTGAAGAGACAGGAGTAGTGGACCCTGACTCCACGTCCCGCCAGGAGTTGAGTCTATTTGTAGAGAAGCAGATGAACTACATCTGGTGTTGGGGCCCACTCGGCAGGACCGAGGTGGCACCCAGGCTTGTTGCCAGCGTGGACTCAAGATGGCGCCTGGGCTTGCAGCCAAGTCACGAGGCTCACGAGGCTGGCGGTGCCCTGAGCCTGCGCAGTGAGCCCTATCAGGCGCCTTACGGATAATTAGTGATGCAACGCCTCGTGCTACCACCTGCCCGCCCAGGAGAAGGTTAAAAAAGCGCGCATGCCCTAGCGGGAGAAGGGAGAAGAAAGGAGAAGGAGCTAAGAGGGTTGGTGGACAGGAAGAGCGGTTCCTTGGCGGACTGCTCCGGGCTCCGAGCTGGGACGGACATGTTCACAAAGCCACCATTGTGACCGGTGTGTGCTGCAGCAGAGACATAGAGTGCCAGAAGGAGGGTTGGTGGAGTGATGAGGGAGAGGATAGAAGACTGATGTTGTTTTTACCTGAGAGGGCGTTGAGAGAGCATTAAAGAGGAATGGTAACTGTATAAGAACCTGGGGTAATAAAACTGCTTGAGGAAGATCGTGTAAGAGTTGTCACTGCGCGCGACAAATGGTGGCCCGTACGGGGACCTTCGCTTTGATCAGAACCTCGGCAGTCCCGGGCAGCCGGCTGGTAAGTACTCCTTGACTCCGAAAAGGGAGGAGGAGGCTCCGTTTACGGAGGGTTATTTTCCCCGATCAAAGGGGGCTCCATTAAGGAGGGCAGCTGGCTGGTAAATACTCCTTTGACTCCGAAAAGGGAGGAGGAGGCTCCGTTTACGGAGGGTTATTTTCCCCGATCAAAGGGGGCTCCATTAAGGAGGATATTTAGTAAATAAGGCTCGCGGATAAGCGAGGCTCGCGGAAAAGCGAGGGACAGCGCTGTATTTTCCCCGATCAAAGGGGGCTCCATTAAGGAGGATATTTTTTAGTGTAAGCAAGTTAGAGAATCGGGCTGGTCCTGATTCGACAAGATAGGAGTAAATAAGGCTCGCGGATAAGCGAGGCTCGCGGAAAAGCGAGGGACAGCGCTGTATTTTCCCCGATCAAAGGGGGCTCCATTAAGGAGGATATTTTTTAGTGTAAGCAAGTTAGAGAATCGGGCTGGTCCTGATTCGACTCCCTCTCCTAATCCGCCACCATAGATGGAAGACACCTGAGGTTAGTTGGAAAAGGCGCCTAATGTGTAAAGGATAGGTCAGAAGATTAGTTCCTAACGTAAGAGTTGTAAACTGCTGCTCGGTACCATAGAGATGAGTTGTTTTCTTTAAGATCTTTGGGGAATTATTTCTACTTTCCCTCTTCCTTTACCTTGGTTAATGATAGTTTAGGTTGTTTTATTGATACCTGTTTTCTGACTTTCTGCTATGCTTCTATGCACCCTTGGAGACTTTGGAATTTCTGCTCTTATTGCTGTAATTGTGGCCTCTGTGGCCGTGGCAGTTATTGCAACCACTATAAATGCTCTATCCTCACATGTGGCTGCTGGCATGGCTCAGCAAGCTCAATTATCTGGACTATATGTATAACGTATGTGCAGTATCAGAATTTCTCCCATGCAGGCAATTTGTTTCGTCAATTAAGCAAGACGCTTCTAGGAACTTGGAGCCGTGAATTTGAACACACCATGATTGAGCTACGAGCGTCCATCGCTGCAATTAATTCTACCCGCGTAGAAGTCGCCGCAATACAACAATGAATGGACTTAATACATGGAACATTGGGTTTTTTAAAAGACTGGGGTGGCATGGCGTTCTGGGCATTCTTGCTGGTGGTAGCATGATGTTTCATGGTTGGATATATCAGGCGAATTCGACAACGCGCACTGCAACAACAGCGCATATTGGTGCAAGCTATGGCAGCCCTTGAAGCTGGCTTATCTCCCCATGTACGGCTCAGTATGCTGGATCGGTAGTCAGTGACGGGTAAGATCGTCCCCGGGACCTTTCAACCTAAGACAGGGAAACAATCATGCTATTGTTCTCCCAATGACGGGTAAGAATGGTCCTTGAGGGTCGGCAACCTAAGACAGGCACGATCCCGAGCCTTATTTTAATAAAACAAAAAGGGAGATATGTTGGGGCCCACTCGGCAGGACCGAGGTGGCACCCAGGCTTGTTGCCAGCGTGGACTCAAGATGGCGCCTGGGCTTGCAGCCAAGTCACGAGGCTCACGAGGCTGGCGGTGCCCTGAGCCTGCGCAGTGAGCCCTATCAGGCGCCTTACGGATAATTAGTGATGCAACGCCTCGTGCTACCACCTGCCCGCCCAGGAGAAGGTTAAAAAAGCGCGCATGCCCTAGCGGGAGAAGGGAGAAGAAAGGAGAAGGAGCTAAGAGGGTTGGTGGACAGGAAGAGCGGTTCCTTGGCGGACTGCTCCGGGCTCCGAGCTGGGACGGACATGTTCACAAAGCCACCATTGTGACCGGTGTGTGCTGCAGCAGAGACATAGAGTGCCAGAAGGAGGGTTGGTGGAGTGATGAGGGAGAGGATAGAAGACTGATGTTGTTTTTACCTGAGAGGGCGTTGAGAGAGCATTAAAGAGGAATGGTAACTGTATAAGAACCTGGGGTAATAAAACTGCTTGAGGAAGATCGTGTAAGAGTCGTCACTGCGCGCGACAATCTGGGACCTCCCTGAACTTTTCAATTATTTCACATAGCTTGTTCTCATTGAATCTCTCTAATGTATTGGGGAGGTTTTAATCAATTTAGAAAGAATTAAGTATGATACCAAAATAAAGCAAAGGAATACGGTCTAAAAGTACAAAAGTCCTCCTTCAGCCCTCGATTTTGGCAGGAGAATTTACTAGCAGTGGAATGAGGAGCATTATGTGTAATTTTATATTGACGAGTTGGTCTTGACCATTTTCTTTTTGTCTAAAATCATTTGACATAAATCCCTGCAGTTTCCTCGCCCGTTTTAAGTCATGAACAGCCATAGTCTCAGCAGATGTGCTTAGCAGCCTGAAGCTAAATCCAGGACATTGCAGGTAAGTCATTTCAAATGCCAGGCCTGAAACATCATTCCAGGGGGGAAGTATTTTGTCAAAGTGAGAAAATTATTCTTCTCCCCAATCAACTCATTCAAAGGACCCATCGACTAACCATTGCAATCACATATTTTGTAGAAATTAAGGCAAAATTATGGTTTCTCAGTGCAAGGTCCAGACCACAAATTAACCTTCCTCTCACAAACCATCTCTCCAAGATTCAAGCCAGCAATAGACATCCTTGTTAAAAAAAAAAAAAAAAGAAAAAAAATCTCAGAGTTCACTCTTACAAACTCAAAGTCCTCAAGATTCACATAGCTCATTCTTGCTAACTCTTATCTTGGGCCATGGAAGAAGTTCTCATTTTGCGATATCCCTCTCAAACAGTCATCTAAAAGTCTTTAGTAGAATGGTTTTCATACTGAATTAAAGTAGCACATTCATCGCCTCACATATAGGTTTGCACAGTTTTTGTTTTTGTGACAAGAAGCATCTACAATCTATTCACTTAGTATGCATCCCGTGCACAGTACATTTTATCACTTACAGTCCCCACATTGTATATCACATCTGTGAACTTGTTTATCCTATAGATCTGCTACTTATACCCTCAGACTTCCAAAGTGTCTCTTTCTAAGCATACTGAATATTTGTTCCATGAACCTCTCCCTTACCATCTTCACCTACTTAAACACTTCTCATCTTCCAATAGAAACTGGGATTTTTATTTTTTTTATTTTTTTGGAGATACTGGGGATGGAACACCAAGTGACATCCCCAGCCCTATTTTTATTCTTTATTTTGAAACAGGGTCTTGCTAAGTTGCAGAGGGCCTCACCAAGTAGCTGAGGCTGGCTGTGAACTACAGTCCTCTTGTCTCTGCTGAGATGTCCAAATTTGGGATGTCCAAATGCTGGGATGTCCAAATTTGGGATGTCAAAATGCTGGGATTACAGGCATGCACCACCATACTCAGCTAAGGAAACTGGAATTTTCAAAGAACTGAGAAGAGGAATCCTACAAATGGGAAGACTCTGATCAAACCTTTGCCACTCTCTTGATATTTCTTTCACCACCTCATACTACTGGACCTTTCACATTACAGTCGTAGAAGATATTGAAAGTGTTAGAGCTATTGAAATTTGAAAAGAGATTTATTTTTGGACAACTGCTCTTCATGAATGTGTATATTGATTGCTCTTTGGATAGCTTGATTTAAACAATTATTCCAAATAGAGGAAAGTTTTCAAAAACGCCAGTAATGAGGGGAAAGGGGTGACTTGCTGGCCACTCATAAAAAAGTTTCTACCTACTGATTTTCTGACAGTTATTTTTTGATGCTAGAGCTGGTATCCAAACAGAAGACTCAGCAGCAACAGAAAAACTTCTAAGTTAAACCTGTGTTTGGCATTAAAAGAATCACTTGTGAATTAAGAACCAAGTCTTAATTGCATGTTTACATAAATAATGGTAGGCTGAAAGCAAACAGAACTACATTCCTGTACACAGAAATTCCATATACCTGTTTCTTTTGGCTTCTTTGTTTTACACTTGATTTGCTACTGGACTGTAAATTAATGCTTAAAGATTATTTAGGAAATATAAAACAGTTATGAAATTTTAAGTGCTTTACAACATTCTGAGAAACAATTACTTTATGACATAAACTTCATGACTCCATAAAAATACTAGGCTCTTTATAAAACACATCTTCTAAGAGAAAACAAAGCATCCTTACAGGCAATCCATAGGAGAATAAAATGCCTTCTTATATAAAGATAATTAACACTGCTTTTAATTTTATCTCTGTCCTTTTGTCTTATCATTCAGACACTCCTGACAGAATTTGCCCTGGTAGCAGCTGACTGTTCTTTTTGATATAATCACTCTTTTCTCCTATGGACAGGCCAATATCTTTGGTGATTAGCAGGGGACAGCTCTGTCTATCTCGATTAGTCATGGATACTTAGAAGTTCACTACATGCATCACCACTAATTGCAGCAAAAGAATTCATCTGGTCTCTTTTCCTTTTTATGTTTTCTTTCTCCCCAAACAAAACAGGCAAGTAAGCCTATTCAGATGAGGTGCACAGGGATTGTATAACCTGCTATGCTTCCTCATAATCATTATTTGAAAAAAATTACTTTAAATTAGTTTGGGTCTTTTTTCATAAAAAATCAGGTCTCAAAATCTTAGCAGTTTGTGAAGTCCCTAAATTTTAGCTGCTAACATTTTTTAAGGAACTGGCTACAAGATAATAAATTAAAGAATATTGTGTTGTGGGTAGAGATATGTACTTAAATAAGTATGTAATAGTCTTACTGCCTTTTAAACACTCACAAACTAGAAAATAGAGTGCAGATTAACAGAACATATTTAATACTAACAGCACATAATATAAAGTCAAATAATTAGGGTAACTCAGAGGATAGTGTCCCATAAATCTGAACAACATACATATCTTTGGATTACTTTATTCCATTTTTGCCAAAATTGTACTTTCTAGTATAGTAATGATGGCTATAAAATTTAAATCTTAATAATTCAGGAAGTAAAACGTACATAGAATTCAGGAAGAATGTTCTTTGAAGAATATTATCAATATTATTCTCTCAACTTCTAACATCATTTCCTATCACTTGAATAAATATTATAGAAAATAAATAACTATGCTAGTGCATTTAATAAATGTTGGAAGTATGAATTATTGATTAATACACCTGAAAAAGAGAAAATAACAAAGGGATGTGCTCAAGATTGTGACTGTCACAAAGGTCAACCTTACATTGCAGATAATAAAATAGAGTAAGAACATGCAAGACAGCAAGTTAATTGCAATGTAAGAACCAAGAGCATTTTCTATATCTATAGGGCAGCTAAAAATTAGAAAGGGTGACCTTTGAAATCAGTGACAACTGACAAATGAAAATCACAGAGTAGGGGTCAGGGTCACAGTTGCTGAGTAGAATGTACATCATTAGGCATAGGGGACTAGTGCTTATTAGTGCTTACTGCCCAGGTACTTTCCCTAGTCTCAAAAGCACATTGCAACCTCACTCTTTCTGATTCAGTGCGGTGATGCACGGTCTTAGCAGGACCATACACAGCTAGGCAGGTGGTTCCAGGACAACCTCTCTGTAAGTCCCAGACCCTAGCTCCTGTGCTGCACCGGCATGCCCACAGCCTGGGGCTAAAAGGCCCTCCAAAGACAAACTAAAGCTAAGGAAATAAAGACGAAGTGAAGCAAAAGTAAAAATTAAATGAGAACTAATACCGGGAAAACGAATTTTAAAAATTAAAAACGAGAAACAAGGAAAGAAGAATCCAGAAAAGTGTGGTATTTGGGAAATATTTCTTTTTAGCACTGTAACTTGACACGCTCTTAGAAAATCAGGTAATCGGAAGATAAAAATTTCCCTTCCAGACCCACCTACTTTAAAAAGTTGCATGGATAACAACAACAAATAAGTGGTTTTGAAATGCAAACAGATTTCAGTAGTCAACAAAAAGAGCAATTCAGTCCTCTGTGGAATAGCAGAGTTAAATTTAAACACATGTAAATGTGATATAAATGAAACCAAGGAAGAAAAATAGAAGCATTTTCAATGTGCTAACACAGAAAAATATCTGGTGGAAAAATTCAATAAATGAATAAAATACACATATTATTTCAGCAGAGTAGTAATCACCACCTTGCTCATGGTTTTTGTCTTCTGTAGATATATGAAAAATTCTACTTATTTATTTTTGTATGAGAAGAAAGAAAGAATGGCTTTATAATGAAATCTTAGCTTAAATCACTAAAATCAAATTATTACTTTTGCATTTTTAGAGCACAAAAAAGTGGGTACTTAAAAGTACACCATCCTCAATATTTTAAAGAGGCAGTCTGAAAATATGCACACGTCCAACAAACACATAAAATGATATCCTACAAGTTTAAGGACTCTTATCTTTGGAAATATATAAACTAATTGTATATAACCAGACTATAATATAAGATTATGCTATTTGGAAAAGAGTGGTTTATTAATAAAGAAAAAACTTGAGGAGGCTCTCTGACCATAAGCTATAGCTAACTGAAGAATAGAGGGGTGAATTGCAATATCTGCTGAAATTCATTGGGCTCCTTTCTTTTCCCATCATGACATCTTGAGTGGTTTATTGGTATGTACATAGCAATGGAAACAAAAATAGATTAAGCTGCCTGAGATAATGCCGATCACGTATTCTGGGAAGTCTCAGCTCTAGCATTCCAGAGCGCAGATGACTACCTGGAGACTGCAGAGGTAGCTCTTTTATGGAGACAGCGAGAATGAGTGCACCCAATCACCCCCATCAGCAGAACTCTCAGCTTACATCATGAGGTTGCATATCCAGCCTGAAAAAAATTAAGTCTGCGCTAATAAGGTTGCTTCAGATCCAGACAATTATGACTTTAAGTCCTAGCATTATTATCTTTAAGTCAGTTTTATTGGGGGCATAGCTTTTGTGCAATAACCTGCACCTACTGAATGTGTACAATTCAACAGGTTCTGGTGGATATATCTGTGAAACTGTTGCATAACCAACATACAGAACATTACAAACATTTCCAAAAATTGTGTCTTCTTGTGGTCCATGTTTCTGTCTTTGCCCAAAAGTTTTGATCAAAGTTTTGTCATCCTCAATATTCTTGCATGCTCTGGAATTTTGCTTGCATGGAATCATCTGGTATGTACTCCTCGATGCCTGACTTCTCTCCTTCAGCGTAGCAAATTTTACATTCACCACTGTTCAATCTGAGTCATCAGAAGCTTGTTATTTTTTATTTGCTGAGTATTTCAGTATCCATGAAAGTTAGGCTGCATGATACATTAATGAATAACTTGGAAGAATAGTGTAAAAGGCTGCTGACAGGCAAACAAATAATTTATTTAATTTTTTTATTGAACACAAAATGGAATGTTTTGTAAAGATAGTCTGAAGGCATTCTGAAGGTGACTTGGAGAGATAGATTCTCAGTAGTAAACTGGGAAGCAGTTGCAAAACACTTGGATAACACCTAACCTAGAGGTTAGATAGAACTAAACACACAGGAGACAAGTTTGCTATACCACCTGGAAATCAAATCAAATCAAAGAGTTGGTATAAACTTTCTACTTGGACAAAGTTCCACTGAGCTTTTGACCTTGTTCAAATATTTTTTTGGAAAGGAAAATACCTTAAAGAGAAAAGTGGGCTTCAGCTATTTGGGCTAGCTAGTTCTGCTGGAAACTAGTTTGTAATCCCTTTGATTTTAAGATAAGGTCTGGGAAGATTTTTGCAACAGAAATAAAAGAAGATAATAGAGTTGACCTCAGATATTCATAACAGGAAATTCTGAGCTCTTTATCTCCAAATGTATAAGCTTCTTTCTTCCCCCTTTTTTTTGCTTTCTCCTTGCTGAATTATTACAGAAATGCAATTTCCTTTAAAAAAAAATATATTCCAGGAGGCAAAGTTTCTAGCATTTAATGGGAAGCCTTGCATGTCTGGATCCCAGCAGAAGCCCAGAGCTGGGACAGGTGGGGATGTGCCTGTCCTCTGGGTGCATTCACAATTGCCAAGGTTCTCTGATTTTGAGATGATCCTCTAGTTGCCATCTGTAACCATCTTCTTCCCCACAGCAGAACTTCAGATGCTCTTAGAATATCCTTCCTCCCCGTGTATTCTTTGAATAGCTCAACTCATCACCATCTCCAGGGAAGGGTTATAATCTGTGCACATAAATCAGATGTGTGTGTGTGTGTGTGTGTGTGTGTGTGTGTGTATGTGCGCGCGCGCGCGCGTGTGTGTGTGTTAGTAGGAATAGAAGCCAGGTGCTTTACATCTCTGGGCTACACTGCCATCCCTTTTTATTTTCATTTAATTTTTTTTATTTTAAAAGAGTCATGCTAATTTATGGCACAGTCTTTGAACCTGTGAGCCTGCAGTCTCAGCCTCACAAGAACTGAGATTATAGGCATGTGCCACCATGCCCTGGTAAAATGTAACATATTTTATCAAAGAATACTGCTATTTTTCATAGGGAGATAATAGCTATTTATTTATTTATTTATTTGGTTTTTTTCTTGTCTTACGTTTCTGATTTTTAACTTCTATGGTATAAAAATCAAAAAATCAAAACCTACATAAATAAAAATGTTTGTCCATTTCTTTTAAAGGTAGTAATTAGGAAAGTTTCTTGTTTGGGAAATGTATATCCCATTCTATAGTCAATGAAGGTCATAGATCTACAAAGGCTAGGCTATTTAAGAGTTTTCAGAAAGAAGTTCAAATAATCAGATCTCAGAAGCTAAGAGAAAAATCAGGCTCCTGGAGCTGATTAGATCTTAAAAAGTCATGGTTGCTTAATAAGTAGGAAAGAAATATCATGAATTCCAACTTTCAGGAAAGCCCAGAGAAGACCTTTTCCACCCTCTTCTGGGTGTGTACAGAAACTTTAGCAAGTCCAGGGGAGAAATTAACCTGTATTAATCAATCCGTGTATATATACAAACTAAACAACTTTCAGTCAAATCCATAGTTAGAGGAAAGTGAAAACTTCCAAAGCAGATCATAAGTCTACAACATTTAATGGGAACATCTGTTTGAACCTTAGATCTGGAACCATATACTGTATGTGTTTACTAGGCCATATGAAAGCAGCGTGCCGTGAAATAGCACATATCATAATACAATGAATTATAATGCCTCATCTATTGACATCACGGGCAATCAAAAAAGTCCACCACTTGTTCATATAAATGAGGTGCTATACTGAAATATCACTGTCATAGAACCATATTAAGAACGTAGAACTAGGAGATAGAATATTAATAAAATCAAAATTTCACTAAGAAAAATCTAGCAGTTGCTGAGCTGTATTGAGTCCTGTGCTGAAGATGTGGCTCTGTGACTTTTGAGTACCAATGCCTTTGACCTTTGTTTCAACACTCTGTTATTATCCCCATTTTGCAGAGGAGAAAATTGAGGGACAGTGGATGTAGCAACCCCCTGAAACCACACAGTGACAGAGCAAGCAATTAGCAGGTGAATCCCTGCCTCTCCCCTTCAGAGACTACACTGTTGACCATCATCCTTAGCTATGCTTTGCTAAGCAGGACTTTGACCATTTGTCTTCTACCTAAATAGGCAAGAAGTCCAGATTGAGTATCTGTCATGGATCCATAGAGGGTTTGAAATTTGAGAAGCCACAATGTCAGCAAGAATATCCCTATACCAGCACTGAAGCACAGGCTGCTATCTCACTGCAGAGCTCTATAATATATGCTGTAGTCTAGGTGACCCTTGCCTAACAGGTGCTGACAGGTTTTGAGACAAGTTTGGAAGAAATTAAATGCCAGCAGGTAAATGTTGTTCCAACTTATGATAAAAAATGCTAAGGTCACCTGAAAGAAGGCCTCTGTCTTTATTTAAAAATTGATGACAAATGGCTTCTTCCAGAAAGTCTTTTCTGTTCACCTCAGGCTGAATTAAGTGGCCGACTAGTGACTCCTTGGCTACTCTCAAAGACAGTACACACTGTATCTCTGTTTTCAGCCTTCTCAGCTCCCATCAGTGCCTCCCGAGCTTCAGCTTGCATCAGAACTTCTTGTGAGGTTTGTTAAATTGCAGATGTGTGAGAATGGCCTCAGAGTCTATCATAAATTTAGTATGCATTCCTCACGAATTTCCAGATGGTCTTGATGAACAGTTCATCCAGGGTCCAGAATTTGCAAACCACTGCCCCATTGCACTGTTCTCCAAAATCCCTCACAAAACATGATAAGGTTCTCATCAGCACATCTACAGGTGTTCTGTGGCGAATTCATATAACAAATAATTCATGAAAATAAAGATGAACCAACTGCTGCCGCGCACGCAAAAATGATGAATCTTATAAACATAAACGTCAGACATTGTGATATTGTTATATTAGTCTAAAATTCATAGCCAAACACGACAGATACTGATTAACTTCGGGACAGGTGAGTGCACTCTTCTAGAAAAAGCTATTAAGGGAGATTCCCTAGTTCTGATACTAATCTATTTCCTGACAATAAGGTGTTTTTGATAATCCACTGAGTTGTACACTCATGATTTGTGTGTTTTGCTGTATCTGTGTCATATGTCAGTATGGCTTTTGTTAGCAGAAAATGTTTTAAGTCTGGGAATGTAGCTCAGTGGTAGAGTGCTTGCCTAGAATACATGAAGCCCTAGGTTCAAAATCTAGAAGAGAAAAAAAAGGTTGTAGACTTAAAAAAGATAAAATTGACTAATTTTTCATGAGTGGATGGAAAATATGTTTGAGATGTTTTGAGTTGAATTTCATCCCAACCCCCTAATTCATGTTGGAATCCTAACCTCCAATACCTTAAAATATATGATTGTATATAGCGATAAAGCTTTTAAAACACAGTGGAGTTTAAGTGAAGCCACATGTGAGGGCTCAAATCCAATATGGTTAGTGTCCTTGTAAGAAACAAGACTGATACACAGCCCATGCACAGATCAAGAGGTGACCAAGTGAGGAGGACACGGTAAGGAGGCAGCCATCTGCATGTGAGAGAGGGGCCACAGAAGAAACCATCTTGTGACACCCTAATTGTAGACCTCTGCACTCCAGAGCTAGGAGAAAAATAAATTGTCATTTCTTGCCACCTAATCGTAGTATTTTTTTATGGAATCCCTGCCTGGTATACTCAGATACCACATAACTTTGATATCCATTGCATGTATATCGGACAGCAAAGGACATAGAGGAATGGAGACTTGAACAATGTAGGAGTTTCTCAAGCTCTTCACTGTGTTCTCTCTACATGAAACAGTGGGTGGAGTCATTGTTCTGAATTATGAATTAAAATTCCTTCCCAAATTTCCCCCCTTCCTCAATGCACCCATGTTTCCAACCTGGAAATGCTGGAGAGCTATTCAGTTTGCCTCTGTTTAAATAGACAAGCTATCAACCATTCTTCCTGATCAGTTCCTTCACTAACCTTATGTCAGCCCAGAACACGCGAGTCAGTCATTTATCCTGCTAGTCTCCAGTGTCTGGGTGTTTGCTCAAACACCAGCCTGGATGTCGCCATCTAGGACATTCACAGGAAGTGATTCAGCTGGTTGCCACACCAGCGCTTGCAGTAATTTCTAGCTGCCAGCCTGTTCTCTAGATTTTTGTCCTCATCAGTTGCCAACGACCCTCAACACCATCTCTCTGGACCATTCTCACCAAGAATAATGCACAGAGGACTTCCCCAATTTTAAATAAGACTCAATTTTTTTTTTTTGCACTCTTCTTTGGTCCTATTTCTGGCTTTTCTTCCTCTCTTCATCATTTACTATTGGTGACTACATAAAGAAAAAAAATAATAATGCAACATAAAAATTAAAGACTTAAATTTATTATTCAATAGCTGTCAGTCCTGAGTGTCTACAGACTTTTTTCTGTAAAGCCTTAGAGGTCCTTCCACGTGGTCTATGTGGAATTTATTTGATTTTCCCTTTTAGTCCCTAAAACACTGTAGACAAAACAGAAATGCGTGAGGATGGCTATTTTTCATAAAACTGTACCATGGACACTGGTATTTGAGTTCTATGTAATTCTAACACATCACAGAATATCATTCTACTTTTTTTTTCTTCCAGTCATTTAATGAAAAGAATAAAACAGCTTTAGCATTGCAGACCTTAAAAAGAGATGGTGGGCTAGATTCGGTTCATTGGTCTTGGCTAGCCAGTCCCCTTAGTTTCCAACTAGAAAAAAGTATTTCTGTGATAGCTGATGTTGGGTGGCATGGTGAAGGGTTTCCTACAGAATCTAGAGTGTAGAGAAAAACAACTCAGTCCATATGCCTGAAGGACAACAAGGCTTTTCAAGAATGTTGCTAATTAATGACACTTTAAGCCATAAAGAAGAGGAAAGGTTGATATTTTATTTCCAACACATTCTTGAGAGCATTCATTTATATCAGAGTGTACCAACAGCCATGACCTACTATATTTTCTTTTTGGTCCACTTTGTTTTCTCTCTGTGATTTTCTGGAATTGTAAACTACTAAAATCAATTTAGTGATGAGCCATTATTATCTCCTTCTTTACTCCTCCTGCTACCTCATAGCTCTCTGCTTTTCTACCAGCAAGATGTCAGGGCATTTTTATTGTATCTCTATTTACTCTTTGGCTCAATAGTTTTTTTTTTTTTTTTCAAAGCAGACGCATCATTGACATTTGACAGTATTAATCTCTGTCAGTGCAATATGCCTAATTGGTTTTAATGAAATAAAGGAGGAGAACTTTGGGAGAAACTTGAAAAAAAAAGCTGCAATCTCTGTTATCAGATATTTCCTGAAGTCGATGGCATTGACCAACAAAGAAAGGATTGCCTCTAAATAGCATTTAGTTCTCCACAAATTGTCAAGGTTGTATGTGACTAAAAACAAGGAAAACAGTGATTTTCAGTTTGAAATTTCTTAATTTGGGAAGGATTTTGGATGTAAATCCAGATTTAAGAGAGTGGGAGTGTTAGCATTCTGTTGATAATTTTGATGATAAAAGCTCAACATAAAAATAATAATTCCCAATGTTCATACATGTGGACACACACACACACACACACACACACACACACACACACATCTATGTGAGACAAAGAAAAATAATAAGCATTCAAGTTATTTACATGAGAAACCATACCCACCCATCCTTTTCTTTTTAATTAGATTTATTTGTATAAAGAATTTCTAGGCATATATTTAGTAGATGCTTATTAAATCATTTAAAACACATCTGGTTAGGAATAGTGAAAAGTATAAGGTTATGTCCACATTGTACAGACTTGGTTGACAGATGTCAGAAATGGCTGCAAGGTCCTCAGACAGACTTAGAGCTACCTTAGACACAACACGGCTCGGTGAGGCAAGCAATTGAGTGCAACTCTGGGAAATCTATATTCTAATGCTGATTTTTCTATTGCCTCATTGAATCTAATTCTGCCTTCTGCACATAGGGAGCCAGCTGACATGGGGCACAGAATTATAACACCAGAATTGCAGGGAAAAAATAATGCAATTTACCAAGTACAGCTTACCTTTCATCATTCCTCAGATCTGAATTCCTCAGCCATGCACAGAGAGCAGAGGCTGCTGCTATCATCCCTAAAATACTTGCTTCAACAGAGCCTAGAATGATTGTCCAGAAAGGATGAGAATGAGTAGCTTGATGATTGAGAGATAAAGTAAAATATTTTTTCTCCACAGGTATAACTAGGAAAGGAATTCAAAATAACTTTTTTGAAGTAAGATAGCTCATCTATAAAATGTATTCTTTATTCTGAGTTCATTATTCTATTTTGCTGTTCTTGTTTCTTTCTGTTATAAGCCATGCAAAATTTTAGGATTTAGTATTTATTATGCTAGTAAATTCACTGATTTAGTGACCACTGATATTAATTTAGGTGCTTACGGGGAGGAAGAATTAGTTGTACCCCATCATTTTTTTTTTTCTTATCACAGTAGAATGGTCCACATCTACTCAATACAAAGACGCTGAGTTTTTCTCCTCAGTGCTCAGGAGATTAAGGTCTTCTCAGTGGAGGAGACCTTCCTAATGAACTGCTTTATACAGTCACCTGCAGACTACAGGATGTTGCTATAGGCAGTCCACCAGCTCAGTGGGGCAAGCAGATAAATATACAGATTTCAGGTTTTCACACCAACTCACCCACCCTGTGCCCAAACATTGAAAAAGGGGTCTTTTCTTCAGCCCACGTAGTTTCTGTCACTGACAGTGCTACCCAGTTTTTACTCTGGTGTAATGCTTCCAAGTTCCCATTCCATCATTCTTATCACAGCAGAACCATCTCCTTTTCTATCCCACCATTACTTGTTCTACTTCAGTGACTTCATTATCTGGCACAAAATACTCTCATTTTAGCCAAAAGAGGCCTAGGAAAATTCATAGCACTTTACAGCACAAAAACCAGTTTTGCCACTCCTTGGCCTGGATCAACATGTTAGTACAATCAGCACCTGGGAAGCATGGAATTCTAACTTGTGTCTACTGAAAATAAAATGAGAATAAGAATAAGACTCAAAGTGGTCACTTTAATTTTCAAAATTTATTTAGAGACATTTTATACAGTTTTGTAACTGTATCATATCTAATTTACTATAACTACATATTCGTATAATATTTTATATTTTTAAATTACATATATTATCTTACTAGATTTTGATGTCTGTTTCTGTTGTATTTGTTCCTTTAGGAGAGTGCCTTCAAATGTTATAAAAGTTTTAATCTTATGGTAAAAATATGCTAAGAATCTCTAATAAAATCTACTGTGGATGTGAATATAAATGTATTCAACAATTGCAGAATCAGTGGGTTCACTAAAATATAATTTAAATTTTCCAGATTTTTTGCATCTTAGACTCTTTAATTCCCCAAGAGTATCATTTCTTTATAAAAATGGCCTGAGCCTTCATGCCAATAACACTTAAATTATACCTCAATGCCTGAACTAAAAATAAACATGCATTTTGAAAGGAATAAAATGATCATTAAATGTTTAGTGTAAATACTCCAAAATGACTCTTTTATCTCATAAGAATATGATTACTAATGTATTGTCAATTTTATAATATTCCGTGAACATTTGGACTGTTAGCTAAAATAAGATTGCTGGAGCCTGAAAGTAAAGGCCTTGGAGATTATTTCAAGCTAATCACTCAATTAGCAGAAAGAAAAACAGGGTGATTGGATGGCTTGCTCCAAATAAAATGGTCATTGATAGAGCTAAGATTTGAAGACACATCTTAAGACTCCGAGGATCTCAATCAGCTCTGATGGCAAAAGAACCACATGACAACTTCATTTTCTAAGGTTAAAAAAAAAAGAAAAAAAGCTTAAGCCATCTCCATGGTCACTGTTTATCTAGTGACCTGTTGCTTGTTGCATCTAAGCATTAAGAGTAACACTTGTTTTCTACTTTGTTCTACTTTTCTTCAGAAATCTCTTGAAAATATAAGCATCCTCTCTTAATTATTCACTTTAGCTCATTAATAACTATCTAAGCTAAAGCTTTAAAACTGTACCAAATAGACACTATGAAGAACAGGAGTCTAATAAGCAAAGATCTTGTTTCTATAAAAATTTACTAAAGCAGAAGACTGGAGTTGACTCAAAAATTCCAATTAAAATAGGAGCTTGGAACAACCCCTCCTCCTTTTTTAACCTCTTTGAATACTGTATACCTCAACCACATTAAGAAACAAGTAAAAATGTAAAAAGTGAAGAAATTCTGATTTGTTTTCATCCGCTCCTTCTTTACCCAGACAGGAAGGTGAAGTGGCCAAAGCCTTTATTTTGGAGAACAGAAACAAAGGTGTCAAAAAACATTGGACAATTAGACTAACATGTTAGTACTACTCTTATTGAATAGGATTAATTCATATTATATGAATGGGTATTGAACTCCTTCGTAGCTTTCAAAGGTCCTTACTTGATCCTGAAATGTTGAAACACTGTCATCTGAAAAGGTTTTATGAGGTCATCCCTCAAACAAATTCAGTTCTCTGGGTAGGCCAATATGCCTGTGTGATATTAGACCATCTGGTTAAATTATTATATGAGTTCACTTTGCGTCTCTGTTATTAGATATCAACTTAGAGAAGGAAAAGTTTGTTTTGGCTAACAGTTTCAGAGGCTCAATCTATCATCAGCTGATTCTAAGGCAGAAACATCATGATGGCAGAGTGTGACAGAGGAGAGCTCCCTAGCTCATGGTGACCAGGAAGCAGAGAGACTGACCAGAGGAAGGGATCAAGGATATCAACCCCAAGCCCAGTTCCCAGTGACCTCTCTTCTCCAGCCTGCCCCACCTGACTATCATTACCACCCAATAAATACATTGAAACCATTAATCAGTCCAGCACTTGACTTACCCACTGGCAAGTTAAAGCCTCAGCCCTTATTCAATTATTTCACCTCTATATTGTTGCGTCACAAATGTATCAGATGTTCTGGGAGTATATTCTCTATCCAATCAGCAATCAGCAATATCTTATTCTTACCCAAATCTGTTTTCTCAGCTGTCAGCTGGGATCCTGCTATTAATGGTCTGACCACCCAGAACAACAATGATATCACTCCCCTTTTATTTGGCCTAAACCTCTACACAAAACTAGATGGCCTCTGTGTACTCACCTTTGTCTTCAATTTACCAAGGTTTACATTGCCTTTTGAGCATTGTTTAAAAGAAAACTTCCTGACCCCTAGGCAGCCTCTCACAGAACACATTTGTTCTTGGTTAGGCTTTCCTGGAAGCAGAGTCTCAGATAAGGACATGGCACAGTATTTTGATAAATCTTTTCATGAAGCAGGAGAAAAGAGGGATTAGAATAAGACATGGACTAAAAGTCAAACAAAGGACAGGTATTGAAGTCACTTCTAAGAGACAGGCATTTTGAGCTTCTGAAACTTTCTGAGAAGCTTGGAAGCATCAATCCAGAACTGTTCACCAAAAAGATGGCAGGGTGGATTAAGTAGATTCTTGTGACGAAAATAGCCTCAAGCCAAAAATGGGAAGATACATAGCCAACTTAAGAAGAGCCAGAAAGTCCTGAACTGAAGTTTAAAGAAACTGTCTCCCATAGCCCCAGGTAACTTCAGAATCCTTTCCTGGCCCCGGCTTCCTTTCTCTGCTTACTAGATGTATTGCCAAAGTCTCAGCAATGCTTTAAATATAAACTCACTATTTTCTTACACCAGGGAGATCTTACAAATACTTAACTATTTTGAGATGCATAGCTCGAGTGACGGTGATGACAGTGAGAAAAAGATGTATACAATGTGTGGCATGATTGGAATGTTTAAGTTGCTTTATTTTTTTATTTATTTTATTTTATTTTATTTATTTATTTATTTTTTTTTTGGTGGTACTGGGGTTCCTGGAAGCCCTTCTACCTCCGGGCTACACTCCCAGACCTATTTTTACATTTTATATTTGGAAACAGGGTCTCCTAAGCCAGCGCGCGCAGCTGGCTTCGAACCTGCGCGATCCTCCTGTCTCTGCCTCCCAAGCGCAGGGATTACAAGCGTGCGCCACCACGCCCGGTTTAAGTTGCTTTACTATTAAAGGCTGCCTGCACGCTTTATTTTACTCATTTTATTTGTCAACCAAGTAAAGCAATTTGAGAGTGTTTTCCATGTCCCTCTGAAGCTGAACTGAGAAACTCTCAAGAAAGCCAAAGTTATTTTCAGCTGCCAATGATTCAGATTTGGGCTTTATGAGACTTTAAGACTCTTATGACATCCAGATGTGATGGCACACACCTGTAATCCTAGTACTTGGGAAGCTGAGACAGGGAAATCACAAGTTCAAGGTCAGCAGTGAGAGCCTGTTTAAAAATTTTTAAAAAATGGCTGGGGGTGTAGCTCAGAAGCAGAATGTCTCTGAGTTCAATTTCTAGTCCACAAAAAAAAAAAAAAAAAAAAGAACTGATGACAGAATTGGAGAAAAACTTAATTTGGAAGAGACCAGATAAGAAAGAATGTTTCTCTAAGGATAAAAGGAGGGCAGAGGAGACATTGAGGAGTGGCTGGAGGGGCTGAAGTTAAGCTTAGGATGGATCTTAGGGGAGTTTCCAGGAAAGGAAAGAACCTGTTCCTGGGCAGCACTGGTGGATAGATAAAAAGATTCTCCAGTTCCTCCTAGTCATCTGCAAGCTGACTCACTCAGAGGCTGCCTGACCTTCACTTTATCAAACCATTTCCCAGAATTATTACTAATCAAATACAAAATATCAAGGTGAAAATGAAAATTGGTGTTAAAGAAAATACAAAGCAATGTCCTGAAAAATCAAATAAAAGCTGAAAGTAGGTTCTGAATAAGAGAACAGAGGGCTCTGCACAGGAGAAAATAATTATCACAAAATGTCCACAATGGAAAGCAAAGAAAAATGAGTTTTCTCAATTGTCATGCATTACTTTGTTTGATATGAAGTTAGGATGAAGAACACAGCACAAAACCAAACAAAAATAATGACTTAGGTAATTAGCTCTTACTTGAGGCTTTCAGAAAGGATGCATCTTCTTTCTCTAGCGGTAACGTTTTTATTTTGTTCCGATTAATGTTAAACAGTTCTCCTGAATTCACCATATGTTTATACAGGGTATGGAATCTCAAGATTGTCCCATATTGAGCTTCTCTTTGTCTCCCACCCCATTTTTTTTATGGGTCTGGAGATGGAACCCAGGGCCATCCTACTTCTGAGCTACACCTCCTGCTGTATTTTTTATTCTTTATTTTCAAACAGGGTCTCACTAAGTTGCAGAGGGCCTCACTAAGTAGCTGAGACTGTCCTCAAACCGCAATCCCTAATGCTGGGATTACAAGCCTGTGCCACCACACCCAGCCTCCCCTCCATTCTACTTCCTCTTATTTGTTCCTTTAGTCTGACATATAAAATAAATTATATTTATGCTAAATCCTGAGCAGTGAAAATGGTAGCTTGTATTTTTATATTATTATTATTATTATTATTATTATTATTATTATTATTATTATTTATTATTATTTTGTGTGTGGTACTGGAGATGGAAACCAGGAGCATTTTACCTCCAAGGGACACCCCCAGCCCTAATTTTTATTCTTTATTTTGAAACAGGGTCTCATTAAGTTCCTGAGAGCCTAAGTAGCTGAGGTTGCTTTGAACCTGCACAATCCTCCTATCTAAGCCTCCAAAGTACTGGGATTACAAGCGTGGACCACCACGCCCAGTGGGAGCAGGTTTTAAATCATGTTTTTACCTGTGGATGTTCAGATATGTACTTTTGTAAGTTTTCAAGATCATTGTCTTTTCTTCTCTACTTTTTTCCATTGACACATAATCTGCAGGTTAACGTTCCCATCCCAAAAGTCCAAGCCTGCTCTTCCTTTAGGCTGAGCCTTCATTATCTCATCGGGACTTTTAGGTGAGGATACAGTGACATGGATGGTTACTGGAGCCTAACAATTTTTCAAAGGTTGATTGTTAGTTTTTCGTCTTAATTTTAGGACAAATTGGTTATGCCTTATTCAATTACATGTTTTAAAACAAATATTGGAAAAGAACAGTCAGTCTTTTTCCTCAATCCTGTAGCCTTACAGATTTCAACACATCACTGAGTCTGCTACTTCTATTTTTACACTTTTCATTTTGCATTCAACCTCCTGTTGTCTGTTTTTCCAGTGCTGACACTCAGCACCACAGGACAGAGAGAGTGGAAGGACACTTGAAATAACATGTGTACACAAATGAACATGTGTGTACTCAAATATGCTTGGACGCATAACACATACACACACATAATAGAAACTCTTAAAAAGTGCCAATTTTAACAATAAAACTGGAAAATGGACATGGTATAAATATAAATTTGCAGCATCTGGTCCATCTGCCATTAATATCCAGCTTCTCTAAATATTTTTACTGATGAATATTTGACATTATGTTTATTTTGGGGGGATCTTTTAAAAACATTTGATTTGCACGTCAATATATAAAACCCAATACTTCCACATCTCAATTTATTTTTTCTCACTTCCAATGATAAGACCTCTTTCATTTTCCAGTGTTTTTCAGTATTAGTTTTGTTACTGCATTCAGGTTGCAGAGAATTAAAAGAGCAACTCATTTATTTTGGCTTTTCCTCCTTCTGATATTTCTTGTGTATATTAATTTTCTTTTTATGCTTGTTGTCTTAAATTGGTTTTCACTGATCAGTATTCTGTGATTGGACCATCGCTAAAGCTATTGATCTATAGTCAAGTCTCCTAGTAATTTACATACAGCAATCGATTCATTCACTTTGACTGTTATAAGGACCTCTTTCCCTTTACTTTGAAAACTAAGTACAAGCCAGGCATGGTGGTAAATGCTTGTAGTTCCAGTATGTATGAGGTTAAGACAAGAGGATTGCAGATCTGTGGCCAGAATCAGCTACTTAGTGAGGCCATCCTCAACTTAGTGTGACCCTGTTTCAAAATTAAGAAAAAAATAGGGCTAGGGGTATAGCTTGGAGGTAGAATGCTCCTAATTTCAATCCCCAGGAGTACACACACAAAAAAATAAATAAAACCCTAAATACAAAGTCCATACCATAGATATTTAGTTGATTTTTCCTAAACGCCCGCAAACATAACTTTCTATTTATATATTTTCTATATTCTTATTAACATTTTTTCTACATGCACTGTGATGCTTCTGAGACTATCACAAATCCTGAACCAAGTAAATCAAATTTGGGCTCTCTAATAGTTGTGGTTTGGATGTAAAATGTTCACAAGGGCTTATGTGTTGAAGGCTTGGTTCTCAATGCAGCAAAGTTCAGAGGAGGGGGTTGAGGGTGATTGGATCATATGGATGCTAATTATATCAGTGGAGTAATCCATTTCTCTCCCTCTCTCTCTCTTTCTCTCTCTTTCCCTCCTTCCCTCCCTTCCTCTCTGGTTCCTGGCTTCTGGGAGGTGATCAGCTTACCTTTTACATCCCCTTCATTCATAATTTTCTGCCTTAGCTCATATCAGATCAATGGATTCAGCTAATCATGCACTGAGACCTCTGAGACTATCTGCCTAAGATTTTTCTCTCCTAAGTTGTCTTTCTCAGGTGTTTTGTTGCAGTGATGCAAAGCTGACTAACAGAGTATCCATGTATAGAGGGCTGTCCTTGCACTTCTTCACTTAATGTTATTACTGGTTATATAAAGTCACATATTTTTAAAGCTTTCTCAAGGTAATGCTAATTATTCCCAGTTAATCCAACTGTCTAACAGATTCCATTGCTGTGGTAACCAGAATAATTAGTTGTTATAAAATGGTTCTCAAGAAAAAGCTTATAAATATGGATAGAATGAGGGACTATCTTATCATGAATTATGATTCTTTTTACAGTTTTACCTGGGAAACTATTTGTTTAAATGAGAACTGTGTTGATTGTAGCCACTATATGTGTCTATTATATTCAGGACAATGTTTAAATTTTAGAAATATTTCATTGAACATCAGGAAGACAAACTGCAGATGCTTCCATATGCCAATGCTTCTTGTTAAGGCAGAGGGTGTTAATTAAACAAATAATTCATATCAATAATGCATATGACTAAAAAAAATCACAATGAATTAATCTGTTGTATTCCCTCCAGTGAATCCTATCCAGGATGAAGCCTTCAGTTACAACATATATGTTTGCACATCAGTGTCATATATATGGATCTACATAAGTAGAGTTTATAGTAGGCATAACACAGGACCACATTATTCTCAGTTAAGGCCAGGAAGTCTGGCAAATCATCCTAAAGCATTCAACTTTTCACATTGACATAAATCTCCTGGGATTTTCTGACTCAAAAGAGGTGAGGCAAGGAAAGTGAGATGAATCAAAATCCAGGATGAGGTTTGGTCAGGTTTCTAAGGGAAAGAATCAAATTTCTTGTTAAAATATCCCTTCTGCTCCATACCCAGGCCAAGTCTAGGGTTTGGCGCCCAGATTCAGAGTGGGAATCTCACAACATAAAGCTCCTTCTAAAGTGGAAAAGGGTGAGCTATGATTTCAGAAAAACAAATCTATATTGTAGGACAGTAAGTCCAAGACATCAAGATACACTGCAATTTGTCATCAGCAACCATGGAATCAAAAATTGAAGTAAAAATTGTGTTGGGCAAGAGGCTCTCATTGGTCACAACTAGAAAAAAATTTTGAGATAAGAGGTGAATTAGTGAATTGACTCTTGCTATCATAGACTGAGTTTCACTCAATACTCTGTGACTGTACTGCTGCTAAAGCATCCAACCTGTACTAATTTACATACAGCAAACAAGCCATTTGTTTTAATTGCTGCAAGGAAACCCCCTCCTCCTTACCTTGAAAGCTAAATGGAAGCTCCTAATCATAAACATTCAATTGATTTACCCTAACCGCTCTCAAATATAACTTTATGTAATATTAACTTCCTGTTATATTAACTTCCCTAACCTCTCTTAGAAAACTGTAATATAAATTTATATACTTATTCTATGTCTTCCAATTGATTGAACATCCTACATGCACATTGCTGCTCTTATAGTCATCACAAGTCCTGAATCAAATGGGTCAAGTTCTGAGTCTGTATTTGTTTTATGTCCCCAAAGGCTCATGTGTCGAGGACTTGGATGAATGATTTTGTAGGAGTCTCTCAGGCCCAGCTCATAAGTGGGGTGTAGAGCGTGGTTAGGAATGATCATGGCAAATACATTTTCTCCTAGTTTTGACCTTTTTCATCACAATATGGTTTTGATGAATGAAGTAAACCTCAATGTTTCTAGTCTCTTTCAATATTCTTTTCAGTCCTGCTTTTCAAACATACTCTAGAATCATCTTTCTTATATACTGTGCTAGTTATGTTTTATTCTTCAATTATCTTTCATTAGCTCTCTGTTGCTGGCCAGAATAACTTCTCCTTTAATTTGGCATAGAAAGATATTCAAATTTGACCCCAAAGCCCACAGGCTCTGGAAAGAATGCCAGTGCTTTTTTCCAGACCTCATCAGTGTTATGTGTTTGACCTTGAGATTCATATCAAAGGGTCTTGTAGTATTTAAAGATTAAAGGAACAAATGTATATGGCATTTAGAAGAGTTACTAACATAGTAATCAACGTGAAATGGTAGCCATGCATTCATATGTATTGGACCCCTATTCCATCTTTCACTTTTCCTATTGAATCTTCTAGACATCATCATTTTTATGCAGTTATCTATTGTTCTTACTACACCAACAATAGTTCAGTTTTAAATGGACAGTTCTACTAGCTACACTGCGAGGCCTTTGGAGATAGAGTTGTGGCTTTTCCATTCCTATTCTATCACCTGACCCAATTTCTTTCACAGAGTCAAGTCATCATGAAAAAATAAAATCTCTGAGCCAGGCGTGGTGACACATGCTTGTAATCCCAGAATTTGGAAGGCTGAGACAGGAGGATCACAGTTCACAGACGGTCTTAGCTACTTAGTGAGGCCCTTTGCAGCTCAATGATACCCTGTTTCAAAAAAAAAAAATTAAAATATAGGGCTGGGGGTGTAGCTTGCCCCCAGCCCTATAGGTAGAATGCCCCTGGGTTCTATTGCTAGTACCGAAAAAAAAAATCTCTGGATAAAATTTTTTTAAAAATTCAAAACTGTGTAGGTAGACAAATTAGAATTTATATTGTTAATCATTTTAATCCTATAGAAATATCCCTACTGATAGAACATAAGGCTACATATTCATTCCGTCTCTGTCAAATTATGATCTAATCACAAAGACAAATAAATAGGTAATATACCAAATGGTAGAATTTATATAAAAATATTAAACTATATTAATGAAAAAGCATAATATGGTAAATGCCAATACTTGCATTGAGGAAAAAATATCTTTAAAAATACATCTAAGAGAGAATTAGCTTCAAATAAATTAATGAAAACAACTAATAAAAATTTTAGTTGACTACAAGCTGGATGGGTCTCTTCTTTGATCTTACTACAGATAGACTACATAATATGATGGACATAACAAAGTTCTTAAAACATGGAGAAAAATGTCTATTAGATTAATCACTGGTCCATACTCAACAGAATCATCTTTGAGACAAATGAAAAACTGATTGATTTTCAACTTAAAAATTTTAAGAATCTTCAACTTTTCCTAACAGAAACAAAAGACAATACTATCATTTTGAGGTGGATTTTTGTATTTTTACAAATTATCATTATTATAATTATCACTGAAATTAAAGTTTTAATGGTAGCAGTTGGGGTATCAGTTTTATTGCTATAATTAAAATATATTATAAAAAACTGATGAGTGTACCATAGTATAATAGGTTTTTCTGGAGAAACATCAGTCCAACATCAATATCGTTTATTTTCCCAGAAATGATGTAAGACTGGATAATTTTTAATTTATTGATGCATATCATTTTCATAGACTAGCATGCTATACAAAAATCTAGTTTCAAAGTCTTCAAATGGCTACTGAACCAAAGTTAAGCTATTATGCTATTATTTTCTTATGAGATATTTGCAGATATAACCAAGGGTGAAATCTAATTACACATTCTAAATGAACTGTCGTGGTAATAGTCCATTATTAAATCAGTATTCTGTGCTTATTGAAGTTTTTTTCGTGCAACCATCTGTTGTGAAAATGAAAACAAAAGAGAACAATGCTTCATTTGAGGCTCGTGTTTCTTTTATTTACATGTATGTTTTACCCCATGGTATTGCCCCTCTGATCAGACTCTTTCATTCCATAGCTCTATGCTGCCCACCAGAGGCTCCTGGACTAGACTAAGTGACCTTCACTCTAGAACATGTAGGTCAAGTGCACTGTCAGGCATGTAGACATGGTAATCGTTGGCATATAATTGAAGGTAACTAATGAGGGATCTCATCTATCAGTCATTGAAAATGTACTTTCCAGCCATTCTTACCCTGCATTTTGACCTGACACACTTGGCTTTAGAGTCAATCAATGGAGATTTTCTAAGAGAGATGTGAGGATAAGGAAGAATAATTTTAGCTGATTCACTTCCTCCTGAGGTCTCCCCCACGTCCCTTGACTGTTCCCCTGGAGGCAACAGGATCTGTAAAACTTCCCCACCTTGGCACACCATCTTTTTTGGATGAGGAATTAGTGGTTTAGCATTAATGACATCTGCCATTTATATCAATCAATTACATCAAATTCATTTTTTGCCATATGCATGTGCAAAAATAATAATAGAGTTAAGAAGAATTTAATATAATTCTGGATTCAGGGACAATAAGGGTATCTATCCAGGACTCCTTATTTTATGCAAATATAACAGAGTGGACACCCTGGGACACAATTTGATTAACTCTGAAATTGTCGATCTAAGATGCTCTACACAGGGATTTTGTTGTGTTTATGTATCCCCCAGGAATTGAGGTGAGCATTGGCAGGAGATACCTGATCTGGGAGTTTGGAATCTTTCCATCCTCTCTTCTCAGTAACACAGTTAACATCTGGTAAAATTTGGCAGAAATGAAGTGAGTATATGCACAGCGGACAATTGATATTGCTTCAAACAGCAAGAACAGATGTACTTCCCATTGGCCAAATCCCCTATGGAGAAAGCAAACTTCCTACACTGGGACACATTCTAGTTTGATTCCTCTAGTTAGTGAAAAACATAAGTGATAGGAAAATAAATCAAAGACATAGAATGCAAAAGTATTCAGTTGGTCTTATCAGACATCAATGGTAGGCATGGTCTTATATACTCCACTTTTATCCTGTTTTCCAACTGGGACTGAATAACTTCAAGATTATTATTCTAAGTCAGTAATATGTTATACTTTATGGGTCAGGAGGCAAAGACAAATCAAAGATACTATAAAGGTACTTACATAAAAAAATAAAAGCAAATTTTCACAAATTATCCACTGGTGGAAATGAAAATATAAAATATACAGCTTTATATATTTTTATGCTATTGATAATGATGGAGTTCTTGATGGGAGTTGACATTTTTGTTAATTGGTATTCAAAGTTAACTCACTAGCATCATGCTAAAAGCATAGTCTTCTTTTGCTTCTTTGAAACAAGAAACAAATGATCTTCATTCTAGAATATGTTTCCTGCATTTCTCTTGTTCATGCATATAAATCACTCTCATAGTGTTGGGTACATTTTCACATAGAAAAATAGGTAAAAAGATTTCTGTGGTAGATTTTCAGAGGTTGAATTCTAGCTGACCTATTCACTGTTTATATAATCTTTATTTAACTTATTCAGAAGCCTCAATTTCCTCATCTAAAACCGATTCATGTTACCTATTTCCAAGACAATTGTGACATTTAAATGACTTAACAAATGACAAGATTTGGAAGAGTGTGTGACATATTAAACAGCAGTTCATAGAAATAATATTTTTCTTTGGACATTTTCTACCACGTAAGTGTTCTTATTTTGTGGTCTTTACAAAAACAACCATATGACAAGATTGAGCCAACAGATATACTTTGTGGACTCCACATTAACATCACCCTGTCCTTTCTGCCTACTTTCAGACACAGATCTATATAACCTTCATCCTTTAAATTTGAGATTCAATCACAGGAGATTGAGTACTTTCACCCCAAACACACAGGGGAGTTGAGTTTGGTTTTTATTAGAGTAATTGTGACCAAATACAATTCAGGAACTTTGAAATGAGAACTTCTGCTGCTGCTATCTATTGCATTGACCAAGTATATCTTATAAAATCTTTTGTATTTCTTTCACCCCTGCATTAGTTCCTAAAGCTGCCGCCTAGTTTTCTTTTTCCCTACATTCATAAAATTCTACAAAGTCAATCTCATGTCTTCACTCTATTAGCAGCCCACTTCTCTTTTCCTGCCTATGTATCATATCATCCTTTCATAATGCTTCTCTCTGCATTGCCCTTGCAAGCAGTCTATCCTTCTCGCCACTCAATGTCTGCATATTTATTACTGATGAATACCTCGCTGGCTCTTTTGTTTCCCACTCCAATTCTTTCTATAGTCATGAGGACTTTATTCCCCTCGGATATGATGCATCCCACAAACTAACCCCAATGATCTTGGACTTCTTAAATACCAGTACATTTCCTCCATTCAACTGGGTCCCTTTCCCTGGGACAGTTCTAACTCTGGATAATTATATTTCAATTCGCCTACTTGCTCTAACCTCCAGTAAGAGTATTTATTCAGCAATATGACAAAATGCCTTTGAGCATCATGTGAACTTATCACTAGGTCTTATCCTCCTTTGGAGTTATTATAACTTATTTTGGGGAGGTAATATTTAAGCTGAGTTGAGAAATATGAGTAAAAGTTACCTGTGTTAAGATTAGGACAAGGAGAAAGATTTCTGAAAGTGAAAAGCACATGTCAAATTGCTGGAGAAAGAAAGGAGGGTCAATATGGCTGAATCACAGAAGTTGCTTGCTTGTGGGTGATAGTGAATGGTCTGAGATTTGGCTTGAGAGATGGTGGGCACAAGACTTTGGTAGCCAGTGTTAGGATTCATGAGTTCGTCTTGCTAGGTTTCTGAAGGAGCTTCTGATTTCAGGGTAAAATGTGAATTGGAGAGCAAAGCAAGGTACGGTTTGGAGACCAACTAAAATTTCAGTAGAATTCCATGATGTCGGGAACAAAGAATAATAGAGACCTGAGGAAAATGTTAATAAGGAAAAATAAATGGAACTACTTGATTTATTGAATGTGATGAGTGAAAAATTAGATTTAAGCTAATAGGAGCATGGATATTGGTGCTATGCTTAAGGGATCACAAAAGAGGAAACAACTCTGGAAGCAGAGAGAGAGACTGTTCGCAATGTTTTCTAAGTCACTGTTTAAAACAAAAATGCAGAATCTAGGAGGATGGGCTGAAGAAATATATGAGTTCTTTAGGATAAATGAAGCAAATATGAGGCTCAGTCCAGACATCGTCCTAAACACTTTTCCCTTTTCTCTTGCACTTCATTTTCTATCATCAACCAAGTCTTATTAACTCCATTTATGACATATCTCTGCTACCCACTTTCTCCCACTCATCACACTCTGGGTGCATGAGTTGGACATACATCATCTCTTTACTGGTTGATCAGAGTCATACTTACCCCTTCTTAATCTACACACCTACATTACCATCAGAGAAATCAAACTCACAATTAAATACCATACACCTCTCAACTGCTCAGAATTCTTCAGTTTGTTCTCATCTCAGTTTGAAGTGTGTAATCCTTTGGACAATATGTATCATCCTATATGATCTAGACCCCATTACTCACCCAGATTGACGCTCTGGCCATGATATTTAATAGTCCAATAACCTGAGCTATGGTGCCCAAATTCTTAGTTCGTTTAAAGCTCTGTAATTGTGTGTTTGACATTCATTTTGTTTCATCCAACTAAGAGATATCTCCTTGTCTTCAAGTCTCAACAAATAAAAAGGACTTTCTGGGTAAACAAAGGTGTTCCTTTTGTGGTCGTTCGGTCCTTTGAATTTTCCTTTTGCATTTTTTTTTAAATTTCTGGCCATTCACTATGTAGTAGGTAATTTGAGAGCAAAGTCTATATTCTTGCAGTTTGGGATTCACAATGCCAAGTTTAACCTGTGAAAAACCATCCAAAAATTTCTTTTGAATGAGCAGGAATCCATACTTTATCATAGACATCTTTTTTTTAATTGCATATCAATATCTTACAGGGGAGTGACTTGAACTATAAAGTTCCTCCTTTATGATAAACTATTAAAAGTTCTGTGTTAAAATTTTAGTTACAGGAGTTAAAGCATAATTTATATTATATCTATATTATATTGGCCAAATTTATATTATATCTGTGAATTTCTTAACAATTGTCTTATGGGCTGACTTAATGACATGCTTGCTATCAAGGTTGCACAACTTTTCTAAATTGTTAAAACGTACTACACCTGAGAAAAGGGGAGGAAATGCAAAGAAAATGTCACATAGAAGTACAATATGGAGAGATTTCAAAATAAAACCACGGTTAGGTGTGGGTAACATCTCGTGCTACTACTGCTGTGAATGGATTTCACAGTCTACACTCTAATGATACTGTGCACTTCACTAATGGCTCTGTCCCCAGAGGGCCTCCTGGGAATCAACTGGCAGATTTCATTGGGCCCTGTGTGAATTTTATGTGGGTGTAAAGGTAGTGAATTCACAGTCCTACCTATTCAGAGATAAGACCGTGAAAATACATCTTTTTCCTCTAATGGGCTCCACTTACCCCTTGAGATGTCACCTTTACAGGGAAGTAAATCTCCCATACCTCTATACTAAAGCACTAGTGTGTACTTTCAAAATACAACTAGTTTAATGAAGTACTTGATTACCAATGAGGTTTTTATGGGTCCTCTCTTTTGAGATCTTGAGAAGAACAGAAATATATTGCTTTGGAGTTATTTTTTTCACGAGGAAACATTGTTTAAGCCATCATGGTCTTCGTACTGAAACTGTTCAACATAAATATTTCTAGAGAAAAATGAATAATGAGATAGCCTCATTAGTTGATATGTCCTATCAACTAATATGAATAATGTTATTTTGGCTCATATTATTAAAATGGCATTAAAATGCACGCATATACTAACAAGAGAGAATGCTGATGTTTGTGATTCCACTATTGAAGCACATTTTAAAGGTAAATTATCTTCCATTAACCAAAAAGTGATTAATATGTTTTGTTGACTCTGACTCTTACTTCTGAGCCCCTATATATTTTAGTGGCAAAACCATGCATTTTTGCAAACTTCAGAGAATTATTCAACTTGCTGGAAATTTAGAGAATCTCGGGTATAGATTTTCTTAGTCCAACATTTGAATAAGCAGCATGAATAAAAAGAGACATTTTGTACAAATCTCTTAGTCAAGATTAACTAAACAATGACACAAAAATATCTCTTGCCTTTTAGTCCATTTCAAAGGAAAGCAAAGAACAACTCCAATCAGGCTATAAATAATACCATGTAAGTCCACTTGCATCATTTTAAGTAGTACAGGTTATAAGAGCTATTCAAGAGATCAAAATATTAGGATGAGATCTTCTTGAATCTAATTGGTTAGCATCCACTATCAAAATACTGCTGTTGTCTATCAATATTGTTAGCTCTTAAACTCTCTATGAAGCAGTGGGGACAGTTGTATGGAGGAAACTGGCAGACCCATTTTCAAGGGAAGAAGAGCCAAAGCGGAATTGGATGTTCTATATTTCTGTCATAGAAGATTTGAATTATTATCTCTATTAAGTGACATAATTATGCACATACTTTCTCTCATAATAACAGGATGGGAGAACTTCAGGCTAATTGCGGGGTAGGCAAATTTCATTTCCTTTTCAAATAAATGTTAGCATCGGATTCAGCACACGAATTCTTACAGGAGAAGTCTCACGTAGGCTCTATCCTGAGAACTACATCGACCTATCCAGAGACTACAGATTGCTTAGTCCACGAGGCAAGGCTCAATGCTAAGTCATCAGCAGCTTTCCCATACAGTCCTGAACAAAGGCACAGCCCCAAATAACAACCATGCATCAAGTAAAAGAAGAAGAAGAAAAAAACCCTGAAAAATCTGAAAATCAAAGATTTCTAGTGCTTAAGTTTTACTGATTAGGTGGGTTTAGGAAAGGGTGGTTTAGATTGTTTCTTGGTTTTGTTTTGTTTTGTTTTCTCCCTGCCTTTACAGTTTCTCCATGCACAATGGCCCTCTAGTGGGATGCTAAATTAAGAGATATTTTGTTTGTATTGTTAACAGCTAGATGGAAACAGTCACACAGAAATGTTTTATTATGGTGAGGAAAGGACTCTTTTAATAAGGCTCTTAGGAGACTGAGTTTTAATGACGCTTAACACAATGTTTTAAACCACACACCACATCTACATGTTATTTCTTGTTAAACGCTGGTTATTAAACAGCAGGCTGGCTCCAGATTGCCTGCAGAGGGTAGTTAGGGTTGGCTGATACATCTCTGACAATTTGAATACTTGATGGAGTGACAAGTACTGTTTGCATTTAAAGGATTTTCCATTTTAACATCTGCACGGTGCAACAGTACGTATTATTACCCAATGTACTTCCACACTTTATACTGAAGGGTTAAAGCCAATTAAGCACAATTGTAAGTTTCAATTTCTTCCACAATTCTGTGCCCTCATCCAAACTGAACACACTTAAGATGGGATGATTTCCTTCACAACTTAACCTGGGAACTCTGCAGCAAATTGCTATTCAAAACTGCAGACCAGAGAGCAAGTAAGAGAAATAAAGAACAGAATGGGCCCCAAGGAAAAAAGGGAGCTGCAAAGCAATACATGCACATATCCAGGTTTTATTTTTTGTAACCATTTAAATGCTTACCACTTTTATATTAAAAAAGCAAAAAGAGCCAGGTGTGGTGGCACATGTCTAATATTCCAGTACTTAGGAAGCTGAAAACAGTCAGATCACAGGTGTGAGGCTAGCCTCAGCAACTCAGTGAGACACTGTTTCGAAAATAAATACATAAATAAATCAATAATTAAATAGGCCTGAGAGTATAACTCAGAAGTAGAGTGCTTCAAGTTTTAATTTTCTGTATCAAAATAAATTGATATATAGGCCTCAGGATAGAAGAAGTTGGACTTAGAATACTTATAGGTAGGTTCAATTTAATGTGCCAAGATAAATAAATACATAAACAAATCGTGCAGAGAATGTTGTTCTGTAATGATAATATCATACTCCCTGGTAATCCTATAGTTTTCTTGCTCTAATATATTCTAACCAGAAGGAGAATGAGTTATCAAGCAGTCAAAGGAGACCACTTGATATCAAGGCGGTAGAATGTCCAGTGCTGGGGTGCCATCTCTCAGCATTAAACACACCTCCCTCCATACAAGCCTACTTTCCTATGCTTTCTTTCTTCTTTCCTTCCTTTCTTTCTTTTTTTCTTTCTTTCTCTCTTTTCTATTTCTGTGTTGGCTGATCTCACTTAACATAATGTTCTCCAGGTCTTTCCATCTTCTTGCAAATGACATGATTTTGTTTGTCTTTATAGCTGAGTTGAATTCCATTGTGTGTATTCCCCATAATTTTGCAATCTATTCATGTGTCGATGGAGATGAAGATTGGTTCCATATTTTGGCTATTACAAATTGTGCTGCTATGAGCATGGGTATGCATATGTTACTGTAGTCCTCTGATTTCAACCCCTTTGGAAAAATACCCAGGAGTGGTATAGCTGGATCATATAGCTGATCCGTTCCCAGTTTTCTAAGGAATTTCCACACTAATCTCCGTAGTGGCTGAACTAGTTTGCACTCCCACCAACAGTGTAAAAGAGTTCCTCTTTCCTCACGTCCTCACCAGCATTTGAATTTTTATAGTTTTGATTTTCATCTTCCTTATGGCTAATGATGTTGAACATCTTTTTGTGTATCTATTGGCCATTTGTGTCTCTTCTTTTGTGAAGTGTCTATTCAATTCAGTTACCCATTTCTTGATTGGGTTACTTGTTTTGCTAGTGTAGAGTCTTCGGAGCTCTTTGTATATTCTGGATATTGGTCCTCTGTCAGAGTGGTGGCTGGTAAAGATCTTCTCCCATTCTGGAGGCTACCTCTTTAGGTTCCTGATGGTTTTCTTTGATGAGCAGAAACTTTTTAGTTTGATGACATCCCACTTGTTAATTCTTGCTTTAATTTCCTGTGCTTTAGAGTCTTGTTGATAAAGTTACTTCCGGTGCCTGCACGTTGGAGTGTTGAGCCTATGCCTGCCTTTGACTGTAAGATGAGTTTCTTGCAAGAAGCATATATTTGGATTATGCTTTTTAATCCACATTGACAGTGTATGTCTTTTAATTGGTGAGTTGAGTCCTTTGACATTCAGAATTATTACTGAAATATGATTTTTGTTTCTGTCATTTTGAGTTCTATCTTCTGTTCAGTAAAATGTTATTTCTTCTTTACATAGTTGCCCAGCTGATCAACTTCATCTCTTCTCTGGTTCTAAAATTTTCTTCTTTTTTCTACTTTATGGTTTATTTCTTTAAGTATTTTCTCTAGTTTTGTCTTTTTATTCATGAATTTTTTGAGATTATGCTTATCTTGAAATATTTTTATTTCTTCATCAATTTTGAGTAATAACTGTAGATGTTTTTCTGTATCCCTGAAGCATGGTGCCAGTCACTTAAGATGTTGGAGCTCTGTGACTGCATTCTACACTTCAAGTTCTTGGATTATTTTTCTGAATTTCTTGGGGCTACAGCACTGGAGTTGGTTTGGCTCGTCAGCACAAGATGGTGCCTGCAGCCAGGGCACTACTGCAGCAGGTCAGTTGCACACTCGCTTTTTGCAATGGATCTCCCAGTTCAGAGTACTGAATTTCTTCTGCTGTGGTTCCTATTTCTGTTTTGGTTCATGATTTTTATTTATTTTGTTTGTCAAGACCACAAATATTTCATCAATTTTTTTCTATCCCCATTCTCACTATTTTTATTATTTTATTACTATGATGATGCTGATGCTGCTGCTGCTGCTGCTGCTGATGATGATGATGATGGTACTGGGGTTCCTGGAAACCCTTCTACCTCCAGGCTATATTCCCAGACCTATTTTATATTTATATTTGGAAACAGGGTCTCTTAAGCCAACGAGGCTGGCTTTGAACCTGTGCAATCCTCCTGTCTCCACCTCCCAAGCGTGGGAATTACAAGCGTGCACCACTACGCCTGGCCCCATTCTCACTTTGATGTTACTATTTTTATTCAATATAGGTTTACAATCTTTATTCAAATAACCTTGGCTGTTTTTCAGTTTTTTATTCATTTTAAAATTGTTCCAATGCACAGAAAGTCTTCACTCTCAATCTCTCAATACAATTTCTATACATACTGTAAATTTTATTTTATGTTTCATTTAACTAGCCTTCTTTTTTTTTTTTTTTTTTTTTTTTGGTGGTACTGGGGTTTCTGGAAGCCCTTCCACCTCCGGGCTACACTCCCAGACCTATTTTATATTTTTTAACTTGGGAACAGGGTCTCTTTAAACCAGCTCGGCTGGCTTCGAACCTGTGATCCTCCTGTCTCTGCCTCCCAAGCATGGGGTTTACAAGCATGTGCCACTACACCTGGCTGAAGCCTTCAATTTTTTATAAGATCTTGTTCTCTGACTTCTTCTTGCATGATTAAGCAAAGCTTCCATTTCTCATGGTTGACCATTAGCTTGGAGAAGTATGAAATCCTTGAATTACAGAATGCATATTTATTGTCCAACACGCAGTGGATGAAAGATAAGTCATCTACCTCAAACCTATGTAATGGACAACATTACATAGCTTGCATTTTAATTCTCTGATTCTTTGCTGTTCTATTAACCCATAGCATTATTTTAATAAATGTTATAATACAAACCTACTTTAAAAAAAGAAGTTTATCTTTTGGGGGAATGTACAGCTTTATCAACTCTGTTGTAATATACATGCTTTTGGTCTGGCTATTGTTTTTTTAGAGTCCGTGCTGTCATAGAAATTTTTAACCACACATTTTATGTCCTTAGCAGAAATTCCTTTAAAATACCTGCTAAGATCCCAGACTAAAGATTCCTAGACTTAACTCTGGGAATATTTGACTTTTAGAAGTGTACTTCTTCAATCTTTGGTATCATTTAAATCATCTATGCACTAAAGACTAATAGCTCTGATTGGGAATGGAATGATTTCCATATCTTTGCACCTTGCTTTGATAAAATGGCATCGTCAAAGGACAGAAACCTTCTTCAACCAGACACAGCTTAACAGGGTTGTTTGCAGATAGCTCTGGTAATGGAAGAGAAATGTCATCTATTTAAACCAAATCTCCTTTAACTTTCCTAAATCTGAACCTCATCACAATAACTCAGGACTGAAGAAGTATGAGATTTTAGGTTTTTCCTTATATTACCATCTCCAAATTACTCTCAGTTATGTTGGTATGAAGTATCCCTCAAAATTTTAAGTCATAATTTTTTCACCTTCTGTTATAAAACCTAACTCCATTATTTTAATACTTTAGTGAGTGCTACAGAAAATATCCCACACAGACCTATTCACGATCCAAGTATCTATATAAAAGAAGCCACAGTTTGACTACATACCATACTGAAACTGCTAAACTTGAGAAAACAGAGACCTCCAAACTCTGTGTTCTACATGGCTCAGTTCATCACAGTGCAAATTTTAAGATCTATTATTCTCAGCATTCCACATAATACCGATCTTCAACTGTTAGAAATAAATTTTCATGATGTCATAAGAAAAGGCATGTGTTCAAAAATTGCTCAGGAAGATGATTTTATTTTTCTTCAGAAAAGGGTGTTGCCACCTTATGGAACTAAATATAAGGGCTCACCTGGTGTAGAACCTGCTGGAGTCTACTATTCTTAATGCAAACTTTCTGAACCTTACTCCTGTTGGTGGGAGTGTGGCTTCACCATCTCAGGAAACTGGCTAAGAAGGGATGCTGGGAGAGAGGTTGGCACTTGTAATTTTTAAGATGGGCTAACTTTACAAAAGAATGAGAGCTTATAGAAGGATACAAATGGCAGTTTTACAAAATGAAGTTAAAGTTAAGCTTATCCCTTGATACTAAAGATCTAATTATATTCCCACAGAGTCTTTCTCTAGCATTTATATCTTCATCTCATGCTACTATGAAAAATCAGATTTGGGGGGAAATAAATGCATAAGTTGGCTATGTTTATAGAAGTGTCTTTCATTGATAACAAATAGAATTTTGGAAAAGGACAAAACAATCCAGTTTTTATTTTGCCTCATGTGTCCTACAGAACAATGACATGTATGTGTGAGAATGAAAAAGATAATTCTTTGTGTACAGACTCAAATTTTATCCAAACAATATTCATATCCAGAAAGAGTTGTCAGATAAGCCAAAAAGTTAACTAGGCTATTGAAAATAAATGATAGTGTTCAAAAACAATGAAGCCAATGCCTGTCTTAATAAATTATTATGCTATATCAAGACTCCAAATGAACAAGAATTCAAGATTGGCCCAAATACCTGGAATACTAAGTTCAGTTCTACGTTATTTAGGCATGCCTTATTCTACAGGTAATAGAAGGTCTTATCACAGTATTTAAATTGCTTTTCCCATGGCATGAGGTCTAGAATAGTGGTACTCACATGAGTTAGTGGTACTCACATGGCCTCAGCACTGTATTTGCAAAATATTTGCATTCTCATCAAAGAAAAAGGGCTACTGCAACTTTGGTAACTGTGTCCCTTTTTAGCAAGATGAAATAGAAAAGAATAAGAAGAGTCCAGTAAAAAAAAAAAAAAGCAAAAACTCTCATTGGAAAATCACAACTGAGAATCATTTGTGTCTCATGTAAGAGTACTTTATGAAATGGCCATCAGTGGGTAAAAAAGTGGCAAGGAACCAGGGGCTTTGTCATGGCAGATAAGTCAGTCAACCATGGTGGACTATTGCTAGAGCCTACAAGTTCACAAGAGCTGATTGGTGTATGTTCAGAAATTGTGTGACCCAGTTTTCAAATAGAGCAATTATCAATATCAAATCATATAAACTTAAAGTTGAGTTTTATGAAAAAAAAGAGGTAAGAAATACTGAAAACTCATCTTAATTATTTAATTATGTTTTACTATCATCTATGTACTTGAGGTTATTTATTTCAATTGCATCTGCATGGTAGAAATACCGCATCAATGGTGTGTTTCTATGTGTCTCTTCCCAAACTTTTTGCATTCGGTGTTTATAAATCAGGTAACACTTAAATGTTTCCCTGTCTCTTTTTGTTTATCAATGAAACTTAAAAGAGTGTCTGTTTCTTTAGCTATTCAATTTTAACTAGCACAAAAAGTACTTCTAGTATTCAAAATCTATTATCCAATTCAGCAAAGTAATCACTATTGTCATTGACAAATGAAAAACATTCCCGCCTCTCTGTCTTTGGTATTTTTTTTTCATCCATTGTGCTCATTAAAGTAAATAACATATCAACTGACATTCATGTTGGCACTATACTCAGATATATTGTTAAATATTTACTACCCAGGACAACTATGTACACTACAAATTCCACAACTCACAATGTAGAAGACATATAGTGAAAAAAGAAGATATCCAGAAAAGATCTTATAAAATGATTAAGAGACATCACACTAAAAGTAATTCAATGTACTTACAATATTACAATGAAGGTCATAATACTCATCGTATAATTAATCCTGTAAGATTTATGTGGTCCCGATGGACAATTTCACCCACAGATATAAATACATTTCACATTAATCTGAGGAGGAATTTTCTGTTATAGTGAGATATAAAATTTCCCCTAAAGAGTTCATTTTTTAATGTTTGGAGCTGATGTAATTGCGCCATGACAGTTGTTAATGCCAGAAGCAGATAAATTCATTGTAATAAATTTACCTTGGTGGTTCCTGGTAGTTGGATTGGGTATAGCTAGAGGGGTGATCTCTGGGGATGTGGCCTTGGGGGTTATATAAATGGTCCTTCCTTCCCTGCTCTCTCTCTCTCTTGTGATGTAAAGAGCACAGACCATGTTCTAGCCCTGACCATGTACAGCCCACCACCATGCCCTGAAACCAATGAAAACTATGGAGGCTTTTGCCCAATTTAAATTATATTTTCACTGAGCATGGTGATACACACCTATAATTTTAAGTCATTGAGAGGCTGAGACAGGAGGACTGCCGGTTGTAGGCTAGCCTCAGCAACTTAGCAAGAACTTGTTTCAAAATGAAAAGTTAAAAAAGGACTAAGAGTTTGTTTCAGGGTAGAATGCTCCTGAGTTAGAACCCAGAACCAAATAAAGAAATAAATAAACACAAGTAAATCATGCTTTCAAGTAAAGGTGACTTTGAGAGGTTTGCCGTTGGTTGTTGTTTTTGTTATTTTGATTTGATACCGGTTTTCAAGGCAAATTAGTAGAATTCTCCTTCTAGCTTTCTAAATTCTGAAATAGCTGGAGAAGCTACCATGCATGCCCACCCCCTGTAAGCTTCAACTATAAAATGGAAAGTCTGAAAAACTACTATGTTAGTTCTTTTGTGCTGCTATAACAAGATACCAAAGATTGGGGAATTTATAAACAACAGAAATTTATTTACTCCCAGTCCTGATGCAGGGGCGCCAAGATGATCACATGAGCAGGTTAGAGGTTGGCCAAAGGCTCTCTTTGCCTCCAAGATGGTGCCCTGATGCTGCATCCTGCTGAGAAGATGCATGCTGGGAGGACCAGCTGGAGGATGGAGGGCAAAAGGTGCCCAATGCCATGTGGAGCCTCCTTAGTAGGAGCCTGAGTCAATCATGAGGGAAGAGCTCTCATGACCTACCACCTCTTTAATGCCTTACATCTTAAATGCAACCAACTTGGGGGTAAAACCTGAATATGAATTTTATTTTATTTATTTATTTATTTATTTATTTATTTATTTATTTATTTATTTATTTATTTTTGGTGGTACTGGGGTTCCTGGAAGCCCTTCTTCCTCCGGGCTACACTACCAGTCCTATTTTATATTTTTGAAACAGGGTCTCTTACGCCAGCACGGCTGGCTTCGAACCTGTGCGATCCTCCTGTCTCCGCCTCCCAAGCGCGGGGATTACAAGCGTGCGCCACCACGCCCGGCTTGAATATGAATTTTAGAAGGAGCAAAATCATTCAAACTTGTCTTCTAAGCTTTTGTGAGGATAAGATAATAGATGTTGAATCCTTAGAATGATAATGCTCAATAAATGTTCACTATTATTATACATACTAAAGTATACATGCATATATATATATATATATATAAATGAGAAAGATGTATATTTCTCATTTGATCACCTGTACTCAGTATTTCAACCATTCATTTTTATGCTTTTGCATAGCTCTGAATTAGAGAAAAATACTAGGCATTTTATAGGCCAATATCAAGTTCAGGCTGATCTACACTAAAAACTGTTAAAAGTCCTGAAGTCTAGAATGGGCAAGTCAAAGTAAGGAGTTCCCTGTACATTATCCTTTCAAGATAATATGCACAATAAGTAATCATTGTCAGAAAAGAGTATTTCAATATTTAACTATGTCTCTACAGGTAAGATTATTAAATTGGAATAATTAAGACATTTATCTTTTCTAGTAGCTAAAATAGATTTGGGGTACTAAATACTATATTAACTTCTTCTTTAAAGTATTTATATAAACAAAATCCATGTACACACAAACTCCTCCACACATACACACACAACACAAACATACACACACAAAAACAAAAAAAAAATACTGTCCACAGGGCTCTCTTACATAGGTATTCGTTGTTAACATGCACTTATTACTGACTTTCTTAATTCAACTAATTACATAAATACTTTGTCTAGAAAACACTGCTTTATAATGGTTGTATACTTGATTAAGTAAAATAACAACCTTTCTGGAACTTACTTGGAAATATTTTTATAAACGGCACAAAAATTAAGTATTGTCTGCCGAAAATACAAAACCACGAGCCGGGCGTGGTGGCACATGCTTGTAATCCCCACACTTGGGAGGCTAAGACAGGAGAATCGCAGGTTCAAATCCAGCCTCAGCTACTTAGTGAGGCTCTCGTCAACTTAGTGAGACCCTGTTTCCAAATAAAATATAAAATAGGTCTGGGAGTATAACCTGGTGGTAGAAAGCCTCTGAATTCCATCCCCAGTACAAAAAAAAAAAAAAAAAAACCCCGCAAAAAATATGACATCCAAAATGTGCAAAACATAGGTTGTTTCCTTAGTTGATGTAAAGTGAGGTGGGATAAGATAAATGACATAACTCATATGGTATTTCAGCTAAAGTTTTGTTATCACTTATTTCTCTGCCCTATGAATTAGCATTATGTCCATGTCAAAAAGGAGTCAGATTAGCCAGACATGATGGCGCATGCTTATAATCCCAACATCTGGGAGGCTAAGACAGGAGGATCACGGTTTGTAGCCAGCCTCAGCTATTTAGTGAAGTCCTTTGCAATTCAGTGAGATCTTGCTTCAAAATAAAGAATAAACAATAGGCTATGGGTGTAGCTCAGAGGTAGAACGCCCCTGGGTTCTATCCCTAGTACCATAAAAAAGAGTCAGATTAATATGAGTCCTGTTGTTAGCATAAAATAGATGTTACTAACCCTACCTCTCATAATTTCGACTTTTTTTTGGGGGGGGGGGAGTACTGAGGATGGAACCCAGGGCTTTCTACCTCTGGGCTACACTCCCAGACTTGTTTTTATATTTTGTTTATAAACAGGATCTCACTAGATTGCTGAGAGCCTCACTAAGTAGCTGAGGCTAGCTTCAAACCTGTGCCATCCTCCTTTCTCAGCGTCCCAAGTACTGGGATTACAAGTATGCTCCACCACGCCAGGCTTGACACATTTTTGATAAAACTTTACCCTGCTTTAAAGAATAAAAGTACCAGATATTTGTAAACCTACTGTCCTGATGGGCACCTGCTGGTTCATTTACTCAGCCCTCCCATATACAGCATTCAGTATCATCATACTTTGTCCCGATAATTGTTAATTTTTCATTGATTCAAATGTAAAAAAGTCTGAGCGTGAGAACAGTTAAGTAGTACCTAAAGTTACATAATAAGGTAAAGAATTTGAAATCAGTTAAAGAGCTTCCCTTATCACACAAGATACTCTAATGTTTTTTACGAGTGACTGTGGACACCAAGCCACCTCCTCTTCTGACCAATGACTACACTCACTGGCAGTAGCACGTGGATGGAGCTCTCTCCATTGAAGGCTTTCCTTGATCCCAGACTGAGCAGAACAAGTTCCTTTTCTCTAGGATTTAAAAGTGGCCCTTCTTACCCAAACACCAATATCCTAGACTGGAATTCTACAAAAACTTTATTTTCTCATGTTTGCCCTTTTTCCACTAGCTAGGGTTACTTACGCATATCTTCCACTCAAGTGCACATTATTTGGAATACAAGAACCATCTTTTTATCCTTTCTTTCTAAAAATGTTCCAGGCTTGCTTCTCTCTTACCACCCACTGTGAGCTCCTCTCCACTGGTGTGGTGTTTGCTGACCTTGTCTGGAAGGGAAGCCCAGCTGGTCTGACCAGGAAGGCTGAAGCAGAATATGAGTGCTGAGGTCAAGTGAGAAAATGTGTGCAAAAGTGTCATCATGATGAATGATAACAGAGCCCGTGTATCACATCGAGACAAAGTTTTGAGCTATAATTTTTAATAAACCAGGAATCAAAGAAGATAGGAATAGGAGATTATTTGGATCCTAATTAGATAGTTTTTCAATAACTCTCAGTGAATTTGAATGTTACTTAAAGAATCTCTTTCTTTAGATAGATTGATATCATTTAAAGGACCAAAAGATAATACATTGGCATTGAATAAATGTCTATTGGGAAATTAGGAATGGTCTGGGTTTCTGAGCCTTCTACTTCAGTAATACAACAGGAAAAGTCTCACTGGCTTTTCTCCTACCTTATAAATGATGACACACTTGCTTTCTCCTGTATCCTTCAATTATTCTTCTGCTCTTTTGATATGTAAATGTCCCTCCTAATCATCTATTTTACCTTTGAGTCAAGACACTGAATCATCCTCAAACCCTTTTTTGCAAGACTTTCAATGACCTTCTGTCCACCCAGGACCCTGCTCCCCATGGTCTTTCTTCTCTCTGCTCCCTGTTGGCATCTTTTCCTTTTTCTCTACCTGGTTCTTTAGTGCAAAGGGTGAAAATAAACTCAAGGTCCAGTGAAAGCTAATCACTTGCATGTGGCCATATAGGCACAATCTTTTGGGCCTCATGGACATTTGTGTATGGCCAATCACAAAATTTTAACAATTTTCTTGAGAAACATTATAATCAATAACTTTTTCACACCTATGTTTTGTTTGTACTTTCTGCCATTCTGAACATTAGTCCAAAAACAAAATGACTGTGCTCTACTTGGAATTGAGGAACAGTTTTAAAACCATTTGGTATCACAATTAAAGGATTCCATCTCCTAAAAAAGTCTTCTTCTACACACTGGCATTGACTCCTGTACTTCCTATAGTTAATAAACTCGATATAATTTGCAGAATGAATATAGAACTGGTGAAAAATATAAACTTTTTTTGAAAAAAAATCAGAGAATATGGAGATAAGTGGAGATTAAGAAAAGGTGTAACTGATCAATAGGAGGAGATTTACCATGAGGCCTTTGTCCCCTTCTTGAACACATTTTGAGTGTGGTGAAAATTTAAGGGGGTTTCCAGGTATTCTAGGAGGACAGAAATGCAGAGTGAAATTCACAAGTTCTGTGACATAATCATTTATGACAGATGCACCAGCTCCAAGGTGACAGTAATTTATTGTAACTTCTGTTGTTTTGAATAGGCATTTACTTTCAGAATTAATTCACACTCATAAGTCTATGTCCTTTTTCTTAAAGAGAATCTCAAAATTTAAAAGACTTGAGATCTGCAAAAATTCCATTCACTTCAGCCATTCAGAAGAAAAATAAGAAAACAGGAATAAGAAAAGAGAAATGGAAAATCTCTCTGTCAAAACATCTCTCCTCATACAACCATGGCATGGTGGCCTCAATATTATAAATACTGTGATATGACAAATCATAGGTTAAGACAATTCAGTTCATAATATGAAAATATTTTGAGTGATTTCCACATAATATCTTTGACACTACTCTAATTTTACCTAGTTTAATTTAACTTTATTCTTAAATACCTGTCTTTCTAACAAATTGGTGAACTCCTCTAAGGAAAAGGCCTTTTAATTTCTTTTTGCATTCAAGAGTAATATCCAAAATATTTAGCAACTATTATAGTTAGAAATAAAATGGCCCCTAAAGACCTCATTTATTAATGTTTGGAACTGCTATAAGTGAGTCATGAAGGTTGTAATTCCAACAGTAGATATATCCATTGTAATGGATTTATCTGGGCAAAAACACGGCCAGTAGGATATGGTTGGAGATGGGTCTCTGGGGCTGTGACCTCGGGGATTATATAAATGGTTCCCTCCTCCCCCTGCTCCCTCTCTTGCTTCGGGCCGCCATGATGTGAGAATCACAGCCCATGTGCACTCGCTCTGTCTTCCTCCAGCCACCATGCCCTGAGACCCGTGGTCCCTGGCTTCACATGGACTGAACCTAAATCCATAAGCAAATACATTTTATTTCCTCTAAGTTACATGGTCAGGTCTTTAAATTATGGCTGAGAAAATGCCGATAGAAATAGCAACCAATATGGTGATATGTTTTTATACAAATAAAAAGCTTTAAAACCATGTAGTCTTTCAAACCCTAATAAAATTTAACTATTTCTAAACACCGTCAAAATGATATAATTATAATACTGATTTTCATTAAGATATCCTAATAATTTCACATTTATTTACTTTTTGGTTCTGAGAAATTACTGGTAACAGATCTGATTGAAATGGTTGTCCATTTTTATTTAATGTAAAAAACATGAAAATTTTCAATACTTGTTTATTAAATTGATAGACAGTAGTGATGTATAGCCTTTATTTCTCTCCATATCAATTGTATTAAAATTGTCAATAGCTCCCTTTTGCCAAGGTGCTGAGCAGGAAACCCAGAGCCGTTTGCATGCTATCCAACAAAACTACCACTGAAACATTCCTCTATACAGTTATAGCTCTTGTAGTACTGAGGCTGTAAACAAACCCAGATCCTTCTGTCTCAGCCTCCCAAATGCTGGGATTACAAGCGTTTGCTACCACGTCTATTTTTGTTTTAATTTTTATTTTGAAACAATTTCTGACTAAGTTGATGGTAGTCTCACTACTTGCTAGGGCTGTCCTTGAACCTGTGATCTTTCTGCCTCATTCTTACAAATACTGGGATTACAGGCTACCATGCTTAGTTTGAGCTTCCCTTAAATTCCTAGTCTACAGAGTCATAATACCTGGTACATGAAAGGCAGCAGCAACTGCCTACTGACTTCCGGTCTGTTTGGAAAAGCGTAATACAGCCCTACAAACCACCAATACCTTTTCATTTTTAAAGTGAAAAAATAATACCTGATAATACCTGGTTTATTTGCTTGACAGAGTTGTCATGGGTTATCAGTGAAATAATAGATATTGTAGAGAGCCACAGTGAATGACGTATGACACAGAGGGAGAGAGTGAGGCACTGAACCATTCAGCCTTCATCAAGCCACTCATGTGACCAGTTCCTCTCTCTTAGATGAAGAAAGAAGCCAAGAGACACTGTTGATGAGCAAGCAGCATCCTCTAGGAGCAACAATCTGCTTGTGTAGAATGTCATCTGGTAGCAGCATATTGCCAGTTGAGGGTTATTTTTAGTAAATAAAACCAAGATCTCTGGTCTATGAGGCCCGGATTCCTGGAGAAGGCCAAGATGTACAACTCTTAAGATATAAAAAGGAATGTTCATAATTTAGATACCCATCCTAACCAGGTGATATAATAACCCACAAAGCCTTATTTCAAGATCTCTATTATTCTGGGCCAAAGACACTTGTCTTGATCTAAGAAGAAAGAAAAAAGGTCTTCAATGTCTCTCTTTTCTTCATATCCTTGAAATAACTGGTAAAATATTAAGTTGGTTAAGATACTGGATTTCCTGAAGCTTGATTTCTTCATCTCATCCTAAAACCAGGGAGTATTTCTGAAAAGTGTGCTTTTCCTATGTCCCTCTGCTCAGAGGCATAAGGGACAGAAAAATGATGAACCATGAAGGTCACTTCTACCAGTTCTCCTGCATCTGCTGGGTATGAATTTGGGAATACCTTTTCAAGATTACCAAAGTCCATTAATAAATCTTTGGATATACAGAAGTAGACTTATAAAAAATAAAAGGTGGAAGAAAACTTTTTTTATGAAACAAACTGAGGAATTAAGTTTGAAATAGTGGAGGGGCTTCGAGAAAGAGGAATGTACTGGGATTTCAGGTTTATCACACCATATCTTCCATTTTAGATCGGATCTTTAATGTCCCCTGAAAGTCTGCTCAAGATTTAACCGCCAGAGTGGTACCGTTGGGAAGTGTGGAGCCTCAATGAAGTGGGGACTTTTTGAGGTCTTCGAGCCACTGGCAAAGTAATCTCAAAGATGATAATGTGTCTATGGCTTATTTTCTGTCCATGTATTCCCAACATGATGTATTGAGTCATCACTGGCCTAAGAACAATGGGGCTAGTTAATCATAACAAATATGAGTCAGAATTAACTTTTTCTCTTTGTAGGTTTATTATTCCGGGCGTTTTGTTTTAGTATCAGAAAGCTAACACCTTCATTAAATTCCAAAGTAAGCAAAGGACTTTTTATAGGTAGCTACAATTACACCCATAAAGCATAAGAATAATAAGTCTCTGCTACATTTGTATGAAATAGTTCCCAGAAAGTTTATAATCATCATAAAATGACTCAACTGAAATTAGAAGTTCATAAATCAAAATGTGTAGAAACAAAAGAAAGTAAAGTAAGAGAATAACAAGAGAGATCATGGAGAAAAGTCAATTTTTAGCTCCCTAGAATTTCCACCGAGATTGGCCGGGATTTGGGAAATAAACAGTGTAGCTGATGGGATTTCAGTTGATAGCTATGACACATTTTTAACCGTCAATTCACACTGATGTCATATTGTACATGTTCACAATCCAAAGGTATTAGACTATGGTTTAGACAATAAAATTTTAAAGGAAGCACACCTAACTCATCGATCTTTAAGGTAAAAAAAAAAACCCACACAGATATGATGATTATCGCACTTCATGTCTTTATCTAATTACTTCAAGCTACAGATTTTTTTTCTCTTTTTTATTGGTGCATTGTAGTCATACATCTTAATGGAGCACAAGATGGTAGAGGTATACATGTGCACATCACTTATTTAGTCATCCTGATATACAACTTTAGGTTTTCCCATTCTTCATATATCATATTTACTTTTTAAATTTATTCATCTTAAAATGAACCTATCCTAATTCTTAAAAATTAACCCCAAAAGTAATGAAATTAGTCATACTGAATAACCCACTTATCAATTACTTTAACAAAATCACCCATAAATTTAGCAGTTTAGAACAACCACCTTTTAATGTACTTTATAAATGTGTCAGGTGGCAATTGAAGCAGGGCCCTGAAGGGAAACCATCAGCTCCTGTCACTTGATAGCATTCAGCTACCTGGGCCGGTCCTCTAGGTCCAAGGAAACTTTACTCAGACTTGGGAGGTTGGCAGATCCGAAATCAACAGGACTCTCTGCTGTGCTATGCAATCTCAGGACCTTTCTAAGATGATTTTTTTTTTAATTTTCAACATTTGGACTTAACACTGAAGCTAGTGTGAAGAGCTTCAAGAGACAGAATTTTGAACACTCATCTCTTAAGTCCATGGCTCAGAACATGCGTGCAAAACCACTTCTGCTATGTCTTATTAACAAGGCTCTGAGAAAGCCCACCCTGGAAAGTTCTAGCCTACAAGTGGAGAGGCTAGAACACTCCTCTCAGCAGGATGACTGTCAAAAACCACTTGGCCATCTTTAATCTGCTCCGTAACTCAACCTGAAATCATAATACTCCCACGCATTTAATTCATAATTATTAGTTTTATACTTTCAGCATTTTAATAAATTTTAATACTGTATTCTGCAATGACTGATTAAAAGAAAACTACCCTTTTTTAGCTGCTCTACTAACTCAGGCAATGCATGATCTTTTAAAAATTGTTCTTTTGCTTGTTTCAAAAAAGTATCTAAACATTCATGTTAGATGAAAGTTGACACCTCTATAACTCTTTGTTTAGATTCGGAGTTGCGGAGGGAGAAATAAGGCACATTTTCTTTTGTCAGGTAAAAAGCTGCAGAATATGAATTATGTTGATTCATAATAGACATGTCATTTCTAACCTTCCCATCTCTGCAGTCTGAAAAACAAATTCCACCAGCCATAAACATCCTCTTAACTGTACATATGCTCCACCTTAACCTCGTATTCCCTCCAGATAATTCTCCACACTGATTTGTTCTGGTCTGACGTCTCCTCTGTGCGCTGGGATTTAAGTTAACCTTTTATACTTTTATAACAGATGCCGAATACACTGTAGTTAGAAATTTTGTTAATTGCTTCTCTGACAGAGAGACCATCTTCAATTGCTAGGGATTGAAAAAGATTCAGGAAATCAACAACAGGTAAATTAGGAGAGGATCAGAGACTTCCCTGCTTGGAAAAAAATGCAAATGTTAAAAGCTTGATCTGATCCTTACGCTCATGCATATTTCTAAAATAGGATTTGTCACTGCAAATGCAAAGCAATTTCAATTTGATATTAGTGACTCTGTCTGCTTTACATGCTGAAACCCTAAAGCAGCAGAACTGACTGCCAAGTATCGATGTAACCGTATTGACTAAACAGAAGCTGCACTGAGCCCTCGGTGTGGCTCTGCAATCACAGCTTCTGTCTCTGCGTAGCCCTTCTCCTGTCCACTGGCCCGGTGGACCTGATTCCTGCTTCCACACTTTCCCAACAGTTAAAAGAGGCAGCGGGGTGGAGCTAGTTAACTACTCTAGGTATGAATGAATCATCTGAAAGTGTCTTTGTGAGATGAGGATGGAGGAAAAAGCCATTGTACAATGAGCAGTTTAGGTCTTGTAGAGACCCAGATCTAGGAATAAGAGATAGCCACTGCACTCTCTCTATATATAATGACATATATTCATATATGTCATAATGAGATTAAAGGTCATAGAGACATACATGCACATGTCACTTGATGTGTTGTTCTTCATATATATTCACCCTCCCCTTTAGTCTTCCTCCCACACATGTTAATGAGAATGGTAGGGAAACCTTGTGTGGATGTCTGTATTACCCCTCGCTTTGGCAGTGCAGACAGCTTTATTGCAATTTGATAATTTTAAAAATGCAAAACATTCACCACTATTTTTAAAAATGCAGTTCATTATGCTTCATATTTATGAATGTATTTCAAGGAAGAACGATCATGTAAGGGCATACATTTCATACACATACAGAAATTTGGCACTTTTTTTTTTTAGATTCTTATTCCTAAGGGATAAGAAATTATACTAGTGTTTTCAGGGTCAAAAGTAAACTAGCTTCGATTTACTTGGCCTCGTGTTGAAGCACTGAAGAACGCTAATGCCACGACTAGGTTTTAAATTTCTGTTGTTTTAGACCTGTGCTCTCCGTCTTATAATTCTATATTTTACTCTAAAATAAAAATAACTGCACATTTAACTTTGAATTACAAAAAGAAATAAAATTGGGTAGGACTAGAGGATACCATGCTAAGGGAGATCCGTCAGTCTCAGAAAGTTCAGGGTTTCCTCTCATATGTGGAAGCTAGAATGAAGAGGAAACTAAAGGGACTTTAGATAAGAGGGAACAAGACAAGTAGAATCCTGCGAGGGGATCTAGCGGCAGGAGGGAAGGAGGAAAAACAAAGTTCAAGGAAGGAGACAGTTCAAATCAGGTTCTGTCACTAATCGAATGTCCCACTAAAGCTCTCACTAATGTGAATGTGGAGGGAAGAAGGGGGAACCAGGTAGAATGTGGAGAGAAATCCATCGAGTGATGTGTGCCTGAACCAGTGTACCACTTTGAATCTCACTATGATGTATAATAATGCTGCACCAATAAAAGTGTAAAAATAAAGGGCCGGGCGTGGTGGCGCACGCTTGTCATCCCCGCGCTTGGGAGGTGGAGACAGGAGGATTGCGCAGGTTCGAAGCCAGCCTCTCTGGTTTAAGAGACCCTGTTTCCTAATAAAAGTATAAAATAGGTCTGGGAGTGTAGCCCAGAGGTAGAAGGGTTTCCAGGAACCCCAGTACCACAAAAAAGTGTAAAAATAAAGAAAATAATAGATTGCAGTTGGAATTTCCAAGCCTCAATAAACATTAGATAAAATACGGCACATCCTTTTAATGAATTGCCAGCTATTTTGAGAACATATGCTGATCAGCCTCATAGATTCACGGATTTTGTTACCTGAGGAAGAAATTACTGAGGTTTTGTTATATTTATAAAAGCCATCTGCAGGCTGAACAGGAAGCAGTGTTGGGGACACAGAACATTGCCCTCTTCTGGGGACTGAACTAGACAACCATTTGAGATAGAGGCAGGAAATAGTAACACTTCTAATTACATTTATTTATAATTCATGCTTCCAATGTTTTGTTTATGTTTTACTACTATGTCTATAATATTTTTATCTTCTAGCTATATATGTACATACTTTATAAAATATTATAATATAAATATGCACATCATGAAAGTGTGTGATCAATTTTTTCAACTCGTGGTGTATGAGATAAAAATTTAACTTCAAATGTTAACTTCAAATGGGGAAATTATTCATAGCATAAGCAAGGTTGTCTCATTTTAATAAAAATGTTGCCAGAGTAATAAAATAGCAAGATTGTGATCTTTGTAATCAGTTAGTCTACAGTAAGAATTACATTTCCATCATTTTAAAGATGATATATCCTTAACCTATATTTTTAAAAATTGAGATAATAACAACAAACCTAAAAGAAATATTTTCAGGACAATACAATGCTTAATGTAAATGAAAGGTCCATGAATGTTAGCTCCATTCTCTTCTCACTTTCCCTAGTTACCTTGGAAATTTCCTTTGGACACTTGTGTGATCTTCTGGATTTATGGCTATAGTCTGATTTTTTCTGGAATCCCTATATATTTACTAAAACTAGATATCAAATATTTGCTAGCTATTATGTGTAATCCATGCTTTGTTTAAAATGTGCCACATTATTACAAGGGAAGTCATATCATTTAAAAGCACTAATCCTAGATAAAGTATGAAGACAGGAGTTTCTTTTCTTGATCGTCATTCCTTTAACTATCCTGTTTCTACTTGTACATTTTCCCTTTCACAATTAAGAGCCGATTTCCACTCCACCTGAAAAATACATCACAATATTGGGCCTTGCTTCTCTTTATGTTTTAGTTTTCATTTTTTGTCTCTTCAGCGTTCTTGCTTCGTTTTTCACTTTACAGTAGGATTCAGATTAGTTTAAGCTCCAAACATCTCTCTCATGAGGGAAAAATTTTGTTTCATCTTGAAAATTTCATCAAAATATACATATATTTAACAAAGTTATATTGTTCTTTTTTCTCTCATTGATTTCCTTTGACCCTCGTCTCTGAGCCTTCCACTCATATCTCCATTCAAACAACCTCCCCCCAACAGACACACATGACAGCAAGTGCTAGCGAACCTTGTGTGTGTGTGTGTGTGGGGGGGTAACTGGGTGTGTAAACCAGGGGCTTGCTACCTCCCGACTATACCCTCAGCCCTATTTTATAATTCATTTGAAACAGGCCCTCACTAAGTTGCTGAGAGCCTCACTAAGGAGCTGAGACTGGCTTCGAACCTGTGCGATCCTCCTGTCTCAGCCTCCCAAGTGTGGGGATTACAAGCGTGCACCACCACGCCCGGCTCTGCTAACGAACCTTAAGGCTCAACTTTAAGCTACAGTCACGATGATGTTTTAAATCTGAGTTACAAAATAAAGCTCTCCAGCACACCACAATTATCATTGCTAGAAAAACAAACCCATGACCTCTACAGCCGGTCATGTATCAAAACCAACCTTCAAGAGAAACTGAGGCATGAGTTGTTAAAGAAGCAAAGAAAAAAATTGAAGTTGGAACTCTAAAACATTGTTGGTGGGATTGCAAATCAGTGCAACCACTTTGGAAAAAAGTATGGAGGATCCTCAGAAGAATGGGAACAAACTTACCACTGGATCCAGCAATACCACTTGTGGGTATCTACGAAAAGATAGGAAAACAAACTACCAAACTAATGCATGTGCATCTATGTCCATAGCTGCACAATTCACCATAGACAAACTATGGAACCAGCCAGATGAATGGGTTTCAAGACTGTGGGATGTATACACAGTAGAATTTTACTCAGCCATAAAGAAAAACACAATTACATTACTTACAGGAAAATGGATGGAACTGGAGGACATTATGCTAAGTGAGATTAGTCAGTCACATAAAAGAAGAAATTGGATGCTTTCTCTAATATGTGAAAGCTTGGGAGAAAAGGGTAACAGGAAGAACTCTAGATGAAGAAGGAGAGCCTATAGAGGAGCAAATAAGGCACCTAACTGAGGGGATGGGAGGGAGAAGAGGAAAACTCTCTAAAGTACATGCTGTACTTAAACATTAGTCAATCACTAAGCCAAGCATGGGAAGGAGGGAGGGAGAGGGAATGGGGTGGAGTTTGGGTAAGGGCTAATTGGGTGATGTGCACATGTATGACTACACAAGTTTTTTATCCCATAAAGATGTATGACTACAATGCACCAATGAAAATATTTAAAAATTGCACTTAAGGAAAGTTGTAACTTGGGGAGTACAGATCTAGAGAGACTGGGTGGGTTCTCCAGGGTCTTATAGATTTCAAGCAAGCTATTTCAAACAAGTTTTAAAGTCAACAACTGCAAGTGGAAAAGAGGTGGACTACCTCTGATGTTTGTCAAGAAGTTAAATTGGTGCAGGCCAGATAGTGGCCTGTCTTGCAAGAAAGGGATTGGATAACATAAGGAACATATATGCAAAGCAGTTCTCAGAAAGAGAGAAGTACGGAGAGGTCAAAGACAAAGACATTCTTGGTAAAAAAAAAAAAAAAGAAAGAAAACTAGTTTGAAGATAGCCCTGGAGGCTATCCAAGAGAATGCAATGGTCTCCACTAAAGAAAACTATAACTCAGAGTGTAAGTACAAGGTAGAATATGTTTTGGCCTAGTGGGATTCAATATGTGCTTAGAAAAGGATGTAGGGCTTGCTCAAGAGTTTATTTTGAGGTAGGTGTTTCTAAAGCCTGGTCTCCCATGGCCTCTGGGAGTAGTGTTTTAAAGTGCTTCAATCCACTTTTATTGGTTTGACTTTAATTTCCCCAGAAGTTAGGAAGAATGATAAATGACAGATTCTAACCTGCACTCCATCAAATTACAATCAAAATCCCAAAAGGAGAATGTTAGAAGGGAAACTGACATGCTGGATTAAAACCAGAAAGAATGGATAGCCAAGAAAAGAATGCCTTTAGTTTCTTACGGAGTAGGACTCAAACAAGGAAACAAAACCAATTGATTCCCAAATGGTAGATGTAATAACATCATACAGACAAAGCCATGATTAGCTAATTTGTTATTCTAACAACTTATTTCTCTCCTAGTAGATAGCCAATGTAATTGACTCAAGTTAATCGTTTCTACTTTCAATGCCTCTTTGTATGTGTTTTTACATAAAGATCTACTAAATAGTAAAGTCAAAAGAGTTATCCAAATAATTTCTGGGTAAAATATTCACCCATATGTACTAAAATAGGATTAAATGATCTTGTCTTAGCTATAAATATTGGTCAGGTTCACCTAACTCTGCTAATATTTTATCTTCTGTAATTGTAGAGCTAAATAAAAGATTGTTTATCCTTCTCGGTGTCAAAACCGTTAACAAGTCAGGGATGGTCTATTGCTTGAAACACGTGTCATGTGGAATGTCACACATACAAGCAAGTAGGAAATAAAGCCCTCCGTAGATTTTTCTTTCTGCCACATTCACCTGGCTGCTTCAAGCTTCATACTTAGCCCTATCCGTTAACTAATGAAAGAAGACAACAACAATTCATTCAGTTCTAATGGATCAATTTGGAGCTGGCTGGGTGGCACAAGTCCTCCTTCATCAAGTAACTTGACAGTCAAAAATAGTCTTCGGGGATAGAGGTGGGCCTTGCTAGCTGGGTAAGAAGATCAAGTTATTTAACTTCTCCATGGAGTTCTTATGAAGGTTAAGTGAATTGCTAGTGAAACACTTAGAAGAGTATCCTCAGAGTTAGAAAAGTTGATAGTTTTTTTTCATACTATCTTAGAGTACAGATGGTACTATTTATAGGAGATTTCTGTCAAGAAATCCAGAAAAACTATCACATTCCTGGAGTGGTGTACTCACATCGATGCAGGTGACTCAAAATAAATAGAATGCCGTAGTAACAGAAAGCTTGAAATGGTTATACATGGGGAGGTAAGAATTCCCTGAATTCCTTCAAGACTAATTAAAGGGAATAAAAAATAGCATTTTAAGCCAGATGTGGTGGCACACACTTGTAATCCCCACACTTGGGAGGCAGAGACAGGAGGATCCTGCAGGTTCAGAGCCAGCCGCGCTGGCTTAAGAGACCCTGTTTCCAAATAAAAAAATATAAAAAATAGGTCTGGGAGTGTAGCCCAGAGGTAAAAGGGCTTCCAGGAACCCCAGTACCTCCAAATATATATATATATATATATATATATATATATATATATATATATATATATATATAGTTTCAAAATTGGATGACATTCTTATAAACCATTACTTAATGAAAAGATGTTTAATATTGAAATAGGACTGTGATATTTCTATGTGTATTTTGCAGAGTCTAAGATTCTTTTAGGACAACACCATGACAAATAAAATATAGTAAAACCCCCCCAAAAATATAACGTTATTAGCCTCTCCCCCTCTCAATAGAAAGTTTATACAATATACACAATATAGAAGAAAGGAAGTCAAGCAAAATGATTTATCTGCAAGTTTTGCACAAATTCCAGTGAGACAGACTCCCAGAGCAGCAGGTAAGCACGCCCCCAGACGCTTGGCCAGTAAATCCCTGCTTTTATGATTAAGAGCCTTCAACTATCTTTATTCTTTCTAATCCTAGATAGACATTATAAAAACCATTTAGGAGATTACTAAGTAGTATTTTTAAATGTCAATCTAATTCCAACATTCTCCCTCTTTAAATTGTTTACGAGTCCCCTAAATCAGTGGTTTCAGAAATGAGAATCATACATTCCTCAGACACAGAAGAAAGGGGATAAGTGGATGTGAGGGTATTGGTGGAGAAAAGGTAAATGGTGATAACATAAGGCCAGACCTAAAGCATATATAACACCTGGAGCTGGACAGAGGAAGATCAGGAGGAGGAGATCGGGATATGAAGGGAAAAGAATAAAAAAGAAAAGAAAAGGTTCTGTCTTCAAAGCCAAAAGAGAGTATTAAAGGAGAAAGTATAGCTAACTCTGCCCAGAGTTTAAATAGGATGAAAATAGAATGGAGACATAGCCACTGGCTTTGACACGTTATAGTTGAATATAGAAGGTCCCCCAAAGAGCTCATTTATTAGTGCTTAGGGCTGATGTAATTGAGTCATGAGGGTTGTAAGCCCAGCAGTGGGTAAATCCATGAATCCACGAGGCCAGTAGACTGTGGCTAGTGGTGGGTCCTTGGGGTGCAGCCTTGGGGATTGTATGAATGTGTCCTCTCTTCCTGCTCACTTTCTCGCTTGCTTCTGGCCTCCATGATGTGAGGAGGATAGCCCCTATGTTTTTCCTCCTCGTCCCTCCAGCACACCCTAAGATCCGAGGTCCCCAGCCTCACATGGACTGGGCTCGAAACAATAAGAAAATAAATCTTCTTTCTAAAAGTTACATGGTCAATATTTTAGGTTATAGCTGTAAGAATGCTGAGTGGAACAACACATGAAGAGGTTATGATGTCAAGAGTATGTGGAGGCCGGCTCAGAATAGATCAGAAGAGAACGAGAGGTGATGTGTAAAAATGGTTATAATATTATCAATGAGTATGATAGGGAAATGGGAGAGTAATCGAAGGGTTGCTTGGGTCAAGGAAGGGTATTCTGAAATCAGTTTTAAGCTTTTAGTCACTACTCAATACCCAGTGCCTAGAAAGTGACTGGCACACAGGAGAGGACAAAGAATTTTCTGGAAAAATGAATAACTAAACAGATGTGGTGGTGAACACTTGTAATCTCAGTCTTTGGAAGGCTGAAACAGGAGGATCATGGTTCACGGACAGACTTAGCTACAAAAGAGGCCCTTTGCAACTCAGTGAGATCCTGGTTTAAAATAACAAATTAAAAATATAAGGCTGGGGTTGTCACTCAGAGGTAAAATGCCCCTGGGTTCCATCCCCAGTAAAAATAAATGAATTAAATAAATAAATAAATAAATCAGCTGGGAATGGTAGCACACACTTGTAATCCCAGCATTTAGGAGGTTGAGACAGGAGGATCGTAAGTCGCAGACAGCTTCAGCTACTCAGTGAGGCACTCTGCAACTCAGTGAGACCTTGTTTCAAAATAAAGAATAAAAAATAGGGTTGGAGGCACAGCTTGGAGGTAGAATGTCCCTGGGTTCCATTCCCAGTACCTCAAAAATTAATTAATTAAAATTAAAAATTAAAAATGAATAAATAAATACATAAATAAATATGTAGCATAAGCCAGAACTCAGCTGCATAATGCTGGGTAGGATCCAGTTGTTCAGTAAGCCCAGAGGCTCCTCTCCCAAGCCTTCCTGCTTGGAGTGGTGGCCTTGATTTTGTACAGACACCCCACAGCCCTAGATACTGTGGAGGACTGGATGGCTTGATTCTACTCTTCAGCTAGCTACCCACTTTCTACATTACCTCCTCTCACCCCAGCCCCAGGGACACCTCTTCAGATTCCTACTCAGTTGTGGAATTCTTTTCACTATAATTGTTATTTTTCATTTGGCTATTTTTTTTTATTTATTTATTTTTTTTTTATTTTTTTTAATTAATTTATTTTTTAAATTGGTGCATTGTAGTCATATATCAATCACATTGGAGTACAAGACTTGAGAGGATATACAAGCACACATCATCCAATTAGCCCTCCTCCAGCCCCCGTCCCATTCCCTCCCCCTCCCTCCGTCCCACACTTCTTTGGTGATTTACTTTGATACATTTGTTTATGTACCTCCTGCGTTTTAAAGAGGCTCCGTCCTCCAGTATTACATACCCTCTGATTGGTCACATTAGTTGCTTCACTATAGGGCCCTTTCTATAGCTCAACCTCTTCCTGTTGCCCTTTTCCTCCTAGTTATTGCTGATTAAGAGAAGCGTCTGATTTATATTTACTGCGATATTTCTCTGTGCATGCTGCGTTGCAAGTACCAATCCCACTCTTGATGGTCCCAGTAGTGGCCTGGCTACTCAGTGGACTGATCCAGACCTCGCTGGCTCAAGCAGCGGCCTTGCCTCATGGGAGGACCCAGTTCTGGTCTCGCTGGCCCCTGAACCGGTCAAACCCCTAAGCTGGCTTTGGTCCCGACCTTGGAGGCCCCAACACTGGTAATGTCTCACAGCAGGCAACGATGACGGCCTCCCTGGCCCCAGCACCGGCTTAACCCCTTGGCAGGCTCTTATCCTGGCCTCAGAGGCCCCAGTACCGGCCTTGCCTCAAGGCAGGCTCCGATGCCGGCCAAGCTGGCCCCAGCACCGACCTAATCCCTCGGCAGGCTCCGATCCCGGCCTCGGAGGCCCCAGCACTGGTCATGCGTCAAGGCAGGCTCCGATGCCGGCCTCGCTGGCCCCAGCACCGGCCTAACCCCTAGGCAGGCTCATATCCTGGCCTCGGAGGCCCCAGTACCGGCCTTGCCTCACGGCAGGCTCCGATGCCGGCCTCGCTGGCCCCAGCACCGGCCTAACCCCTCGGCAGGGTCTTATCCTGGCCTCGGAGGCCCCAGTACCGGCCTTGCCTCACGGCAGGCTCCGATGCCGGCCTCGCTGGCCCCAGCACCGGCCTAACCCCTTGGCAGGCTCCGATCCCGGCCTCGGAGGTCCCAGCACTGGTCATGCCTCAAGGCAGGCTCCGATGCCGGCCTCGCTGGCCCCAGCACCGGCCTAACCCCTCAGGAGGCTCTTATCCAGGCCTCGGAGGCCCCAGTACCGGCCTTGCCTCAAGGCAGGCTCCGATGCCGGCCTCGCTGGCCCCAGCACCGGCCTAACCCCTCGGCAAGCTCTTATCCTGGCCTTGGTGGCCCCAGTACCAGCCTTGCCAAACGGCAGGCTACGATGCCGGCCTCGCTGGCCCCAGCAGCGGCCTAACCCCTCGGCAGGCTCTTATCCTGGCCTCGAGGCCCCGGTACTGGCCTTGCCTCAAGGCAGGCTCCGATGTCGGCCTCGCTGGCCCCAGCACCGGCCTAACCCCTCGGCAGGCTCTTTTCCTGGCCTCGGAGGCCCCAGTACCGGCCTTGCCTCACGGCAGGCTCCGATGCCGGCCTCACTGGCCCCAGCAGCGGCCTAACCCCTCGGCAGGCTCTTATCCCGGCCTCTGAGGCCCCAGTACCGGCCTTGCCTCAAGGCAGGCTCCGATGCCGGCCTCGCTGGCCCCAGGACCGGCCTAACCCCTCGGCAGGCTCTTATCCTGGCCTCGAGGCCCCAGTACCGGCCTTGCCTCAAGGCAGGCTCCGATGCCAGCCTCGCTGGCTCCAGCACCGGCCTAACCCCTCGGCAAGCTCTTATCCTGGCCTTGGAGGCCCCAGTACCGGCCTTGCCTCACGGCAGGCTCCGATGCCGACCTCGCTGGCCCCAGCACCGGCCTAACCCCTCGGCAGGCTCTTATCCTGGCCTCGAGGCGCCAGTACCGGCCTTGCCTCAAGGCAGGCTCCGATGCCGGCCTTGCTGGCCCCAGCACCGGCCTAACCCCTCGGCAGGCTCCGATCCCGGCCTCGGAGGCCCCAGCACTGGTCATGCCTCAAGGCAGGCTCCGATGCCGGCCTCTCTGGCCCCAGCACCGGCCTAACCCCTCGGCAGGCTCTTATCCTGGCCTCGGAGGCCCCAGTACCGGCCTTGCCTCACGGCAGACTCCGATGCCGGCCTCACTGGCCCCAGCAGCAGCCTAACCCCTAAGCAGGCTCTTATCCTGGCCTTGGAGGCCCCAGTACCGGCCTTGCCTCACGGCAGGCTCCGATGCCGGCCTCGCTGGCCCCAGCACCGGCCTAACCCCTCGGCAGGCTCCGATCCCGGCCTCGGAGGCCCCAGCACTGGTCATGCCTCACGGCAGACTCCGCTGCCGGCCTCGTTGGCCCCAGCACCGGCCTAACCCCTCGGCAAGCTCTTATCCTGGCCTTGGAGGCCCCAGTACCAGCCTTGCCTCATGGCAGGCTCCGATGCCGGCCTCGCTGGCCCCAGCACCGGCCTAACCCCTCGGCAGGGTCTTATCCTGGCCTCGAGGCCCCAGTACCGGCCTTGCCTCAAGGCAGGCTCCGATGCCGGCCTCACTGGCCCCAGCAGCGGCCTAACCCCTTGGCAGGCTCCGATCCTGGCCTCGAGGCGCCAGTACCGGCCTTGCCTCAAGGCAGGCTCCGATGCCGGCCTCGCTGGCCCCAGCACCGGCCTAACCCCTCGGCAGGCTCCGATCCCGGCCTCGGAGGCCCCAGCACTGGTCATGCCTCAAGGCAGGCTCCGATGCCGGCCTCGCTGGCCCCAGCACTGGCCTAACCCCTCAGCAGGCTCTTATCCTGGCCTCGGAGGCCCCAGTACCGGCCTTGCCTTACGGCAGGCTCCGATCCTGGCCTCGGAGGCCCCAGCACTGGTCATTCCTCAAGGCAGGCTCCGATGCCGGCCTTGCTGGCCCCAGCAGCGGCCTAACCCCTCGGCAAGCTCTTATCCTGGCCTCGAGGCCCCAGTACCGGCCTTGCCTCACGGCAGGCTCCGATGCCGGCCTCACTGGCCCCAGCACCGGCCTAACCCCTCGGCATGCTCCGATCCCAGCCTCGGAAGCCCCAGCACTGGTCATGCCTCACGGCAGGCTCCGCTGCCGGCCTCGCTGGCCCCAGCACCGGCCTAACCCCTCGGCAGGCTCTTATCCTGCCTAGAGGCCCCAGTACCGGCCTTGCCTCACGGCAGACTCCGATGCCGGCCTCACTGGCCCCAGCACTGGCCTAACCCCTCGGCAGGCTCTTATCCTGGCCTCGGAGGCCCCAGTACTGGCCTTGCCTCACGGCAGGCTCCGATGCCGGCCTCGCTGGCCCCAGCACCGGCCTAACCCCTTGGCAGGCTCCGATCCCGGCCTCGGAGGCCCCAGCACTGGTCATGCCTCAAGGCAGGCTCCGATGCCGGCCTCGCTGGCCCCAGCACCGGCCTAACCCCTAGGCAGGCTCATATCCTGGCCTCGGAGGCCCCAGTACCGGCCTTGCCTCACGGCAGGCTCCGATGCCGGCCTCGCTGGCCCCAGCACCGGCCTAACCCCTCGGCAAGCTCTTATCCTGGCCTTGGCGGCCCCAGTACCGGCCTTGCCTCACGGCAGGCTCTGATGCCGGCCTTGCTGGCCCCAGCAGCGGCCTAACCCCTCGGCAGGCTCCGATCCCGGCCTCTGAGGCCCCAGTACCGGCCTTGCCTCAAGGCAGGCTCCGATGCCGGCCTCGCTGGCCCCAGCACCGGCCTAACCCCTCGGCAGGCTCCGATCCCGGCCTCGGAGGCCCCAGCACTGGTCATGCCTCAAGGCAGGCTCCGATGCCGGCCTCTCTGGCCCCAGCACCGGCCTAACCCCTCGGCAGGCTCTTATCCTGGCCTCGGAGGCCCCAGTACCGGCCTTGCCTCACGGCAGGCTCCGATGCTGGCCTCACTGGCCCCAGCAGCGGCCTAACCCCTCAGCAGGCTCTTATCCTGGCCTCGAGGCCCCAGTACCGGCCTTGCCTCAAGGCAGGCTCCGATGCCGGCCTCGCTGGCCCCAGCACTGGCCTAACCCCTCGGCAGGCTCTTATCCTGGCCTCGGAGGCCCCAGTACCGGCCTTGCCTCACGGCAGGCTCCGATGCCGGCCTCACTGGCCCCAGCAGCGGCCTAACCCCTCGGCAGGCTCCGATCCCGGCCTCAGAGGCCCCAGTATGGCCTTGCCTCAAGGCAGGCTCCGATGCCGGCCTCGCTGGAACAAAGCACCGGCCTAACCCCTTGGCAGGCTCCGATCCCGGATTTGGAGGCCCCAGCACTGGCTTTGCATCAAGGCAGGCTCCGATGCCGGCCTCGCTGGCCCCAGCTCGGCCTAACCCCTCAGCAGGCTCTTATCCTGGCCTCGGAGGCCCCAGTACCGGCCTTGCCTCATGGCAGACTCCGATGCCGGCCTCGCTGGCCCCAGCACTGGCCTAACCCCTCGGCAGGCTCCGATGCCGGCCTCGCTGGCCCCAGCACCGGCCTAACCCCTTGGCAGGCTCTTATCCCGGCCTCGGAGGTCCCAGTACCGGCCTTGCCTCATGGCAGGCTCCGATGCCGGCCACCCTAGCCCCAGCACCAGCCTAACCCCTCGGCAGGCTCTTATCCTGGCCTCGGAGGCCCCAGTACCGGCCTTGCCTCAAGGCAGGCTCCGATGCCGGCCTTGATGGCCCCAGCACCGGCCTAACCCCTCGGCAGGCTCTTATCCTGGCCTCGGAGGCCCAAGTACCGGCCTTGCCTCATGGCAGGCTCTGATGCCAGCCTCGCTGGCCCCAGCACCGGCCTAACCCCTCAGCAGGCTCCGGTCCCGTCCTCGGGGGCCCCAAAACTGGCCTTGCCTCACGGCAGGCTCCGATGCCGGCCTCGCTGACCCCAGCACCGGCCTAACCCCTCAGCAAGTTCCGGACCCGACGTCGGAGGCCCTAGCACAAGCCTTGCATCATGGCAGGCTCCAATGCCGGCCTCGCTGGCCCCAGCATCGGTCTAACCCCTCTGCAGGTTCCAATCCCGGCCACGGAGGCCTCAGTAGTGGCCTTGCCTCACAGCAAGCTCCGATGTCGGCCACTGGCCCCGGCGCCCCCCTAACCCCTCAGCAGGTTCCGATCACTGTCTCTGTGGTTATTATTTCAAAGGTTCCAGTTGTAATGTATCAGATCTCTGCCTCCCCCGAATATTGGCCACTGGCATTGCCACTGCCTCCACCGTTTCAAATCCTTCTCAGGTTCTTTTTCCACTCTGAATGTTGTCCAGTGTTCCGAAGCATGCGTGATGGTAGCATTCGACATTTGGTGTAATTTCTCCAAAAAAATAAAGTTGGTAAGATCCGGTTTCTGCTTCTCCTGAATACAAGTCTCCACCACCATAGCGAAGAACTCTTTCAACACCGCATTTCTCCTTGGTCTCCGCTAAACTCTCTCCTTATATGTGATGTCTGAGATTCTTAACAATATAGAGAAATAGCAGTCCTCTTTCACGGCGAATTTTTCCATAAATTCCAGTGCATTTAGATAAGTTTTTTCTGCATCTCCAGTGTCCTGGCATCCATGACGGCTTTCTTACCACCTCTCCGATGTTTTTCTTCATCTTTTTCTGTTCTGGGCCCGGTTTCTCCAGGGGTCTGACGTGCTACTCACAGTTCGGCCGGGACCCAGAGTCCCGCGATCTGGGCCCCAGCTGGCGTGCCCTGTGCTCGACCCCCGCCCAGAACCCAGCATCTTACTGGGCCTGGTTTCTCCAGGGGTCTGGCGTGCTATGCGCAGTTCTGCCTGGGGCCCAGAGTCCCGCGACCCGGGCCCCATCTGGCGTGCCCAGCCCGCGACCCCCGCCCGGAACCCAGCGTCTTACTGGGTCTGGTTTCTCCAGGGGTCTGGCGTGCTATGCGCAGTTCGGCCGGAGCCCAGAGTCCCGTGACCCGGGCCCCATCTGGCGTGCCCAGCCCGCGACCCCCGCCCAGGACCCAGCGTCTTACTGGGCCTGGTTTCTCCAGGGATCTGGCGTGCTATGCGCAGTTCGGCCTGGGGCCCAGAGTCCCGCCGGCTATTTTTTTTAAATAGTCACTAATCTCTGTAATGGTGGAGACAAGGTCCTACTATTTTTTTTTATCCCAATGTCTGAGAAAATGTCAGCTATAAATCAGACATCCATAGACCTTTGACTACAAATAAATAATAAGTGACCCTCCTACTAGGAATATGATTTGCTTTTCTGTCTGCACAATATTCTAGTCTCCTTGGCACTTCTTTGCAATTTCTCATTACTCCATAGCTCATGGCTGGGTATTTATATTCTGCTTTGGTAGTTTCTTGTGAGTTGGCAAGCATAACCCAATGGTTTTATAGCCTTTTCAGGAAGCAAATTCCTGTATTGGATTATGCCATTTTAGGAGGCAAAACTCTCATCCCTCTAGGCAGACCCAACCACCCTCACTGTGCACCACCTAACACAGAGTATGGGAAATAATTATGATGTCATCTCATAAGTGGTAAAGAAAAATGTTTCCTTATAGTTTTACGAGTATCTTCGGCACTTAGAATTAAATTTTTAATCATTTTTATAATTTTATATTTATTCAATTTTATATTCTACTTGATAATTTGAATTATACTTTTATTACACTTCGCACTGTCAGAAAAATTTTGAGTTATACTTTTCTTATTATTTTTCACATGGTCATGCAATCTTGCTTTTAGCAATCATAAAAATCAAACAATGGGGCCGTAGACAGGGCCACAGCACAGGAAGTTTTTATTTGGCCATCTTTTTATTTAATGTCCAAATTGGATTTATCCAAATTGAATAAAAATAAAAGGCAGCCAATGGTGAGCTCTCATCTCTATTTTTTATTGTTATAGACATCGCCACTAAATGAATTAACTATAATTTATTTTATCATGTATTATATCCCATGGCTTCAAGAAGCTATCCTGTTTTGAAATATTAATTTTTTGGGTAACTATATTCCTCTGGTCTTTCATTTCTATTAATATTCAGCATGAAGTATGATGCCTTTAAATACCAGTAACTGTCCCAGCTCATCCATAATTCATAAGCTCCTTTTTAACGTGTAATTCATAGGTACTGGTATTGCCCACTGACTCTGGAATTAAAGTGAGATAGAACAGGGGCATGTGGCACTGGCAAATATCTGTCAGTTTCTGCAATCTTATAAAAAATCAGCTGGTTAGATGAAGTTCGGATTAGTTCCATGTCAAGAAGGAAAAGCTATTAGAGGCACCCTGTGGATTCAAATCCTATTTTATTTATTTTATTTACATTTTAACAATGTTTGAGGAGGTAAAGCTTTTAAGAAATACTGTATCATTTGCAAGAGAGGCTGCTGAATCTTAAGAAGAAAATAGTCTATCCATGACAAAATGCCACCCTCAACAATGCGTTTTAAAAATATTTACAGCTGCCAGTCAAAAATGACTGCCGGGTTCAAAAAGTGTGACTATATCCTAAAGTGAATAAACAATGTGTGACTGAAATGCAATTTCTTTTTAAAAAATTAACATAAAAACAGTTATAGAGATAACAGCAAGGTATCTCTTTAAGGATTAAGATATTTTTATTAAGCTATGTTATGGTTTTGGATTGCAACGGTTGCTGCTTCCTGAAGTCCCTCACATGAATGATTCTGAATCAAAATTATTACTTTTTTAATATTGAGGTCAGCTTAGAAGGATCCAGGCAATTTTCCCAATCTACTCCAGCCAGTATCCTTTTGTATAAAGGGTTTAAACAAAGCAAGGAAGTCAGGAGTTAAGTTTAGGGTTACAGGCTAAGTTTTGGGAAAGGCAGTCCTGAGCTAGATCTAGGGAGCAGCGGTCACAAGTCTAGAAAGGGCCAAGGTAAACATTTTCAGGGAGAATGGGACATCATCTAGGTATACCCTTTGGTCCCATCTGGTCCAAGGAAGCTTGTCTGCTTGCAGAAAATTTCCACTAACTAGGTACTGTGTACGTGGCTAAGCTGGTCCAAAATGGGGACCTCATTGGGTGGGCTATGGATGGCTCCCATCAAAGCTTCATGTAGCCAGTCAAAGTGGTGCATACCTATAATACCAGTACTTGCGATAAGATTGAAGGTTGAAGGACAGCTTTGACAGTTTAACGAGACTCTCAGCAACCTATCAAGGCCCACTTTCAAATAATAGAAAAATAAAATAGGTCTGGAGGGTATGTTTGGAGGTAGAATACCCCTCATCTCAACTCAATCCTCAATAACACACGCACACACACACACACACACACACACACACACACACACACACACCTCCACTTAATTATCTTAATAATGAATAAAACTTTATTACAGTGTAAAGGTATTTTGCTTCTAGCGATATCTCAGGCAATTTAATCTTCTGTATTCCATATTGTATATATAGGTCCACCTTTGGGTGGACATCTTAATTGATATCTAAACCATATTTCAAATATGTTCAAGATAAAGAAATGCTTCTCTACACATGACCATATGGTAAGAAATGTGATGAGACTTGTTATCCCAAGAAAACCCTAAAACAATCTCCAAACACATTTCAGAGCTCTTACCCCAGTATCTAGGTGATAAGCCACACAGACCACACTTGTTCTCATGCAGTGCCATGTCTGTCAGGGCTTGAACAAGGGACATAGAGCTTCTGTGAGATTATCACATAAGCAACTTGCTGACATTAGATAATTGTGGGACAAGGATGCTCAGTTTCATCCTTAAACCAGCCAGGCTGATCCCACCAGAGCCCAGAGCTTCCTCTTCCTGAAATTCCTTTTCCTCAGCTCTCTGGGCTGTTTGTGAATTCAGCCACACCTCAAATGAAATGTTATCTCCTCAGCAAAAACCTACAGCTTTATCTAGGGAGCACTTTCCTAATTTGTCATTTCTTTTTCATGCTTTATTTTCTTCTCACTTCCTGACATTCCAAGGCAAATTTAAGAAATATACCATATTTATGCATACAATTATTATTCCCCCTATTGTGTTTGAATGAAGCAGATACTTAGTTTTGTTCACCATGGTTTCCCTTAGTACTCAGCACCTAAGAGCACTAACATATATTGTTTGAGTGACAGATGGAGTAAAAGACCAGGATGCTAGTGATTGTGAAAAAACACAAGGTCAGAAAGAAACACATGACACATCATGTTAAAATAGAGTTTATTAAATCAGTAGACGAGAGAAGGCACAAAAAAAACATGCTAATGACTACAGGGAGGATTTTCAAATAAAGTCAGGAAATGAGCTTTGTTTTCAGTGGAATTCAAGGCAATTTCATGGTCTGGGTCAAACCTCTGCTCAGCAGTCCGTTTCTCCTGAGTCTGTACTCAAGAGGCCAGACTCTAGTTGGAATATAGCAATTAGTTCTTGGAAGATGATATTCCTTATGCTGTTCCCTATCCCAGAGACTTTAAAGTTACTGCAACAGATTAAAAAAGAAATGATTGTCTCTGTCTCCTGCTCCTGGAACAGTTTTTTTCATCCTGTAATTTTCTGAGATGTAGGTGCTAGGTGCCTCTATGGTCTCATTTTTGGTCTTTGACTCTGGTTCCTGACACAGGACTCCTTAATCTTTTGACATTTCCTAGGGAATAGGAATGTCTTTTCCCTTTTTATAAAGTGCCTCTGTGTGCTGGATAGCTTCAGGATGAGGGCCAATCCAGAAAGAAAAGTCTAAGCCATGGTTAAAAGTTTGCAACTTTTAGCATCATTCCTATCATCCAAGGAGAGGAGAGAAGCTTCAGCTTAAGTTAAGTACCAATGACGTCTACCTAGTGACACTTCCGTAAAAATTTCTCAGCGATGAAACTGGACAGCTTTCAGGTTGGTAAGCGCATCCTCTTGCTGAGACTGATATCCAACCTTAGGAGTACGTTGAAGGGCTGTGGGATTTATGGCCAGCTGGTCAGGAAACTGTTGACAACCTGGACTTGTGATGGGTTTTAAGGTGGGAGGGTAGCTTTATGGGACCCAACTCTTATCCTAGAGGGTGTCTACATCCTCAAACATAGATGGTTTCAAAAATAAACTAGATCATAGCACACATAGCTGTTGTTAGAGAATTGGTTGGTGTTCCAGGAAAAAAAACACAACCACTTCCCCCCACACATACACCAATATGGTATTAGGAGTTAAGTGCTATGGAAATGTTGAGTACCATAAGCAAAACTATAAAAGAAATATTTTTTCTTTCATAATATCGATGACCTATGTTCCCAATAGAGTGCTTACCCTTTTCACAATGATTGCTACTCTTACTCCACAGGACAACACAGTTCATTTCCAAATCTCAGTAGTAGACTCACTTCTTACCTGCAGGCATTCTTATTTACTGCTTGTGTTATCCTCAAGAGGACTGTGCAGCCCTTTCTTAGTCTCCCTCCAGTGCTCTGATCAGGCCCTACTGTGGTGTATCCACCAATGCTCCAAGCTGATCGTATTCATGGGCCTGTCTTGGACAGCCAAGTGGGGATTTCTTAAATGCAAAGGCATCCTTGCACATTGAATTAGAAGAATTTGGAGGAGAGTATCAAATTATTAAGAGATGGATATAGATTAGTCAGATTGTATTTGTATGAAAAGGAGTTTGTAGAAATAAGTGGTTAGCCATTCAGCTCAATGCATAGGTGATAGGAAAAATCTTTAGCTACCATGCTGAGCACACGGATACAATGAGGGCCAAATCAAAGTTCCTGGCCTCAAAGAATCTACAAAGAATGCTATTTTGAAAACCAAAATTCTAACAAATAATTATATGCATGGTATAAAACTATATCTATCTTACATTAAATAAGCCAGAATTGACTTAGAAACATAACTTTTATAGAATTAAGTCACATCAGGAAAACTTATACCAGGCATATCACAAACTAACCCTGAGATTTCTATTGGATTTTCAAGAATTATTCTTTAATTAGAGACTGTCACCCACATAATAGTAGCACAGAGTTCACTAATGAACTGATCAGAGTGTAAACAATTAAAAACTGTATGATTTGATAATCTGACCAAAAAACAAAAGCCAAACCATAAAAACTGCCTAACTCAAAATTCAAGTAATGATCTACAATGTTTTCTCAGTTCTCCTGCAATAACATGCATGCACGTTTTGAATACTTTAGCAATGCTCTTCTCATCCCCACACTGAGTCTGGGCTGTAATTAATATTCAGGTTAAATCAGATCATCAATACTGAAGCCCTTGAATATAATTGATAGAATAGCATTAATGTAATGCCCATCCATTTCACAATCTCTGGTCCAGTCGAGGGCACTGAAAGGATAATAGGAATGCTCCTTATGGTGGAAAGGGAGAGAGAAAAATTAGATCATGGAGGGCAAAGAGGGGAAAATAAAGACTGAGAGTTTACCAAATGTGGCACGAAGGTGCTGAGAGGAGGGCCATAGTCACAACCCAAAGTACTGCTTGCCACACTGAGGCACACGTGCACACATGCACGCATACACACACGTACACACACACACACACACACACACACATATAGCCAATAGACTTGCATAAAAATGATGTATGACTTATATAAATGTCTGTAAAAGACATAAAGTCAAGCTGAGGTGTTTGACATAAGGCCAGATGACAAAGAACCCTCACACCACCTCACAGAGTGACCTTAACTTGGCAACTTCATGATGTGCAAGATTCAGCTTGAGTTTGCTGGAACTACAGCTCTCAGGAGCCCAAAGAGCAGAGGTCCTCTGAGAAGGGTACCTGCATGACAGAGTGCCATGGACACCGGCGAATATTAATTGCTAGACCATTTTATACGGCTTTTGGGCAACTTCTCATGAAATTGCATATTAAAAATAAACCTAGAGAGAAATACCTATATAATTTAGATTTTAGTTGCATCATCTTCCAAGAGCTGGTACTTCTGACTCTATTACAGAATGTGCTAGTGGGCAGGACTCATCAATTAGTTCTTACATCTCTCTTCTCTCTTCTCTCTCTCTCTCTCTCTCTCTCTCTCTCTCTCTCTCTCTCTTCTCTCTTCTCTCTCTCTCTCCTCTCTCTTTCTCTCTCTCTCTCTCTCCCTCCCTCCCTCCCTCCCTCCCTCTCTTTCAGACTTTATGTTTGCACTTCTCCTTCTTTAATTAATCTAGTCAAAATTTATCTCCATCACAAGAACTATCTGATTTCTGCTCTTAACCACTCTGGGTTTCTCTGTAGCCAAGATTTGGAGGAAAGGGTCTGGGGTAACTTGCTCTCACACAGGTAGTATATACATCTTCTAAACTCGTCCATACTTTAAATTCAAGGCAAATTCAGATTCTGAGTGAGGGCCAGTAGAAGAAGCAATGGGAAGTTTTCAATCTCTTTCTCAGCCTTTGAAAAGTGCTTTATGTTCTCACTGCTAACACTAAAAATATTCTTAGTGTGTCTTTATATGTGACATTGATCTGATTATTTTCCCTATTTTAAATTTGTATTAAGCCCACAAGGAGAAAAAAAAATATTGATGTAAACCTACAGATGTTAGAAACCTTCCCTTTTGCTAATCCTTTCGATAAAGATCATGCATATAATCACTAATAACATGTAATTCCAAAAAATTATAGTCTGTATAATAATCTGGATAAAGCAGGTTTGGGGTTGTTTTTTTTTCATAAAAATCAATTTTGTAATCCTTCAACTGTTTAAATAAATCAGTATTATGTTAACCTATCCCTTTCTCAATATCTGCAGTAAATGTTTTCATAATTGAAGAAATTAGACTGACAGGCATTTGCACATGCTTACTGGTGAGGAAGACTAAAAATAAATACTTAGAAAATATTGGTTAAAATGAGCATTTCTCTATAAAATTTTGTCACCACTCTCATAGTTTAAATTTTACTTCTATGTTCCTACCACTTACATTTATATAGAGATTTTCATTTGACCTTTACTATAAAGAGAGCTCAGCATCCCTATTTATAAAGAAGTAAAGACATAATCATAGACATTAAGAAATTTACCCAAAGTGATTCAGGCAGAGAGTAGCAGATCTAAACTGAGAAATAAAACTAAAACCCATGTAAACTGATGAAAATCTAGAGCAGTTTTCTACACAGCAATGACAGTGCTAATTGCCTCTCTTTGTCACAGAGAGAAGTTGTAGAAAAAGGTGATGTCTAAAAATTCATTGAGGAAGGAAAAAGGAAAAGAAGATGATTCTACATTTTTCTCTGTCACTATGTTTCATATATATATATATATATATATATATATATATATATATACACACACACACATATATATGTGTGAATATATTTAAATATATATAACTATATATACTATATATATGAATATATATATGTTTGTATATAGTCAAAATGTCTTCTAACATTATCTTTTCCTAGCATAAAAAAATTAATGAACCTACCCTAGAATAGTGTAGAAGACAAAAAAGAAAAAGAGATTACAGTCCAATACAATATGTGTATAATCCTGGGGTAAGTTTCACCAGAAGAATAAAAACCCCAAAGAGGTGAAAAATGAGAAGACTGTCTACAGTGCAATCCATGCTCTGGGCTCTGTTCTATGTTTTTTAAAAGTGGCAAGGGTCACAATGAGACTTCCTCTTCAGAAGCAAAATGTATTATCTGTTCTTTCAGACCTAGGCTTGGGGTAGAAAAGGTAAATAATGGCCTTGTACTTTCCATGAGGTTTCCGCGATTCTCCCCTAAAGCTACTGGTAATGACTCCATGTCAAAAAAAAAAAAAAAAAAAATAGAGGAAACACTTTTTCACCTCCTCTGGAAGTAGTTCTACATTGACTTCAGAGATGTGGTCATGCACCTGGCCAAGTTGGCAGGTGGAATCGGACTGCCCTCCGGCTCTCTGAGGCAAATCAGAGCTTTAATGACCCCAGTATTCAAGAGCCTCTCGTACCTTCCAGATTTTCTATCATTAACATAACAGTAGCATCGTTACAGATTTAGTTTGTTCAAGTTGCAAATACACAAAATTATAATACTGCATACCCTTACGTTAAGGGGCCCAATAGAAATGCAAAATTTTAGTGTCTGAATGAGAATTTTTCCATCTGTTGTGAATTTGTTGTCTTGAGCAAAGTCATCCATCATCATCTGTTCTACAGAAACTTCTCATTCTCTCTGTGATGCCAATGAAATCAATTTATATTTTCTCAATTTTTCACTTAATTGGTTAAAGAATGGCTTTGCCCAAACCTAGATATAGATTCTGGCCACTCCGTTATTCACTATATAAATTTAAGAGCATGACTTCAGATCTCTAAGTCCCAGTATTCTTAGCTGCAAAATGGAAATAATGCTAACAGCCAGTTTGTAGGTTAATTAAAGATGTAATCCATATAAACCACTTTAGTGTCAGGCATATAGCATGTACCCAATAAATAATGTGTGTGTGTGTGTGTGTGTGTGTGTGTGTGTGTGTGTACGTGTGCGCGCATGCATGTGTATGATACTAGTGATGAAATTCAGGAGCATTCTACCTCTTAGCTTACTCCACATTTTGCTTTTTGCTTTTTGGTTTTCGTTTTGTTTTTTGTTTGTTTTGTTTCGGGTAATTTTTTTTGTTGTTGTTGTTTGGTTTTGGTGGTACTGGGGGTGGAACCCAGAGGCTTCTACCTCCGGGCTATACTCCCAGACCCATTTTATATTTTATTTGGAAACAGGGTCTCACTGAGTTGCTGAGAGCCTCACTAAGTAGCTGAGGCTGGCTTCAAACCTGCGCGATCTTCCTGTCTCAGCCTCCCAAGCTCGGGGATTACAAGTGTGTGCCACCATGCCCAGCTTGTTTTGTTTTTGTTTGTTTGTTTGTTTGTTTTTTTATTGGTGCATTATATTCAAACATCATATTGGGGTAAAAAACTTGTGTGTACAAACACATACTCAGGATATCACGAGGTTTCTGAGAGACTTGCTACTTGCTGAGGCTGAACCTGCAATCCTCCCATCTCAGCCTCCCAAGTGCTAAGTTTGTAGGCATATGCTACCATGCCTGGCTAAAAAATTGCTCTTAAGCCAAGTTATTTTTATTATTGATAAATATCTTAAATTTCAGTAGTCATGTTTGGTAAGAGAATCTTATCTATTCTGCAGTTTTTATTTTTCTTTTTGCTATCTCTTGGTTTATTCTGTTTTCTTAACATACACATTTCAATTTCTATTTAAATTGCTTTGAAGAAGAAAAGAACTATTGAAATAATAAATTAAAGTTTCTTTATTATATAGGCTTACTCTTTAATATTAAGGAAACATGGGAGACTCAACACTATCAAGTGTCTTTGTAGTAAGACAAATAATTCATAATTGTTAGTTTAAACACATTTTGTAACATTGAGAGACACCTATAGCATCAGCAGTAAATTTATTTTTGCTAACCATATTTTCCCTGTGAAACACTTGATTTTCAGTCAAGATAATGATTATTGCTCATTTGAGCAGCTAAAGTATCTTTCTCATATTAGCTATCACCAGTTCTGAATTAATTTGTGGGATGATTAGTGGTTCTCTGGAGTCTTCCAAGAGATCGTTCCACTCATCCTGAGATAACTGACAAGAGGGTTTGGAAAAACTGTTTTGCAATAGACTCAGCCTCAGCGGCTCAACTGTGAGGCATGTGGCTGTAGGATAGCTCCGTCTTATGGTTCTATGTGCTATAGTTATATAGAGAGAAAAAGACTCTTTGCATGGGCTAGACATGTGTGCTCAATGTGCTAGCTCTACAGCACTGAACTTGTTTCTATTAATTTAATGTTACTTAAAATGCATTTTTTAGTGGCATGTGCCACACTTCATGTGCAGCTGTTGGTTGTCATACTGGATAGCACAGAGAGTGTTTTCTTCACTGCAGAAAGCTTGACTGGTCAGCCTTGGCCTAGATTTTGGGAGATGACAAAGAGTCAATCCACACTTTGAGAAGAGAATCACATGCCATCCCAGAATACCATGAAATGTAGTCATCACTCACGTAAACATCTCCACATGTGGAAAAGAGATAGATATGATTCATATACAAACTTTCTGGGATGCAAAGGGTAATATCTGGCTATTTTATGTGTATTTTCCATCACATTGATGGGAAGACACTTTCCTAGTTCTACTATGTGTTGGCATACAATGAGGCTCCTCAAAACTCATTGAAATTTATTTCATTTAAAAATGAGTTAAAGTGGCATCTCTCTATTAAACTGCCTCTTTGAATTTTCAGAGTATTTCCCTGAAATGACCTTTTACAGGTTCATAAGATTTTATTCACAATGTTTATTATTAATATCTTGTCATGCTGCTTACTATTAGAGTTACCAAGAGAATCCATGATCTTCAAGACTCTAGAGAATACTGCATTTGAAACCTGCCAAGCAACTGTCCCTCCCCAAATTCTGATGATAAAAGGCATTCTAAAAGAAAGGCTGTATTAAATGTTCAGATGATATTCTGCTCGCCAAGGAGAGCCAGCTGTTTATACTTGGCGGCATACTGCAACAGAATTATCTCATTTGCAAATCTTGGGATCTGGAGCTGCAGATAAATGTTAGCACTATAAACTACCAAATGTGGAAGGAGCTGTATTCTTAGTATTTGGAGGAAGACTTTGTATTTCATATTTGTGCATATGGAGCTTTGAAAACTCAGTCATCAACATGCCATCTGAACAATATGGCACATGAGGTATTTTAATATGGCCAAAGCTGTGTTAAGATATTTCCTTGCATAATGCTAGTCAAACAAATATTTTAACATTCCACTTACATAAAATGTGAATAAGAAAAGTGTTTAGCAGTGAAAACAAAGGTATGTCGCGTTGACTCCATGATAAAATGTGCATTTTCTACCAAATGAGCATTGTAGAAAAAGTCAATGTAATACTTCCTCAGAGAAAAAAGAACTCAGGTCATCAGACAAGGAAGCATGAGGATTCTCTGGTAAATTCACTTGGTTAAAATATTCACCTTTTAGCCTTCATGAAATGTCCATATACAAGGGGAACAAAGCATATTCACAAGATATCTATTTATGAGTCTAAAAATGAGTCTGGATATCAAAATAATTATTGATAATAAATTTAAAATATAAGAATCTCTTTTACCCTAAGCAGATTTTTTTCCAGTTAGGAAAAGAAAGCCCTTCATACATAGGTCAGAAAAAATGATCACTTTCCCTTGAAGGGAAAGAAATTTAGCCATCACTACTGATGAGCAAGCAAAGGAAAATTTGTTCTTTTCCCCTGAGTGAAAGAGAACTCATTCTGGTCCTGTTGATCAATTCAGTCTTTTCACCACAGCCAGAATGATCGTTTAAAAATTCAAATATGATCACATGGAATTTTTAATTAAAACACTACAATGTTTTCCATCATTCCTAGCAGAAAACATGCAAAGCTTTAACCTTTAACATGGCTTATAGAGTACTGCTCCACTGAGCTTTGCTCCCTCTGTACACACTATGACACTACCACAGAGTCGTACAGTCCCCGGTGCACAGAGGCTCTAAATAAATATTGAATGAGTGAATAAACATTCTATTTTTTATTTTTCACAGATGAGAGCATCCACAGAAAAATGATAGAGTGTGCACATTTCACTGGCTACCTTAACTAAAATAAGAACACTTTCCTAGCCTAATTCTCCATTTCCTTCTGATAGTTGGTTTTTCTTTTCTTTTTGTAATAGGGATTGAACCCAGTGGTATTCTACCTCCAAGTTACATTCAGTCCTTTTTATCTATTTATTTATTTTTATTTTGAAACAAGGTCTTGCTAGACTTCTGCCAGCCTCAGCCATAACAATTCTCCCATCTTAGCCTCCTAAGTACTGGTGACATGTGTCACCACACCCGACTGTGTTGCTTTGGTCTTCTTATAGCAAAGAAGATACCTTCAGATAGGGAACGTTTTTCCTCTCAAATGTGTGCATTTATGTAAACTGGTTCCTCTGAACAGGATACTCCCCCCACCCCCCGCTAATCCCTTTTGCTTGGATAAACTCTTAAATTTCTTTTTTACTTTAGAAGTAGATTTTTTTCCCTTTTTTTTTTTTTTTTTTTCTTTAGAAGTAGATTCCTTTGGGAAGGCTTCCCAGACCTTAATCTGCTGTCCAGCCTGACAGTAGATCAACACCTGTGAGCCAGTGCCTTCATCCAGGTTTCTGGGTACTGTCGTTTGTGTATGGAGGAAACCCCACATCGTTAATTTGAATGTAACTGTGTCAACATGGAAATGGAGAGGTGTTAAATGATGATGTCATTGTGAAATTTATTACTTGAATATTGAATCAAGTTGGGGAAAAGTTCTCAGAAATGGACAATGACGAGGTCAGTATTTAGAGCAAGCAAGATGAATGCCCGGGGATTCATTGAGGTAGCAAGAATAGCTTTACATTGCATCACCGTAAATCAAGAACTGCCTTAGGAGGCGACAGTAATAAAACTCACTCATCTTGAGATAAATGCACAAATATTTTTATATAGACATTATCTGATAGAATTTTCTACCATATATATATATATTCCATATATGCATTTATATATATTTCATATGTACATACATATACATATCTCTCTCTCTCTCTCTCTCTCTCTCTCTCTATATATATATATATATATATATATATGAGAGACAGAGAGAGACAGGGAGAAAGAGAGTGTAATTTTGGAAGAGTCCATTTTTCCTTTTAACCTCAATTTCCTCATGAAAACAAGCACAACAGCTTCACTGGTTTATTCAGTTAGGAAGAGGATACCAAAGAACTTAGAACAAAGTAGATTATCAATAATTGGTTGATAAGCTTCTTGGGTACCCTTTGTGATTTCCAAATCAGATCTGCTAATTTGGCTTCTAAGATCCCTTACCTCCCACCCCCACCCCAGTTCTGGCTCTCTAGGAAGAGAGGAGGAGGGAGAAAGTGAAAGAAAAAGGAAACGCATGGCATGAGGGCAGGAAGATTAAAGAATGATCTTTATGCATTTAAGACATCACAGTGACCAAATGGACTGAAAATCAAGCACCTTCCTTTAAGCCATTGGCTGTGGAGAGGGCAACCTTTGAAAGAGCTAATTTGTCAGAGATTAAATCAAATGATGAGATAAAAAGCTCACATTCTTAAAATGGTCAAAATGGTCAATTTCTGAGTTATCTAAAGAGCAAACTCTATGTGGTTAACACAGTATTCTCTTGATTTTTAATACATATACTATTTTAATTAGATAGTAGATAATGCTGTATTTGACTACTTCCAAAGACTAGATGGTGCTCCAATAAGCCATGTGTCCGGCCTTATATACCCCTTTCCCTTGATTCTAAAAGGATTACAGCTCTCTCTGTACCAACAGCATGCTGTGGGGGTCATACTATGGTCATAAAGACCAACATCTGTACCACAAGAAGTGTTGCAACTTCAGGCTGAGCCTCTTTTGAACACGCACTCCTGGAATGCTCCAGCTCAGAAAACTAAGACCACTCTGTGGAATTCCAGTCCTGCAGAGGCCATGGTAGACACTGCCCGCTGAAAGCCTCAGCTGAATCTTTATTCATTCAGCTTATAAATGAGCGATCCTGGAAGTCCAGCTCAATTGAGCCCTATTTGACTGTAGCTCTAGCAACCTTTAACTGTAACTGGGTAAAAGGCACCCCTAGTGAGAAATGCCAGCTGAACCCAATCAATTCACAGAACAGAGCAAAATAATAAATTATTGTTTAAAGATCTTAGGTTGTGGGGTTTTGTTTCCTTCTTCATTTTTTTAATTTAGTAAAAGATAATAGGAGCAGCTGCCTATCAGATCATTTGCCACAAAGTATACAGGGTGCAAATAAAATGAATTTGATTAGTTGAATCATTAATAGAGTTTAATTTCTAAACTGCTATCCAACTGATGTCAAAATTTGGTAGAGATAAGTAATAAAATATATCCATAGTTCCAAGAGTAATACATTTTTAAACTTCTCTAAAATCAAGATTTGTCTTCTAATCAATGAGATTATATAATTTACATTATATTATTTCATCCATAGTAGTCTTTAGAGATCTACCTGGCAACTGATGACATCCTAAATTTGAAATGTAGTTTATTACTAAGATAAATAGTCTGAAAGATTCCCCTTTGGTTCAACTTCTTCAGAATTTCCTAGAGAATCAGTTTAAGTAATCTCTGGTCCTCAATAAATCAAAATATCTTGGAGCGAGGCCCACCCATTTATTTTTATCTAAACATACTTTCTGGGTGATATTTCTTTTTAGAGATTTCTAAAAAATTTTGGTCTAGGGAGCAAATTATCTGGACAAGGTCAGAACATTTACTGACTAGACGCCACTCTGACTCCCTGCTGACATGTGTTCATTAAGTTGTAATTGGCATTATGCTTTCAGCATTCGTAGTCTTAAATTTGATGATTCAGAAGAGAGACATAAATACTCCTATATTTTGTTAAAGGCTTCATAAAATATAATCTCTATTATATTGGTCAATGGCAAACTCATTTCAGAGATTACTGTCATGAACGTTCTTCTCCTGGCTTTATGTTTTTTGATGTTATTGTTATTTCAGTGATCAAACTGCCTACATGTCACCTGTTCTAAACTGTCTCGAATTTGCATGATGCACTAAATCAGCATTGTCTTCAACGTGAAAAGATTTAGATATTATAATGGTCAAAGTCATGCTTGGTATTTACTAAATAAAACATAAAAATCATTTTTTAAATTTAGATGTATAACATACTAAAAATTAGTATAAATCTTTATAGAACATGTTTTCTAACTTATTAAATTTTTCTTTCAGTGTTTGAACTATGCAGGGAAGTATTCTTGTTTTGCAAACCTTGCCTCCAGATATATAAGAAGTGCCTACTTCTTAGGTCTTAAATTATCCTTAGAATTTCAGAAATAGTTGAGTGAATTGTGAAATTAAATCTGACATCTCAGACCCTGATAGTCTTGTCACTAGTTATTTGGAACTTCTTTTTTGTGCACTAACGTGCAGCTTGGAGGAAAATACACCATAAAGGTGCCAGAACCTTTAGCAACCTTGATAGCCAAACCTTCCATTTGGCAAATAATTAAAGCCACTGCAGCAGTATTGCAGTCATGTCTTTCCAGCACATGGATAACATGTTTTTTTTTTTTTTACTTGTGAATTAATGTTTAAATTCTAATTTTGAGAACAAAAATTTTATGATGATCAACATCAGATACTATTTTAACTGTCATAGTAATAAAATCCTACCAAATAAATAAACAAACAAAAACTTAAACATTTAAAATGATCCAGAATGAGATGAACAATGAGAATACTTTATAAGGAAATATTTCAATCTTTTGAATCATAATATTTCAACATGACATAAAGAACAACCAAATAACTCATCCAATCTTAGGAGTTGGACTAGTTTCTAAGTTTAAAATAAAAATGAACTGAGGAATTATAATAGAAATGTATAGAAAATAGTATAGAAATAATAATATTAATTATAAACATATTTATAATAATAATACAAGATAAGATTTATGTACTGAGCAATTACTATATGCCTAGCACTAGCTCAAAAGTAATACTCTAATATATTAATAAATTGCTAAAGGTTTTGTAACTATCAAGTGAGAGAGAGAAAGAGAGAGACAAAGACAGAGACAGGCAGAGACAGAGAACATGCAGGATTATGAACCCTTAGTCTGGTTTACTCTAAAATGTGCACCTCTACCAAAATTTTTGTAAGCACTGTGACTTTTTGTGACTTTGTCAGAAAAACTCCGTCAAAGATAAAATGCATTTTATTAAGATGTAATAAAAACAATGTATTCTGGTTTACACAGAACAATTTATTTTATACATTAGCATTCATTTGGTGAGTAGTTTCATAGTGATCCATGTATGCCCATAATAGCATCCCTATGTTTTACCTATTATGTTAAATAGTCAGGTCTCAATATTGTCAGACAATGTGATCCAACCCACTATAGAAATTAATACACACTTACTATGGCAACTAAAAACCAGAGGCCACTGAACTAGAGAGTAAAACATTGTGTGATTCACATTCAAGTAAATTGGGAATAAAAGAGAAGCAGAACTCCAAGAAAGAGCTTAGATTAGCTGAGAAAACAGTCTATAATATTCAAAGTTCCAGGACTTCAGACTTTCAGCCAATTAACTAGACATATGCGTTACTTTGGTTGACTAAGGGGATACGTAATAGATGAGTGTGGCTTACAAATTATGTTACGTACTAAGGATCTGACTTCTGATCAAGAGAAGGAAAAGCGAAACAAAACCAAAACAAGAGGCTGGGCGTGGTGGCGCACGCTTGTCATCCCCGCTCTTGGGAGGCAGAGACAGGAGGATCGCGCAGGTTCGAAGCCAGCTGCGCACGCTGGCTTAGGAGACCCTGTTTCCAAATAAAAATGTAAAAATAGGTCTGGGAGTGTAGCCCGGAAGTAGAAGGGCATCTAGGAACCCCAGTAACACCAAAAAAAAAAAAAACAAAAAACAAAAAAACAAGAGTCAGGTAAAGCAGAGAAACAAGAGTATTGCTTTTCAAATGCTTGACTGACTCACAAGATAATGTATGCTTCGATTCAAAAAGTCTGATTCAATGAAATATACTCAAGCTAAATTATGGAAAAAACTGCAAAGTTTGCATATAAAAAGATGCACATAAACCTGAAAATGTGAGTTTTTTTCATAATTTAGAATATTTACAAATGTTGGGTTACTGCTATAGTACTTGCCCTAAAAAGTGGCGTCTGCAAAATAATATGTACCAGAGTTTATGTGACTATCACTATGAAACCACAGGTAAACCTCCTTCTATATTAAGCGACCTGTCCTCTTAACAAAGCACTGTGACTGATACAAGTGTAACTAATATTTTTGTCCTTCTTACATAATAGACTTGAATTAATATAGCCCTAGGATATCTTAAGTACATATTTCAGATTTTTATGAGCGATATGATTGTCCCATAAGAATATTACTTTAATTAAAATTGTTTGAGAAACTAGCAAAAGTCTGTGTAAGTGCTCATGTAGTATCCATTAGACATTCAAAAAGGGCATGTATTCAAGAGATTTTATTTTTGTTTGCATATTGAAAAATGCCAAGCCATAGTTTACACTGTATTTTTTATTCTACTCTTCATCAACAAAATAATTTTTAATGGCTCACAGGATATTCCTACTCTTACTATCATTTATGTTGAACTAAGAAATTTCCAAAGATATTCTGGAAACTGATATACTTAACAAAACTTTAATCTTAAAAACTAATATTGAGGAATACAGTCCTGCATGGTAAAATTAATTTATATTATAAGGAACAATTTGTTGCTAAAATAATCTTAAGCAAATGGTCAAGTTAAGTAGTTAGAAAATAATGGTGTTGGAAAAAAATGTTCACTGTTCAAAGTTAGGCTGAAATAAAGTATAAAACTTGAAAACTCTAGTATTGTAGCACTCATGAAAATTGACTGAATTAAGAAATTATATGTTATAAATTTAATTTTATAAAAATTAATTTATTTTGAGAAAATAAATCTTATATAGTTATTAAAAAACAAAGATCCCACTTACACTTTATTTCATCCTGCTTATAAAATTATAGTATAATATCATAACCAAGACAGTGACATCAACACTCAAGACACTGAATATCCCCAACACCACAAATTTCTCATCTTCCATTTCTAATTACACACTCTTGCCTCACACTAAACACTCAATTCCCCATCTCCTTACCTCTAATCAAGCACTTATGCATTCTGTATTTCTATAATTTTATCATTACAAACTAATACATAAATACAATTACCTTTTTTTGATTGGTTGGTTTATTTCACTAACAAAATTTTTTTTGAGGATCTATGCTCTTGGATAGGCAAAATAAATATATCAAAATGGCCATTCTTCCAAAAGTGATCTACAGATTCTGTATAATTCCCATTAAAATGCCAAAGTCATTCTTTAGAGATATAGAAAAACCAGTCCTTAATTTCATTTGGGAAAATAACAACAAAAAAATAGCCAAAATAGTTCTCAGCAAAAAGAATCATGTAGGAGGAATCACAATACCTGACTTCAAACCATACTACAAAGCCCTTGTAATAAAAACAGCATCGTACTGGCACAAAAGCAGACAGATCAGTGAAGCAAAAATAAATCCACACACAGACAATTGATTTTTGACAGAGGGGCCAAAATTATACACTGGAAAAAAATACAGCCTCTTTAACAAATGGTGCTGGCAAGACTGGTTATCCATTATGCAGAAAAAATGGAATAAATCCCACTTTCTCACCCTGCACAAGAGTCAATTCACGATGGATGGAAGACCTAAAAATTAAACAAGAGACCTTGAGGCTACTTAAAAAGATCTTATGACCAAAGATCATAAGACCAACACTTCAATGCATAGACATGTATAAAAACTTCCTTAACAAGACCCAGAGGGCAGAAGAAATTAATATGAGGACCAAGATGTGGTATTGCATTAAGCAATGGAAACTCATATTATCTAGAATAATCTCCCTTTCAGAGAGTTGAGACATAGACCTCACTCACATACACAAAGTACCCTCAGATCTCACCCCGATTAGAGTGTAACAGGGATCATCAGAGCCAAGCATAATGAACACAGAAAATGGACCATCATGTGTAGTTTCATTGATCAGAATAAACCGTCTCTCCTTCAGCTGTTTTTTTAAAGAAACCCTTGTCTAGGAGGCTGTCTCCAACATCTTTATTTATAATTGCACCATGCTTCATCCAATATTTCTAATTCTTCTTTCCTGCATTTTGGTTAATCTGTTTCCCTCACTAGAATGTAGACACCTATGACTCGATATTTTTGTTGGCTGGGCTTCTTGTTTTCTTTTTGACACTTGCAATGAGGTTTGGTAAGAGGTAGACAACTCATTAACTATTAGTTGAATGGAGGAACAAAATTGATTGCATACTTGTCAGATTGCCACAAAAGTTTGTCACATCAACTTAAACACAAAATGGCAGAAGGCAAAAGGGTGTGGATATATTTTTTAAACTTTCAATAATTAAATAATTGAATGACTGAACACAATTTACAAATTCAATGCCCCGCTGGAAAACAGAGGTGCTTTTTTAATAGAAAATGGAGATAGCTGTCTATCATTACATTTTAGAACTATTTATGTGAATCCCCGAAAATAGAAGAGTGACATATGAAAAGAATGTTATAACAATTCAATATTCTGAAAGGATCATCTTTCCCTCAAAATTCACAATGTACAAGAGTACATGTTACAACACTGATTATAAAATCAAAAGAATAACCCAAGTGCTTATCAAAAAAGAACTGGTTTCTTCTTGGACACACGTTTTATAAAGTACTATGAAAACAAATCAAAAGAAGGAGACAAAGTTGTGAGTAAATATTTTTAAAGTACAGTAGGTGAAAACTTAAAATGAAAAAAAGTATTATGAACTTTGTGTATTATTAAGAATAAATGTGCATACTTAAATATACTTTAATAACAATAAAGAATTATGAGAAAAATATTTTTAAAACATGTTAATCATGTTTCTCTCTGAAGTGTGATATCAGGTGAAGGCACACTTTTATTTTCTGTTGTTTTTATTTTATTTTCGTTGTTGTTGTTGTTGTTGCTGTTCTTGTACTGGGGGTGGAACCCAGGGGCTTTTCGACCTCCAAGCTATACTCCTAGACCTATTTTATACTTTATTTGGAAATACGGTCTCAGTAAGTTGCTGAGAGCCTCACTAAATCTGAGGCTGGCTTCGAACTTGTAAGATCCTCTTGTCTCAGCCTCCCAAGCGCTGGGATTATAAGTGTGTGCCACCACGCCTGGCACTTTCTTTTTTAACACAATGAGTACTTAACACTTAAGTACTCATTGTTTCCAACGTGCATTCATTATTTTATGATTAAAAACTAGGTTACAATAAATAAATAAAATGTGCATATGCTCTGACACAGCAATTTTCTTTCTAGTAATTTATTCTAAAGAAATGATTAAGGGTGTGCATAAAGATTTATGTATATAATGTTCAATGCAGTATTGTTTATTACAATAAAAATGGAAAATAGCCAATCTTGCAATATAAGGGTGTAGTTTAATAAATTACAGAACATCTCTTTTATGAATACCATTTATTCACTAAAATGATGAAGTGGAAGTTTTCTGTGAAATTATGTATTATCCCGTATTAGCAAGTCTTAAGAAGGGAGAGAATAGTTGCAAACTAGTATATATTACGGGTTCACATTTTGATTAAGTATATGGACATTGTTACAGATGTCTATATATTTGATTTGTAACTCGTTTTCTATTTAGTCAGTTTATGGATGCTTTTTATGTTCTTTGTGTATTTCTATATTGTTTAAAATCTGCAATAATGTGAATTACTTTTAGAGACAAAATGTGTGTTACAAAAAAATGAACATCATATTTACAAACATGAAAATTTTTCTTCCATGCAAAAATAAAAAAGTACTGAGTTTTAATTTAAAGGTTAGAGATATTATGCTTCTGTCCCAGATTTTTATTAGTAATGCCAAAAAGAGTAATTTGAACATTGAAACAGAGGTGGAACAACTGCATTCAAATGCTTGACAAGATATAGTTAAATAAAATCAAATTCATTGAGGAAGTACTGAACAATCGAGTCTAATTTCACATTTACTCAAGAATGATTTTGGAAACAATTCATTCTATTTATTATATTACTTCATTTGATTTAAAAATAAAAATAATCATAATGATTACAATTTGTCAAGTGCCAACTATAGTGTATTGGAGTTAGAATGTCCCCCTATCCCTCACAGAAACAAGATGGCCAGGTTGGGACTGAAGTGTAGTTGTTAAAGAGGGGTTCCTGTAGGTGGGGCCCTGGGATGATGTGAAGTCTTTCCTCCTGCCCTCTCTTTCTGATTCTGGCTGCCATGATGAGAGAATGGTCTGTCTATCTTTATCTCTCCCTCCCTCTCCATCTCTCTCTCCCTTCGTCTACCATTCCCTAAACTTTGCATATGCTACCTGACCTAACATGGACTGAATCTTTAAATATCCAAAACCTGTGAGCAAATCAATCTTTCTCCCTCTAAGTTGTGTGGGGTCAGTCCTTTAGGAATTGGGAAGTGAGAATATTGTCCAGGGTACCAACTATATGATGTTTATATATCTCATTCATTACTCTACAATTAACTTTTAAACATAAGCTCTTTGGGTGAAATTTTGTGGATATTGAATTGGAATATTATAAAGACTAAAAACTTTGCTTAAGTATATGTAGCTAATCAACAGTTTGGCTGAAATATAACCATGTTTTATTTTTTATGTCAACTTAATATACTATTATTGTCCCATCCTGCCAAGATATTTTACTTCTTGTTTTAACTTTGATCTTGAGATGTGCTCGAATTCAAGAACACTTAGAGGGATGAATGAAAATAATAGGTATGTATCATAAAAAGTGGGATTTTGAGCTCAGGACAATTACAGAGGAAAGGTTTCAACAGTGAAAAGTCATTTAGGCAAAGGTCCCCGTACTTGAAGAAGGCATTAGTACCAAGAAAGTATTCAGAGTGGTGAACAGTAGTCAAAGTCCCAGCAGAGACTCAAGTGTGCATCAGGACAGAAGACTAGAGCAAGCTAACTTGTCATCAGCAGCAGGGAAAAATGAGGAAGGGACTTGCCTGTAGGGTGGCTTCATTCACTAACTAAATATCAATGCAAATCCTCTTCCCTCAAAAACCATCAGAATTATGAGAGAACTATCCAGAGGCCGTAAAGCTAGCCAAGCATATGTGACAATATAAAGCAATATTTGTTTCCTTAAGAACATTAAATACCATAAAATTTTATTAGTTTGTAATGTAAATAAAATTACATCACAATCTGATGATCTCTGACCCAGTTAAGTTTAGCAAATCTTTTTTCAAAAATATGTTTAATAATGTTGAATTCACAAAATTTCCCATCACTTTGGTATCCCTTAGATTCTTCTGTAGATTTTTTTCTCCTTAGTAACTGTGACTATTTGAATTTTTCATTTAAATTAATATCAAATATGTCTTTTCTTTTACCAGTGTAATTATTCAATTCTTGCGTTTAACTGAGAAATACCTTTCATTTCTTTCTATTTTATTCCCTCTGTTTTTCCCCAGCACTGTCTCTTTGCTCTTTTGAATCAGATTTCCGGAAATGATCAAAAAAGAATCATCAGTATCCTAAAATTGAGAAGGGAAAAATACAACACTGAATTAGCAATGATAACTCTGAACCATGCAATCCTATGTAGGCAGAAAAGAGGGGACAATAACCATGTTATATCTAATTACTGTGAAGTGCTAACCTACAGCAAGCATTCCTTCAAGTACTAACAGACACATGTATTTTGAAGTCATGGATGCAGTTCAGATTTAAACCCCTGGGATAGGATGGAAGCATCAACCCCATATAAACAGAAGTAACAGTCCATGGCTGCAGCCTGAAAACTTAGCAAAGAAGGCTGAACACAAAGAGCTAGTAAAACAGGAGAAAAGCTAAGAAGAGAGTGGATCAAGTAAAATGTTTTGGGTTAAAATAAGATGAGAAGTCAAAGTTGGTGTTTGGATTTAACAATGTAGAAGTTACTGGTAAATATGATTAAGTATTTTCAGTAGTCACGTAGGGGAGAGGAAGAGAGCAGAGGATTCCAAAGAGAATGGAAGAAGCATTACTAAGAAGCACTTTGAAAGGATTTAACTAGATCACAAGAGTGGTACAGGGGTGTTTTCTCTTAGTAAGAGCTCAAACATCTGTTCATCAAAAGGAATGGGGGCAATAATGACAAATACACGGGTATAGATGGAATAGGCAGGTAGCTATCCTGCTGGATAGTCTCTTCTGACACCTTCTGCTTTCTCAGTGAATTACAAGGTAAAACCGTGAGGATGATGGAGAAAGTTTAGAAAGAACTGAGAAAAAAGAGAATCTGAAAAGTTACTTGGAAAGAGTGGAAAGGGATTTGGGAAATATGGTAGTCTTGCTAGGGAAGTTCTGGGGGGCTCTGAGATAGATTATTATGAATTGAAACTGAGACGTGTATATTCATGGAATGAGGGCAAATACAGAGAAAGAAGAGTAATACTTAGCCATTGCTACTGTCCAGCCAGGAGAGTAGCACAGATTAAGAGATGAGAGAGTAGTTGGTGTGTGTCAACCAGAGAGAGAGAGAGAGAGAGAGAGAGAGAGAGAGAGAGAGAGAGAGAGAGAGGGGGAGGGAGGGAGGGAGGGAGGGAGGGAGGGAGGGAGGGAGGGAGGGAGAGAGAGAGAGAATGAGAATGAATGAGTGTGTGAGTTACTGGGACTTGAACGGAGGACACTCTACCTCTGAGTTACACCTTGCCCTAGTTTACTTGTTATTTTGAAACAAGATCTCACTAAATGTATGGTTTCTTGGCCTGTGATCCTCCTGTCTCCCACTTCCATATCCTGGAATTACAGGCACATGCTGCTGCGCCCAGGTAAAAGAATAATTGTTATGATTGACCTTGGGATTAAAGCTGATTAAGGAGGAAAAGATACAAGGGTAAAGGACAGTGGAATTTAGTGGGTAAATGGATTAAACATTTTATCAGAGAAAAAGCCTAGAATTGTGTGAAATGGCATGCCATAGAGTAAGCTAAAAAAGCAGTCACACAGTGAGACAAAAATATATTTTATTGTGATTTTATTACAAATCAGTGAAAACAATGAAATAAGGTTAACATTTCTTGCAGTGGATGGACCTACACACACACACACACACACACACACAGCTGTTTTTTATAATACTTGTATGAGAGTGATTATCAAATTAATAAGGCATCCCTTTTGCTACCTCTCTGAATATTTTAGAAGTTTGACAAAATGATCCGAGAGGATTCAAGTACCTGAGCTATAGCATCAGACATTTGCAATTACATAAATAACCAAGTAACCAGAACACTGAGGTGTCTTTTTGTATCTGTCTCAGTTTGGGTATAATCCAAGGAAGGTTTCTCTACAGGTGAAGTGCATTTTGTTAATCTGACATTTAAATGGAATTTAAATTTTTCTTTCCTATCGCACTGTGTTTCAATCTGGCTGGTTGGTTCAGTTACTTTGAAGATGTGTTCATTGGTTATACATCGCAGCTTTGTAATTAATTAGGATACAGGTTCTCTGAAGTTCATCTTCTTTGTAAAGTGACTATAAGGAGGATCAATCTACAAATGGTAAAGACCACTTGTAGAAAAATGTGAGAAATTCCAAGCTCATTGCAGTTCTGTATGCCAAACCTTTTGATGTGTTTAGTTCTTTTTTTTTTTTTTTTTTTGAGGTACTGGGGATAGAATCCAGGGACATTCTATCTCCAAGCAACACCCCCAGCTCTATTTCTTATTCTTTATTTTAAAACAGGATCTCACTGAGTTACAAAGTACCTCACTCAGTAGCTGAGGCTATGTGTGAACTGTGATCCTCCTTGTCTCAGCCTCCCAAACACTGGGACTACAAGCGTGCACCACCATGACTAGCTAATTTGCCTAGTTCTTAATTAAAGGATGTTTCAACTTTCACACTGGCCTATCTTGGGCAGATAGGGTGAAATACATAAATACTTTGGCTACTTATGTCACCATGATTATATCTAAGTTTACAAGATGTATGCATGAAAGAGATGAAAATCTTATATATGTAACCATTTAAATGTTCGTAAAGTTGACAGTCTGTGGATCAAAATAATGAAGTAGTCTTCCTTTCAAATTTAGCCGCTTTGAGTCACCCAAAAAGAATAAGGAAATCCTAGAAATCAGTATTTCCAGGTAGCCAGCAGTCTGCCAACCTAAGACTAATAATTACTTGACAATGTACTTTAGAGTCTTGGCCATTCTGTGCATGAGCAGGACCACTGGGTATTAATTATATCCTTTCTTGCATAATATGGTACATCTCCTGAAAAACCCCAACATCAGCCTCATAGGACAACTAACGAGAGCCATTTAGTTGCTAATTGCAGATTATCAATATTGCCTTCTTTTGTATTCAGTAGGCTGCCTCCTCCTGTTCTCACTTATCCTCTGTCAAACAAAACTGTCTAGTCTAAGTAACATAAATCAATAATCATAAGGGCTTAAAGACAAACCAAATGTGAAATCCAGCTACATTATTTTTTCAGGACTGATCGACTCATACAACTGAGTCTCCTCTTAACAGATCTTGGATGCCTCGATCTATAACAATAAATTAATCAGGATTGAGATGCATAGATGAGAAAATGATACGGTTTGTTGGTCCCATGTTATAAACCATAAAACTGGAAAATGACAGAGTAAAAATAATAGCATATTTTCTATGACTATTTATTGACCAGCCTACTATGCACAAACACAGGATACCTGGTGTGGAAGCTTTCATAAGGAAAGTAAAGTACATATCAGTGCCTATTATGCAAGAAGAAAATGATGCTAACTAATAAATAGAAGCAAGAAAATTGTGGAAAGTTTCCTAAAGGGAATTTAAAGTACTAGTAGTGTGAGGAAAGACTGGGAAGGAGAAGAGACAGGTGGGAACCCTGGATGCAGGGAATATAGAGGACGTTCTGAACAATGGTAATATAAGATTCACTGTGGCAGGACTAGGAGATGTAGACAATGTCAAGAAATCAAAGTGGATGGGTAGACTGTAGGAACAGAGAAACCAGTGGTTCTCAAAGTGTCGTCCAGAAGCTTTTGGGTCCCTGGGATTATCTGAGGGTGTCTGCAAAGACAACAGTCTTTGCAATATTGACAGTAAGATGCCATTAATTTATTAATCCATGTCATGTGCTGTTTTAGCAGATTGAATTCAGAGAAGATATAAGGTAACCACTGTTTTCTACAATGCCAGACATTAAAGAGATTATACAAGAATTGGGCTTTTCATCTCATTTTTGTGTTTGAGGGGACAGAGTTATATTTTTCAAAAACATTATTGCTCCTAACATGTACATGTACTTACATGTAATACATTTATTAAAAGTATTACTTGTAATACTTTTAGTGTTGTAAAAATATTGCATTAAATTTCATCGGGTGCTATGTACATGTGTATTTCTACCTTATTAAACCTCAATATGGTATATGGTTACAATGCAGCAATAAACTATATTAAAAATAAAATTAAATGTAAAACATTTAATATGGTAATTATGACTTATATGTTATTTATCTATGGTTTTTATGATAATATGTCATTTATCTTAACAAAAGCATTTTAGGATCGTCAGTGGTTTCAAGGAACAAAATTATGTAACTTACAGAGAAATGGAAATGGATGGAACTGGAGAACATTACACTGAGTGAAATTAGTCAGTCACAAAAATTAAGAAATCGAATGCTCTCCCTAATATACAGAAGCTAGGGAGAAATGTGTCACAGGAGGAACTCTAGATGAAAAAGGAGATTCTATAAGTGAGCAAATAAGGCGACCTAACTGAGGTGATGGGAGGGGAAAGAGGGACATTCTCTAACGTACATGATGTACATTCACAAACATATCAAAGGCAATCACTAAGCCAAACATGAGAAGGAGGGAGGGGGAGAGAATGGGGTCGGAATTGGGGAGGGGCTAAATGAGGGATGTGTGCATGTATGCCTCTACCATCTTGCACCCTATTAAGATGTATGACTACAATGCACCAATAAAACAAATTTTTTAAAGAAATGGCAATCAGTCAATAAATCAGCAAAATTATTAAAAAATGAAAGGTTCTTATGCCAAGCATTTGAGAAGTACTGGTATAAATTGAATTATCTGGGCTTTTCCCTAAGGAAACAGAGGAAGAAAAGTGGTCATTGGAATTTATTGGAAATAAACATTGTCAAGGTTTTGAACTGGGCTGCATTTATCACCTACATTTCACTAAAAGTAGATTTTATAAGTTTAGTCTCTAAATTCAGCCACTTAGCTTCCGTAAACAATGTTGCTTCTGTGTCAGGGAGCACTCAGCTTTTGTTAGGCGTGTTCTTTGTCCTGGCTGGAACGTCTTCACCTTCTTCCTCACTCCCATGTTGCCCTATTCTGCCCAGGCGACCCCATCTTGAGCTGGGCCTCATCTCCTGCATCACTGTCAGTCTGTCCCCAGGCTCCTCTGGACCACAGTGAAGGAGGCTTCAGGAAGTGACTTCCTTCTCACACCTATAACCCCTCCACACACACCCAGAAATGGATGGCATCACCATTGAATAAAGATCAGTGGGGAGCACAGAATTAACATTTCTATCTTTTTAGCCCTCAAGTAGAAAGTTACAAGGCTTGGATATAGTGACATCTCATAAGTCATTGTTAACTTCCAGAATCTTCTCTGGCAACCTTTCACAAGGTACCTTTTCACAACCTCCTAACCCATTCTTGTTTGAGTTTTTCTTCATCCTGGTTTTACCCCCACTCTGCCCCTCGCTTCTATTTCCTGAGATGACATTTACGCACCAAGTGCCCACAAATAACACTTCTTCAGTCAGCCTCTGTTGTGTGGGAAACCCAAGCCAACATCGCAGTCGACCAAACTTTTGGCCTAAACATCTAAATATTTTCCTACCACAGTAGTCAATCTGTTTTCTGTTAGTGAAAATGAAATCAATGCCATGGAAGGGTATATTTGTAGAATGAAAATATGAATATGAAATACAGAGCCAGGCATGGTGGTGCAGGCTTGTAATCCCAGAACCTGGGAGACTGAGACAGGTCTGAAGACAACCTCAGCAATTTAGTGAGACACTATTTTCAAATAAGAAATGAAATCAGGCTAAGGGTATAGCTCAGAGGTAGAATGCCCCGGATAGTTCGATCTCTAGTATCCCTAGTACCACTATATGCATTCAGTACCACTATATTATATAGATAGATGATAGATGACAGATATGAAATGCATTTTTGACCAAGTAATGCTCTCAAGTATATTTTTGCCTCCATGTTTTAAATGAATACCCAGTAATGTTAAGAATAGAGTAGCTCAGCTATAAAATGAAACCACTGGCCAAACTAAGCCTCTACTACATACTAATACTACTAATAACAATGAGCAAAAAAATTTTAATGAACCAAAAAAGTAAAATATTTTAAACTTTAGAGGTATTTCATGGTCCATATAAGCCAAGCACAGAAAGATACATGCTACATGATCTCCTTCATGTGGGATCTAAACTAGCTGATTCCAAATAACAGTAGAATGGTGGCTGCCAGAATCCGGGCAGAATCATCTTCACAAATAAATGTGTGAAGAATAACGCTCAATAATCTAAGTTAACATTTGCTAATAATTTTAATACATTTTTGTACCAGACAGAAACATTTTTTCCTATGCATTCAATTTCATTCCATTTCCATTAATACCATGTAAAGACATCTCATAGGTCGTTGGTGACTTCTTGTAATCTCCTTGTTAGAAATTCTTCTTCTAAATATTTTCCACTTGGGGTTTTATCCTCACACGAGAGTGCTGCTCATTCTTTGAGAAATAAACCTTTCTTGGTTGTTATTAATACACTGGAGACTATGACCCTCTTATCCAACACATCCTGCTTAGCAATTATTAAATAACTATGGAGGGGAGTCAGATGCTTACCTCATATGTATTTTTGGACTTGTGGTCAAGACTGACATAATTTTAAATATAATCACAGTTTCCCTAAAGAGTTATTCTATTCGCTGCTCTCTTTAAGCATCCTGTGCTTGAAATATGTCACTATATGAAACATAATAGAAAATTAGTTTCAATTTTGTCATCTCTAATTATCTGTGAATGTCAACTTCCTTAAAATATTCTTTCTGTTTAAGTCCAGATTTTGTAGATATGCTGGTAACTTTCAAACCATGAGAAATAATTCAAATAACATCCCCTCTGAAAGCTTCTTTGCGCACATCTACAGTACTAACCCAGGTCGATTTAAGCTCTTCTGGACTCCTCTTTGACATATTAAATGGCACCATATTTTATTAGGCATGCTGATTTATGTTTGCTGGTAACAAAATGATTAAAGGGCAGACACCATGCCATTGTGTATGTTCGATGTAGAGCCCAGGATCAAACAAATAAAAGAAAATGTGAAATATATGAATGGAGAAAAGGATTTATCAACCCATTAATGAACGATGACATGAATAAAAGAGAAAAACTAATGTAGAAGTGAAACAAATGAGGTCAATAGTGTCCCAGAGTCAAAAGTCCAGAAAAACAGTGAAAATATCCAGAGCGATGAAAGGAAGCTTTCCTATTTTTCTTTATTTCTGGTTTCCATTTCAATCTTGAAGTTGTTTCTGATTTAGTGGAAATAGAGAGATTTTTTCACTGAGCTAATTTTTCTATTTGAATGCACTTTCTGGCTTTAATTAAATACCCTCCCCAAGCTTGTCTCTCTGCCTTCTCCTTCCTTCCTCTCAAAAGTGGAGCGGCGAGATCTCAACTCCCAGACTTCACAAAGATTTCACAGCTCTATTTTTAATGCTTAACAGTCGAGTCAGAGTCGGAGACACACGCACATTAAGAAATTTTTTTAAAGTCTTATTATTATTAATTTCAACAAACTGTTATAGAAAAAAGAATTGTTCAGATCAGAATCATGCTAATTAATTTTACATAATCAGTGATTTGCCATCACCGCAGCTTTGCCTGATTCTGCCACTCGTCCTGTGCTGCTGGATGCCAAATCCACACATTTCTGCTTTTACACATTGGACAGTAGTGTACTCAACTCTAGACGCCAAGACATGTGAGCATGTAGACGATAACGAGAATTATAGTTTTCCGGTGATCACCACTGCTGTTTAGGCGTGGTGCGAAGTTTTGTTAGCTAATCTCTCTTTTGTTTTCCCATTGATTCTGTCTCCTGTTAAAGTCAGTTACTTTTTGCATTATTTACAAGGGGTGAGGTAAACAGTTACCCCTGACACCTTTGCTTCATTTCATGATTTGTGTGTGTGTGTGTGTGTGTGTGTGTGTGTGGTACTGGGGATGAAACCCAGGAGCCTTCTACCTCTGGGTTACATTCACAGCCCTATTTTATACTTTATTTGGAAACAGGGTCTCACTAAGTTGCCAAGAGCCTCACTGAGTAGTTAAGGCTGGCTTCGAACCTGTGCACGATCCTCCTGTCTCAGCCTCCCAAGTAAAGGGATTACAAGCATGTGCCACCACGCCAGGCTTGGTATATTTTTTTCCGGAACTATTCCACCCTCTTGAAGCTTTTGAAATCATCAATCTTCATGTGTGCATGTCACTTGGAGAGCTTGCTTGACAGTTCCGATGGCCCATTATTGGAGTTTAAATTCCACTTTTGGAAGATCTCATCTGACATTTCAGACTGATTACACTACCTTGAAAGCTAGCGTTCCACAGGGCTCTGTCTTTGATCTGAGGTCATCATTAGTTAATGCAATGATCCACAGCCTCCCCCCGGTGTGAATGTGAACTCCAGAAACTTCTGAAGTATCATTCATTCTGGCCATTTCTTCATTAGTAAATCTGTTAGACAGTTTGGGAACAGTGTGTATCTATAGAAACTCTTCCAATATAATTTCATGAATTATTAAGGTGAATAGCAATTAGAAATTGAAGTTGTATTTGATTAAGTATAAATAAAAAGTTATGATTAAACTAAAGCTTCCTTTTTATAAAAATTGGAAGGAAGGAGAGAAATGCCAACTAAGAGAGTTCCTAGTATCTCTCTCTGTCTCTGTCTCTCTCTCTTTTTCTTTTTACTTATACTAAACAAAAATTTCAGTACTGCATTAAATCAAGACAAGGTATGACTATAATTAGTCTACTCTAGTCATTTATAGGCTTACTTTGCTTTTAGCTAATCTTCTGTAAAGAATATATTTTAAAATGTAAAAAAAAATTAGGCAAATGGTCATTTTTAACAGTGTATACTCAAAGAGTATTTCTGTAAAAAAAAAAAATTGTGCTCCAATATATGGAAAAGATCAAGTGGTTCACAAAAATTATTTACACAATTAATAATAGTATATGGCAATAAACATATTGTTATATAAGTGTTATATATTAATAGTGTAAGTTATTAAGAAATATGTTTTATATTTTTATTTTTAGGTAAAAATTATAGTCTAAATTGCATTTTAGTACTTGGCCATATAGAAATAATTGTTCCCTCATTGTATTTTTTCACTGTGAAACTCTGAATACTCAGAGAAATTTCATTTAAATAAATAGAAATTAATAGGGTTTGTTGTTTTTTGTTTTTTGCATGTTTTTTTTTCTTGTTGTTAACTACTAGACAGGTACTTTTTTGTGTACTAGAGATGGAACCCAGGGGTCATCTACCCCCAGGCTACACCCCCAGAATTATTTTATATTTTATTTGGAAACAGGGTCTCACTGCTGATGCTGGCTTTGAACCTGCACGATCCTCTCTTTTCAGGTTCCCAAGTACCGGGATTACAAGCGTGTGCCACACCCAGCTGAGACAGGTACTTTTACTGGCAATCACCCCGCATTATGAGGTGTTACTCATTTAAATGACTACTAACAGTTTTTCAAGTTGTTTTTGCCTTTTTTTTCATATTTTTAAATTCAGTTACGTCCCTCCAGAGAAACCTACCAGGAAGTAGCCAAAATCTCAAAGTTATACTCTGATTCACTCATTGAGGTAACCTACCATAAACATTATACACTCTAATATACACCAAAAAGATGTCCCCATCCAATATGTTTTGAGCATACGACATATGAAGAATCATGATTTCTAAGTAAGCATGATCAGGAATGTGCCTGAACTTTGCTGGGCAAATACATGTAAGTTTTTTTTCAGCAAGAACCTCTGGCTTTTCTTGTCCAAGAAGACACACTCCTTGAACAAAAGTTATCCCTAGTGCTCTTACTTGTACTTGTAGTTTATTACATTATTACATTATTATTGTAGTTTATTACATTATTATTTATTTATCTTTGTTACCTGTGATGAACCTATCTTTGATCTTTTATCTCTTAGCCATGCTTATTAGCATTGTGTTCACCAAGGAGTTGGGCTGATTCAGCAACAGGATGCTTTCAAAGTACCTACCTCATCCCCGTAACATCATTGGCTCTCTTATGGTGCTCTCTTTTAGGTACTAGAAATCTCTTGTTTATTCTTTCCAGTCTTTTGAAATCACAACATACCTCTGACATTTCTTCCATATATGATTCAAACCATTCATTATCATTATTCTATCCACAAATCTAAAATGATGTGCATGATTCCCTTTATAAGGATTTCTCCTATTCACAAGTGACCACTGCATTTTATCTCTAGCTGGACAACTTCTCTCTCTTCTTTCTCTTTCTCTCTTTCTCTCTCTCTCTCTCTCTCTCTCTCTCTCTCTCTCTCTCTCTCTCTCTCTCTCTCTCTCTCTCTCTCTCTCTCTCTCTCTCTCTCTCTCTCTCATTATCTTAAGCCTCAGTCAAAACTGCCCTTTGTATCTTTGGACATATTTACACTATGAATTTTACGTTATTTCTCTACATCTTCCCATTTGGGGTCAGAGATGTTTTTCAGAGAACAAAATAAACAGCGGAGAGTGGCAGCACAAACGTAATGCATCTGAGTATTTTCTCTGCTCAGTATCCAAGAGTCTCTTTGGCTGTATTTACAGCATGGTGCACAAATGTTCTCTGGCCAAAGGACATCATTGGCCTGATACACGTGCTAGCTTTCTTGGACTGAAAAAGTGTGACAACATTTAACATATGCATAAGATGTGTGTGTCATACACAAAGACACGTTCTGTATTCATTCTATATGTATGCAAGGTACTACAATAAATACATATGTAAAATAATATGTTTTATTAATATGTTGCACAGAAATATAGACAACCACAGAGGTATAATTTGAAGTTAATCTAGTTGTGTGTGTAACACCCAACAAATTTGCAGAACTCCAAGGAATTAGAAGGGTAAGAAAACAGCACATGTGTTTCTTTCCTTCTGTTCTCAAATATAATTTTTATGTGCTAATTAACTACTGGGGGACTATATTTTCCTTCTGTTTCCTTTTGATCTACTGAGCTGAGAGGATATTTACAGAAATATATTGATATCAACAGAATCCCATTACATAAAAACAATATGCGTGACCACATGAGATTGCTTTAAAAGGATTTTATGTCCGTCATCTTGTATTTGGCTTTATGTTATAAAATCCCCCTTACAAAATTCAGTCAATAATTTGAATTATATAAACACCAATAGGTATCATAACGATGATGTACATTTCTAATTCAATTAAATTCATGGGAAATAAATAAGGTTTGGTTATTTGCAAAATTTAATGGAATAAGAACTTCTTCACCAAGGTAGAAAGTGATATTCTCCTGAAATAATCAAGTATTCTTTTTGTTTTCTCTTATTTACCTCTGATGAAGACGCATCATTCTATATTAGATCCAAATTCCAATATTACCTTCTAAATATTTAAAACCCCTCTTTATCTTCTAAACAAGATAAACGTGTCTGGCGTCCATTGAAGTTCCATTTTACCTTCTTTCTGACGTGTTCTTTGTGGGAATTCCTTTTTTCACCAACACAGGGTAGACAGGTGAGCTGGTATTTAGGTATCAAAGACCCCATTGCCCTTGACCATGCTGAGGTTAACAATTGCAGAAATGCCAAGGCGATAGAGTTCTCTCTGAAATTATGCTTCAGCGGTTGGGAAAAGAGGAGCCTCGGTGTAAAGACAATGAAAGCGTGAAGCTTGCTCTAACCACTGCCCTTCCTGGCCACGACACAAGAGGACACCACCTGGGAAGAAAATCAACTCTGTGGACAGTTGCAGAAACAATAACCAGGGGGAGGAGGATCGGTATGACCCCAGATGCTGTGCAGCCTAAGTCAGGTTCTTTCTTTGGATCAACTTCCTCTTCTCCCTCACCTAGTTATGTGAAATGACATATTTCCGTCTGATCTCTGTAGCTTGGGTGGATTTTGCATTCCTTGCAATTGAAAACTTGTGACTAAATGCACATGCACATTTAGCACTAGACATTCTAGACATACAGAATGGCACCTCTTGGACGTGTTGGAAGTGAACTTCTCAAAGGAGAAATGTTCTTAAATTGAAGGAGAAGGGAAATAATCTGATGCGCTGTTAGGCAAACATTGTGGTTTTTTTTGAAAAGCATATAATACTGCTTTTCTGTTATATCTCAACCCTTGACTGTGATGCTAAGTAGGAGATTGAACCAGATTTCAGTCCCAGGTTTTTAAAGTTGACCTAAGTCCACTCTATAGATGACTCTTCACCACAACTCGTTGCTTATTACAAACTCAACTTAATGAATAAATTATTGGCAAAAAATCCTCATATGTAGCAGCCCGATCCTCCTTTTGCAGTTGATAAAAAAAAAAAAAAAACTACCCACTAAATTAGTTGTTGTTTGGAATTCTTAGAGGTGTGGATTTACATTTGAAAGTGACCTTACTATCAGAACAATCACTTACAACTCCCGTCCACAGACTGAAGGTTAGGTGTTGGATCCAGAAAACATATGATAATTGTAAAATATCTTTGGGAAAATGCATCATAACCCTTTCTCCAAAAAATTCATCATCAATGAGTGGAAGGAAAGGAAATCTCAGAACATAAGAAAAAGATACAATTCCGATATCTCTGTGGTATAATTTAAAGTCAGGAGTTGTGATGCTACTTGAATAGTTCTTCTTGCCAAAAATTTCTTTGGCTATTTTGGGTATTTTATTTCTTTGTATGAAGTTTAGGGCTGATTTTCTAGGTCTGTGAAGAATGATATTGGTGTTTTGATAGAAATTGCACTGATTCTGTAGATCACCTTTGGTAGACTGGCCATTTGGATAATATTTATTCTGCCTATCCAAAAGCAAGGAAGATCTTTCCATCTTCTGCAATCTTCAGTTTCTTTCTTTTGTGTTTTATAATTTTCATTGTAAGGCCTTTTACCTCCTTGGTTAGGTTTATTCCTAGGTATTGTATTTGCTTTGAGGTTACTGTGAGTATAATTGTTTTCTAGATTTCTTTTTATTCCAAGTTATAGCTCCACTATTCACAGCATTAACCAGGATTATTCCCCAATTAAATTGTACAACTTGTGTTACATAGGCAAGAACAATGTGTGGAGGTAAATTTTTACTGGAATTCTACCATTGCGAATTTCATTTTAAATATCATTCTGCTTAAGTTTTCTTAGTAAAAACATCTTTACAGAAGTTAAGCAGGAAGATAATCTCAAATTTTATTTTTTATTATTATATAGGAAATAAAAATCACCAAATTGGTTTCTTGCTGAAAAAAAATCTGGAAGTGATGGAAACTATCTTCTGTTAGATGGAAAACATAAGAGAGCTCAGTTTGAATGTAAACATATCTAACCCTCATTTCATAGATCAAGAATTGGGTAAGTATCTATATCTTGAAAATAGAATATTTGACTCTAATGGGTAAATAAATAAGGCCTCATGCCAACAAAAAAACGGTCTAGAAAATTATTAAAGAACTGAGTTACAAAGGAAAAAAACAACAACCCCAAATTCTTTAGTATAATTGTGTTCTGAGGACTCAACCCACATTATAGTTCTTAACACTTACTGCCAGCTTAAAACACTTCTACCTTCCAGCACCTGCAGTTCTTAGCTGAGGGCTTCCTCTGGCCAGTGTAGCTGTGGCGGCCGCTGAGTTCAGGGCAGGCAGCCAGAAGTTCTGCAGAATTAATGTCCCCAAGCCAGCACCCTCAAGCTGTGACTGAGATGTTGGTGTATACATACTCTAACAAATGCCTTACTCTTTAGGTGGAAAAATTAGGAGCTGTGAATTCTGTATTTCATTCTCCTACTTCCTCAGAAAGATTATGACCCAATCACCTATAGTGATATCTTGATTATTAATATACCATTTTATCTCCTTTTCCTTATCTAGATTTGGCACTTTTGTGTTATTGTTTCCTAGAATTAGCTCCTAGCTAACCAGGCAATCCCAGTTCCTAGTCCCTGAACCATCTTCTTTGAGATCCCCAACTCACCTACTCATGTTAATTATTATCTTTGTTCTCATTCCATTTATGATAGAATGAAGGTGGCCACAAAATATTTGATATTCATGACATGAAAAGGTGGGATATATGATTGCTTGGAATCTGAGTCTAATTATTCATTATCATTATTATTTTATCTGAGCAATATTTGTTTACATAAGTCACAATTTTTTGTTTCTTTGTTTGCAAATTTTGTTGACATCTTAGTTCTTCTCTCTAGACAATTTCTGTTCTTCCATAGTATAGAACTAATTAATATATATATTTGGTAAGAATTTATTTGCACTCAGAAAATACTTTGTTTGTTTATTTCTAGAATACTTTATTTCACCATAATTTCCTTAGTAAATGTTATAATGGACAAAAAATTTAGCTAATGACTTAATATCAAATTGTTACTTATAATTTCTCAGTATTTTAATTCACCTTTTTCTCATCTATTTTTGGTGTTAGTAAATTTTCTAAGTTTTATTTTTGTAAGTTATATGCATAATTGCTTTTAAACAATAGACCATTTCTTGAATGTTCTGTATTTTTCTAAAGTGTGTCTAGACATAGATTTCTTTTTATTCATTCTTCTGGGATTCACCAAGCTTTCTTCAACCAAGAACATTTGCAGAAATTATATCTTTCATCTTGTCTTTTTGTTCCTGTTGTTACACTTTCCTGTCCGTCAGCAAGAATTGTTCTTATTCTTCCATGCTCCCCAACACAACTTTCCTGTTACTATCTTCATTGGTTCATTTCAAAATTTGTTAAGCTCTGATTATTTTTATAACATCATGTTTCTAAGTTGCTGAGAGCCTGGCCTGGAACCTGTGATCCTTCTGATTCAGTCTCCCAAGTACTAGGATTACAGGTATGTGCCACCACACATGGCCAGCAGGTATTTCTGAGAGTTATAAATATTTGGAGACTAGTAGTGGGCATATATCGGCACTTTATTATAGACATTTCCATTGTTTATAACATAGTCTTCAATTAAATTTCCTTGTGTTGTATTTTTCATTTTTTCAGTAATAAAATGTTCTGAATATTTCTCTACTACATGCACACCAGGACGTGCACACTGGGTAGTGACAGCTCCTTCACGACTACTAACATGTCAGTTGACAAGTGTTTTCCTGCATTTGTTCTGCTTTAACCCAAATGACATGATTAGTTGGTTTGTAAAGCTCTTAAAAATGGTATAGCAAAATTTTTTATTATTAACGTTGAAATTTGGAATACTGAATTTTTCTTTCTCTTAAATTCAAATTAAGAAGATGATTTTTCATCCATTTTGGTAAAAATTATATTGCCATGAAGCTCACTATTTAAATAATACCTTAAAAAATCATTGTGTTAGGCCGGGCGTGGTGGCACGGCACACGCTTGTAATCCCCACTCTCGGGAGGCGGAGACAGGAGGATTGCGCAGGTTCGAAGCCAGCCATGCTGGCTTAAGAGACCCTGCTTCCAAATTTTAAAAAATTTATAAAAATAGGTCTGGGAATGTAGCCCATAGGTAAAAGGGCTTCCAGAAGCCCCAGTATCACAAAAAAAATAAAATAAAATAAATGAAATAAATAAAATAAAATCATTGTGTTAAGTTGGTAAATGAATTGTGAAACCTCCATGGCACTCTTGACCGAAGGTAGCATGGGACTTGGCAAAACTGATTATCAGTTTAACAAATCTCATTAAAATCAACTTCTTTGAAATTCCTGTATGCTATTTTATTTTATTGCTTCCTTCATTAAATAATTACATGCTCAAAAGTTTTGTTCTGAGAACAAACAAATTCAGTCTTCATTTTAATGCAAGTCCTAATCTTTGTTTATATTTATGACTTTATCTTGTGATATTTATGACCAAATCTTATTACTCCCTTCATGCTTCAGTGAGTGACTTTTAAGCTATTGATTCTTTTCTGTGAATTGGGGATACAACAAAGCAATATTCTAGTTACAATAAAAATGTAAATTTAACAAATTTAATTAATAAAATGCAATTTATATGAAAATACCTTTGTCAAGACAAATTAGTCCTTGTTAAATGAATGTTAGCCTAGACTAACAGTCCAACACAGTACTTGTAGTCCATTATTAAAAACTTGATAATTATTATGGGTGTAATGGAATCTCTGTGAAAATAAGTTAATCTCATATTTCAAATGAATGAAAGATAGGTGAACAAAAGGTTTCATCTTTTCATACTCATGGAAAATTGTCAAATCCTCACTGGTTAATTGATAGTCTACCAGGAACTTCACTTTAAGAAGATAATTCAAGACAATGGGGCTCCTTCTGCAGAGAAGAGACACACCTTCCATGATTAAAAAGTAGTCCAGACACTATAGGAAAGGTTCAAATGGGAGATAATGGGAACAAGGTTTAGGGCAGAGGAAATGATTACACAGACAGAAGTAATGCAGAGAAAATGGTACGTAGAAATTGGATGCAGAGCCATTTTGGTATAAAGATCCAGCATTCCACTGTGTACCTATAGTATTTCTTTACCTGTTTCAATTACACAACTATGGCTTGTAGTCTAATAAAACAGGAAAATAGCACATCACCTCTATGCCACCTTATAAAATGATTAGAGAAATATTACCACCGTATTCACCAGACTGATTAAGTTTGGGACTCACGCGGAACACTCTTCTTTTGGCTTCTACAACACCCTATGTCCATACTTCCTATGCCTGAATATTTCACTGAGTCCCAGACTCTAGAGTCCACTGCCTGTTTAGCAATAACATTTTTATTTCTGATGATGGTCTAGAAGTTTAACTTCTGATTTGTAGTCATAGCTCTTGTTTTTCTATCCTCCCTTATCTGAGTAAATGCAACCATCACTAACCCATTGCACAAGTCTTTCTCTTTCTTTTTATTAAATATTCTTTTGTTGGTGTATTATAGTCTCACATTATAATGTAAATTGTGTTCATAGTGAGATACATGTACACAGAACTTGATGGGCTTTCCCCGGGCTTCCTTCCTATCCCCTTCTTCCCTATATGGAGTACTGAGTTCAATATTTGTATTCACATAAAGCCAATGGTAAAAATTACTTCATTGATCCTCACTCCTCTCCTCTCCTTCCCCTAGACCACCTCCCTGGCTCTACTGAAGTTTTTCTGCCATTATCTGTCATCAAAGCCTGTCAACACCAACTCTAAAATAGACCTCAAACTTACCTGTATTGTGACTATGCTACTCCAAGCCACCTCTATCAGTCAGGCTGCTTCAAAATCCTCTTAGCTTCTTTGTTAATGTGTAAGTCTATTTCTCTTGTAACCCAGGATCATTTTATTGCTACTAGTTTTGCTAGAATGAACACTGAGGAAGGAGGGAGTAGTGGGGTGAAGTGAAGAAGAAGAAGTTAACCAAAACTGTGAGCATGGATATTTGTGTCGTCCTGAACCTCACTGTGATGTATAATTCAGCCTGTAATCCAGGATTTAGGAGGCACTGGGGTGTAGCTTGGAAGTATAGTGCCCTTAATTCCCAGTACTAAAAAAAAAATAAAATAAAACAGAATGTATAGTGATGTCTGAGACCAGGATATCACAAATGCCAAGCAACATGAGCACATTGAAACAGTGGACAAAGTAAACATAGATTACGTTCCTAAGTAGGGCACTGCTTGGTAGAAAACTTGTGGAACAAGGATTTCAATATATCTTTAAGAGAAAAAAAAAACTTGAACATGTTTGTAAATGAAGGAAAAATTATCTGAGAAGTGAAGAATTAATGAGATAGGAATTAAAACATGAAGCCCGGCAAATTCACCACTATGTGATTAGTCCAATCCGTGTGTTCAACTGAGTTGCAACCACCTGTTCACTCATCCTGAGCAGCCATACTCTGCACTTGCTTTAATACAGAGGGGTGAGTAGCTAACAGGAAATTACAACAAAAGAATTACAAAGCACATTTTGACATAGTTTTGTTTGAATAACAGTAAGATGATACAGTCCCAAGACAGAACCAGTGTGATAATTAGCACCTCGATTTCTCCTCAAATGTGTCCCAGTTTGGAAAAAAATAAGTTGATATTTGTATAGCATTATAATAGAATAATAGAGTAATATGTAAATACATTTTATTACATAAACATGTTTAAAAGAAAAAACATGATTCATAGTCATCCTATAGAAGACATATAAAATAGTAATACATAATTGTTTTTTGTTTGTTTGTTTGCTTGTACCTCTGAACTATACTCCCACCCTATATTTTAATTTTGAAACATGGTCTTCTTAAGTTGCTAAGAGTCTCTGAGGCTGTCTTGAATCTTCCATCATCCTGTTTCAGTACTGGGACTACAGGTGTGTGCCCCACTATGTCGGGCTTCTGTGTACAACATTTTAATAATAATTTGTAGTACATCGAAAATACAAGATCACAACTCAACCATGCTCAGTGATTAATAACCAAGAAGAAAATGGGCATCAGAATTTACCCCCATCTGTGACTGTGAGATTAAGTATTATGGGATAAAGTACTGTCCAAGTGCATTGAGTAGAATGTTCCAGGCACGGCTGTAAGCTGTTAAGGTGTGTTAACTCATTTAATCCTTGCTGCAAGCCTAGAGGAGAAGTTCTTAACATTCCTGCTTAGAAGATAAACTAGGAGGTTGAGAAATTAATTAACTTGACTAAGGTAAAAGCAGCAAATGGTAGGACTTACTACCAAAAGCAGCAGACACTTTGTAGAACTTTAAAGTATTCATGAGAGGAGAAGTAAAATGAAAGCCATGACTGGGTCTTAGTGGATGAATGAAGCCAGTGGGAGGTGACCCCTAAGAGAGGCAGAAAAAGACAAGAGATGAACCCAAGGGCAAAACATGCCTTCAATAGAAGAAAGGGGCTGATTGAGTGGGCAGATAAAAGGCTGTGGTCAGAGAGAGGGATTTCAAAGTTAGAGCCCATGTATATAAAATCCTGATAAATACTGACAGCCCTGGGGAGTGGCCACATGAGAGTCTGGAAGACATTGGTAAAGCTCAGGAAAAAGATAGAAATTTAAAAAGTCAGTAAATTTCAAACCAGTAAGCTAACTGGCAAAAGTATTTATAGAGTAAGAATTACCTTAAACATACAAGATTAATCTCTTCTTCCCTTTAATTCCAATTCATCTTCTGTTTTTGTGCTCAGGTATTAATTTGCCTTTCTTTACCTCTGGGAGTTGCAGTAGTTAAGCAGTAGGATTCTTTTCTATTTTCTGATCTTTAGTATATTTCCTTTAATTTTAAGTAAGAATAAGTTTATTGTTCCTATGTGGTTTCTACGTTTGATAACAACTTGCTATTTTATGGCAGAAATAGAGTAGCCTGGGAATAAAATTTTTCATGTTTTCAAAGGGTAATCTCAAGACTTTCTCTTTCTGGTCCTGGGTCAAATCTCCAATATCCACATTTCTTTGAGTACTTGTCCTGAAAGATTTCAAAGAATAAAAGTGTAAAAGAGAAATGTGGTCAAAGTAAGCGTCTCTTCTTTTTAAAGTATATAAAATATGTAAGCATAAGAAAAGTCCCATAACTGAATATTGTGTGATGAACACAAAGCTACCTGTGTTCGTTATAAAATCATGAAAAACTATATAAGTATTCCTGCCAATCCACAACACTGTATAGACACTAAGATAGAAAAGAAAAACTGTAACAAGACAATAAAATATGTGTGCTCCAACATAAAAAATAAAATAAAAAATTGTGATGTAACATATATTAAGATATACTTAAAGAGAAAGGAAAGAAACAACTAACCAAAATTTTTGAAAAAATTAACCAAAGGGAAGAAGAAGAAAACTAACTGAAAGTTTTCTTTTCCCAAAAGGGAAAATTAAAAAAAAAAAAAAAACTTACCAAAAGGTTTTGGTGAGCTTACTGATAGGATTTTTCTTTGAGAATTTTGGTATTAAATATTTAACAATAATGAGTATTAATGACAATATAGATGTATTAACATCTCAAGAGAGAAGATAAATGGCACTTTTGGGAAATATAATTTTGGCAAAGTTTTCATCCACATTAAAAAACACATGTTACAAATTCACACACACACACACACACACACACACACACAATACATGCTCAGTAATATCAGAATTCTTTTGATTCTAAAACTAAGTGTTGAAGAGAAAAGTTTAAAAAATAAAAATTGGATGTACAACAAATGTACCTTCCCTTGATGATACTAAATAGCTATTAATGTGCTCTGAATAATTTTGTCTAATTACCAATTGGAATGTTAGAAATGTAGTTTGAACATATTATAAATATAAAAATAGATTTATGCTTTCATTAGCTCAAAAAGTAAATGTTCTGTAGTGGCCAAGAGACTGCAGAATCCATGTGAGTCCTCAAATAAAAACAAGTCTCCACTGACCTAATTATGCAAAGAGAGAATTATCTCTACTTTTATTCAAAAATTGATTATTTCTTTCAGATATCATTCAATAGAAACGAATTTCACAACTTAAAAGGGAAACTCATTTAATCAATTCATATTGTTTGTCCCTCTATTTTCCAATAATTGCTACATTTTTAACACCAAAGGATAATTACCAAGTCTGCTTTTAAAAGACTTTTTGTCACATATTAAAACAGGATTATATTTACATATAATGATGAACAGTTTTGAAGTAGGACAGAAACGGGGATAAACTCATGCCACCAATATCGAACTGCCTCATGAAGAAGCAGAACTTTGACACTTAGAAGATTTAGAAAAGTATACTTGACAATGTTAATTTCAGCTGCCTGAAACACATATGCAACACCATTATCTGTTAGTAGTAAATGGATGTCAATAAAAAATCCCATCCGATAGTAACTCACTTCACCAACCCCTCCCATTAGACTAACTTACAATTAATTAAAAACTGACTCATACTGTTTATTCCACTAAAATCATACCTGTTTCATTTTTTAAAAATTGTAAGGGCTATTTAGCTATGGATCCATATATAATCAAATAACCTTATTCCTTTTTAACGTGCCTCCATTGGTGCATTATAATCTTGCATCATAATGTAAATAATGTTGACAGTAACATACATGCACACAGCACTTGGTGCATCCCTACCTCCCCCTTTATCTCCTTTCCAATACAAAGTACTAAGACTTTGGTGTATTCACCTATGTACACATAGTGGATGGTAGTTTCCATTAATGAACCTCAGTCTTTCCTTTCTCCTTCCCTTATACCACCTCTCTGCCTCCACTGAGTTTCCTTCTTTGTTATCAGAAGTCTCTCTGCTATCTCAATTTTTTCCTAGCTTGTGCATATTACAGAAAACATAGGACCCTTCACTTTCTGGGACTGGCTGATCTCACTTAACATAATGTTCTCCAGGTCCTTCCATTTTCTTGCAAAGGACATCAGATTGCTCTTCCTTATTGCTGAGAATTTTATTGTGTGTATTTCCCATAATTTTGTAATCCATTCATCTGTTGATGGAGACCTGAGTTGGTTCCATAATTTGGCTCTTGTGAATTGTACTGCTATAAACACGGAGATGCATGTATTACTGTATTTCTCTAGTTTTAACGTCTTTGGAATGATACCCAGAAGTGGTACATCCAGATCATATGGTAGATCCATTTCCAGTTTTCTAAGGAATCACAGCACCAATCTCCATAGTAGTTGAATTAATTTGAAATTCTACCAACAGTGTAGAAGAGTTCCTATTTCCCCACATCCTCACCAGCACTTGTTATTTGACTTCTTTATGCTTGCCACTCTGATTGGGGTTAGATGGAATCTCTGTGTAGTTTTGATTTGCATCTCCCTAATGGCTAATCATGTTAAACATTTTTCATGTGTCTATTGTCCATTTGTATCTCTTATTTTGTGAAATGTCTATTCAATTCAGTTGCCCATTTTTTGATTGGGTTATGGTTTTAATGTACAATCTTTTAAGTTCTTTGTATATTTTAGATATTAGTCTCCTCTCAGAGGGATAGCTGGAAAAGATATTCTATCATTCCATGGACTTTCTCCTTAGACTCTTGATGGTTTCCTTTGATGTGAAATTTTTAATTTAACACCATCACACTTATTCTTACAAGTTAGATTTATTGATAAAGACAACTGAAGTCACTTAAGAAAGATCTTATAATAAAGAGAAAATTCTAAAAATGGAGTACTAAGATTAAATATTGACTAAATATTATCATTGAGTAATAAATATCATTGAGTTATATATTCCTAACTCTCTTTACTTAAATATCTCTACTTCTACTAGTAGAAAAGTTTCATGTCTACATGGACTTTTTGTTTGTTAGCCAGCAAAACTGTCTAGTTTCCTATAGTTCGGGGGACACCCGCAAATACTATAGACATTTTCTTAACCTTGCTTGAAGTTTTAAGATTGCTTTTCAGACAATTGCAAAATACCTATCACATTTCATACTGGAACCTATTTACAAAACAGTAGTGTATTTTCACAATACCCTTCAGAGGTCAGGAAATGACTTTTCAAGAGAAAATTCACCCAAAATGATGTTTTCTCTAAGCTATAGTAAGCACTTTCTTTGGAGGATTTTTTTTTCCTTCCAGTGTTAATTCTGAACATATTTTAATTTGTTTCTGGCAATATTAATCACACTTAACCTGTAAGTGGTTAATATAGAGAATACAAAAAGGTAGAAAAAAATGGGCTTTCAAAATCTATTTTATTCATTCCATGGTATATATTTCTGTCATCCTATAACACTAGTCAATGCCAAAGTCTAAATTTGACTCTAAAAGAAAATCTTCAAAAAAATCTGAATTAGTCCCTTACTATTGTTATTATTCTCAATCTCCTTGCCTTTCTCTCTTCTTCTCCAACATGAGCATACTTTCATAATAAGTGCATTAATACAGAAACAGAAAAGCTCTTGTTTTCTTGAAACTTTTAAAATATTTAAAAGTTATTGAGACAGCAGCTAAGATGGCTGAACGAAAGAACTCTGGGTACGACTCTGCCACTAAGTTGGACGGAATTTCCTAATAGCAGTTAATACACTCAAAGTCATAATTTCAAAAATCAGAAAATAACTAGAGAAAAATAGACATTGATTGAGTTACCCAAAACCTCCACTGTTGCTTTTTTCTCATATCTGGTTGTGTTTCCATCAAATCTAGTGGTTTATAATCTCCTCTCTTTATTTATAGCTATTCTTTGGTGGGTTATGGCCAATGATTTAAAGAAAGAAAATCAGAATATATTGGTCTGTTTCTCAAGTTTCTGCTTTCAATCATTTCGTCCATCTCAGCTGTCCTGGGCTCTGTGTATAGCAGTTGAGAATGATTTAAGTAACTCAGAATGTTTTAAATAGGAAGGAGAATGATTATGTCGAATGACAAGGAGATTCTCAGCAGGAAAGACTCTAGGCTCTACAAACTAAAACTTTAGCTCAGCTTTGCTGTAAATCTTTTAACAATTTCTGGGTTGGTTTCATTTGCAATACATCTAGGAACTACATCTAGACATGACATGTCTGGCATTCAAAAAAAGCCATTCTTTCTATTCATCCCCCTTCTCCCTCATTCTTCTTCCCCTCTTCCCCACCTTTCTCCAAAGAAAGCATCCCCAGAAAGTCCAGGCTGACTTTCCTTTATGTCTCATTAGCTAGAATTAGCTGTCACATGTCTCTCCTACTAAGATCATTGACAACTCCTTGCCCAGGGAGAAGACCTCCTTTCCTCTTTAGATAATGCGATGATCAAAATAGGATTTCATTAGTGGGGACACACAGAAATGAGAAGGCCATTCAGGAAGAAATTCTTGAAGTTGTACCTGTTTGGATAGCAAAAATCAAAGACACAGAATAAGGAAGAAGTAGGTAGGAGAGATGGAAATCAAAGAAAGGTCCTGAACTGCGATGTAAGTATGGTCTGGATGAAGAAACGGTAACCAGAGGAGGAGGGGGAATCATTTGGGAACTATCTAGGTGGTAAAGTTAGGAGAATTTTCTAGTGTATTATAAAAGATCATCTTTCCCCTACACATGGCCCAACTCAACTTTCTGAGACTGGTTCTCTTATAAAATTATTTTCAAAGACCATCTAAATTTTTAAAAATATAGATTATCATGGGAAAGGTCACAAATGAGTTAATTTCTTCTCCCTAATCTGAACATTTCAGAATTGAGAGCAACTAAAAAGTGACCAGCATAGTAATTGCAAATACCAGAGATAATTGATTCAAAATATGAGAGCCACTTAGCATGAACAGCCTTCAAGAGAAAAAACTCAAAGCAGCAACTGTGAAAGCAAATTGTCCACTTCGAAAAGTTCTCTTGTATCATTCTAAATCATTCATTTCTTTAGAAAAAACCTTCAACTGGCATTGTGAAAAGATTCATGTCTTTTAAATACCTAGTGTGCGGCTTTAAATAGTTATACATAGGAATAATTTTGTGAAGTTCAAAATAATTATATATGACTCCCCATAATTAAAATAAAATTGTGAAATTTAAAAAGACAATTAAAGCCAGAATAAAATGATCTGTGTTAAAAATCATAAAATCATCATTGTTCTAATTATTAGCACAATCCATTTTTAATCTATGACATTTATAAAGCAAGAGATTTTACTTATCCAGGCTTATTAGCATAATAATCATCGTGCTTTACATGACTTTAACAATAAATTACTTCTCTTATATTTAAGTTTTTCTCAGACAAACAGAATTAAATGTGTGTTGAACTTAAAGGTTAAAGCCCCTTCATTAATTCTGTTATTGTTTTTCATAAGCCAAATTCTCCATTTGGATACCTCTTGACTTTGTACCATTGACTCTAATCATTTTCTAGTAATGAACTCCGGTCTGACATGAGATGATGCCTTCAGGCATTTTTACTTGTAAGGAACCTCAACCTTTAACCCCTTTTACTTAATTTGCATAATCACTGGGTAAATCTTACTACATTTGGATATGTCTGTGTTTCTCTGCACTAAACTTCCATTTTACTACCTTGGAATTATCTCTTTCTTGATTTTCTTTTTCTCTCCATTTTCTCTTTTCATTTGCACTGCAGGCCTGCACTGGGGCCCTTCAGGTTTCTCCCTAGAACTTGGCCTTCTAGCTTTACTTGATTGGTCATTACTCAGAACAGACTTTTCATGAGTTTGATGGTGCCCAGAAGCAGATCCATCATCAACCCACATTTTAGATCGTCGCACACATGACAAAGCTTCCAGAATTATCTTCAAACAGAAGCTTCCGCAATCTGCGCAATCCTAATCTCTACACACTCTAGATTGTAACTCTGAGAATGGAAAAGGAACTCTCCTTTCTATCTAACTTACGTATTCCCAACAGTAGGTTTCCAGTTGTTATACACAAATTAATTGGAAGCCCTATCATAATGACACTTATGCGATTTCAAACTGCACATTATGTGAGGATAGGCACCATAGAGTTGTCTCTCTCTCCCTTTTGCTTTGTTTTTAAGAGTAGCCTTACTCCTCTGACAGGCCAATGGACAGCCTATTCTTCCCGTAACTATTCTCCTTTTTCTTTTAATCTTCCTTACAGGTTCTACTGGTGTTCTCCAGTGATTCATATTCTTCATCTGAGATTAAAAAAAAAATCTCAATAAATGAAATAAAACTAAATTAAATTATAGCACTCCTTTTTGGAGTGGTGGAATTTAACTGACACCCCATTGTTGCCAGTTACTTCTTGAGACTCTCCTCCCCAAGCTTGGGTCACACCCAGAGTCAGAATCACCTGGCCCCAGTTGCATCAGTACCCTCTGACCTTTCTGCTATAGATCAAGTATTAATATATCACATTCACCTGCCCACAACCTATATTTACTCTAGTCACACTCTGAAAAGAAATATTTGTTCTCAGCCATGTATTTTCATGCCTACTTTGAAAACACTGTGACTCATCATATCTTCAAAATAATCTAAACTCCGTTCAAAAATCCTACATCTATTATTTGGCTTCTATCACCATTGGTCTCTTTTTTTTCCACTTTTAAAATTATTTTAATTGACATGTAAAACATTAAATTTTTATGAAGGGCCATATATTATGTAATGTTAAATCAAAGTTACATGTGTGTCTGCTCAAAGGTTAACTGCTTTTTATGGTGAAAGCAGTCAAATTCCTTTTTCCTAGCTCTTTTAAATATGCTGTATATTTTTGTTATCTATAGACACGCTACTATCTCTGACCTTTATCAACAACCCTTCTAGTCTCAACTTCTATGGGATTTACTATTTAAAATCTTTCACATATGAGAAAAATCATTCAGCACTAGTCTTTATGTATCTGGATTATTTCACTTAACACAATTGTTTATAATTCGTCAATGCTGTCGTAAATAACAGCATCCTATTTGTGTGTGTGTGTGTGTGTGTGTGTATTGTACTAACACTAGTCCTTTGTGTGTATGTACAGTATTTCTCATCCATTCAACAGGTGATGGAAACATAGACTGCTTCTATTTCTTGTTGTTGTGAATGGGGCTATAAAGGAAGTACAGATGTTTCTTTGACATGCTAATTTTAATTCCATTGAAATTTTACCCAAAAGTGAGATTACTGGATAACATAATGAATTTTATTTTCATTTTTTTAGAAACCTTCATACTGTTTTCTATGATGGTTTTACATTCCCACCAGCCGTGTTCAAGAGTTTCCTTTTCTCCATATTCTTGACAATACCTACCTTTTTTCTTTCTGGTAGTACCCATTCTTACTGGAGTAAGTTGATATTTTGTACTTTTGATTTATATTTCACTGATAATTGATAACGTTGATCAGATTTCATCTACTATTGGCTACTTGTATGTCTTCAATTTCTGTTATTTTTTTTAACCCTTAAACCTGCTGCCTGCAATGCGGTCTGGAGAAGTCCTAGAAGTTAGTTTTCTTTTGATTCTTCTAAAATGTTTTCTTCAAGATTTTTGCCTATCTATTTCTGATTTTCATTTCTATTTTAGTTTAAATATTACTTCTCTAGAATACTCTTCCTGGCCACTCTGTTTAAAACATAACCACATTTATTACCTAACATATCATCTTTTTATTCACTTTAGATGATTTGCACTAACTTTCAAAATTACCTACTGTCATATTAGAACATATTTAGACAGCAATGCACTAATAAAATCAGACAATTCTATCCAAAAACATTTATCAGATGCAGAAAGCCAGTGGAAGTAGTGTTGTTGTTGTTGTTGTTGTTGTTGTTGTTGTTGTTGTTGTTATTACTGGAGATTGAACCCAGGGGCATTCTATCTCCAAACTACTATCAATAAAATGCAAACTTCATGAAATCCAAAACCACTCTTTATTCATTGTTGAAACCTTGGTATTTCACACACTTGGTGGTCCATAGCAGAATTTCATTAAGATTTGATAATACATAAGTAGATGCGTATGTATGAATTATGTTAATGAATGTAATTTATATTTGTGAGCCAAAGTATGATAAATCTCAATCCCCAAAACTATGTAATGGAGAACTCTAGGAAGTGAGAATGCTCCAAAATCTGCTTGGAATAACATCCCAATGAAAATCTGGAATGGCATACTTTTTAAAGCTACAGTGTCTACATTTTAAATATTCTAAAAATAGCTTGTTCATTTTCTACATTTTAGTGCCTTTTAAGTCCAAATAAAATAGAGGGATTAGAATTAAAAGTACCTGGGTTTCTAGGCAATTGACAAAGGCAATTTTATAGGCTATAAACTTCTTGAGACTATGAGCTCCTTGAGGGCATGTCTGATCAAATCTCTGAAACTCTAATGTGGTGCCTACCAAATTGTGTGTGTGTGTGTGTGTGTGTGTGTGTGTGTGTGTGTGTGAACACACAGTAGTAAGTTTTCAAATGGTAATAAAAAATAGCTAATGCAAATTCACTTTGGGGTCTAAACTTATTTCTGAGTGCTCGAATTAACAGAATATATATATATAATTTTAGCTTTATTGAAGTCCGGTGTTTCAGAAATAAGGAGTGCAGGTCACTTTTAAGACAGCTAACTACAGGCACAGTCATGCTGTTCTCTCCAAGGAAACAGTTTAAGTGATAATGTGCAATTCAGTCAATGGCCTGATTATTTCTTAAGGGAAGACCCACCTAAAGATTTCTCTCAGCAGTTAGAAATACTTGAGAAACCTGAGAAAACCAAGTCTACAAAGAAGTAAATATAATGAGAGACTCTGGGAGTATTTATGTGGCATCAGGAATTTTTAAGTGAGAAAAGATAAAATTACTTTTAGGAAAACTAGGTGCTGCTTAACATTTACATATCATCATTATAGCAGATATTTTAATTTATGATTAATAACCTTTTTGGATTCCAACATAGATTCAGAAATGTTAAACCTCTTTTTTTTAATTTTATAGAAGAATCTTGTGAAGCCTTTAAGTCAGCATATTGCATATTTTTCTATCTTATGAAATTGTTGGTGAACTTACAGGGACTAATAAGTCTTTCAGATAACTTGTTTCTTAGAAAATAGGTTCTAGAACAATGTTCTTTAAGAGTTGGAGTACCACAACCTTTAAACAGAAAACATCTCTCAGTGTGATTTCTACTAAAGCAAACTGACGATGCATTTAGATAATATTTAGACAATAATGCACTAATAAAATCAGACAATTCTATCCAAAAACATTCATCAGATGCAGAAAGCCAGTGAAAGTATCCTTGTTGTTATTGTTGTTGTTATTACTGGAGATTGAACCCAGGGGCATTCTATCTCCAAACTACGCCTCAGTCCTATTTTTATTTATTTCTTTTATAATTTGAAATGGATCTTATTAAGTTGCTACCGGTCTCACTAAATTGCTGAAGCGGGCCTCAAACTTGTGATCCATCTACCTCAGCCTCCCATGTACTGGGATTATAGACATGTACACCACACCCAGCTTAGATAAGGGTATTGAAGACAGTGATGAAGAGGTCTGAAGACTCTCTTTAAGAAGGACAATGGCCCTCAGATGAGTGCATCTCCCTCCTGAAAGGAAAAAGGAACAATATCTATTTTTCAGCTACTTTTCTTCATTTCTCAATGATTCATCTCCCTAAGTACTAAAGCTTGAGCATTTTCAGGTTGTCACATGTGGACACGAAGAATGTAAGTCAGAGATTTGGTTGAACTTGTATGAACATATTTGGGTCCACAGATCTGATCATTGAACAGTACCTCATATCTATGGAGGAGACAGATAAGGCCAGGAGGTTCCATAGCACTGTAAAAAAAAAAAATCACCAGAATCCTTTCTAAGAAAACTATGGATGCCCTTGAAGTTGAACTACTAAAAAAAAAAAATTCTTCAACGTAAAGATGTGTGTCTGTGTGCATACAAATAACAACACTCTATTAAGAATACTGATTGTTTTTTTCTATTATGATCTTAGAAAGAATATTATGGTATAATACTCTTTCAAGTAAAGTAATAAAAGTACTTCTCAGAATTGGACAGAATTTCCAGTGACAGCCAAATGACATCCAGTTCTTTACAGACACACAGAAAGATAGCTGTCCGATAAGATCAAACATTGTTAACATCATTTTAAAAGCAATATATATGGCTGCAGAATATTTTGTGTGCCCAGCCCCATTATTCTACATTTTTACTTCAGAAATATGGGATAGGATGGGACCTCACCAAAAGAGATCTTGGGCATTTTTGAATGTATTGCTGTGAATTTCATTATGATGTAAAATTCTAATGCACCAATTAAAAGAAAGGAATAAAGTAAAAATCCTGATAGATTATGACAACAAAAGTTACTCTGCATTTTAAAGAAATAAAACTCTATGCCATAATCAAGTTGGGCTTTTATAACAAAACACTCTAAAGTGGGTAAATTATTATTTTTTATTTTCTTATTTATATATTTATTTATTTTGTGGAAATGGAAATAAAACTTAGAGACATTGTACCTCCGGGCTACCCCCCAGCCTATTTTTTATTCTTTATTTTGAAGTGGGGTCTCACTAAGTTGCAGAGGGCCTCACTAAGTAGCTGAGGCTGTCTGTGAACCACGACCCTCCTGACTCAGACTCCCAGATGCTGGGATTACAAGCATGTGCCACTACTCCCGGCTTTTTTTTTTTAATTTTATTAGTGTGGTGTGTGTGTGTGTGTGTGTGTTGTGTGTGTGTAGTATCCTGGCACTTGACCCCAAGAGCATTCTACCTCTGAGCTTGCTTGCTTGCTTGCTTGCTTGCTTTCTTTCTTTCTTTCTTTCTTTCTTTCTTCCTTTCTTTCTCTTCTTCCTCTTCTTTTTCTTTATTATTATTATTATTATTATTATTATTATTATTATTGTTATTATTATTATTATTAGTGGTAGTGGGGTTCCTTGAAACCCTTCTACCTCCGGGCTACACTCCTAGACCTATCTTGTATTTTTATTTGGAAACAGGGTCCCTTAAGCCAGCAAGGCTGGCTTCAAACCTGCAGGATCCTCCTGTCTCCGCCTCCCAAGCGCAGGGATTACAAGCGTGCGCCACCACGCCCGGCTTTATTTATTTATTTTTGAAACAGCATCTCACTAAGTTGTAGAGGGCCTTCTTAAATGCTGAGGCTAGCTGCAAACCTATGATCATCATCCTCTGACATCCTGTGTCATCCTCTGATGTCTTGGGATTACTGTAATGCGCCACCTTGCCCAGGTAAAATTGGTATATTATAAACAAACAAACAAAAAAAATATTTTTTGTAGTTCTGGAGGATGAAAAGTTTAAGATCAGGACATTAAAGATTCAGTGTCTGGCAAGGGCCTTCGTTCTGGATGATAAACAGTTCTCACTGCATCCTCACATGATGGAAGGGGTGAGGCAACTCTCTGGAGTCTATTTTACAAGAGCACTAATCTCATTCATGCAGCTTCACACTCATGAGATGATCACCTACCCAACCTCCCCCATTTCCTCATACCATCATCTTGGTTATGGTTTGAACAGTGGAGACTGGGAGAGGGGGGCACAAACATTCAGAACACGCAATAATATTTTTGTCTGTTTTTCCTTGCTTTAAAATTTAGAAACATAATAAAACAAGTACAAAGACACCCCCCTGTTTATTTTCACCCTGGCAAATTGGGCACATGTTGCCTATTTTTATTATCAGCATGTTTATTATCACCAAGGCAAAATAGGTACTTCATGTTGTCTGAAAATTTTGCAAACAGTGTAGATACATTTCCAAAAGGAAGTGCAATACTCCATCAACTTTTTCTAAATTTGTATTTGATCACAAGTTTTAAGCACCAATAATTAGCAATTTTGTGGCAATACCAGGGAGAAGCTGGTCTTCAGAAGTTTTAAGAATGACAAAAAAAGTTCCAAAGACAAGTGAAATATTAATAAAATCATATGGGATTTCTACTTACAATTCTATAGAAAGACACTTGGAATCTAGAAGAAAATTAAATTACCCAGAAAAATACAAGTTGACAAACTGATACTTCACAAAGTAGAAACCACACTTATTTTTTCAAAGTGATCAAAAATATTCTTTTGATAAAACAACGAAACCTAACAGACTCATAGCAGAGTTTTAAATACCTTCTAAAGGGCAGATGCAAACATACTTAAAATATTTCAAAACATGTCAAAAAATAGAAAAGTTCACAATTTTTATGAAGACAGCATAAGAATAATATTCTGTCAGTTTTTAAAAGAAAACTATACATTTATTGGAAGTCCATGTGTGGTGGCGCCTGCTTGTAATCTCAGTATTTGGGAGTCTGAAATAGGAGGATCATAGGTTCACAGCCAGCCTCAGCTACTTAGTGAGGACCTCCACAAATTAGTAAGACCCTGGTTTATAACAAAAATAGGGCTGGGGGTGTGGCTCAGTAGTAGAATGTCCCTGGGTTTTATACCCAGTACCACAAAAAAAAAAAGAAAGAAAAAGAAGAAAGAAAGAAAGAAAGAAAGAAAGAAAGAAAGAAAGAAGGAAAGAAAGAAAGAAAAGATAGAAAGAAAGGAAGGAAGAAAGGTAGGTAGGTAGGTATTGGAATAATTTCAAGAAAGGTATGAAAAGTTGGAATATATTCCAGGAACACAAAGTTCTTTTGGTATTATAAAAATAATCAAAATACTTCAATAAACCAGAGAAGGAGAAAAGTTTATTTTAGCTTACACTTTTGGAAGTTTCAGTCCATAATTGGCCCATTGTTTTGGGGTTTGTAGAGAGTTAGTACATTCCTAGGAGAGCATATTGGAGCAAAATTCTGCACTTAATGGTCAAAAAGCAAAAGAGAGAAGAAGAGGCTGGGAAACCAGTATCTTCTTCAAACAAGTCCCAAATGGCCTAAAGACATTCCGTCAGGCTCCACCTTTTAAAGGTCCCACCGGTTCCCAATTGTGCCACATTGGGGATCAAGTGCTTAGCACATATAACTTTGGGCAACACATAATAGCTGAACTATAGCATTTTGCCCCTGGCTGCCAAAGTTTCTGTATGTCTCACAACGTAAAATGCATTCATTCCATCCCTGAGAGTCTCCAAGGTCTGAAATGTTCTAGGCACTGCTCAAATGTCCAAGTCCAAAATCTCCTCTGAGACTCAAGGAAAACTCAGCTCTGAGTCCCTGCAGAAAGTTAAGAAGACTAAATAAAATGTTACATACTTCCAAAAAAATGGTAGGACAGGCACAGCGTAAACAGTCTCATTGCAAAGGGGGGAAATGGGGGAATAGAAAGGAATTGGCCCAAAGCAAGACCAGTACAGTATGTTTAATGTTTGTAGCTGATTGTCCAGCATTCAAGCCATGCCTTAGCAGGATATGGGCCCAAGGGCTGAAGCAGACTCATTCCTACAGTTTTGCTCATCACAGACCCCGTGACAACCTTTTGAGGGTAGATGCCATACTGCTAGAGACTTCCCCCGGCACTCTTCCATGCTTCTGGCATCCCTAACTTTCTGGCATCTGAACTGCAGCTTCAGCGGCACCCTCAAAGCTTTGCTTTACTTTGCTTTGCTGTGCACCACCTTATCAGGGCCTTTTTGCAGGGCCTCTGCCCACATATCACACTGCCTGGCCTACAAGGTCATCCTTTGAAATCTCTGTGGAAGCATTCATAGCTCTTGCCTTCCGCATGCCTGCAGAACCAGCATCATGTAGATGGAGAGATCGGCTAGGCAGAGCCTACACTTTTTTGTATTTTCTGATCAAAGATCATAAGAATCCAAGAAAATAAATTGTACGTTTAGTATTTTAAAATATGAAATACAAAAGTAAAATGTTTTGTGCCCCTCAAAGATCTCTTAAAATCTTTGTGTTCCTCTAAGGGAAAAGCCCTTTGTTTTCTGTACTTTCGGTTTGAATGTACCTAGGAGAGCTCCATTGTTAGTTAGGTTCATAATTAGAATAAAATTGATCTTTGTGGCTAGGTAACCAGAATGATTTGTATGACGTTAATTTGGATAATTTGGGGTGGTTTTTTCAACCATGGTATTGGGATATGAGGTCATTGAGGCAGGTTGAATTGTTCTAGGTAAAGCGCAAAATATTCCTAGGTATACTGAAAACATGTTTTCCTAAAAGTTGTTTATATCCAGGTGTATTGAGGATGTGTTTTGTCAAAAGTTGTTAATATCAAATATTTCTGTGTATTGACTCTGTCACTCCTCCGAAAAAGGCTGTCTCTCATTCCCTCAAGTCGCCAACTCCTCACCACCTTCGAGAAACCCTGAATTGGCCGGAGATGGTCGAGAGACAGAGAGAGAGAGAGAGAGAGAGAGAGAGAGAGAGAGAGAGAGAGGGGTGGGGGAGGGAGAGAGAGGTGAGAGAGGTGTGGGGGGAGGGAGAGAGAGAAAGAGAGAGGGAGGGAGAGAGAAAGATAGAGGGAGAGAGAAAGAGAAAAAGGGAGGGAGGGAAAGGGAGGGAGAGAGAAAGAGAGAAGAGGGAAAGAGAGGGAGGGAGAGAGAGAAGGATAGAGGGAGGGAGAGAGAAAGAGAGAGAGAGAGGGGGAGAGGGAGGGAGAGAAGAAGATGGAGGGAGAGAGAGAGAGGGAGGGAGAGAGAGAGAAAGAAAGAAGGAGGGAGAGGGAGGGAGGGAGAGAGAGAAAGAGAGAGAGGGAGATAGAGGGGGAGAGTGAGAGAGAAAGAAAGGGAGAGGGAGGGAGAGAGAGAAAGAGAAAAAGAGGAAGGGAGGGAGGGAGGGAGGGAGGGAGGGAGAGAGAAAGAGAAAGAGAGAGAGAGAGGTGGGGGAGGGAGAGAGAGGTGTGGGGGGAGGGAGAGAGAGAAAGAGAGAGGGAGAGAGAAAGAGAGAGGGAGAGAGAAAGAGAGAGGGAGGGAGGGAAGGGGAGAGAGAGAGAAAGAGAGAAGAGGGAAAGAGAGGGAGGGAGAGAGAGAAGGATAGAGGGAGGGAGAGAGGGAGGGAGAGAGAAAGAGAGAGAGGGAGAGAGAGAGGGAGAGGGAGGGAGAGAAGAAGATGGAGGGAGAGAGAGAGGGAGAGAGAGAGGGAGGGAGAGTGAGAAAGAAAGAGGGAGGGAGGGAGAGAGAGAAAAAGAGAGAGGGAGATAGAGGGGGAGAGTGAGAGAGAAAGAAAGGGAGAGGGAGGGAGAGAGAGAAAGAGAAAAAGAGGGAGGGAGGGAGGGAGGGAGGGAGGGAGGGAGGGAGGGAGAGAGAGAGAGAGAGAGAGAGAGAGAGAGAGAGAGAGAGAGAGAGAGAATGAGAATGGATTCCCACTCTCTCCTGCAAAGTACTCCCTTTTAAGTTAGAACAACTGGTAGACCCTACTTTAAAGATTCCACCACTTCTCAATAGCATCGTGCTGGAGACAAGAACTTTATTACATGGACATTTGGGGGACACTTAAGATTCAAACTATAGCTGGAACCAGTTCAAAAAAGAAAAGAAAAATAAAGCTCTGAATGGTATCTGTTATAATATATAATTTACATGTATCATTGTATATAATATACAAATATACAAATTTTCATATGATAAAAATTCTTTGCCTATAAATTTTACATAATATTTTTGTATATGTCCCTTTCCTATCACAAGGTCTACCTCAAATTTCTTATGTTTTGATGATAAGTGAAGGATATTTGAACATCCACATGAATTACTATGAATTTGTCACATGCTCAGTTGCATATAATGTAAAGTACAAAAAAGATGTTTTTTGATACAAACCTCTTAATGCTCTCAAAATGTTCACAGGTTATTCAGTATTATTAGATGTTCATTGAAAACTCTCACTTTCCTGGAGCATCTCTGATCCCTATTTTATCATCTTCCCTCTGTTCTGTGCTGACAGCTCTCGAGTTGAAATTATCTTCTCCTTGCAGTCAAATTTTAACAATCCAGTTATCTTTTTCTCTCTTTATTATTCATCTGTCTTAAGCCAAATGAGAGGATTTTTTTTTCCAGTGAGACTTGCTCTCCACACTTTGTAAAAATGAAAGCAACTTTCTTTATTATAGAATTGAATTCAAATCAAGAAAGGTCTGAACCCCATTTAAAAGAGTTTTGTAACTGAAGAATTGAATCGATTTCTTTATGAAATATCATCACCTTAAGACAGAGGATAAAGGCCCCTAGGATAGCATTATGGTGAATCTCAAAGGCGCTCTGCTAAATAATGCTAGCACAGCCAAGGAGCAGAGCATGATAAAAGATGTGGGAAGGCAATGTTGCAGAAGAAAGGAGTACCACTTGTCCCCTAAGAAGTCTGTGGCCTTCTTGAACCTGCACTGCAGGGAAAGGCATTAGGAAGAGAGAGAGTACACAGTAAAGACCATGTGAGTGGGGGAGATGGGAAAGAAGGAAAGGAAGAAAAACAAGAAAAATAAGATCCCTTGCAAGTGACAATGGAATTTTACATGGAACAGGAAAATTTGAAATCTATAATATAGTCTGATACTTGCTGCCTAACGGATTTGAGCTATGTAGATGCATTTGGGAAATGGGTACTATGCATGAGCTGACAAAGAGTAATCTGAGCTCAGTTCCTTCCCACCCACATTCTTCAAGTAGCTTTTCTTTTGTGCCCTATGAGGACAGTGAACAATTGTGAAGTGTTTTTTTTTTTTTTAATCAAGCATCTTAGACAGGGAGGTAAACCAATAATTGCGAGATACAACTTTATCTCTTGCCACACCCAGCAATACCCAGTGTCACCATATCTAGTCATTAATGAAAGCTTCTGTGACAATATTCCTATGGTTGCAAAAGGAGGAGGGAAAGATGCCGCTGACATTCTCTAAGATACAGGGACTCTCAGGTGACTGGAACCTTGTTTCAGAAAATTGCTTTGCCCTCTCAACTCTGGAGATCTACTTAAGACTTGGAAGAAAATTAGGTGAACACAACATCATTGCCAAAATTAGAAACTTGTTTACACATCCTGCAGAAAATATCATGGGCTGTTTAGAGTCTATTTAAATATCTACAGATTATATTTCCAGTTTAATACCTGGGGCATTAACTCTATTCATTTTGCTAGCTTCAGTGAATTTCACTTTTGGAGCATAACATTGCATTGAAAATGTGTCCTCTAACCTATGATATTTATGTATCATTTAATATGAAATTTATGAGGTTCCATTTCTGATTTCCAAATGGATGCAAATGAGAACACAGAGTATTTACATTCCTTCATTTCTAACCCACATACATAAAGTTTGACTTTAAAATGCCACTCTGCGTTTCTGTTTCAGAGGAGCTGTATGTATTTACATGTCCTTTGTGTCTCTAGCACACTCTGAATTTCAATTTTTAATTTAACATAGGGCAAGAATTTTCTACTAAAACATTATGCCATTAAAGGTAAAGGTATATTATTTTTTTTCTTTTAATTTCTGAGAACTTTACAGGTTCTCAAGGAGGTGGAATCTGCAGATACACCATCATCTAATATTTTTCCTATCTTCTTCTGATTTAGCAGTTAAAGTTCTGTAATATATCTTTGGTTGGTCATATTCCAGGAAGGAGAGATATTTTTGGTCTGTTCCCATTTACATTATTTAGACAGGATGAATCTTTAAAAAATGACTGTCCTCTTTGTTGTGGACCTAGAACTATTTGTTTTCAAAAAGAAATAGCTTAGATTTCATTCCCCTTAAAAAAAAAATTCCATCATGTTAAATACTGTGAATCCATTTGCATTTCCATGATGATATTTGGGTGGTGAAATGCAAAACTAAGATTTAAAAACCATACTTTTTTTAAAATTATTTCAAAAGTTTTGAACAATAGTGATTGGACAAATCTACTTTGGATATAAGCATTGTCTTTATAATGATAATTTTACTGAGGAAATCCTGTAAAGGGACTGACTACTCATTTTGAATGTCAAATATGAAAATATGCTTTATATGTAATTAATTTAGACACATAACAATTGTTGATATAATATCACTAAATAAGTAATTCTGTTTTAGGAATTAAAATACAGAAAAAAGACATTAAGTAATTGAGAAAGACATCATGATAGAGTGTATGCTTTCTTCAGTGTTGGAGCTCCTTCATTTATTATACTGCATTTTTACAACATATTTTTGTTTTATTCTTTTACTTATAAAAATGAACAACAATATAAGTTTTGTAATCCCAGTTCTTGAGAGACTGAGACAAGATAACTTCAAGTTTATAGCCAGCCTCAGCAACTTAGTGAGGCCCTGTTTCAAAATAAAAGAATAAAATAGTGCTGAGGGTGTAGCTGAGAGGTAGAAGTCCCCTGAGTTCCATCTCCAATACCACAAAAATATTTAAATAAAAAAAGAATGAACAATAAAAGCCATCCATTCAATCAACAAAATTCCCTTACCATGCTATCAGCTTTCTACTCTATATAAACTATGTTAAAATTACAAAACAATGTGTTGAAAAGGTTTGAATAAATAAGCAAACATAAGTTTAGAAATGACAAAGTTTTATTTAAAAATGTGTTTGCATATAATCTGAAACAAAAATAACATTAATATTATTAGATAGAAAAAATACTTTGTCTTTTTTCATCTTAAAGATGTGGCATAATTGTTGCAGACAACATCCTCAACAGGAAGTACAAGTTTCTGTGTCTTGGGTGTTTATTCTGCCACTGCTGTGTAATGATAGAAAATGATGAAGACTCCACTTCTCAGTTTCTTCTCTTATAAAACAGAACTACTAATTTTTAACTTTCTTTGACAAGAGTACTATGAAAGTCACATGATTTATATATGTAAAATTTATATATGTAAAAATGTGATGTAAATAGTGAAGGTGTTAACAAACTTACATTTTTTATTTTACATTTTTTCTATTTTTACAGTACTGGGGATGGAACCTCTGAGCTACACCCTCAGCCCTATTTTTTATTGTTTATTTTTGAAACAGGGTCTCACTGAGTTGCAAAGGGCCTCACTAAGTAGCTTATGCTGTTTGAGAACTGTGATCCTCTTTACTCAGCCTCCCAAGTGCTGGGATTACAAATGTGTGCCACTACACTTGGCTTATTTCTCAGATTTTAAAATCACATTTTGTTGTCAACTTATAAATAAACAAATTCCAGACTTTTTATAAGATGGCAACCCAAAGAAGAGGCACATCTCAGTCCTGCTGACACTCCATCTCTATTGCTGTGAAAACAAGTATTGTTTCAGAAACTATGCTTGCATAAAACTGAACAAAGTACCAAGAATTGAAAGGGAGGGAAGAAAGCTAGAAGGCAGAGCAGAGGGCAAAAAAGTACCCTGCCTGCTTCCAAATGCTGAGGCTTCAGGGAATATAGTGGTGTAATCCTGCCTCACTCTCCTGGACCGCTGGCACTGCGGCCTCCAGGAACCTAAGTGAAGTAAGCAGCTGCTGCTCAACAGAATTGTATCGGGTTGGATTCTCATTTCAAGCTTCATAGAACACTACTTCCTGGCCCCCAGCTAGACCTGTGACAGTGGTGGCTGAACTCAGTGCATCCTCTGGAGATCCAGAGCAGTGCTCAGTAACACCATAAGTGAACTTGCCTGCCATTCTCACCGAGACTGCCAAGGGAAGCCACAGAGACTCATGCACCAAGGGAATGACTCAGAGGGTCTGAGACTTTGATGTTCACCCTGGTGAAGGTGGGGACATAGTATGCCATCAGACATGGCAGATGCACTATATGGCAGGCCAAAGAGGCACTAATTAGAGGCCAAATGTCAGCAGGGTACAGTGCTCTCATAATGCCTTTGAAGATCACTACAGACCACCTAATCATGGTGTCCAGGGAGAAGTCAGAAGAACCCAGCCTGATCTGTGGAAACTGTGGAATCCTATGTAGAAACTGGGTCTGGTCCCAGTGACACTCACTGCCTACATAGGTGGAAAGAGACACAAACTCAGGGTTTTGGGAAAGCATGAAGAACCACGCTTATGCTAGATCCAGATCTAAGATGCCACCTATGTAGACAGAGATAGGCCCTTTTTGAGAGCTCAGAGACTCAGGCTTGTAGCAGGAGAGGTGTTGGTGGCATTCAGCACCTGCACAGAAGAGACACGAGGCCAGGGCTCCAATCATTGAACAAGAGCAAATGTGGTGCTACAATTTAACATCATTACTATAGGTTTCAGAGCAAATGAGAGCGATTGAAACATTCTCAAGAACCTAACATAGAAAGTGAATGTAAACTGGCTGAAAGAATCTATGGAGACTCAGGAGCCAAGTCAGATCAGTATTCCTATATTTGTAAGGTTGTTTCATTTGTTGTTGTTGTTTTACTTCTTTGTGTGTTTGTGTATGTGTTTTTGTGTGTGTGTACTTTTTTGTTTGCTCTTCTCCTCACCACTTTTACAAGCTTTTATTCATATTTCTTATCTACTCTTCTCTCTTTGTTCCTTTTTATTTTTCTCTTTTCTTTATGTTGTATTAAATGTGCTTCATATCACTAGACTGAAATACTCTACTGGTTACTAGAACCCTCCTATATTCACACTATCTCTACTCCCTATTATATATTAACTTATGCCATTGAATTCAATACAACTTGTCTCTGTATATACCAGCTGACAACTACAGAATGAGGGAAAGTTATCAAAAGCAACAACCACACAAGTTTAAGAAACGTGAAATTATGAAGAGGAATAACAAGAAAATAATGAGCTCCCACAAACCCACACTAACAGAAACCAATAACATAAAATTACAGAGATTGCCAGAAGGACAAATCAGAACTTCAGTATTAGAAATGATACAGGAATTCTGAAAAGAATTTAGAAGTAGTCAAAAAAAAAAAAAAAACCAAAGGAACAAATAAAGAATCTGACACCTTGAACAGGAATCAGAAAGAAGCTCTGAAAAAGGTGAAGGATGAAATCATTGAAGTGAAGGCATCAATAAAAATTATAAACAATAGTTGGAAAATTTTTTCTCTCTTTCTGTTGGCTCTCTAGTGAGGTTCTTGATAGTTTCTTTGCTATGCAAAGGCTCTTCAGCTAAAGGCAATCCCACATATTGATCCACCTTTTAGTTTCTTATGCCTTCAGAGCCTTGTTGAGAAAATGTCCACCTGTGCCTATGTGTTGCAGTGTTGAACCTATGCCCTCTTCAAGGAACTGTAAGGTCTCTGGTCTGATTTTCAAGTCTCTGATCCACTTAGAACTGGCTCTTGTACAGGCTGAGAAAGTGGGGTTTATTCCAATTTTTCTGCATATGGTTAACCGGTTTTGCCAACATCATTTGCTAAAGAGGCTATCTTTTTTCCCCAGTGTATGTTTTTGGCCCATTTGTCAAAAATCAATTGGCTGTAAGTGCATAGATTTTTTTCTGAGTCTTCTATTCTGCTCCCTTGGTATATGTGTCTGTTTTTGTGCCAGTACCCTGCTGTTTTTATTACTATGGCTTTGTAGTATAGTTTAAAGTCAGGTATTGTGATGCCTTCTGCATGGTTCTTGTTGCAAAGAACTATTTGGCTATTCTGATTTTTTGTTATTCTAAGTGAATTTAAGGGCTGATTTTTCTATATCTGTGAGGAATAACCTTGGTAATTTAATGGGTATTGTGTTAAATCTGTAGATCACTTTTGGAATTATGGCCATTTTGTTGATATTTATTCTGCCTATCCAAGAACCTAAAAGATATTTCCATCTTCTAATGTTTTCTTTGATTTTTTCCAATATTTCATAATTTTCATTGTAGAGGTCTTTTACCTTCTTGGTTAAGCTTATTTATAAGTACTTTGGACTAATATCTAAAATATACAAAAAACTCAAAAAACTCAGCACTAAAAAATAATAAATAACCCAATAAATATGGGCAAGCAATTTAAATACACACTTCAAAAAAGAAGAAATTCAAATAGCCAATAAATGAATAAAAAATGCTCAACATCATTAGCAATCAGAGAGATGCATATAAAAACTACCCTGAGATTTCATCTAACTCTAACTAAAATGGCAATCATTAAAAACACAAACAACAAATGCAGGCAAGGATGTGGAGAAGTGGAAACTCTAACACATTGTGGGTGAGATTACAAACTAGTGCAATCACTTTGGAAAACAGTATGGAGAATCCTCAGAACAACAGAAATAAACCTACCACATAATCCAGCAATACCACTTTTGTGTATCTACCCAAAAGAATGGAAACCAGACTATCAAACTAACACATTGTATATCTGTGTTCACAGCCACACAATTCACAACTGCAAAACTATGGATCAGTCAATATAGCTATCAACAGATGAATGGATTACAAAACTATGAGATATGTACACAATGGAATTCTACTCAGCCATAAAGGAAAACACAATTACATTATTTACAGAGAAATGGATGGAAGTGGAGAACATTATGCAATGTAATATTAGTCAGTCACAAAAAATAAGACATTAGATGCTCTTCCTAATATGTGGAAACTAGAAAGCAAAAGGGTCATAGGAAGAACTCTAGACAAAGAAGAAGAAACTATAAATGAGCAAATAAGGTGACCCAACTGAGGGGGCATGATGGGGGAGTAAAATTCCCTAATGTACATAATGTACATTCACAAATATATTAAAGTCAATAATTAATCCAAACATGAGGAGAAATAGGGGAGGGAATGGGGTGGGAATTGGGTAAGATATAATTTAGTGATATCTGCATGTATGCCTCAACCAACTTGTACTCCATTAAGATATATAACTATAAGGTACCAATAAAAAAATTTAAAAAATTACAAATTATAAACAACAGACTAAACCACATAGAAATAGAATCTTTCTCTTAGAAGGTGATCATTCCAAAAATGAAGATATGGTATATAATTTAGAAAAAATATTTCTACAGTATGAACTGGACATTGAAGAGATAGGGGCCCATTTTAAAAGATCTAATCTAAGAATAATAGTCATAGAAAAGGGAATAGACACTGAAACTAAAGGAATCAACAATTATTTCAAAGAAGTAATATCAGAAAATTTTCCAAATATAGAAAAAAATGGTTGATATACAGGTACAGGAAGCATACAGAGTCCCGTTTAGACAAGATCATAGAAAAGGTTCACCAGGCCACATAATAGTCAAACAGACTAATGTAAAGGCCAAGGAAAAAATCCTAAAAGCAAAACATCAATGATTTCATTCAGAGGCAAACCAATTAGAATTAATCTGGATTCCCCATACCAAGTCATTAAAGCCAAGAGGGCCTGGCTCAACATATTCCAAACTTTAAAAGAAAACAACTTGTAGCCATAAATTTTCTACCCAGAAAAATTATCTCTCCAATTTGAGAGAGAAATAAAAATATTCCATGACAAGCAAAAGCTGAAAAATATTGTCTTCCAAACCAGTACTAGAGAAAATACTCAGAGATTAACTCCAACAAAGAAATAAGCAATACACGCCAGAAATGGAAAAACAATAATTGCCATCAAACAAACAATTAAGCAAAAAAAACAAACATTACCTTGGACAGAGGTTAAAACTCAAAATGTTATGAATTAACGTCATTTCTCAATACTCATACTGAATATCAATGGCCTCAACTCCCCAATAAAAAGATATAAGTTGGCAAAACGGATTAAAAAACAGAGCCTGTCTCTATGCTGCCTTGAAGAAACACAGCTTACAAGTAAAGATATTAGCAAACTAAAAGTGAAGGGCTGGAGCAAAGTAATCCATGTCAAAAGAACTCAAAGCCAAGCAAGAGTAGCAACTATGATATCTGACAAATTAGACTTAAAAACCAAATTATCAGAAGAGACAAAGCAGGTCATCTTACTGATAAAAGGAACAATACAGCAAGAAGAAAAATGATATTCAGCATTTATGGCCCAAACATAACTGTAGCCACTTTTATAAAACAAACTTTGTGACATTAAGTCACACATAGATCTTGATACAATAATATTGGGAGATTTCAACACTCCTCTCACACCACTAGACTGAAATTAAAATGCATACTAATATATGGGATTCATTAAAACTTAAGAGCTTCTGTACATCAAAGGAAACTATCAAGAACCTCTACAGAGAGCCAATAGACTAGGAGAAAAATTTTGCCAACTATTCCCCTGATAGAGGACTAATATCAAGAATATACATAGAACTCAAGAAACTCACTGCTAAGAAAACAAATAACTCATTCAAAAAGCAGGCAAGTGAACTAAATAGACACTTCACAAAAATGAAATTCAAATGAACAATAAATGTATGAAAAAAATGTTCAACATCCTTAGCAATCTGAAAGATTAAAATTAAAACTCTCCTGAAATATTACCTAATTACAACTAGGATGGCACTCCTTAAAAACACAAACAACAACAAATGCTGGAAAGAGTGTAGAGAAGTAGAAACTCTATTACATTGTTGTTGGGATTACATGTTAGTGCAACTACTTTGAGAAACATTATGAAGGATACGCAGAAGAATGGGAATAAACCTACCATATGATCCAGCTGTATCATGTCTGGATATCTACCCAAAAGACTGGAAACCAAACTACCAAACTAACGTATGCCAATTTATGTTCACAGCTACATGATTCACAATTGCCAAACTATGGGACCAGCCAAGATGGCCATCAATAGGTGAATGGATTACAATTCTATGGGAGATGTACGCAAAAAAAATTTTACTCAGCCATAAATAAGAACAAAATTATGTAATTTGTGGGGAAATGAATGGACTGGAGAAAATTATGCTAAGTGAGATTAGTCAGTCACAGAAAGTAAAATATCAAATGTTCTCCCTAATATATGGAAGCTAGGGATAAAAAGGGTTGAAGGAGGCACTCTATATAAAAGAGAAATAATCATAGCTGAGCAAATAAAATGACCTGAGGGGGATGGGAGAAAGGAAGAGGTAAATTTCCTGTTGTACATGAGTTACATTTATAAAAATATCAAAATCGCCGGGCGTGGTGGCACACGCTTGTAATGCCCGCGCTTGGGAGGCAGAAACAGGAGGATCACGCAGGTTCAAAGCCAGCCACGCGCGCGCGGGTTTAGGAGACCGTTTCCAAATAAAAATGTAAAAATAGGTCTGGGAGTGTATCCCGGAGGTAGAAGGGCTTCCAGGAACCCCAGTACCACCAAAAAATTTTTTAAATTAAAAAAAATATCAAAATTAATCACTAACTCAAACATGAGCAGAAGCGAGGGGTATGGGATGGGGTAGAAACTGGGATAAGAGTAAATGAGTGATATGTGAATGTATGCCTCTACCATCTTGTACTCCAGTAAGATGTAGGAAGAAATTGTACCAATAAAAAATATAATAATTAAAAAAAATAATTGCCAGGCGTGGTGGCACACGCTTGTAATCCCCACACTTGGGAGGCTGATACAGGAGGATCCTACAGATTCGAAGCCAGCCTCAGCTGGTTTAAGAGACCCTGTCTCCAAATAAAATATAAAATAGGTCTGGGATTATAGCCCGGAGGTAGAAGGCCCCTGGGTCCCATTCCTTGTACCAAAAAAATAAATAAATAAATAAATAAATAAATAAATAAATAAATAAATAAATAAAAGAATAAAATAAAATAGGACTGGAGGTGTAGCCCAGAGGTAGAAAGTCCTAGGTTCCATCCCCAGTACCACAAACAGATAAAAGAAGATATAAATCATACACATATATGCATATATATATATATATAAACACACAAGAATATGTATTCAAAAGTTTATAGTAAATGGCAAAGAATATCTGTTGTTTTTTGAATTGTATAAAAATTTCTAATGAAACTACAAATTTATAAGGAAACCACATGAAAGGACATAAAGCATTGGTAAGCAAGAAAGTAAAACAATAAACAAATGTTCACTCTTAAAAAAAGAAAACAAACGAATTACATACAATATGGTCTCATGAGGATCCTCTGGATTCCTAAAGAATCAAGTTCTATGTCTCAGAGTAAAACAATAGAAATGTCATGGCTGGACTTAAAGTTTTACTTTTATGTTTTCTATCCCTTTTATAACACAATTTGGTTGGTTGATTTTTATTTTTCACTAAGCATTTTTGGAACACAGGTTAAGATTAATTTCAAAAGATGTGTTATCCAGCAGATTTTCAGAGTTTTACAACTTGAGCTCAAGTTGAAGAATGATTAACACTCTTTCCTATTTTTATATCCAAATATTATAAGTTTTTAGAAATCTACTTTGCACCTATCACAAAACAGGTGTAAAATTGATCTATTTCTGATCTTTAAATATTTTTCCAAGAACAAAAATTTTATTTCATTTATTATAAGAGCAACTTTCAATCATACTTTATTCTCAGCCAAACTAATAGACCTCAAATAAATATTTATTTTTTTCATGCCTTAGAAATATTGAACCATTGTTGACTTTTTAATTAAAGAACACAACACTGTTATTAATTAATTGAAAATTTTGTCTGAAGTCTGGCCTCAAGTCATTTATATCTTCCTGGTGTTAATAAAACACCAATCATCTTGAATAATTATAGTTCATAAACCAAGATCCTAAAATAGAATAATTAGCACATATGTACATGTGAATATGTTGTTCACTAGGTATATTATTTAATTCTACTGTAATTCTAAACATATTTAATTAGCTTTAAGATTGTGAAAAATATTGATCAAAGTATCCCAAGAAGTTATTAAACATTTATTTTTATTATTTACTATTATTATTATTTTTTGGTGGTACTGGGGTTCCTGGAAACCCTTCACCTCCAGGCTACACTCCCAAACCTATTTTTTACTTTTTTTTAATTTGGAAGCAGGGTCTCTTAAGCCAGCGAGGCTGGCTTCAAACCTGCGCAATCCTCCTGTCTCCGCCTCCCAAGTGCGGGGATTACAAGAGTGCGACACCACGCCCAGCAAGTTAAAACATTTAAATAGTAGTTAAATTACTTTACATACTGATGTGTATTTATATCCACTCAAATTTAATATTTATGTCTTCATTTTGAATTTATTTACTTTACATTGTTGTTTCCTATTTTTTGTTTTTCTTTACACTACTGATAGTCTGTTCGTCCCCAAAAACAAATTTCCTGTCTAACTTTAAAATCACTTCTCCCTGACCAAATTATATAAAACATGTTTTAAAATGATTCGTTGAATAGAATATATCCACCATCTCCCATTAACATAGTGTTTAAGTTTTTAATTGTTATTTCCTTCACACTATGATGAAATTTTACCTAGTCATTCTCCTGCCTTTTTCCCATTCCCATCTCTAAATATGGGTGGAATCATTTCTTATCCTCCTCCCTGATCTGCAAGCCACTTTTAAAGTGGTAAAGAGTTGGTACGATTTTTTAGTATTTTAGGTTTAAAAGGTAGCCCTCCTTTGTCATAAGGTTCCCCATAATGAAAAGACAAATACTTCGTATTCCTAGTGTCCTATTTATTTATCCTTAATTATTAAAAGAGAGTGTGAAAGATTACTTGTTCTTTCTCTCTCTTTTCTTGTCTTGAGGAGTTTGTTCTAATAAAAATGTTTCTAGTTGGTAACGAGCTTCTTCCTTTAATATTTCCTCAGATGACTTACATAGATGATGACTTTTGTATGTCCTTACATATTTATAACTGATTTCTTGACAAGTTAGAATTGCTGGATTTGGGAATTGCAGACTTTTTCATTTAGCAGTTCATTAATACTCTTCTTAGTAGTTTACTTTGTAGGATTAAAAATAAAAAGTCTGATTCTAGTCTGTTATTTTTTTCTATTTGCATTGAAAATGATTTTTTTTTCTCATTAGGATACAAGAAATTCAATAGATTTAATCTAAGTGTGTGCCATTTTGTTTCCGTCTAGTATAAAAGTTCTAAGTGTGGTCAGTTGATACATCTCAGATTTTCCTCTACCTCAGCAAAATTTTCCTCTTTCTTTAGTTATCACTTCTAACATGTATATGGTTTTGGAAGAAAACTATGTGAATCACTAGTTATTTTACCAAACTCTATCTTCTTTATTACTTTTTTCCTTTTCTTCATGATTTCTACCTGCACATAATTCGTCTTGATCTTTGAGCTATTTCTTGTACCTAGTTTTCCAGACCAACGATCAGGTCTCAAGTATCATCTTTTAAATATTTTTTTAAAAGATATTGAAATACCATATTTAGTTCTAATTTTATTTTGTTCTACTTTATTCTTCTGTGTGCCTTTGTCAGTGTATTGTATTTGAGTGCCAATATCATATAACAACTAGCCGAGTCCTGATAGGCTAATGTTACAACATCCAGGCCAGCGTCTCTGACTGCTACCCATTTGTATAGATTGTAAGTCATTTGGCTTAGCTCATGGGGCTCAAGTCTAGTTACTTTTCCCAAAAAAACAGCAGCCCTACAGTAGTTGGGAGGAAGAATAATTCCCTTCCTTACAAACTACTAGTGAAAAGATAGTATTTGGGGATTTGCTGAAACTCTAAAAATAAAGTCTCTAGTCTACCTAAATTATCCCTACCTTAGGACTGGTGAAGTTTGGCCCTGCTGTTCATTGGCCTTGTGCCCAGAAAAACCAGATACATGGGACAAAGCCATATCACTACAGATTCTATAATTCTCTGAGAACCCATTATTTCCCAGGAATCTCTATCTTCTATCCAGTCTCCAGGCTTCTAGTTGTCAGTGTTTTCCATGGAATATCCACAAAATCCAGACCTCATTTGCTTATACTCATCTACCAAAGACACAAGCTACCCTGAGGCTCAAAATAAGCAGGTAGATTAGAACTGGAGGTAGAAAGAAGAAAAAGAGTATATGTCCCACTGCATATGGCTTATTTGTTCCCTCAACTCTGCCAAAGTTTAAAAACCTGATTTATACAAATTTTGTTAGTATTAAACTATATGTATCTGGGCCAGAGTATTATGTGTATTTATTTTAATATATATATAATATATATATATTATATATATATGGATTTATTTATGTTGATCCATTAAAATGAAAAATTATCCAGTGAATTTTATTTCTAGGTCATAGAAATAGAAATACTAACTTGTTTCTTTTTTAAGTTGTACATTTTGTGTTTTCCAGCATGAGTGCACATGTGTGCATTCATGTGTGTCTGTATGTGTATATGAGTGTATGCAAACATACATATTAAATCTTTAATCATGAAATATTTTTATAATGGCTCAGGTATTCACTGTACAGATTATAATTTCTTTATTAATCCAATTTGGTTAACTTTTTTAGTTAGAAACTCTGAGTAGGTCACCTTACTTGACTTGGATTTGTGTATCTTTTACATCCAGAAGTGCATTAAAGTTTTAAAATTTTTTTACTAAAATAAAGTGTAGAAAATGTCAAAGTTTCCTTTGCTAATAAACACTACATGCCCTATTTTGAAGCATGTGATAGTAGATAAGTCTCTTATCAAATACAGCTATGCTTTCCTTTATCATATATACATAAAATTATACTTTTCAGCAGTCTACTACATTATTCTGTTGAGAAACATATTACCTCAGCTTTATACAGGTCCTCCACAGTGTTGAAAATGAATGAGTGTCAGAAACGTTAAGTATGAAATTTAGGGTGTAACCAAATATCTTTAGGTAACAGTCACTTAAAAACTAATGTCATTTCAAACAGGTACAATATGTAGGCTTTATCCAAGGAAATGCTTATTGCTAATATCTATGAAACTTTCCTTTTTCCTGAAGTAAATTAATGCTCCTTTTAACCTATATTTAGTTAAGATATATATTAAATTAAAATATACATCTTAACTTTTAATCCAAATTAGATGCTTAAAGTCTACATAAAGGGAAAATCTTTCATAGGTTTCTTTTAGCATTTTTCATTAATAAAGGTGGAAAAGTCAAGAAACATACAGGGGGCATCACAATTCCTGACTTCAAATTATACTGCAGATCCAGCTAGGCGTGGTGGCGCATGCTTGTAATCCCCACACTTGGGAGGCGGAGACAGGAGGATCGCGCAGGTTCGAAGCCAGCCACGCTGGCTTAAGAGACCCTGTTTCCAAATAAAAATATAAAATAGGTCTGGGAGTGTAGCCTGGAGGTAGAAGGGTTTCCAGGAACCCCAGTACCACCAAATATATATATATATATATATGTATATATATATATATATATATATATATATATATATATATATATGCATATATATACACTGCAGACCCATGTTAATAAAAACAGCATGGTATTGGCACAAAGAGACACATATAGAGAAAATACAGAAACAAACCCACACACTTAAAACTAATTTTTTTTTTTTTTACAAAGAGGGCAAAAACATGCATTGGAGAAAAGATAGCCTTTTAAGCAAATGATATTGCGAAAACGGGTCATCCATTTGTAGAAAAATAAAATTAAATTCTAACCTCTTACTCTGCAAAATAAGAGCCTATTTTTTGTGGGGGGGGTACTGGGGTTCTTGGAAACCCTTCCACCTCTGGGCTACACTCTCAGACCTATTTAATACTTTTTTTTTTTTTAATTTGGAAACAGGGTCTCTTAAGCTAGCGAGGCTGGCTTTGAACCTGCACGATCCTCCCGTCTCCACCTCTCAAGCGCGGGGATTACAAGCATGCGCCACCACGCCTGGCAAGAGTCTATTTAAGATGAACTAAAAAACCTGGGCGTGGTGACATACACTTGTAATCTCAGCATTTGGGAGGCTGAAACCAGAGGATCAAGGTTCATGGACAGCCTCAGCTACTTAGGCCCTCTGTAACTTAATGAGACCCTGTTTCAAAATAAAGAATAAAAAAATAGGACAGGGGGTGTAGCTCAGAGGTCAAACATCCCTGGGTTCCATCCCCAGACCAGCAAAAAATAAAAATATAGATCAAAGACCTGGAAATTAGACTGGAGAATTTGAAATTACTGTAGACGGGCATAGGTCCAGCCATCCCAGGTATAGGTACAAGTAGGACCTTTCTCAGTAAGACCCTTAAGTACAGGAACCTAAAGCAAGGATTAGTAATAGAAATTGCATTAAATTAATGAGCATCTATGCAGCAAAGGAGACCATCAATAACTTTAGCAGAGAGACAACAGAATGGGAGAAGACCTTTGCCAGCTACTTTGCCAACAGAGGACTAATATCTAGAATATACAAAATACAAGCTTAAATCCAAATAAAATATAAGAGGAAAGTAAAGCTTGCTCTTGTGTTAATTGAAATTATGCTGCAACTAGTGAAGGGGTTAGCAGAGATGTAAATAAATGAGAGGAGTCCTTAATGCACATAGGCAATACAGTGCTGGACCAGAATCCCTCAAAGTCATGGAGGACAGAAAAGTATTTCATCTACCTACTCTGACATAACCTGCATGTGTCTACCATACTCAAGGTTGATATACAATTCTAAGAAGTTGTCCGGCGCTTCACAGTTGCTACAGATTTGGAAAAACAGAATAGCAAAGACATTTTACATGAAACCTCTCACTTTTTTTTAAGGAGGTTATAAATTTACATTTTGGGTATAGTAACTGATGCAAAAATTGGACAGAAAAATAGAAAAGACAACAAGCATTTCACACTTCATCACAACTCCAAAGAAAAGTATAATTATCTTGCCGACTCTTGATTCACAGTAGAATGTGGAAATTTGAAAATAATACCGAGCATTATTATCCACTCATTTGGGATACAGATTTTCAGATCAAATACTTGATATGAGGATAATTAATCTTTGTCAAAGGACCGTTCTAGTTACATCATAAATTTGCGCCACTGTATTTGAAAACGGAAGAGAACACCATGATTTCTGCCTTTTTAAATAGTAGTCTGATCTCCAATTACCCTTATTAATATAGCCACAGTATTTTTCAAGGACACAATTTTTACCTGATGTGATGGTTTTGGTGTAAATTACATTATCCTCCCACAACAGATTGACTTCAGGGATCTGTGGCCTTTGGAGTCATGCAGCTACCTCCCACAAAGAGCCCTGCTCTGAGTCTTCTCACACCATCTTCAAAAATTTGAGTAGCTGTTGAACAAGAGCCCCAAGATACCACTGCATTAAGAGTCACACTTTGTGTACTCACTCCTGCTCCCACATAACATAGTAGAATATACTGCAGGAAGTAATACAAGATATCAGTTCTGAAAGAGTGATATCACAGGAATGAAAAAAAATTACCTACTACTGGTTATAGCTTAAATATATTTATGTACTACTGGTAACATTTGCTAGACATTGGAAACAGCACCCAACTTAGAAATCACATAAATTGTGACCCAGGAGATAATTAAATTCAACATCTAATGGAGTGAAATTTATTGACAGCTCACTAAAATGAATCAAGAGAAGCAGTAACTGCCGTGTGTTAAAAGTGATAAAGTGTTGGGGTTTTTTCCTGAGCTCTTAGAAGATTATTATAAAATTGCTCTAGGCCACTCAGTTAATGTGCTACACCCAATTACTATTCTTAAATCAGTAAAGATATGTCTATTTATCAAAAAGTAACTTACTTGTTATTGTTGGTAATTTTTATTCATATTTAAGAAATTGGATAGTTGTTAAGTAATGAAATTGAGCAAGACACATAGTAGATGTCAGGTTAATGACATGCAAAGGACAATTTGCATTGTATTATCTCTGTTTTCAGGCGCTCTTTATTTCTAACATAATTTTAGGACAGGGAGCATGACTCTATGTAACTTTCTTCAATGTTTTAATGCTGAAATTCCCCACAAAGTATTTTATGGGAAACCAAAGACTATTATTATTCACTTTAAGTGATGGAATCCTGTTTTAAAACTTTCTCAAGAACATTGAACATTATATCCAAGTCTTAACTGTTCAAGTAAATTAAATATATATATATGTAATATATATAAACAGCTATAAATTATACACACACACACACACACACACACACACACACACATACAGAGGGAAAGAAAGAGAGAGAGCTATTGTCCAGAGTCAATTTATATCACCATGTTGTTTATTATTACTGCCTTTGTCCTGTTTCATCCTACAGCAAAAGACATTCAAAATTCCAAACAGGAAGTAAATACAGAGGTATGCTAAAACACCGTGCTAAAATATCACAGCATTCACTACTAGAAGAAAGCATAAATAACTAAAACTAGGTGTCAAGTTTGAGAAATGAAGTTAAATATTTAAATTGCTCTAATTATTCATTGATTATGCCTATAAAAAAGATAGGCTGAAATGTTTTGTTTTAATATTTCAGGTTTTGTTCTGTATATTAATTTTCATACCAGGATTATCCTTTCTTAAAGTAGTGAAATGCACAAGATTGAATCTGTAAGCTCTACAGTAGTATTCCACTGTGAATTTATCCAAGAGGCTGTGACTACTGCCAGCCAGTAAAATTAAATATAAAATATGTTTTACAAAAGCAATGAGCTCTTTGTTTATAGTTCTAAGGTAACATTACAGCCAGCTTAAAGTACAGACACATTAATTAGGTGGTCATTTTAAGAAGGCATACATGTATTCAAATTGTAAATTATATACCTTAAATAAATATAAATTATAGTTGTCAGTTATAGCTGAATAATGCTGGGGAGACATGGAACCCAGAGAAAAGTTCAGTGTTTGCTCTAATTATTTGGCTAACTAACATAATCCTCTGTTTTATTTTATTAGTGAAGACTAATCCTTTAAAAGCTTACGATCTGGCAAAGAAATGTTATTCTCATCTTGTGCTAAATGGACATGGGCTTATGAAAAACCTAATAAATTCAGAAAAATGGAACACCATGACTCACAAAAGCAAAAAATTAGCATGGGTAAAACTAAGCCATCAATCTTAAAGAAGCTCTTTTGTGCACAAGATTCTAAAGGAAACTATTTCTTCTAAAGAAGCCATCATGCATCATGCCAAAATCCTGTGCACCCTACATAAGTGCCACTCTATGTAAGATAATATTTTTAAGTGGGAACACTGGAACTTTTCATATCACCATATTAAATCATTGTTAAGTGGCCCTTTAAAAATCTTTGGCAAAGAGATGCTATGCCCACTTCTATCATCTACAAAATTGATCGAGACACATAAATTGAGATACTTAAACTTTTAGATCTTTATAACGTCTAATAATCATATCAAAAACTTACATTTATATGTATATCATTTAGTTAGATATAAATTTGAAGAAAATAAGAAGCTTATCTAATCTGAAAATGATGCTTTCTGTACTTTTTGTGAGAAGATTCTTGAGAGACCACGGGGTCAAGAGCAGGCAGGAAGATGCTGTAAATCCAGAAGAAACTAGTGTCTTTATAATAAGATCAATGGGATGGTAATGAAGTCTGAACATAAAGAGATGCTCCCAGAGATGTTCCTACCCTTTCTGTACCCATTGCTTGAGATAATCATCTATTGCCAATTATGATACTACCTCTTGACCACACTAATAGATATGAAGGTCATATATGTAATCTGAAAAAGCGAATTCCAAAATATATCACCTTCAAAAGAAGAAGAAGAAAGGAAATAAAGAAGAAAGAAAGGAAGCAAGGAAAAAGAAATTGTTGTGTTTTATTTGTTAATGAGAAAATTTTGGCCTTTTCTCTGTTCTAAACCTTAATTAATCCTATTTTAAATAGTATTTTTACAGAAAAATGCAACTTTTTTCAGTGTCTGGCCAATGACAACAAGTTGAAATTCTGTTAACTGAAAGCAATCATAAAATAAAGCCTAAAGTCTGCTTGCTTAAAAAGAAACTGGGCATTCAGAATGACAGAAACAGTTGACCTCCTCTATAGACACTCAAGCTACATACAGCAATAACTGTAGTTGACAGAAGTGTTTCATTTCAGATTGAGGGAGCATTTGGGCACTTTATCCTCCCTAAATGAACTAAAAACATTTATAGTGGAATGATACTTGAAGGTAAAGTAGGCCTGCCACATTCACCCAGAGCAGAAGATCCTTCCCCGACTTTCTATAAATAACTCAAGTGACTACAAAAATAAATAAATAAATAAATAAATATTTAAAAATAAGAATAAAAATAAAAACAACTCAAGTAACGGGCAGCTCTGCTTGTGGTTGGACAGTTTGTAGAACACGTCTCTTCCCTCTTTTAACAACCCACCATTGTGCCTAATTTATTTAAGTGCAGCAACATACAATTAGCTTTATATCCCTTTTAAGCTGAATTACCACCACAAAGTTGGCCACTTCCCTTCTGTTGTGCAGCTTCCAGTTGTTTTCTCTTAGCCACATCCAAGCATCCTGATCTACAATGGCCCCGCAGAGTCCTGTGTGATGGGACCCTACTGACCTCTGTGACCTTTGTCAAGCCCCACTGTCCCATGCTCTCCTCCATGCATATTCCACATGCCCCAGTAAACCCTCATCTTCTATTTATCAAACCCCAAACTTTTCTGCCTAGACCTCGTGCTTGCTGTCACCAATGTCTTCTGACTCTAGACATTCAAACTTCCATCTAACTCCTTTGATCTTTCAAAGGTTAACAGGTTACCTCATTTTGTTCATACTTATCAGTATTTGAAATGATCTTTACCTAGTGCTAATTTTTTATCTCTCTTGCACTAGAATTGAAGCCCCCTAATTATGGGGCTTACTAATGGCTGAATCACGCCATAAGTAAAGCCCTTCCTGATACAATATGCACGTAATCGATATTCATTTATCACTGAATAAATGAAGGCGTGTGTGCATGTACCATGTAGTACCCAGGATGTGTGTGTAATCAGAGATTGAATCCAAGGGTTCTCTACCACTGAGCCATACCCATCCCATTATTTATTTATTTATTTGTGTTGGTACTAGGGATTGAACCTAAGGGCATTCTACCTCTGAGCTATTTTCCCATCCCCTTTTAGTATTTTTTATTTTGAAACAGGGTCTCACTAGGTAACTGAGGCTCTCTCTAAATTGGGCTGAACTCTAACCTGTGACCCTCTTGTCCCAGCCTCCCAAGTACAAGGATTCTAGATGTGCAACACAGTCTTCCTACATAATTATAAACTTAAACCTAATTATATGACTCTTTTGCTTGCAGCTACAAATGGAGCTCTCATAGAGGATTTCTGAAGATGGTTACAGGGGTTACATACTAACTCTGTGGGTTGCTAGATAAACTGCTGTGGATATCTTACACTGGACCTGTGTAGTACCAACACCCTATTGTGTTTTTCAAGAATTACATGCAAGCCCTGGTGCCTGGCTCATACAGAACTCAGTATCTGGCCACACTACTGTTTCTGCTTTATCCTTCTTTCTCTTTTCTTGAATTTACTCATCAAACTTCCTGAATTGCTTTCATGGCTCCATGTTTTCTCTGATCTGCTGGGACTTTCTGCAGAGAATTGTTTATGGCTCTGTGGAATTTAGAATTTAGTTCATTCCTTGGTCTTCCACACACCCCTCTAAACTTCATTAAGCTCTTCCCTATATATTTTCCCAGTTTCTCTACTGTTCTCCCATTAACCACACCTCGGTGTGATTTTCAATTAGCTTTTTATTTCATCTATAAAATATAAAGCATATTTATCATTGCATCTATAGGACCTGGCAGGAAGCCAGGGGAATTTATCCCATGCATGATTAAGTAGTCATTACCAAGTTCCAAGCCATTTTGGCCATTATTTGTGTGTGTGTGTTCTCTATTTCATTGGTGTCCAGTTTTGTAACGTGGAACTCACATTTGATTTATATTTGCCTAGGAACTTCACCTTGTGCTGACCATTATAAATGCGATGGGACAATACGGTTATGTTAATATAGCCTGCAGCCTACTTCAGTATCCTACTACTTTTCTACTTAAGCAATCTAAAAATGTGATTCTGCTAAATCTATGTTGACCAAAGTCATATTTAACAAGATTATCACCCCTCTGATTTGATCTGTACCTTCCATTTCTATTCCACAATATCCTTAGCAAAGATAGCAGCTTTTCCTTAAAATATGGTTTCAAATAAAAGTTTGCTTAGAAATGACAGATAAAATGTACCAATATCCATATTGGCCATATTCTCAGTAGCCCTACCCTGTGTCTTTTTTTTTTATAATCTGCTGTCATCCCTAGTAAAGACATTTAACTTTCATATGGCAATTCAATCAGGGTTACGTCCATGACGTTGATAGAACTTTGCCATAGTTTTGAAGTGATTGTCTCACCAGGTACAAAAAACATAAGCCTATCAGGCAGGACTAGAGGCACCCGCTCCTGTGTCCTCCCCTTAAAGTGGAGTGACAATCATCTATCCAGTTGCCATCCAGTTGCTTCAACAACTCACCCAGAGCAAATATAGTCTACTTCTTCTTACCACTGACCTATTATTTAAGCAAAAGGCTCCCTTTAGATTTTTAAAGTTAGGTGGATTCATGCTGTTACTGTAATCTGATTATAAGCTAAGAAGACAAAATTGTAATTTATTTTAAATGGCAATGAATTCGAAATGCAAATCGACGTCATAGTGATAGGATCAACTGCCTTTCCAACACAGAGCAGAGAAGGTAAGGACGATTTCCTCTGGGCATTATCTCTTAGGTATAAAATTAAGAACTTGATATGAAATCACAGAGACGAGCCGATCTTCTTAAGAAACTCTACGAGCATGTGAGTAAAATGAACAGCATGAGAGGTATTAGACCTCACAGGACCTGAGCAAAGACAGGGGCAGGCTGGGTGCAGGAGATAAACAGACCGAGAAGTAGGATGGAAAGGGGGAAGCAGTGAGGATCTGTAGACAGGACGCTGCTTGGGCTAGCTGCTGAAGTGGAGGGATAAGGTGTGATAAAAAGCTTAAAAAGGTGAAAAACGCCCATCAAGTTTCAGAAGGCAGATGTCACCCTGCACGACTCCAGGGTGAAATCAGCATAAGATAAAAGAGGATGCCAAGCAGAAATAAATAACCGCACACCGTAGAAAAGTCAGGACAGGGCTTTGTGAGTTACCATTTTATTGGAAAACAACAGCATTAACAAGACAAAGATGAATATTCTAGGACAAACATAAAGGGCATCATTGAAATGGTAGATATCAGTCAGGGGAATTGGAAATGAGCTTTCTTTAATTAGGAACCAGAGTGGAATAACAAATGGTAAAGCGACATTTGGAGATACTAAAGATGAGACAATATGTTTTCATATGTTGCTATTTGCTGATGGACCTGGTGATGCTGCAGAGGAACTTAAGGCGTGAATAATAGTGGGCCATCTGCTTGCAAACTGACAGCTTCTGAAGATAGTAGTTCACAGGGTGCAAGGAGCACAGGAAATAGAGTTTCACCAACTGCATCAAAGTAATATGGGAGTAAAGGGGTTGCCTGCTAATGAAGATAATTGCCTCTTCTTGATAAGAGATGAAGGCGCAAAGCTACAGCTGGATAATAAAAAATTCTTCTAGAGCAGAATGGCATAAAATTATATTCAATTCAGGTCCCATGCATTATTAACTCCCTCAAAATTAAAGCATTTCTTTAGTCTCCAGCGAGGCAAAGGCATGAAATGGAAAGATCACAGACTTTGAAGTCAGATAAACATGGATTCAAAATAGAGCTTTGCCATCTACAAGTGTAATTTGGAGCGAATCTTCTAACCAACCCTCATTTTGAAAACAAAGAGACAGCCACCCATCCCATAAAGTTTCAGATGGCTGAAAATGGGAACACATTAAATGGCCACCACGATCTGTCCCTTTCACCGTTCACTTGACAAATATCTGCTGAGGGCGACGTTGAGTTAGGTCCCGTCCAAACCTTCAAAGGTGATTGAAAACAGATCACGCCCTCCTCTCTACATGTAGTTTATTCATTTATGGGACAAGCACTCATCAGGCAATCACAAAACTAAAACTGAATGTAAAAATAACAATCGCAATTAAGTGCTTCAAGGGAAGGTGCATAAAACTGAGCAGAAAATTCGTGACTGTTTCATGTGCTCGAAGGGATGGAAGAGACATCTAGAAAGAGACAATGGAGCTTATTTTCAAAAGACAAGCTGGTGCTTCATGGGAGAAATTGAAAGCAGGAAGGAAGGAGAGAGCACTGTTGAAGAGGAGTCTGGAGAGGCAGGGAGGCTGGAACGATGGAGGCTGCACGGGTCTTGGAGTCTATGCATAAAGACACCATCAGAAAAAGCTTCCACTTCCCCCCTTGCATTCAATGCTGCTCGGATTTGTCTTTTCCTAGCCAATATACAAACATCGAAACATAACTTTTCTATGTTCCCTAATACATTTTTAATTAGGTAATAAATGAGGTCTTAAAAAGATTACAAGGTTCCTCTTAAGCACATTTGCATATCTAATGACTACTCTTGCACAACCCGCAACGGGCTCTGAGCAGCAGGCAGGACCTGGGCCACTGACCTTTAACTGGAAGCTACAGCGTGGCACCTGCTGCACCTGTCCAGCCTTCCTCTGAAGAAAGCCATCCTCTCTCATTCACATTCCCCGCCTGGTCCCCCAGATGGAGACGCATTTCAACCCTTGCTTCTGGATGAGTTCAGACTGCAGTTCTTCCTAGACATCAGGAGAATCTAGTTTATATTAGACTAATGCAAGTTACATACAATGTGTTATGGTGACACGCGTGCGTTCTTCGCACACTTTTCAGAGTTTTCACATCCGTCAGCCGGGGCCTCTGCTTCACAACATCCCAATGGGCGAGATAACTTTGACAGAAGAAAAACCACCTGGTCATCAACGCATGCTGCCACCATACGCACGTCACGGGATAGAGAAAGTCACAATGCCACATCAAACTTACTTTCTTTTCTTTCTTCCTTCCTTTCTTCCTTCTTTCCTTCTGCCTTCCTTTCTTTTTCTTTCTTTATTATTCTCCTCCTCCTCTTCCTTCTTCTTTTCTTCTCTCTCTCTCTCTCTCTCTCTCTCTCTCACACTCACTCACTCACTCACTCACTCACTCTCTTTGTACTGGGGATTGAACCCAAAGGCATTCTACCTCCACCCTCAGCCCTTATTTATTTATTTATTTATTTATTTATTTATTTATTTTGCAGAACTGGATATGAAACCCAATGTCATCATACCTCCATGCTACAATCCCAGCCCTATTTTTTATTCTTTTTATTTTTGAATTCACTAAGTTGCGAAGTGCTGTGCTAAGTAGCTAAGGCTGTCCCTGAACCTCGATCCTCTGGTCTCTGTCTCCCGAATGCTGGGACTACAAGCATGTGCCACCATGCCTGGCCCCTTTTTTATTTTTTATTGTAAGAAAGAGTCTCTCTCAGTTGCTGAAGCTGCCCTCACACCTTTCATCCTCCTGTCTCAGCCTCCCAGGAACTGGAATTGCTAACAAGCACCATCATGCCCAGTGCCACATTTAATATTAAAGGAGCAGATAACTGTGATCCTACCATGTTCCTGGAAGGAGGATAACCAAGAAAATTCATAAATGATCATATGTGTGGCATGTCCTCTACTATCATTAGAAAATCTAGGAAGTCAGAGGACTAAAATCATGTCACATCTGCTTCTCGGCTTCGCCTTCCTATCCTACATTGTGCTTTATTTATTATCACACTAACCCCAGCTCCTGCTGTCCATTTCTTTCTGGGATGGAACTCAGGGGCAATCTACCTCCGAGCTACTTGCCAGCCCTACTTTTATTCTTTATTTTGAAACCGGGTCTCACTGAGTTTCAAAGGGCCTCAGTAAGCAGCCGAGGCTGTCATCGAACCGTGGTCCTCCTGTCTCAGTCTCCCAAATGCTGGAATTTCCAAAAGTTCATCTGTAACCACCATGTATCATCTCCTTCTCTTGCATCAAAACTTTCTAAGCTCAGCCGGGCGTGGTGGCGCACGCTTGTAATCCCGGTACTTGGGAGGCTAAAACAGGAGGATCGTGCAGGTTTGAAGCCAGCCTCAGCTACGTAATGAGGCTCTCAGCAACTTAGACCCTGTTTCCAAATAAAATATAAAAATAGGTCTGAGAGTGTAGCTCAGAGGTAGAAAGCCCCTGGGTTCCATGCCCAATAACGCGCACGCGCATGCGCGCGCGAAAACACACACACACACACACCACACACACACACACACACACACACACACACACACAGAGAGAGAGAGAGAGAGAGAGAGAGAGAGAGAGAGAGAGAAAAGAAAAAAAAGCCTTTCTAAGCTCAAATCTCCAGGAATGGATAGGTACCAATTAAGTAGTCTATTCAAACGAAGGCTTTACATTGGTGTAGAGAAATATTTATAAGCACTTTTGACAAATAAGTCCTCAGTTTTAGGTGAGGGAACTAGTCTGTTTTTAATATACTTGTATCGGTGCATTATAAGTGGATACCATAATGAGGCTCAGAGAGACAGAAACATACATACACACAGCGTTTAGTAGGCTTCCCTCCAGATCCTACTCTGCCATCTCCTCTTCCTATATTCATCAAGGGATTGGTATTGATAATTTCATATTTGTCTGTAGCATAATTTGAACTTTTGTTATCAGGTTTCCCCTCCCCATACCTCACTTCCTTAATCCACGATTCTACTGGAATCTCTCCTCATTTATCTTCAGTCCCCTTTTTTTTTTTTTCCAATTTCTTTCTAATTTCCCATTTGAGAAAAAAAAAAACATTTAACCCTTCTCCTACTGAGATTGGTTCATCTCAGCTAGTGCCTAATTCCCTCTAGTTCCATCCATTTTCCTGCAAATTACATGATTTTGTTTCCTACAGCTGAGTAAAATTCCACTGTGTGCATATCACAGTCAACACAGAGCTCGAGAGCATTTCTCTTTTATAGGGAAAGAACCTGGAATTCGATTACTGTGGTGACTAACCAGGTCACATATTAATAAGCAACACTCTGGATTACAATTTATGTTTGATCATAGAATATATTTCCCCCAAAGAACCACATAGTCTCAGATCTGACATCTGTTTTTCAGTATTAAACGTTGTGTACATATAAACTGTTATTCTAGAGATCACATGCACAGAAAGCAAACAAAAACTCAGGGGCTGATGAGGTCCTGGATGATGTGCACGCTCCTGAGACTCTGTTCCACATTCATTAACTGAATATAGACCCTTAGAGTCCCAGTGCATTAACCTCATCAGACAGTGTGGATAGTAACTGACCCCACCCAAATAGCAGGAGCTGGGAAGTATTGACATAAAATAATGGAGTCATGTCTCCGTCTTCGAAGTACTGAAAGGATTAAAATACATTCAGAGATAAAAGAAGCAAAATACCCTTTCAAAATGTAAATTACTTCTTCCATAGCAACAATGATAATGCACTAATTCTAGGAGTCAAATAAATTATTCAAGGACACTGCCATTTAGTTTGTTTCTTGACTCCATAGGGAAAAAGTAATTATGCCTCGCCTAGTCAAGCCTATGATAACAGCTGGCTAGGAGGGAACAAAAGCGAAGGGAATGTCTCCAGAAATTCACCATGATGTTTCATATTTTAGTAAAAAATTTCCTCGGAGGCACCAAAGAATCAATCAGTCCAAGATCCTCATTTTACATTTGAAGGAGTCCAGACCCAGAGAGAGTATAATCTTTCCCTGAAGTCACGTAGTCTGTGGCAGCTCTTGAAGCCAGAAGTCAGGTTCCAGCCATGAAGAGGCTGGGGGAAAAAACTCCTAGTTATTAAGCTTCTTCTTGGATGCTTTGTGTATCCTGTTTTAGCTTGTGCTCAGATGAGCACAATGAGAGAGATGTCAGTTTTTTCTTTTATTACGTACATATTGCAAAGGTAAAGTCAAGAGCCTGTACTCACACAGGGAAAGAGAGAGCCAGACCCAATAAAATCTCCTCTAGGGCAACCATTCTGGGACGTCTGATTAATGTGTCTGTACCTTCTTGAAGCCCTGTCTTAGTTGAGAGGTGGGTTAGATCATTGAAATAATTCAGGATCATTAAGATGATAGAAATTGTCTTCCTGAATCTTTGTCCCAGGCCTTTAAAATGTCATTTAAACGCAGGTGCCTCCTATGGAGAAGTTCCCTGAGGACGAAAAGGGTATTGTCTCAGACTTCCAATGGTTTTCTCTCTGAGAAGGAGTTGTGTTGTGCCTCTGGTAAGTGGGTAATTAACTACCCTGGAGGAAAGGGGGCCTCTACCAAGTCAGGCTTTCTACCATGTACCCTGTTGATGTAATTCAGGGTAGATACAATTCAGACTGAGAAAATGAGCCAACATCCAATCCAACCACAGATTGCCCTTGCCCCACTACCCTCTTCTAGGCACTGTTTGCTTTGTCTTTTTGTTTTAAGACATGCACTGTCTATTCTAGAAAGGGCCAGAGGTAAAGATGCAGAAGCAGCCATAATCACAGGTAGCAAGAACAGCAACTTGCCTGACACTTTGCCCATTTCTGATAAAGCCCTGAGGCAGGATCCTGGATATGTCCTTGAAAATGACTCTTGGCTAAAAGCCTAGGGCCAATGTAGGAGAATAAAGCTTCCTTCACAGGATCCCTTCCTAGGAGAAAAAATTGGAGCCTTTCCTGGCAGCTAAGACCACAGAATAAGGCAGCTAAATCCACCACGATGGCACCACCCAGTCCCAACCATGGAGCCCAAGATGAAGCCACCTAGCCCAGGCCTCGTGGAGGCTAATATAGGAAATATAGCTCGGGAAGTAGAAATGAAACCTCACCCAAACCCCCATATTGGTACCCCTGCCCATTATTGATTCAACAATACCTGTCTCTCTGGGTCTAGATAATCTGTATAACAACACCATTCAGTTCTCAGACACAGAGCTTTGCTTAATGAGCCTTACTAGTGAATAAAGAGACCTGCTATCCCACTCTGGCCTCTGTCTCTTGTTCTCCGTGGATCAAGCCTCCTGCAATAGTTCTGTAGACCCACTTGAACTTTGCTGAGGTCTCCTCCACATTTCATAGAAACTAAAAGCAACTACCTATACCTGCTTTCAAAGTGCAGAAGTAGAGCTTCCAACTAAAATTTCAGAGGAATGGGGGATTCACTGGGGTATGTATTCTACAGGAAAACTTGATGTCTTCTTATCCCATATGGGCATATTCCAAGAAGAGATAGTGGTGAGAAATCAGATTCAACTATCAAACAAATGCTTGTTCTCAAGAACAGGCTAAATGGCTAGGTTTGCCTGTAAAAGCCAGGTTTGCATAGCCAGAGGCACCGAATGGTTCCCTCTTCTCCATCCCTTATACTGATATCGAGATGCAGTCTAGCTCAAATCTCTTCACTTCATTCTTGGTTGGAAAGAGAATCACCCTTAGCGCCTAGCATATTTTCACTGCTTATAATGATTTTAGCTAGCAAGAGAAATACTAGGTAGGGGAACTGAGTTAGGTAGTGTAACCAGATACCTGTGCCAATAAGCAAGAGCCACACAAACCTTTCCAAGCATCCCCAAACAAGATCCTACTGGACCTAACTAAGCTCCAAACTTCACACTAAATATATAAAAGAGTAAAACGTACCTTAAATCTCTTAATCATTATTTTAGAAATTGCCCAATTGATCCAATCAATAACATCAAAGAGCAGAAATCTTTTACATTTGCACAGTCCTTTATGATACACAAAGATTCTACATTCTAACTTTTATGCCTTTCAGATAAGAAGGGCAAGTGTAATTTTTACTTTAAAAGTTGGACACAAAGACCATAAAGAGAAAGGCTTATACAAGAAGGAAATTTCAAAGCAGTAAACAAATGCCTTTTATTCTTATTTCCCTTCACCCACTGCCTCTAGGGAGTTATATCTATCAACCAAGTAATTTTGAAGTGGTGTGTGGTAGTGCATGCCTGTAATCCCGGTACTTGGGAGGGTGAGACAGGAGGATCACAGTTTGGAGGATAGCCTTAGCCATTAGCAAGGCCCTGGGGAATATAGGAGACCCTGGACCCTGTCTTAAAAATAATAAGGGGTGTGGGTATAGCTCAGAGGTAGAACACAAATGGGTTTGATCCCCAGCACCACACACACACACACACACACACACACACACATAAAAAAATAAAATGTGGTCTTGACCTGGGTTTTCCTTTTTCTTTCTGTATCCTTTTTCTTGCTTATATTTTTATCCTTTATATTACTTATATTGCTTATTCTTTTTCATATATATATATATGAAATATATACATCCAATTGGATATATATATATATATATATAGTACTGGGGTTCCTGGAAGCCCTTCTACCTCCGGGCTATACTCCCAGACCTATTTTTTTTATATTTTTTTATGTGGAAACAGGGTCTCTTAAGCCAGCATGGCTGGCTTCAAACCTGCGCGATCCTCCTGTCTCCACCTCCCAAGTGCGGGGATTACAAGCATGCGCCACCACGCCTGGCCTTGTTTTGTATTTTTATATGAAACTGTAATGGTGCCAGAGGGAGCCCCACATTGGGGCATCAAGACTGTAATGGTGCCCCCACTGGGCACCGAATCTGAAATGCTATGAGATATAACCATGGGTTCTTATCCTTAGCTAATTTTAGAAAAAAGATAGCCAGAACTGTTCTGCTGTAAAATTAAGCAATTTTTATTATTACAAATCAGAAGGAAAGGACAGAAATTATAAAACACTACATCAGAGAGAGAGAGAGAAAGTGACGTAGGGGAGTGCCTTGAAGGTAAGACACTGGGGTTTTGAATATGGGAGAGTTTTTATAAAGATTTATTATCTCCCATCTTTGCTTGACCAATAGTCTTCCTGAACCGACCAGGTGTCGATCTGCCCATTAACTAGGGGGCAAGCCTTTTGATGTGATTATCAGGAGGATTCCCTATCTTACATCCTGTTTGACCAAAAGCCTTCTTCCTGTAAGTATAGGTCTGCCCTGTCTCCAGTAAGGCCCCAGCCTTTTGTTATGACCAAAATATATTACTTGATTATCAGAATCAGGGGTCACAGGGTATCTGACTTCTTTGAGGAAGACCTGTACCCACATCCTTGGGGAATTTTAACCTGTCTGCTAGAGGTTATTTATTATGTAAAACTTGTCTTTAAAATATGAAGGCCCTATACCCCAACTCTCCTGTGTACTCACTAATCACTTTTGGTGAGGGAACTCTACATTATAACAAGGGGCCTGAGTGCCTGGCGGAAACCAGGCCCTGACTACTTTTTAATATTTGAAATTAATTCCAAAGCATTTGAAATCAGTACATTTTGCAATTAGCACCAAAGACATTTCCCAATACCAGCACAGAAACATTGTGATGTGGGTGGATTATACTTCTATTTAATTTTGTGGGTGATCTCACTATTCCAGGAAAAAAAATCAAATGCAATGTGCTGGAAGAACTGGCTGTTTCTTTTCTTTGCAGTACTAGGGATTGAACCCAGGAACATTCTACCTCTGAGCTATATCCCCACCTTATTTTTTATTCTTTATTTTGAAACAAATTGCAGAGGGCTTCACTAAGTAGCCGAGGCTGACTGCGATCTTTTGATCCTCCTGTCTCAGCCTTCCAAGTACTGGGATTACAAGCATGTACCACTGACAATCTTTTTGTAAAGCCAGATTTGTGTGTGTGTGTGTGTGTGTGTGTGTGTGTGTGTGTGTGTGTGTGTCATATATTGAAAGCTTACTCTGACATTTTAGCTAAAGGAAAAAGAAATGTTGATAAATCTGTTATATTTGTCACCTTACCCAAACCATAAAAGGTAGGAAATGAAACAGCTGGTAGATATTTCTAATCTAAACTGTCAGACCTGGATCTGGTAAGCAGAAAGAGAGCTTTGTTGATGCAGATGCCTTTGATGTGACCTCCAGCAGGGTGGCCCTGGCAGGAACTCACCTGGAGACCAGCTTTCAGGGAGAAACACCAGAAAACACCCACATCCAAACTGCCTGCAGGACTGCAAGCACTTATTTCAAAAAAAGCTTTTTTTTTTTTCTTCCTGCATAAACTGACTCCTTTGAATTAATGCTTCGAACCCTGTTGTTGTGGTACTAAAACTGAGGGAAGAGAGAATACACCCTTATCATGGTCTCTGTTTAAGTGAGTAATTCCACAAGCAGAAATCAACATGAGTGATTAAAAGCAGCTACCTCGCGGTGCTATTTTTGCACTGCCGAATATATTTCACATGGTTTTGACAAATATAGCTCGAAAAAAGGACTGTTCCTGTGTTAAAAAGAAAAAAAAAAATAGAGCCCAGTATTGTTGGTTTTGGAGATGATGGCATTATAGAGAAGCACCCAGAGTTTAACATTCATTCCCAGAGTTCAGATGCATGAAAAATATTTTATCAGCACTGCTGGGTTAAAATTCCTCCACTATTTTTTTTCTCCTCAATTTACTTCACATTCTAATCAAATGATTTATGCCTTTTTCCCCCGAGTATTGAATTTTTAGTTATTTTATTTACATGCACCTTTTAAGCTTGCTCAAGTATCCTACAGAAGGCCATTAATGTGATTAATTGATTTATGGTCTTTCTGTATTGTGTGGGGTCGTTTTGGGGGGTTTTTAAAAAGTTATTTTATTTTTAAATGTAGAAGCACATAACACTAGAAGCTATTTAACAAGTTAGGTTTCTGAGAGTATTTTAGGGTGGATTTCCTCTTTAGATAAATGTGCTGATTTGCTTAACATTGCTTGAGAGAGCACACAAAGCAATTTGAAACATATGCAAATAGTGTGTTGTTTTGTTAACACTGAAGGAAAAAATAAAACGTGTCCTACTTATACATACTGCCCTTTTTTATTTTTGAAGGAATGAAAAAGAGATTCCCTATGAAAATGCTAGATAAATAGCAGTGTAATTAAAAAATGTCTAAGGGAAAGCAAAAGGAAAAAGTTCCAGTCAGTCTTCAGTGGAAACCACAGGAGAAAATTTTTGATAAAACAAACGTAGCAGCCAAAATAGCTAAGAACTTTCCCTTTGGTTACATTAAAAATATTTAAATGACCATAGGCATTTGTAAACACGTAATTCCCCAAGATAGCTGTCTCCTTTTCGTTTCATTTTGGTTCTGTTTCCAAACAAATTATTAGATCAAGTATTATTGCCTAAGGAAGAATATGAACAAAATAAGATTTTTAAAAAATCTTTTAAATTCAAGTTTTCGCTTTTGTTTCTCAACTTCTATTAGTTTACACTAATAGTTAAAATATCCCCACCCCTAACCAAAAAAAACAATGTATCTACATACATACCTCCAGAGTCATACCTTAATTCATGTAAAGAGATATCAAACCTTGAGCCCACGACAAAAGACACACAAAATTTACAAGAAATTTCTTTTCTCCAGAATCTTTTTTAACCTTAAATAAGACCTCACGAAAAAGTATTTCAAGACTTGATTCCCCTTCTTCCAAAATAAAAAGCTAATAACTTGACCTTCACCAAAATATTCTCCACTAACTTTTAATGAATGTTGTGAAAACCAAACAAAAACAACTTATTCCCCTGGATTTGGGTATGTGGGTTCTATGAAGTGTCAGAATCAAAGATTGCACTGGAAACAGTTGATCAGGCAAGAAAAACCCAGCCCAAGGCAGGGTAGTGAGAGAGAGAGGTCAGAGTAAATTCTGAATAAAGCTCCACTAAAGCCAAGAGCCAGAGGTCTTTAAAGGCCGGGGTAAGGAGACAAGTCATAAGTCGTGTTGTGTGTTGGCTTTACCCCCCAAAAGTGCACAGTTTCACAAGCTGTGGCAAGAAGCCTACTACGACCAGTTGGGTTTCCCACTGGGAATGAGCCATGGGAGCAGGAGCTGCTGAGTGATGACTTCTAAGAGGCTTTAAGAATATTTACACTTCAAAAGGGCAGAGAGAGAGAGCATGTGTCATCATAAAACTGCTATAGTAAAAAACTCTAAGAGGAGGGAAATTCTCTAATGTACAAGATGTACATTCATAAACATATCAAAGTCAATCAGTAACCCAAACATGAGAAGGAGGAAGCAGGAGGGAATGTGGTGGGAATTGGGGAAGGGCTAAATGAGTGATGTGTGCATGTATGCCTCCACCATCTTGTATCCCATTAAGATGTATGACTGCAATACACCAGTAAAAAAAATTTTAAAAGAAAAGGGAAGTCAAGGTAATAGAGTCAGCAGAGTCTATCAGCAGATTAGCCAAATTTAGAGGAACATTGAAGCCATTTTAGTAAATGGTTTTGGAAATATAAACAGTGTACCAGTATTGGGAATGGCTTAGGAAGATTTGAGAAAGCTATGATTATTAATATATTCCAAAAATTGAGTGAGGGGCAAATCTGTGAAAGGACTTGGTTTCTGCCTAGAAGCAGGCAACTATTCCAATGTAAATTAACCTAGCTAAAGGTAATTAGAAGTCTATAGGAGAGGGGAACTAGGACTTCCTCATCCTCATTCTAAAGACAGGTTTACATAATAATTGAATGATCAAGCTATGATGGGAGGAGGGGTCGACCTTCCTGAAAGGAGACACCTTGCCACACCTTGCTTGGGGAGAAAACTTACAGGGATGTTTACTATGTCAGAATTACATAAACAAGATGGAGGTCATGGGTATAAAAAGTCCAGTTCATGTGTTGTATCTTTGGTGGGGCATTCATTTGAACCACCCTCCCCCCATGCCATTCTGGCATGGGGCTGTAAGTATCTTCTGTATTTCTATCTTTTTAATAAACTTCTTTAAATCTCCAGCAAGAGTCCAGGCTAATGTGTATTTACCCTTAGCTCAGAACAAGAACCCACAGTTTTTCTGTGTTTTTCTGTTTTTTGTGTGTATTTTGAAGGAAATTGTGTCCAGAACCGGATATATTTATGGTTTCCCCAAAACCATATCATCTCACACCATAACAAAGAGTAGATGCTTCTCCTTAAAAACATATTTTATCTTGCTGTCATCCAGAAGAATTGAAACACAGTATACAATATATCCCTTTTAGTAGCTAATGTGTAAGGGTGAGGGTTACTGGTTAGAAGAACTGTCCCCAGAGACCATTGTTAGACCTCTGGAGACAATTCCCATAAAAAAAAAAACACGGGTTATTTTTTCCCTTCACTGAACTTCTGGTCTATGCCCAGGTTTCGCCTTTCATGAAGGTCCATCCGCTCCTTCCATCCTACCTAGATGCCAGTTATTATGTAAACCTGTCTTTAGAATGAGGAAGTCCTAGCTTCCCTTCTCTTTCCACTTGCTAATCACTTTTAGCTAGGATGTTTTAAATTATAATAGCTGCTTGCTTCCTGGCTGAAACCAACTCCTTCCACAGGTCTGCCCTTGACCAGATTTTTCAAATATATTTACTAATAATCAGAGCTTTCTCAAATCTTCCTAGGCCATTCCCAATACTGGTAGGCCTAGAAAAACAGGGAATTTAACTAACTGGAACAATAGAAACAGGAGCTAAAAAAAAAAAGTAAAATTTATAGCAAAGAAAAAGATATTTTAAAATTCCATTCTAAAGTCCCACATCATGGCTAAATTCAGACTCTTGAGCTAGACTGTATTTGTTCAGATCTCAGCTCAACTAAAGATCGTATAATTTCTCAAGGGATGCATCCAAAATGAGAACTGGCTGCTCATCACAAGCATTTGAGAAATCAGATTTAGTAGCTGAGGCTAGGTTATTACTGTTTTTGTTTCTTATTATGTTATTGTTTTGTCTTTTATTATTTGCTTTCTATCTTATTGCTCTGAGTATTTACATTTAAAAAACTGCATTTCTTTGAACTTTTTACCTTAAACTTTTAAACAATTTGAATGTCAATTCATTTGAAATTGTCCACTGTTTCTTAAATGAATTTATTTACCATCTACTTTCTCCAATACCATGTGGGTGGACTGGATGTCATGCTATTTTTGGTGATAACAGTGAGAATGCTGGTGGAAACCATGTCCACTGAAGTAATATTCACAACATCCCAGAAATGCAAACAACCTAATTGTCCATCACTGGATGTATGAATTAAAATGTGATATATATACATAGACACAATGGTGTACTATTTAGCCATAAAAATTGAAAACTTGTTACTCCTGACAATATGGATAGGACTGAAAATCATTTTATAAGGTGATATAAGCCAGATACACAAAGACAAATACTATATGATATTGCTCATAAGAAGTTGATCTTGGGGAAGGTGAAAGTGGAGTGGTACTTACCAGAGACTGAGGAGAGCCGCAGAAAGGAATTGATAGGAAAAAGGTTATCAATGGATATGAAGTTATAATTCAAAGCAAGGAGCTCTATTGTGCTATTGCATGGTAAGATGACCAGAGAAAATGATGCACTGTGAATTTCATAAAGCTAGAAGAAAGGATTGGAAAGTTTGTGCCATAGAGAAATTATTAACGTTTGAGGAGACAGATATGTTTAGCCTGAATTAAATGTTTTGCAATATATACATGTATCAAAATATCACATTACCCCAAGAATATGTACAAATCTTTGTGTATCAGCTTGAAAATAAATTTGAGAAAAAAGTATCAGTAAACCATCACAGACTCATCATTATAAGATGTTCAAGAGTCTTAAATGCACACATGCATTTTTCCAAGGAAACTCATGATGCTTCCTGTTTTTTCTTAATTACTTCCTAATATCCTAGCATGAATGAATAAGTACTGCAGAGATTAAAAAGGAGAAAAAACAACAACAAAAAAGTCACCAAAGACTTTTAATCCCAGTACTTAAAAGGTTGAGACAAAAATCGCAAAAAAATAACCACCTGCAAGTATTCAGGATAGCTGTACTATAATAAACTTTTATCCAACACCGGGCATAGTATTAACATATTATTTAATGTAAATAATGCATTCAAAAATCACTATCATATCAGCATAGTTAACAAGCCTGTTTTAGGAAATTCATTGAATAAGCTAAAAGCTTCATTTAAAAGAATAACATAAAAAGAATGTTTCAAATTTAAAACTCTTAGTCAATATTTATAAAGTAGGAGCTTAAAGAAGAAAATCCTTCATAATTTCCCAAATGTAGAAATCATCCATACCACATTATTATTCTATAATGTAATAAAAAATAATTTAACAATAAAAGATGTGTCTAACTAATTATTGTATTTAAAATAAACCAGAATTTTTAATTATACCACCAAAAATCAAACTATAACCAAAGACATATATCCATGACTTCCAGTCAACATAATATTGGAGAAAATATATGGTTAATAAATTTATTTAGCCAGGCATCGTGTTGCACACTTGTAATCCCAGCATTCGGGAGGATGAGACAGGAGGATCATGGTTTGCAGACAGCCTCAGCTACTTAGTGAGGCCTTTGCAACTCAGTGAGACCCTGTTTCAAAATAAAGACTAAAAAATAGGTCTGGGGGTGTAGCTTAGAGGTAGAATGCCCTGGTTTCTATCCTCAGTATCGCAAAAAATAAAATAAATTAAATTAATTAAATAAAACTCATTTAAGAAACAGTGGACTATTCAAATGAATTAGTATTCAAATTATTTAAAAATTTAAACTATGAGGTTCAAAGAAATGCATCTTTTTAAATGTAAATATTCAAAGTTATAAGACAGAAAGCCAATCATAAATGGCAAAACAATAACCTAAGAGACAGAAACAGAAATAACCAAGCCAGTTACAAGTCTGATTTCTCAATTGCTTGTGATGAGTAGCCAGTTCTCATTCTGACTCATCCTTTGAGAAATTATAAGATCTTTACTTTTTGTTTATATCATTTTGTTAGAATTTAATCTGGTCCCAATAGGATTCATTACAAGCATAGATACATTTCTAGTCAGTGCTAATGTGAAACCATAAATTACTAGGGTCAATCCATCAAGCCTGATGAGGCTACTTTCCTATCTGTTAAAACATAATGAATATACAATTACTGAAAAATTGAATCCTTTTCAGTGGAAAAATTCTCCTTGAATTTACATGTTTATTTTTATTAAAAATCCATAAAGGTAAAATGATAATACATAGGCAGAGAAGTGGTCTTCACACTTCCCACCCCCAAAATATTCTTGAAATACATTTCAGTCATTTGAAATAGCCCTAATATACTTACAATGGAAGGAGAAGAGACATGATGATATAGATGCATATAGGTGTCCTGTGATGTAGGATTATACACTTTATAGGCAAGACCTTTTCATACACTAATTAATTAGCATACTATGATGGGACCTTCAAGAGATAGAAAATAGCAAAAGATTGTAATAAATGAAAAAGTACAAATTTAAAAGCCAAGCAGATCTGGATTTCAATCTAAATTCTGCCACTTTTTAGCTATGTGGTATTAGGCAATTACTGAGACTTAAGTGTCAGTATTAGGTCACTCATAAAATTATGAACAGAATAATACTTCTGGAGATTAAGAATAGTGGCAATATTCTGGGTGTTCTGGCACATACCTGTAAGCCCAGTCCTTGGGAGGCTGAGACAGGAGGATCACAGGTTCAAGGCCAGCTGCAATAATTTAGCCAGACTCTTAGCAACTTACTAATACCTTTTTTCAAAATTAATACAAAAGATCTGGGTAGACTGGTGCACACTCGTAATCTCATTATTTAAGAGGCTGACACAGGAGAATCACAGTTTTGTGGCCAGCCCCACCTAATTGATGAGACCCTCTACAACCTAGTGAGACCCTGTTTCAAAATAAATAATAAAAAATAAGGCTGGTGGTATAACTTGGAAGTAGAATGCCTCTAGGTTCAACCCCTAGTACTGCAAAATAAATAAATAATAAATAAATAATAAATAAATAAATAAAATTAATTAATTTTTAGAAAATTGCTGATGTAGAATGGAGGTAAAATGCCCCATGGGTTCAATCACTAGTACCAAAATAGTAGTAGTAGTAGTGATGATGATGATGATGATGATGATGATGATGATAATGATATAATTATAAAGAGCAAGGATAATGTAAATATTTAAGATAATGAAAATGATAATGACCTGGGCTTAGTATATCCTATTATTATATAGTATTTGTCAATGCTGTTATATTGATGATAACTTTGTACAAGCACACTAATCTAGTTAGTGACAACATCAAGGGGTTGGCACTGTGTCTCCGTTGAGGACTGAGGAAAGGACAGGCTGACAAGGTCCTGACTCCAGACCTTAAATTTGAGCGCACCCCTCTGTGTTAGCATGCCATCCCTATGACAAATTCCCGAGATGAACAACTTCAAAGGAGAAAAGATTCTGTTTGGCTCACGGTTTCCAAGGCTTCAGTCCATGTCATTTGTGGTGGTACCTTTGGTTGTGTGACAGGGCAGACCACTGAGGCAGGCAGAGCATGTGGAGGAGGTCAACTCACCTCACAACTGCCAGGAAGTGAAGAGAAAGGAGAAAAGGACAGGGTGCCCACTGTGTCCTCAAGGACAAGCCCCAGTGACCTACCTCCCTCTACAAGTCCTTACCTCCTAAAGCCTCCAACCCCCATTGGAATCCTCCTTTGTCATCAGTTTCAAGGTCACCAAGGCCTAGCTTGGGAATGCCACAAACTGCCCAAGTGGCCACACAAACAAATGATTAAGAACCAAAAAGGACCAATGAGCAGAGACCCTGATAACTTCCTTATTTTTTCAGAATTATTGACCCTTTCCTTTACGGATTCATCCTTGACTACCTTGTTGCTTTTTTCTTGGCTCATCCCATGACTGTTTTGCTTTATCATGTAATTGATTTGCTTTATCATGTAATTAATCATTTTTACAAGGTTTTGGTTAAAACTTTCAAGAAGAAATGACACCATTGAAATGAAGGCAGTAAATCTCGGTCTCCTCCTCAGCTGCCCAATACCTCTAATACTAATTCTACTTCCAGCCATTCATGTGTGAATACTTCCATTCCATCAACAGAAGCATCAATCCCAACCCCCAACTGTGCAGGTGGAACTTTGGGGACATTTGAGATCTAAAGCACAACCACCTCCAAATCTATACCGCTGCTCCTAAATAAGGAAGGACTACTAATCTAAACTTCAATATTACCAAAATACAATGCCATCATACACATTGATCTTAGCATTTATCTCAAAGAACCTGGAAACTCACCTACTATAGAATTTCAGGTTAACTGGTGAGACGGGATTTGTATATCAGAAACGTTATTATGATGGTATTGCATGGGAGATCAGCCAACAGATTTTTTGCGATGATATATGTCTGAGAGATGATATAGTTAGAGAAATGGGAAGAGTGTATTGATTTAAGAAGGTGTCAGAGAGCAATAGTATGGCTCGGTTTTCTCTTAGATATCAGGTGGTCAATTTTAACCAATATAGTGAATATATAAGAATGAGCCAGTAGAAATGAAAGCTAGAAAAACAAAAATGTGTTGCATCTGAATTTCACACGCTTCTTTCCTCACTAACTTGGACATCTTGCTGTGTTCATAAGACCTACAATGGAAATGCGGTGTCCCTAAAATTACAGTTTATTCATTGTATCCTCTGCTAAGCCTGCTCAACTTAGTACACAGTTAGACACTCCCCTCCTCTGTGCTTCTTGTATGTTTTTTGGTTATCAGCTATTCACTCTATTACACTCCATTATGTATCCACCTGTCCCCTCAGCCCTGTGAATCTTGAGCTCATAGATAAGGTTTCATCAACCTGTGTTTATCCAGAAACAGCAAAATGCCAGCCATCAAGCAAGCAACCTATATATGTTGTTAAATTTCTTATGACAGTGTCTTATAAGTAAAGATCTATAACACTGCACCTATCATCCTGTTATAACTGAGTTTACCAATTTGAGGGGCCTGTGAGACATTAAAGGGTTCTTTTTATTCTAATAGTCAAGAAACCTGTTTCAAGTCTTAGCCTGATCAATTGCTTTATATGTGACATTGAAAATATATTTCTTTTAACTTTCTGAGTTGGATTTGTTAAGTACAAAATAGGTGTAATCATCTCCACTCATTGCATCAAACATAGATGTATGATTAAGATGAGACAAAATCCTTAAAGAGTCTTCAAAAACATAAAAGGACATAGACATGAAAGTTGCATATTATTTCGAAGAAATAGCTTTTAAGATGATGTTTGGCAATCTTAATACTTTCTAAAAGATATGAAATATGCACATGTTTTTACATTGTATTGCATACTTTAAAATTAAAATATGGGAATAACAGGAACCCACATTTGAGGATTTACAATTTTTCAGTCTGAGTGTCTATCATGAGTCAGACTTTTTTCATTGAGCCCTCTACTATTTACATATTTCTGCAAATTATAAATTTTATCCTGAGTGGGATTGGGATGAAAAGCAATTAATTACCAATGAAATGTACACTTGTAAATCAAAGGATTATTAATTAAAACAATACTTTCAGAAGTTGTCCTTATTCTCAAATTTTAGAGTTGGCTATCTATTGAACATTTATTTTAAATGTTCAATAAAAAAAGATGCTCAATAATCCCCAATTTAATTCCCACTGAAATAGAGACTCACATCAGATTATTAAAATTGCATTTTATAGAATGCTGTTAAAATATATTGCCAAAATACAAAAATGAAAGCAATTAGCAACAACTGATTAAAATAACTATGTAGCCTACTCAATTCTATTGGCTAATTATGTTTCTTTATATTTTTTCTTATTATGTTATGAAATGAAGTAGTCCCACAGTCCGGAGAGGGGACCTTCAACTAAAGGTCAAGGCTTCCTGAAACAACCTTGGTAAACATTTTTAATGTCATAAATTGTTCTTCCACTTTTTAGAGACTTAAAAGGACTGGTTAAGTGAAGAAAGCTATAGCAATGAATTCCCTGAGGACGGATTGAGTAGCTTGAGTTTTTTTAGAAAATGTGATTGAAAATAAGCTTCAAGAGATTATTTTTAGCCTATAAATGCATAGTTTCTAATTCCACTTTTATATCGCTAAGAGGGAAAAAAAAAAAGACCCGTTAGATCATTACTTTTACAATGTGCAGAGGGTCCCTGAAGTAATAATTTTTCAAAGTATTTCTGATATGGAAGATAAAATCCTGACCTTGATATTAAAAAAATATTATCAAGACAGATAAGACTGTTCATCTGAATTGAAGGATTATCACTACTAAATTGCACATGTATAGTTCTGTAGGAGATCACTAATCCCCAATTTGGGGAACAATAATTTTCATCGTTATTTCCCCGTCAAATCTCTATGACTCAGATGAACTGGCCAGCTTTCTGAGGCACACTAATTCTTTCCAATTGAATGCAAAGGACAGGGATTATGCACGAAGAATCTGTAGCAAAATTAGAAATATCACTGAAATATTTATCTACCCTACGAATGATATTGTTTTGCTCCTGGATTAAAGAATCCTTCATGTATTAAAAATAATAATCTCCAGTAACCTAATAAACCTTGACTGTAAATAACTCTTCCTATCCTTAGTTTTCATTTGGTGAGGGATGTAAATGAGCCTTTTGGCAAACAGTAACATCCAGCTGCTAACGAGGAAAGGCCACATGGAAACGTGGGTTCGTAAGTCATGGTCCAATGATGAAGTGTATCAGGTCGTGAGGATGTAGATTCCCAGGTGGTGGGAGGCTACTGGTCCTCTGATTCTATTGATACAACAGGTGCCTCATTTTCCAGGTGCCTTATTTTCTCTTTTTCATCCCCAATTTGACTTCATCAAAAATAAATGTCTAAGCGAAGGGTGAACGTGCTAGTTTCCTAAGTGTTTGGGAAAGATATAAAGAAAAGATCAGCTTTGCTTAGTGTTTCATCCTGAGTTTGATGGATACCAGCTGAAAGGTAGCAGGACCAGGTCTCCAGACTGCAGGACTTATGCACTCTGGACCAATGACCGCACATTGGATAAAGTCAGGGGTCATAGGATCTCCAGAGGCTGTGATTCATCTTGACAACTGTGCGGTGGCCAGTGTGTGGAGGCAAAAGATGAGCAGCGGGGAGAGTCGGCTAGGACAAGCAGCACTCCTGGGTGCTAATGGTACCTGCACAGTGTCCCCAGCAGTCTAAGGGGAAGCCTGGCAGGTGGGTGTGCAGGCTTCAGAGACCACAAGAATTCCATTTACATTTTCCTTCCTTTCTCTTTTAGATACTAAGGCAGAGGAAGAGAGTTTAGGGATGTGGAATTAAAAAAAAAAAAAAAAACAAAGAAAAACTACCAAGTAGGAAGGATGTCTCACCATGAAGAGTATTACTTCTAGAAACTTGAGTTCACCAGTTTTTGTTTTCTTTACTTAGAAAAAAGACAAAACTTACTGCTACTGTTACCATTATGTTGAGAGCTGACCTTACAATTTTTTTTTTTTTTTTGGTTTTACATAGCCCACAGAATATTTACCAATGTGTTTGGGGATAAAATAAAATTCTGCATAGCTATCAAATTCTCATAATGGACATTGCTAGTATTTGGGATCTGTTTTTGACCCAAGTGGGCAAAATAGGGAATAAATGATTACAAATTAATGTAAGTGCAATGAAAATCATTTTATGAACATGCAGATGAGATGCATTTTAAAATTTCATTTCAAATGTCCCACTAGGTAAAAAAGACGTTTATAAACAACTTTTTTATTCATCATAATTAATTAAATAATGAACTTGATACTTTTAAAATCTCATTTGATATTCAGTTGTAGGTTAGTTAAATAAATTTGATAAGAAAATGGTTTAATAAGATAACTACCACTATTATTATATTGCCACAATGGTTATATAAAGACATCACAAAATCCAGTCTGAAAGAAGCAATGAAATAATAGCTAATGAACTTTACATTTCTACAATTCTAAACAAAAAGAATTCTTCCAAGCTTTGAAATACTCATTTTTAAAATGAAAACAAAATTAGAGTTGAGAAAAATTTCAGGAGTATTAGAAAGCAGGCAAAAATAAACTATCAAAGATAAATCTGGCTGGGCATAGTGGCGCATGGTTGTAATCCCCGCCCTTGGGAGGTGGAGACAGGAGGATCGCGCAGGTTTGAAGCCAGCCGTGCTGGCTTAGGAGACCCTGTTTCCAAATAAAAATATAAAAAGTAGGTCTAGGAGTGTAGCCCAGAGGTAAAAGGGCTTCCAGAAATCCCAGTACCACCGAAAAAAAGAAAAAGAAAAGATAAATCTGAATTAGAGTAAAAATTGAGAAATCTATTGAAGAAAATCCAAATTTTTGTTATTATAAGCATAATTAAAATCCAGTAGAAACAAACAGCTGAAAACCAAAGTCAAAAGGAAAACTTTTAAAGACAAAAGTCCATATAAAGCCCATAAGAAATATATAATAGAATACCCCTGGATTCATTGCTAGTACCTGAAAAAGGAAGAAAAGACTTCAAAATTCAAGAACCTTGCCTTTTGTTTTTATAATTTTGTGAAATAAGTGAAATGAAAGGATATGCAAAAATATTATATGTACTGAAAAACATTTGCAAACCACTTATAATTCTATCCATCTATTCAATTCCTGTTTCTTTGTGAGAGATACAGATGTCACATTAACTATTCCCAAAATACAGAAGGAGTTTTTAACTCAACAAAGTAAACAGAAAGAGAAAGTGATGATAAATAAACACCAAATGAATATTTTATTCTTTTTCATATTAGTGCTTTAATATTATTTTAAAACAATTCTAAATCTATTAAGGTTACTTTTCTTTTCATGGTACTATGAATTGATCTTAGAAGCATTCTACCTTGGAGCTACCCTTCTAACTCCATTTCATTTTTTATTTTGAAACAGAGTCTCACTAAGTTGCTAAGGGCCTTGCTGAATTTTTTAGGTCGGCCTTGAACCTACTATTCCCCTGTCTCATGATCCTAGGTACTAAGATTATAGCTATTCACCACCACACTCAGCTCAAGGCTGACTTTAACAAAAAACATATGTATAATTTTAGTAATGTTTATAACTTAATGTAAATTATCTCATTGAAATTGAAATTTTAAAATGCTAGCTCCAAAATATAGGTTTTCATAACACACTGATAATTATTTGAGTAAGAATTATGATACTAATTGATTAAGCACTATAGTTTTTCAATATGTGATTATAGGAAGAATAAAGAAACTTTAATGAGTCCATGAATAATGTACACTTGGGACTAATATCAGAGAAAAATTAAAACTCATTAGTATGGTAATGACAATAGATAATTGAGTTAAGATGATGAGGAGAACTTTTGTTCTATTCTTTATCACATAAGTTACCTAATTCTTACTCAGAAATATCTAATACAGATGACTCAGCAAGTTTATGTCATATCCAAGAACATTTTCTCCCAAAATATTTATGGATCTAGTTAATATGTAAACAAGTTCCTATATTTCACCAAGCCACAGACAAATACTAAATGTTTAATAGTATTAAGATGACAGGAACATTATGGTGTAGCACCTGCCCTATCATAAATGACTTAAAGTTTTGCCTGTACCATTTTCTTAAACAACGAAAGCCCTTTATTGTGAAATTTTTAATTTGAAAATTCAACTATGAACATCTTTTACATATAATAGATCATTTGTGGCCACAATTCCTACATAGTATGTTCCGGTTTTTACACCCGGAAGTGATCAGTCAATAAAGAATGGAGGTTTGGCTTTATTAAATTGGATGGGATTATTCTTTTAGTGCAAAAACTGCCTCCAACGTCCTTTTAATTGCTCAAATGTAGTTTATAGCCTGTTTTTCTTTTGTTTTGTATTTAACTGGAGAAAGCTGGAATTGGTCATGTCAAGCCTTCATTCTTAATGAAACTTGAGTACGTGTTTTACCGAGCAATGCATCTCAAGGTTCCACTGGTTCTTTCCATCTTAGAAACGTTTCTTCCTCTCAGCTTGTGTCATTCTTGTGTTCTAAGAAATTATCTGAGTTTAATATGGCAGCCGCCTTCAGGCTCAGCCCAATCTAGTTTAAAGCCTAGTTCTACCACATAGTTGGGACAAAACAACTTTTTGAACCTCAGCAGAAAAACATACATATTATATATACATATGTTATAATATATATGCATATATCTTACATAATATAAGCAGGTATGTGTATATACACATGTATTACATATATGCATATTTTATTATACATATTACATATCAATATCAATAGGTATATATTTATTATTATATGTATATAATGTGCATATATGTGTATATGATGTGTATATAATATGTATATGCTTCTTTCAGTCAGCATTCTATCAGGACAGCTGAGTCTTTGGGGCTCAGTTAAGGGCTTTTATGAGATTGTCAATTGAGTCAGACCTGCCCAGAAGAATGTTTTGATTACTTTGAATCTGGTACCTAAATTACATCTAGCATAGATTAAAAATATATATATATATATATTTGCCCTATAATGTATCCTAAGAGAGAGTGATTCCCCATCAACTTTGTCCTACTCTGTTGACTGGAACAAGTCCTAGGTTTAGAGTGTGTCTAACAGAAGGGCACTATGACTATGGAAGGCCTGACTTATTGAGAGGTGCCAAAAGCTACTTTCTTCACTCAAGTGTATTAGGGACTAGGGATTTGGGACTAAACCCGTTGATCCCCAAATTCTTTTATTTTATTATTTTTATTTTTGCAGTACTGGAGATGAAACCCAGGGCATTGTAACTCTGAGCTACACCCCAGCCCTATGTTTTTGTTCTTTTTATGTTTGAAACAGGGTCTCACTGAGTTGTGAAGAGCCTTAGTAGCTGAGGCTGTTCACAAACCAGCATCTACCTGTCTCCACCTCCCAAATGCTGGGATTAAAAGCGTGCACCACCATGCCCAGCCCCAAATTCTTTTTCTAAAAGTATAGCTGAAATAAATAATTATCTTTACACCAATAGGAAATCATCTTTTTATGATGTCAACATTAGAAGTATAATTTTCCGAAGTAGAAAATGGTTAAGTAAACTATGATTTGTTCATATAATGATGCTATGACACCATTATTATATTATGTCAAAGAAGACTTCATCTAATATGAAAAAATAATTTAGAAATATTTAAGAGTAGAGAAAAAGAGTAGGCTATAAAATAGTATGTACTTTATCTTGATTATATATACACTAAAATATAAGTAACATAAGCACACATTTCTTTAATTCAATCATTTGGACATAACATTCTTCTCCACTGATGTGGTAGTTTAGAAAAGAATAAAGAGGTCAAATTGGCCAATATCCAACTTTAGTCCACAAACTATGGGGCTATGATAGTGAACAAGTGGCTTAACACGCATTCTGCCTCCGTTTATTATTTACAACGGGGGACTTTTACGATGCTATTAGGAGAGTTCCACAAGACAATGTATAAAAACACTTAGGACAAGTCTAACAGAGAGGGGAATTAAAGGTCAATTTTTAACTTATAATTCTTGAGAGGCCAAAAATGTGTGGGAGAGTTATATATGAAACATAGATGATAGAGTGACCTAGAATACCTGAGAGGTGATTCAAACCATTTGATAACAAATTAGTTAATGGTTTGTGCTAGGAGTTTACCTTAGTGGTAGATCACTTTTCTAGTGTGCATGAGACCATGAGTTCTATCCCCACACCAAGAAAAAGGAGTTAACAACTGAAAGTTTATTCAAAATAGCCAGTTCATAGTGAATAGTATTGGCCTATCCTTTCTAATACAAAATAAAAAAATCATTCATATCCTTACCTGGTAAACATTTGTATAGAGAGACAAAAATGAGTATCAAAAATGACATGCAAAATGAGGAAAATTTATAGAGAAAGCAATTAGTTTTAGTAGTAAATAATCAATGAAAAATAAAAACAACATTTTCTAAGAGCAATATTTGGTGCTTGCTGTAGTTAGATATAGACTGGCCCCTAACTTATAAATTGAGGTTTGGAGTTGATATAATTGAGTCATGAGGATTGTAATCTCAGCAGTGGAAAAATCAATTTTGATGGATTTATCTGGTTGGTGACCCAGGCCAGTAGGATGTGGCTGCAGAAGCTGGGTTCCTGGGGGTGTGGCTTTGGGGATTATGTATGGTTTCTCTTTCCTTTGATTACTCTCTTGCTTCTGGCCCCTACGATGTGAAGAGCCCAAGTGCGCTCGCACTCTCTGTTCTCTCTTTTTCTATCTCTCGCTCTCTCTCTCTTTCCTACCACTATGCCCTGAGATTCATAGCTCCCAACTTCACATGGACTGAACCCAAAACTTTAAGAAAGTAAATCTTCTTTCCTCTAAGTTACATGGTCAGTCTTTTTGATTATGGCTATAAGAATGCTTACCAGAACAGTGCTCACTTTAAAAGAGCATAAGACCCAACATTTCTTTAGAAAATGCAGGTCTATAAATATCACCAAAGAACATCAACTAGGTAGCAATGATGATTTAAGAATAAAGATCCCAATAATAAGAACTTCAAGCAATTAATCTTGATCTTAAGGGAAAAAAAACTGGAATTAAATCAAGTCTATTGTTTGGCCCATTAAGCCTTACCACTTCCAAGGGAATAAAACACTGAAAAAAGCCTGTAAAGGCTAGAGTAGACATTCATATTTTCATGACCTAAAAATTTCAATGTAAGATATAATATTAGCTGCTGAAAAACTCCCACTGAGTGTGGGCCTGAAACTGGGGTCACCTCCATGGGCATCAAGAAATCCTTTGTGAGATTCTACCTTACAAGATGCACAGAATTAATGAATAAAAGGTAACATTTTTCCTTCACCTTTACCTGTTAAAGAAAAAGTTATTCTAAAACCAGTTAAGACAGTAAAACAAAATTTGTTCAGAATAATCACAATGATTAGAGTGACTATCACAATGAACTATTTCAGTAGAGAGATTAGGATCTATTTCCAGGACAACAAAGAACAGTCAGGATTTATATTCAAAGATAAAGGTGGGGATGGGGTTGGGGCATGGGGGGTAGGCAGCGAATAAAAAATTACTAAGAGGTATGTCCATTCTTGTTGACTTATCCTAATAGGATTCTTACTGAAAGCAAACCAGAATAAGCTTTAGTTAGAGGATGACGTAAGATGAGAAATTCGGTCAGATACGGTGGGTGATGAGATGTCAAAGGTAAAGGATTCTGGTTAAATCAACTTAACAAGATACTTGGTAAAAATGAACTCTTTAGAACATGTCCAAGAATGAGGCCTAGTTGGACTTAAAGGAGCCTGACTAGAGTTCGGTCAAAGAAAGAATTTTTGTTGTATGTAGCAATGTTAATGGTCAAATATAACTGCTGTGAAAGAAGGAGCCAGGCAGAAAAAGAATCTGCTCTTATTCTGACCTCAGAAATCAGTGAAGGTCACCATAGCAAACAAGAAAATGACCTCTGAGAAAACACAAACATTGAGTCTAAAGAAAATGTACCTATATCTTAAACTATGAGCTGAGTTCTCACTAGTACCAAAATTGCATATTGAATTAATGTTTTGAAATTCATAGATTTTTGCCTTTTTAAGACCTTAGAAATGTAATTATATTCTGGCAAAAAAATAAAAAAGCATTTGAGGCTCCATGATGAATAGAAATTATTCAGTCCATAAGCAAGCTTCACCAATCCAACATAAAAATCATATTTCTCTGTATAACTTCAGAATTTCTCTCTCTTTTTCTTCCAGTATTCCATAGCCAGTGAATTGCATTGGTACCTGTAGTGAATATAAATTATGTAAACAATAGACTCTTCTCTCTCTCTCTCTCTCTTTCTCTCTCTCTTTCTTTCTCCTCTTCAACTTTTGCTTCCAAAAGTAGATGTAAAGTTGGTTACAAATTCGTGAAAATATAAAAATAGAATGTATATGCATATATATACACAATGCACAGATGAAATGATAGTATACGCACAAAAAATGAAATATATATATATATATTTGTGTTTTGTAAGCATTATTTTTCGTATTTGGATGTAATTAGCATAAAAATAGATGTCAGAGGGATGGCAGAACCTAGGCTGAAGTGAGCACATCTGCTCTCTGGCCCTCTGTCATCCAGGAACACATCTGGGACTGTGGTACCTCTGCCACTTTCTAGACACTAATGATGTGAAACTAGAGGTAGGATCTTCACCTCACTGAAAATCCTACGCGATATAAGCAGAATAATAAAAAGTCATAAAGTGGATTTAGACAAAAATGTAGTACTGAAATCTCTTTCACTAGAAAAAGAAATTGAGAAACAGAGATACAAATGGAATGCTCTACATAAACATGGCCAGTTAATGCTGGTTCCAAATAACCCGTCACCGAGGCAGACTACCTTCATATTCTCAGCCACATCTCTCCTTGACAGGTCTTTAGTATTTGAGACATGTGTCTATTAGAGCACAGAGCACACTGGAGTGGTCATCCCTTAAAAATTGGGGTTTCTCACTGTACCAGGGGGTCTAAAAGCAGAACCTTTGCTGAGTCAGCACGTGACAATGAACACATATAACACACAGTCGATTCATGGCTGAATTAATTAATGAGCTAATTAATTAGTCCTGCCTAACACAGTAAATAACTACGCAAAAACAAAAGCACCAATCTCTTGCCCATCCTCTTTTCATCATTCAGAAAATAGTAAACTGAATTTTCTATAGACCTTTACTGACTTTCCTTTATCTCAATATAATATGTATTTAATACATATATTCTCCTGACCAATACTTTATTTAAATATTGACAAAACTAAGAAATCATCACTGCTGAAATTCTTGCAGAGCCAAATATTATAGCTCTCATTCAGAAAATATTTTATCTAATCTGTAATCTCCTTTTCATATTTTCTATCTAAGAGATCATTTTTCATATCTATTTATAAAGATAGAAACACCCAAAGCAAAACAGATTAAATCTTTAATACATTTTGAAAGTATTTACATTCTATCCATGATTAACTTGTATACAAATTTGAAATCATTGTAGTCATATAATAGATAGCTATATAGAATATGAATTGAACAAATCTGGATTCTTAAAAAGACAAAAATAACACAATAGAAATAAACCTCTTGGTTTTAAATATCCTTTCTACTTTATAAGGCACTTCTGACACATTAGCTCTTGATCTTTACAAGTACTCAGTGTTTTATTTCTATTTTTTGGAGACATAAACCGAGCCTCAGTAAATCAGATGACTTGTTTGTATTCTTGCAAATTCCAGGTACTGGAGTTGAAACTAAGCTCAGGCTTTTGATTCACAGCTTGCTTCTCTCTGTTCCCTATTTCAGGCCATCTCTGATGCACATCTATTTTGGTCTATACATATATCTTAAGCATACATTTCACATATATTACTATTATTAGTAATTGTATTTTATTTCTTCCCAGAAAAAAAATTTTATAATGCATAAATGTTAAGTTCTTTAAGTGTAAACCAATATAAGCATAAAGCAATATTATTAAAATTCACAATATTATGGCACTTAAAAATTGATTTGTCTCGATTGATGGAGAATCCAATTTAGGTTAAATAACTATGTTTATGAAATTACTTCAAGATTTATTGGCTGTAGCATGATAACTCATCAACTAGAGTTGAGCTTGCAGGAATCTGAGCAGAAAAGTTAATTAACAATAATTCTAAAACTGCCAAAAGCTGCTGCAAGTTCACTCTGCCTGCTGCATACAGAGCAACATGTGGTAGGTTTCAGAAAGAAAGTCATTCCCTAAAACTGTTTACTCTTGTGTCATTGAACACATTATTAAAAATAAGTAAGCAGTATTGATTTTGATGGTTTAATAATTCAAAATGGTTAAAGGCTATAAGAGCACTTGAACAGACAAATATTTCCTATTATTGTTTATTACCAACTTTCACTAAAATGGCTCAATTAATCCAGGCATGGTTTCCCAAAGCAAATTGGAATGCAATTATCAGACCAATAAGATGCTGGAGTCATAGCATAAACCTCAGGCAGGAGATTTTATGAAGTGACATAATCAATATTGCACTCAAGGTAGTATATGGTGTAGTGAATTTGCCACAGAAAATCAGAAACCTCGTTATCTTTTAAAAATCAAAATAATATATTTCAAACTCTACTAATGTGATGTCAGTTGCACTTTGAATAATTACTTTGCAATATATATTATATACATACATAATTTTAAAAATAGTGTACAGTCACATGCTTTGAACGAGGATATCTGCCAATGTTGTTGACATACCTTATCAACAAACAATTGTTATTTATCACCTGTGAAAGGGAAATATCTTTACTTGATTTTTTTATAATTCTACTCATAGCCATCACATCTATACTCATCAAATTCCCATTAAAATAATAAACTATTACTGATAACACCAAAAATTGTTTTTATGATGTCTTCATAACTCATTTTAAATTGAAAAAAAAAACAGAAATGGACGGCATACCTTTGATGTGGAAAATCGTACTGTCTTCCAGCGTTTGTTTGTGTTCCATCTTGGCTGTGATTCGTTTTCTTCATGAACATGTACAATCCTTAATTCAGAATCACTGGTTAAAGAAAATGAGATGCACAAAGCTATAAATTTAATTCAAGTAAAGATTGAGACTATATAATAACGAATATGTTGAGCTAAGGGAAAAATCAATTATCAGATAATGGTACACTGTGCTTTGTGACTTTCTTCTTTTTCTTTTCTTTCATGTTTTTTCCCTTTAATATAAAAGCACTCTTACATTCAACCACAGTATAAGAATAACTACTAATTGGTTTTCTTCTCAAAGAGACTTATCCTTGGTTGGCAACAAAGCTAGCAAGAATAGTATTTTCTCCCACTCACAGCTTTAAAAATAAGGAGAAAATCTGATGTGCTCAATACAGATAAGAAAGTCTCTTTTCAAGTTTGATAAACTTCCTAAAGAATTAATATTTACTTTCCTTTAAATTTTTATTGGGATTATGGTGATCATTGTCTTCCAAGAAATATCAAATGCAAAAGAATCATGGAACTGAAATACCATTTTATGTTAGTCTTTATTAAACTTAAGGACTATTGTCAGAAGTTACATTTGTAAAGGAATAAATAATAGGTAAAGATAAAATTAATATTCCCACACATATATCACCAATTCCAATCTCTTGCAGTGATTGATATTAAGACCAGTGTATATCCTTTCATTGATGTCTCCCCAACTGTACAGAGACATTCAGGAATTATGTTGCACCGCCAGAATCCTCCTTCAGAAACATGAGCCTACAGCTCCAGCTTCTGCCAGTGAAGCTGTAAAGTGTTCCAGATGTTGGTTATCTTTGGGATTGCCTCAGTTGAAGAACAGCGCCTCTTTGAAGCTCATGTCTCAAGCTCATTGAATGAATGCACATCACGGAGGTGAAAAGACTCGGCTCCTTCATCCCAACTTAAACCTAAAGGATCATGATACTCTGAAGCTCCTGCAGGGCGCATGGAGACCAGCATTAATTCTACATCACAAACCTGTCCCACTCCCTGTTCACATTTTGGACCCTGGCTTCCAAAGATGTGCCGAACACTTCTGATAAACATCAGAGGCACTAACTCCCTTTTCAGAGAGTACACTGGGAACTCCAAAATACTACTCCACGAGCAGCATAAGACCTTAAAACAGTCTGATTTTATGTTGTGATGCTGTGTCTTGTATTTCACTACTATATATATACCATAACCCCCACACTATCTTAGTACTATTTTTGCTTTAGATAGTCAATAGTCTTTTAAAGAAATATAATTACAAGATGGATTTGTTGACTCACAGCTGTTATCCCAGGATTTGGGAAACAGACAGAGAATCACAGGTTTGAGGACAAACTCAGCAACCTAGCAAGACCCTGATTTAAAATAAAAATAAAGACTAAAAAGGCCTGGGAGTATGCCCCTGGGTCCAATCACCAATACCACAAATAATTAATAACAATAATAATAATAATAATAATAATAATAGCAATGATGGTAATAATGAACAATTACATACATATGGGGGTGAGAGAAGAACAAATATTTTAAAAGACACTTAAAAAATCCTTTACACTGGCCTACCCAGATATTTAGTTTGGTAGTCTTTATCCCTTATTAATGACCTGAGTGGCCAACCACGTATCATTCCTCTGAAACTAAAGAACTTCTTAGAGTACTTCTTATGTAGAGCTGGTAAACACTCTCAGTATGCTACCGTGGACCTGCTTTCTAGTTTATTAACCATGCCATTTGCTGTGTTCAGTTTTCCTTTAAGCATATTTAGTCAGTATTCTGTTTCTAAAATCACATTTCTATATTTTCACTTGGCTCTTATAAATTTCCATTTCCATTAGATTATGAAACTTTCTCCTTTTGAAATTGTCCCCCTTTACCACTAGATTCCTCAGCATTTTTATTACAGTTAATTTAAACAACACTGTCAGGTAATTCTAATGTGGGGCATCTGTTAGTCTTCTATTGACTACTAACTTTCTTGATCTCTTGGTAGAGCTCTCTTATTTCCTTTCTTTCTTCCCCAACTCCCTCTCTCTTTTTTTTCCTCCTCTCCCCTTTTCCTCCTCTTCCTTCTCCTACTCCTCTTTCTTCTTCTTCTTCCTGTTCCTCTTCCTCCTCCTCCTCTTTCTCTTTCTGTCCTTTCTTCTTTGTTGTAATATTTTTAATTTGCCAGACTCCTTCGTGGACGACCAGTAGAGACTGCAGCAAGTCATTCTTCCCTCCACAGAGGGAAAACCACCACAGGAAGCTGAAGCAGTGTGGTCTGTTTCAGGTCTGTTTCTGCACTTTTTAAAGCATGAGTTTGGTACCATTTGCCCTGGGAGGGCCAGGATCTTTCTCTCACAGGGGCTGGCCTCCTCCGAGCACTCTCAGGGTTTCACAGCTGAGCTGCCAGCTGTGGCTACCCTCTCCCTCTGCCTGACCACACTGATGGCTGCCTCTCGGAGAGTAGAGATCAAGCTCCCTGTTTTCTGAATCTTTCAGTCTTCTTACTTCCTCCAGCTTTTCTGAGGTGGCATCCTTGTCCTAAGAGAAGGTGACATGAAGGGATTTCTCTCATCCACAGTGTCTTAACCTTGGGAAGAGGACAAAGGAAGGTTTCAGGAATTCACGAGAGGGGCTGCTGACCACAAACCCAAAGGAGTCCCACTTGCTGTGCTGCAACTTCAAGGACATGTCCTAATTATGAGCTCAACTCTGTTACGACCAAATTAACAGAACCTCACCAGATCCATGAGGACCATGGAGACAAAACTCAACACCAGCAAGCCAAACCCAGGGACCCGGTACTGCAGGCTCAGCCAAAGGGTTATGAGGAGGGTGAGGCCCTCTGCCCCCGAAGGATCTTAGGGAACAAACCTGTGGCTCTGCCCAAGAATTTCCATTCCTCCTCAGGAGGCGAGAATACAATCCCGTCCAGGGCCTGCCAGCCAAGCACTAATGAAGATACATTTTTAAAATAAAACCTGTCTGTATTTCTGTGCTATCCAGGGTGGCCACCTGCCTTCACCCAGTGTAGCCAAGTCCGCATCCTGATTTAGGATGATAGCCGCCATGCACCTGTGCATCTCTTCTTCTTTGTCTCTTTATGGTTTTCAGAAAAGACCTGTGGGAAAGAATGGCCAGAGGGTGGGCATTTTCTCTGTGACTTAAGAGTTTGATCTGTCACATGGGCCCACATGTTGACATTAAAGTTGATTAAAATTTTCACTGGTTTCTCCTTTCCTGGTCTGTGGTGTGTCTGTCCTCTTCTAACAGTTCTGCCAAAGAGAAGAGTAGCTGTGCTTCTTTTCTTTTTTTATAAAGGGCTCTTCATTTCCTGGATTTCAATTCATTTGAGGTTTTATCTCAAGTTGGTCTTAAAAACCTATTTTGAAGTTTATCTTGCCTTTTGGGGATGCTGGGCTAGAGATGAGAATCTCATGATTTTGTTTTTTACTTACAGAGCTCTTTTTCTACTAAGAACATGAAGGTTTTGTGAACTGATACAGCATTTTAAAAACTAATCTATATATTATCTAGTTTTAAAAATATGACAGTTTTCTTTGTATCCTTTGAATTGTTCATGATATAGATAGAAGGACTAATTCTTATTATTACATAACTCAAGGAAGCTTCATTCTCAACAATAATTGCTGTCAGGCTCATAATGGATTAATCAAAATGTACATGTAGGTTGTTTGCATTTGTACCCAATTGCAAGGCGTTGTTTTGTTATACATTATACAAAAATGTATCCTGGATAGAATAAATTTTTAAAAATCAACAATACAGTTGGCCTAAATTGGACATATGCTAAAATACAAAAGTCATATCATGTGTCTATCTGTGTGTAATGGTCACTTAGAAAGAGTGTAACTGACATCAGTATCCTTCACCCTAAGAACTTCAGGAGTCAGTTCCCTTTTATTCATTTAATTCTGCACCAAAGAGTTTCATCAACCAAATGTTCTCATTACTTACAGCATATACTATCACACGCTACGTTCTCTACTTCATATGAAGTTAGCAAGGACTCTAGAATTCACAGTGAGATGCCCTGCCTATTATGGGTAGATATAGAAGGTCCCCTGAAGAGCTCATATATCCCAGTGAAAGTCACGGAGACATCAAATGAAAAAGGTGGGACACAAAATAGGACTAGTGAGAGGTCAGATTCTTGGCTATCATTATCAGTAACACACAGTCTTGTGCTCTAACATACCTGCTGCTCTGGTTTCTGCTGTCTGGCCCTTCAAAGCTCCCATAATATCTTTCGATATCCCAGTTTATATTCAGGGTACCCATGGATTCTATGACTTTGATAGCCTCTAAATAAAATAATTTTTAAATTTTCAATCCCTATAGCTAAGGTCAGTATGTATCACTTCCTAACTAACACATATGCCTATTCAGTGTGCATTGGAAATATCTGCATCTACATTTGGAGATCCAGCTGCCTCCAAGACAAGAGCTTCTAATGTGGCTGAGTGGAGTGCCAGACTTAGAATTGGACCTACAGAATGAAGACAAGACATGGAACTACTAACTTCATAATGTGGACACCCAACTTCTTTTTACTTTTTTTTCAATAATGGGAATTGAATCCAAAGCATTCTACCTTTGAGCTATACTCTCTGCCCAATTTTTTTATTCCTTATATTGAAACAGGGTCTCACTAATTTATGGAGATCTCACTAAGTAGTTGAGGATAGCCTCAAACATGCAATCCTCTTGTTTTAGGCTCCCAAGTACTATATTAGATCCCAAAGTATCTCAGATTTGTCCCAAGTATCTCAGGCTCCCAAGAACCTGAAATCCTCCTGTCTTAGGCTCCCAAGTACTAGGATTACAAGCATGCATCACCGTGCCTATCTGAACACCCTTCTTCTTTCTAAGGATTAACTTGGTGACAAATCCTATTAAGAGTGAGTTCCATTTTGGTTTGCATGTTACTCTAGCCCCCTTAAAGAGATTTTTTGTTGTTGTTGTTAAAGAGGTTACTTCTGCTGGTAATTAGCTGTCTAATTCTAGGCAGGTTACTTACAAATTCACCTATGCATTCATGTTACTAGAAATACCATGAGTGACTGGCTTCTTCACTGTCTGTTTTCACCTCTGTTTTCTTCCCCAAACATCAGACCTGATATTAGCCTCAAAAAGTAAAGAAGTAATAGAAATTACCCAAATGGGAAAGCAAAACTCAAGATCTCCATATGCTCAGGGAGGAAAATAAAGAAAGAAAAAGAAAAAGCAAGTGTTCTTAAGGTCAATTTGAGAGTTGGGTGTTATTTTTATGAAGATAAATAGTGTTTACTTCTCAGCTATTAAAACTGCATTCTGATTTTTATTTTTAAAATCTGCATAAAAGGAAAAAGTATTGACTCTAAGAATTACTCAGACTCCTGAAACAGACTATGCTATTCCTTATATGATATTTACGTAATATAGACTATGACCCTTTGTATTTATTCAACTCAATTTCAGCTACTCTATAAATGTAGCAATATTTTAATTCTTTTTGTGAATAGCAGATTTTTGAGATGCATGTTCAATTTTGGAGGAATCTTAGGGAACAAAAAGCTTCAGTGAATTAAATGGTGCCTTAAGGAGCTATCGTAGGGACTTGTTGAGCTAAAATATTCTGACAGTAGCACATTAGCCAAGCAGACCACGCCAAATGTGTCTGGCCATTATTTTAAATTTGAAGGTAAACCACTGTCAAACCACAACGGCAAAAATATCAAAAGTGACAAAAGAATGTCAAAAGAAAAAGAATTGACAATTTTATCAGTAGTCCTCATTCAGTACTTGTGTTTAACAATGCTAAAAATGTCAAAATTCATGAGATAAGTTACCATAAAACACTGACTTAACATGGTCCAATGTTAGTCTTGTACATAACCCTTTCTTGGTTGTATTAAATTTACTTTCTTCAATAAGCAAAACAAAAGCTGACAATACAAGTACGGCCATGGAGAATGGTCCTCAAGACCGATTTACAAATTCATCAGTCAGATATAGTCTTATGTTATGTCCGAGACCAGGTAAAAACCCTGGGAACTACAGAATGATTGATACAGACTATGATGCCTTTGGACTCCAGTGTAGACAACACCAAATCGCAGTAAACAGAATGTTGAAAAATTTGAAAGCTACCTCTATTCACCTTTATATTCTGCCCTCTGGTATATAAAATAATTTTCCCCTGACACAATTACTCTGCAATAATATCAATAAGCTGGGCAATGGAAGAAACAATTCCGGGCATGATCCATTCAAGGTGTTTGAGAATAAACTGCACTTAGTCAGGTTCATAATACCCTGTTGCTGAATGCATCAAAACTGAAGCTTTGGAAAATCACATATTAAATATTCATAACACTTAAGTATTGGGGGAAAGTGTTTCAGTTTTCTATTTTTTTCAGTTTGCCATTTTAAAAGCAGACTTAGGGCCAATATACTTACATACAACGTTTAGCTCACAACTTAAGAGAAAAGAACAGTACAACATTTCTAAGTACCTATGAGAATACTTTTGTGTGGTGCTGGGAATAGAACCCAGGTTCGTTTGACCTCCGAGAAACACCCCAAGGCCTATTTTTTATTCTTTATTTTGAAACAGGGTCTCACTGAGTGGCAGAGGGCCTCACTAAGTAGCTGAGGCTGTTCCCGAACCATGATCCTTCTGTCTCAGCCTCGCAAATACGGAGATTACAAGTGTGCTCAGCTGAGAATACTTATTAAATAATTATAATAGTTCTAGACAAAACTTGGACCGCCAAAACATCAAATGATTTAAAAAAACAAAGAAAATAATAATAGAGGTTAGGTTCCCTAATGGGAAATATTATTTCTGATATTTTGCTCGGCATAGGGTTTTTGTTATTAAAAGTATAGAAATAGATATCTCCTCAGAAATTCAATGTATTCTATGAACTGAATTATTTATTCAGTATAGTATATACAAATAATTTATAGTATTTACTGTATATGCTATACTATATACTAATTAATTTCTAGTAAAATCCACAGATAAAATACCTGAAGAACTGAGACTTTGTATACCTGTAATTTCTTCTCCACCATGAGTTATTCGTCTGCTCAAATAGATCACTTTTCAATGAAAGAATTACTAATTTATATAATGCTAAACCCTCTCTTTTCAACTATGGAACATTTTAAACACAAACCAATGTCATAGTCACTAATTATATTTTGGTGGCACCGGGGTTCCTGGAAACCCTTCTACTTCCGGGTTACCCTCCCAGACCTATTTTTATACTTTTTATTTATTTGGAAACAGGGTTTCTTTTTTTTTAAGTTGTTACTTATATTTGGATTTTTTCTTTTTATTTTCTTTTTTATTATTTTTATTTTTTATTGGTGCATTATATTCATACATCGTAGTGGGGTAATAAAAAAAGACTTTTGTAGATGTACATGCACACATCACCCAGTCAGCCCCCATTCAATCCCTGCCCCCTTCCCTCCCATGTTTGGCTTAGTGACTGATGTCAATACGTTTGTCTAATTTGAACCTGCGCGATCCTCCTGTCTCTGTGCGGAGATTACAAACATGTGCCACCACACCCGGCACTAATTATATTTTAGTTACAGTCATAAAAGTAATCTAAGTATTGCATTATTTCTAGTTTTTGAGTTACTATTAACTGAAATCACAAATATCTCATCCCAACAATTACATTAAAATGACCACTTTGTACCAATGTGTCTTTGTGGTAGGATCCTGACCTGATTTAAACATCCTTTAACCATTTCATGTTACTGCTTATGTCTCTGCCCAGGGTAGCACAAGACATGGGATGCTACTTCAAATGTCCCCAGCCAGTCTTCTGCATCTTGATAGCTCCAGTCATTCTCAACAAGAATGCTTGATAGGGCTAATTGAATGATGTGTGCATGTATGTCTCCACCATCTTGTATCCCATTAAGATGTATGACTACATGCACCAATAAAAATTTTTTAAAAAATAATGTTTGATAGTTTGGGAAGCCTCAGCAATCCAGTGCCACATTTCTGACTTCTTTCCCATAGTATTTTTCCTATAGCACAGCGGATGCTTCATTTGGTTAAGTCGAAAAATGAAATTTTTAATCCTTTTGTGCTCAGGTCGATTCTCCAGTTTCTTTATAAAATTTCTAATTTGCAATTCTCCCGAGTTCATCAGAATATGAACATATATGGACTTATACATGCACTCTTAGTTAAAAAAAATTATCAACATAAGCTCTATAATTGTAGAGCTAAATCATTTCTGGTGGTAGGACATAATACCGGAAGCTATGATCTCAGGTGTTGTAATGAACAAAAGATCCTATATTTTAAGAATATTTTGAGTGATAACTTTTCTTTATGAACAAAAAGTGTCTAATTTGTCATCCACTGAAGAGTAATGTTCTGCCATAAGTGAGCTTCAAGAATAGAAAGTTTTAAGTTTAGATTAAAAAATTGGAATCAAGAATAATAGTGATTTTATTCTCTTATTCTATGTTCAAGTGAACTTATTTTGTCTCGATTGTTTTGTGTTTTCAAGGCAGCATTATGGATTAAGTAGTAGAAGCAAGTTAAGGTGGATGTTTTAAATGTGATGTTATCTGAAACCAAACTATTTTATCTTGTCATTATAGGAACAAAGCTAATGACAGTTACAGGAAGAAATTCAGTACAACCAAGATTTTCCCATCAAAGAAACAAATCAACAGGTGTCCCTTATAAAGAAATTTAGATTTATTTATACATTGTCTAACCATATGGGTTAATTTGCCATTAAAAATAATACCAGTCATGCTAAAGTGATTTTTAAAGTTAATTTCCCCTGTTAGGTATATCCTAATTTTTCTTTATTTCCCTAAGGAAGAATACTGCAACCTTAGGATTCTATTATTTATTTCATTCAAGGGTTCTAAACAGAGAGCTAGAGACGGCTCACAGTCATAACAAATGATATCCTATGATATATTCAAACTCTTAAAGTGTAGAGTAACAAAAGTGCTCTTTCTAATGCCCAGACCCAAAGGACTTGTGAGAAGCTGTTGACAACACTTCATTATCTCTGAAACATGTTTACCTGTCTTCTCATCTCTGTTCCTTCATCTACTCCCCAGAACATTACCATTTACCTCATATACCATTGAAATTACATTTATCATAGTAGTATGGCTCGCCAGATCTCTCTCTCTTACACACACACACACACACACACACACACACACACACACATACACACACACACACACACAGTGACCTTTCCAAAGAACATTTGACTCTGACATAAAAATATGATGTAGTCCAATTGCCACACACATTCTATTTTTAGGAAAATATCGATGCTTGGCAAACCTTAGCATTGACAAAACAGATTTGTGATGCTCAGAACAACAGATGTTAGTTCGCTATTACATTAAAAATGAAACATAAAAGAGAAAGATATCCGCCTGTATCATATGTTGTGTGTTGATCCTCTGCATCTGCTTGGCATGTTTGGGTCTAAATGAAGCAAGTTGAGTTTCCAAAGGGAATATCCACTAACTGCCATAGACAAAGCAATTACATTTCTTTCTGCAACACTCATCAGTCATAGAACAAGTCAGATATTCTCACTGCAGCTTAAGCAAGAAGACCTGAAGGAAGCAGGTATCACATGCCAGGTCCTAAGTATGCCAGTGAGATGCTAAAGAGAAGAAGCTGCAGAAGGCTGAGGATGGAGCCTAGGAGGAAAGCCTTTGGGGTGCTCACACTGCAAGGTCATCTTTTTTCTTTTCTACACATTAATTTAATTAGCATCTCCCAGCATTGGGGGTCACTCCCAAACCCTAGAGTATTCCCTTAGTCTCTGAGGGAAAGGCTGGGTCGTGCATATCCTTCTAGAGGAGTGCTCTTCTTCTGTAAAGGTGATTTGCTTAGGTGAGAAAAATGATTTCACTCTTTTCCTATTGATTAAAAAAAAACATGCTTTTCCCAACTAGCACTCAGTTATTATTTTGTTACCACTTTCCATGAGACTGCACTTTCTCTACAAAAATTTGAAGAAACGAAAGAAGTTCCTAACCCTTGCCCGTGCTCAGAGGTAGAAACTAAAATCTAATTATCTAAGTGATGGAAACATTCATATTGCATCTTTACAAGGGAAGAGTTTATCATTTTAAAAATAGAATGCCATTGCCATTACTTAGCATGTAATTTAAGCTTTATGAAGGAGGCACACAATCACTGAAATATGAAATGAAGCAAAATATAATGTCTATCTAGCTTAAATTTATATTGCTAAAATGTATTTTTAAACTTCCAACTTCTATTCATTCATTTCCTAAATTATCAGAGGGAATTGTTAATCAATGAACCTCAGAAAACAATATTTTATTAGATTAATTCAGTTCTGGAGACCTAGATTGTTTGTCCTTTTTTTAATTCAAGAAAAAACTATAATCTATTCATAAGATTAAAAAATTATTTTGGAATTTTAGAGTAATCAATCATTAAATTATAGTTTATGTATCTATAACTATAATGTTATGCCTAATCATAAGTTTAAAAGTTATAAAATAGCATATTACATAATAAAATTTATAAGATAAAAAAGTTATTTTGGAATTTTGGTTAGAATAAACAATCATCAAATTATAGTTTATGTATCTATAACTATAATGTTATGCCTAATCATAAGTTTAAAAGTTATAAAATAGCATATTACATAATAAAATTTATAAGATAAAAAAGTTATTTTGGAATTTTGGTTAGAATAAACAATCATCAAATTATAGTTTATGTATCTATAACTATAGTGTTATACCTAATCATAAATTAAAGTTATAAAATAGCATATTACATAATAAAATTCATCTGCAATTCAATTACATTCTCTTTAAGAACTATTGAATCATAAACATTAAGTTAGTTTTATAGGAAAAACTATACTAAAACAATGAAGTTGGCGTCAGAATTTGAGAAGGATGACTGGTAACTATGATGGCCTCCTTTTCCCCTGACAACATTGATACTATTAAAAATAGTATAAATTAGCCAGGCATGGTGGCGAACGCTTGCCAATCCCAATACCTGGGAGGCTGAGACAGGAGGATCGCAGGTTCGCAGCCAGCCTCAGCTACTTAGTGAGGCCCTCTGCAACATAGTGAGACCCTGTTTCAAAATAATGAATAAAAAATAGAACTGGGGTGTAGCTTAGAGGTAGAATGCCCCAGGGTTCAGTCCCCAGTACCACAAAAAAAGTCCAAATTAAACAAATTCCAGAAAAAAAGAAAATAATAGGAGAAACAATGGGCAAAGTCTAATATGTAGAACCAAATGTATGCAGAAGAAAATAAATGAAGTCAATTCACAGAACACACTGAGAAGGCTAAAGAGAAAGTAGAGCCATTTAATTAACAGAGTTGGTACGAGTCAAACGGAAAAGGAGGGAGAGGAACAGAAACTAAGGTTGATAATTTATTGGTGGAGAATGGACTTCTGAAAACTTAAGGCATCAAAAGAAAATAAGGTTCAGCTACAGAGAGAAATCACCCTTTGACCAGAATGACTATAATTCAGAGAATTAAGTGTTTTAGTACTTTGAAGAGACTTGGGAGAACTCAGTCTCTGACCCCAGGGACTACCATTTCAGCCAGTCCCTCTCGCCTGGACCCATACCTTCAAATGCCACCGTGGCCTTTAAGCTCAGACTGAGTGGGAGACATTTTCATGAAATAAATTGGTCAGAATGTCAGTATTACATACTCTTAACTCTGTTCTCATGCCAGAGAACTAAATTTCACGGTTCAATTCTGAGAATAAATTTATTTTCAAATTAGAGTCTATTACTCTCATCCTCCACCAATACCTAGAAAAACTATGAAATAATATCTGTTTATTAGAAGTAGGTAACATGGGGATATTATCTTTCATGTTTAGGAAATTATACCCGAGATGCGGTTTTTAAAGCAAAGAATGGGGTAAATATGAAAATCTACTAAATCACCTATATTGAAGAAACATCAACCACTATTTCTCGCAAATGAACATTTTAACCCATTTAAAGATTTCTTCATGAGAAGGATAAATTACAGAATGAACTATAATCTACCTTACTATTTAACAAGTAATAACAAGAAATACCATTTTAGAAGATTTAGGTTTACCAAAAGCAAAAAAAAAGCAACAAAGATACGTATTTAATACCAGTAGAATACTGGCAATGGTATGTAATACTCATGGGAGCTTCAACTCAAACATCTAATAAGCACAGAAATATTCATAACTCTTTTGTTCTTTCTGCTTGGTGGCCATAGCGTGAGATATTAACAGGCTATACAGTTTTACTTTTATTGTTTTCTTGGTATTTCAGTCTCTGTTCCTACACCACAATAATCTTTGTCCTATTTCCAAATTCAAACAAATGTTCGATTTTCTTTAACCTATAGCCCTTTGGTTTATGATAATTTGTAGGAAAACACCACAGTGGCCAGGTGTATGTATATTTCTGTCCCACTAAACTTCAGTAGAATGTATGGTTATAATGCACCAATAAAAATAACAAATATAATAAAAAATAATTAATCAAAATTTCATTTTTTTGCTTTGAAGAACATTCTTACATATGTATGTGGTATGAATAAATGCATGCTACATGTCTTTTTATATGGGTCTACATGTTGTAAATAACATCTGTATACTTCATTTCTATGTTATATCTATTTCAAAGCAATTTCAGCTTTCTTTAAAATATTCATTTTAAACAGAAGTGACTGAGTTAAGCAATGTGGTGTGGTCAGAAGTTAGCAGCTCAAAATAGCAAATGAAAAAATGAAAGAGCTGTCACAGCCATGTGTTTTATTCTTTCAAGGAATAGCTCATTATAGTATAAATTCCTTCAGGACAAAAACAAAACAGGCAACAAAAATGGCCTCGGATTTTATTCTTCATCTTCTGAAATCTAACTGAAATATTTTAAAAAAATATATAACAGCTTTCCTCTAGTATCAACTAGATTGCATGCACTAGATCAATAATAAGAAAAATGTCAAAACTTTTACATTTTGGATTTGGAACGCCATCCTTCCGCCATTTGTAGATCATCATCTGTACTGTGAGTTATTTCTTTTTTTATTTCAGGGTTACCTCTCCTTCTCAGAGACCCCCGGGTATACTTTTTTCTACGAACCACAATTATAACTCTCATCTTTTACAACTTTCTTCGCATATATCATGAGGACTTAAAGTATGATAATGTAAAACTAAGATAATGACAGTATTGAAACAAAAATGGGTATGATGAGGAATCTCAGTGCAATCAGAATACCAATTACAGCATACTCTCATACACACTCAATTAGACAGGGAAAGGGATATTTTTAGACATTTCTTTCACCAAGAAGATATGACATCCAGGCAGAAGGAAAAGGACAACTTCATTTTAAGTAGGTGCTTAAATATCTCATAATGACTATCATAAGATATTGAACAGAGGTTACCTTGGTAGAGTTGGCTATTTTGGTTGCAATTTTGTTGGCTTTCTAAAATGATAAATTCCTTGTAATTCTATCACTAATAATTATTTATGTTTATAAATGTTTAGAAGGTTTCCATTTTAACCTAAAATACTGTGCATTTTCTTTCATATTATAATTTATCATCCCACTCATGTATATAAATTCAAACAATGTTTCCAAGTACAATATGTAATGCTTGACCTGAAGTCAAACTTAATTGCGAGATAGGATGTATTTTGATACTGGTTCAGAGAAATATTAGAAATACGTTGGTGATACTAATAATCATGATGAAAAGAACTCATATCATTTCCACAAACTTCACGACAAAACTCCCTAATACTGTAATAATTTTTAGGATGGATATTGGCTGGCTTTAATTATAATATATATTTTTCTACATATTTTAATTTTGCATGTGTTGGGGTGGTACTAGATATTGAACCAAGGGGAATTCTATCTTCAAGCAACACCACCAGCCCCTTTTATTTTTTTATTTTGAATCAGGGTCTTGCTAAATGAACCTGTTATCCTCCTGTCTCAGTCTCCCAAGAACTAGGATTACAGGCATGTGTACCACGCCCAGCTTGTTTCATTTTTATTAAAGATTTTAAATTCAAAAATATCTTTTTAACTTTCAATAAAATCAAAATTAAATCTGAATATGAAATAGGTCTGTTTGAAAAACTAAAATAATCTCAAGATTCAGAAGCTGTCCCATTTTAGGAAAGAGAACACATCTCTATGGACAGGAATGGTTTGGCGGAGAAAAATTGATAGCAGGACTAGGAAAAAAAAGCTACTCTGCATTTATATTTCAATGAATTTAGATCCTACATTTTTATTTCAATGAAACACATAAAACTTTGAGACACAGAGAAAAGTATTGGGGAAAACCCTAACTAGGAATGTAAAGACAATTTATCAACTCAACTACCAGAAGGAAAGAGAAATGTATGTTTTTGAAAGACAAAAGTTTGCCAAATTTTTGATCAAGAAAATAGCTGGGCATGGTGGTGCATGCTTATAATCCTAGTATTTGGGAAGCTGAGACAGAAGGACCATGGTTCAGGCCAGCCTCAGCTTATAAGGTCCTTTGCAACTCATTGAGACCCTGTATGAAAGTAAACATTAAAAGGACTGGGGGGTGTATCTTGAAGGTAGAATGCCCCTGGGTTCCATCCCCAGTACCATAAAAAAAAAAAGAAAAAAAAGAAAAAATGACAGGGTTCGTTCTTTTAGGATGATAAATCTCTGGAGTTATTAATATTAATTTTTGTGTATTACTAGGGATTGTACTGAGGGGGCATTCTGCCTTTGAGCTACACGCTCAGCCCTATTTTATTTTATTTTTTAAATTTTGAAAACAGGATCTCACTAGGTTGTGGAGGCCTGCTGTGAACCTGCAATCCACCTGCCTCAGCCTCCCAAGTTGTGAAATTAAGAGTATGAACCACAACACCTGGCTTGGAGTTATTATGTAGTTTAAATTGAAGTAGAAGGAATATTGGAGACAAGAAGATCTATTATCCAGTGATTATAACAAGCAAGACAGCATGGGCAATTTCAAAATTCAATGGGAAGGAGAGAGAAGATTTGGGGAACAATCCTGAGTGGGAATTTCCAAGTCAGGGTGACTGACAACTGTATGTAATACCCTCATACTAGAGAGAGGACACAGAAACAGCTCTCTGGCCTCCAGGTTAAATGGTGTCACAGCGGATGATGAGTCTGTAGCAGAAGTGAAGCTTAGTACCTGGCAGCCAGAGAGCTGATAAAGCCTGTGATGCTCTAGAAACGTCAAATAGTCCCTGTCTCTGAACTAAGCAATTAAAAATAAAGACCTGAAGCCGGGCGTGGTGGTGCATGCCTGTAATCCCAGGATTCGGGAGACTGAGACCGGAGGATCGCGGTTGGCAGACAGCCTCAGCTACTTAGTGAGGCCCTCTGCAACTCAGTGAGACCCTGTTTCAAAATAAAGAATAAAAAATAGGGCAGGGGGTGTAGCTCTGAAGTCAAATGCCCCTGGGTTCCATCCCCAACCCACAATAAAATAAAATAAAATAAAATAAAATAAAATAAAATAAAATAAAATAAACAAATAAAGACCTGAAACCCAGAGAGTTGTGAGCAACAGAAATAGAAATTCTGGAGCCAGCAACATATGCTGAGAGTTGAAATGATGGCATGGATGAGATCTCTCTGGAGAAGACTGAGAAAGAGCAGAGCAGGCCCTGGAAACCAATGTCACCGAGGCCCAAAAAAGTAGGAACGAGAAAGTATGTAGCCAAGAGTGCCAAAGGGCACAGAGACATGACGGGTGAGCAGGAAGAAACCTCTACTTTGGCAAGTGGGAAGTTACTTGTGACCTAGAGCAAAGTACCAAGGACACTGCAACTTTTGAGAGGGAAGAAAAGGAGAGTAGGATGTGATTGGCACAGGAAGGCAAAGTGGTGCTCAGAGGTTAGCTCAGGCAGCAGTACAGTCTTGAGCGGGGTTTGAGGGAGAACTTGTAACACATAGGGAACTGATTAGGATGCTAACAGGAGCTGTGAATTCCAGAGTAAACAATGTCTGGAATTCAGGTTAGATGGCTAGAATCTGGCCTGGAAATGACACCACTATTTGTTATGCTTTCTTAAGTAGTGGTGACTCCATCACATAGTCAGGCCAGTTCTAGTATTATAAATATGACACCTTAAAAAAAGAAGATGGGTAATATTATTGTATCAACATCTGCCACTATCAGAAATCTCGAGAACAATTTAAATATATTTTAGAATCACTAACTAGATGAAAAAATGTTGAGTGCATTTCAAAAAATTAAAACATTTTTTCTTCCCAAGTGATATCATATATGTACTCTATAACCATGTCAACCTCTATATGTCAAACTCTATAATCAAAGTAAAAACAAAGGGGATGATAAAATTAAAATAAGTTAAAATTATTTTCCCTTTCACCAGGCTAATTTGAGAAAACAAAATGAATGGAAAATTGTGTAACCCTGTACATCTTGATTGATCTTAAAATATGCCAGTTTGAATATCCACTTCAAAAAATAATAGATTTTAAAATTTATTTATAAAAATAAATGTTTTGGCCAATATTTAAGTTTATAAATATTTGAAAATTTTCCAGGTCTATATTCTTTATCATTTCTGTGTGAGAGCTTACATTCAGAAGACTATTTTAACTATAAATAAAAACAACATCATATTTTAATGTGTTTTTTTTTTTACTTCTGAAAATCTAAAAGAATAACAGATGGTTTTATCTCCTTAGTCTCTACCTGCATTTGTATTAATCATGGTCAGACTTCTAAAACAACCTCACAGCAGAAAAGAAATGAGGAAAATTAATTCAAAGAAAGAAACTCCATCACAATTGTGAACTAACCTTTAAAATCTTTTGCTTCTTATAACATTTAATGTTATTATATCATAGAAATTCATCTTAATGTCTATTTATAAAAAGATTTTATAAGGTGGAACTGCTCAAAGTGGAAAAGAAAATTCAAACGAGGTCCAGTTCATCAGTGAATGTGATACTTAAAGCTAAAAGATAACAGTGCACAGAAATGGGTAATTGCCATCTGCCTCATAAAAACACAGAAGCCTACGCAATGCCAACCAATATGTTCTGTCAAAGAAGTGACTTAAAATATGTTCTGCTAACACTAAAATGGCAATAAGCAATTTGAAGGGAAGCTTACACTTGACCAAATTGTCCCTCACAGCCCATAAACACCTCTGTTAGTGGCCTTGGAGTTTATCGGGGCTTTGGGAGACATTTATTGACTTTTCCTTGATCTCCTATTGCCAAAACACACCAAGGTTAACACAGTTACTCAACACCTTTGATGCAGCCAGGAAAATGTTTGACTGAAAAATGTGTGCAATTTAACAAAGCAGGCAGAAACTGCCTACAGGAAGTTCTACAACCAGAGTCATTTCAAACTGTCACAGTTAACCCGGTACAGTGACAGGTCGCTCTGTGAGCACACCTCAAGACTGTCTATTGAGAAAAGTCAGGTCAACCTTTAAGCAGAGGTTTTATTTTCACTCCAGAGTTATTCCTGGGAATTGGATCAATAAAAAAGTTTTATAATGAACTGTGTTGGAAAGATAACACATGCATCTAATTATATCAGATACCTAAATAGTCTGGAAAAATTTTAAATGCTCTAGAATAATTGATGCAGGACTGACCTAAAAGGTATATATGATAACCCGATTCAAAACATGAATCAGAATTTATACCAGAAGCCTGCTAAGAGGGGCCATTTGCTTACAATAGTCAGAAAGCTACTCAGTAATCCCACGGTAAACACACCACCTTTTCCACTGTTAATTAAGTAAGAATCACACAATTATGTTAAATTAACAACTTCAGAAAAAGCATAGGTCAGAGGCAGAAGCGATAACAACAAAATGTTAGAAGGTAAGGATTTAAAACGTTTGCTACCACCCACTTAATAAATTATCTTGGGCGAATCACCCTAAATCTTACTTGTAGGCAATACCCATAACTCAAGATAATGTTGTGTATAATATTTTCACACTGTTCAATGTGCTATTTTTGGTTGCTCAGGAAAACCATTAATGAACAATTCAGCTTACCAGTAGTGAAGGTCGATTTAAATACTAAATGACCCAATGCCAACCGACAAGAGGCCGTTCCCATCTATTCATGCTATTTGTGTCTCCACCACATTATAAGCACAGTTACTCTCATCACTGACATGTGGTTCGATGACTTGCGTTTTTTTATAGGAATATTAGTCCTGTTTCAAGGTTTAATTTTGGGGGGATTATACAAGAGAACTGACAAAATTGATATGCATAAAGATCACTCCTCCTTCCCCTCTCTCTCCCCACTAAAGCTTGACTTTGCAAAGAAGACCAATTTCTAAAATAAATATTATCTTTGGAAATGAATAGCCCAATCCACTACGCACTAATTCCAACAAATATTGATAAAAATGCCTTTACCAGTTTTAGATTGAAGATGCTTCTGCTAAGCCATTTTTTCTATTTACTGATACACACACACGTAGAAACACACACACACACACACACACACACACACACACACACTTAAATTTATTCCTAATGGGATATTTGTAAACTCTGATGACAATGATTTAGCATAGCTTCTGGATAAAGTGGGTCAAATTTAAAACAAGAAAAAAATAGCATATCAAAAGGTAGCTGGCATAAAAATATTAATTATTAGATTAATGTAAATGAAGTACTATGAGAAAATTAAATATTTGTTTTTAGGCCTTGCTGTAATACACTGGTGGCAAATGTTGAAGAAAGACCTCATTTCAACTTACTTTTACCTGACTTTAATTAGTCAATCATACAGTATGAAATAAAACAACAACAAAAAACACCACCAATACCATAGAATTTTTTTCATGTCTCCTTTGTCCAAATGCTAATATTTGATTCTTTTATATTAATAAAAAACTGACTTTTTTCTCTGCATTTTTACGGTATTAAAGGAGTATTATAGAAATAAAAATAAAATAAAATATAGAAGAACGAAGGCTTCAAATCAAGCAAGAACACATTGTGATACACAATATACTTGAAAATGTTTTTATTTTAAAAAGTTCATTCTCAGCTAGATCATTTGGAAAAACTGGCAGCACACTTCCTACACAAAAACACAATCTTGTCTCTAGGAATTGTTTAAGCTTCCCATTTGCTTTTATACATAATATACAAGTGAATTCAAAGTTAGGATTGCAAAATAAGGTAGGATCATGATGTTTACATCCCTACAGCCTAAGTAAAATATCATATAGTAAATAAATAGATGGAAAGGTTTTTTTTTTGTTTGTTTGTTTTTGGCGGGTCTGGGGATGGAACCCAGGGGCATTCTACCTCCGAGCTACACCCCTGCCCTATTTTTATTCTTTATTTTGAAACCGGGTCTCACTGAGTTGCAGAGGACCTCACTAAGTAGCTGAGGCTGTCCACGAACCGCGATCCTCCAGGTCTCAGCCTCCCGAATGCTGGGATTACAAGCGTGCGCCACCACGCGCGGCTCGATGGGAAGTTTTTAAAACTATGACAAAAATTTTTCTGCAACAACCAGACCAGCTCATTTCACAAGTACGATGAAAACCAAAGCGGATAGAACAGTCATGTGTGACTTGAATCAAGCTACACAGCATAGCTTTTAACCCTCTTCACAGAGCCTGTGACACCTAAGATGGGTGTCTTAATAATGGCCTAAGGATTTGTATCGATATCTTCCAATTCATTAATAAATAGACTAACCATAGTTAAACATCTCTGGGAAAGATCAGAAAATTCTCAAAAGAAAAATCTCCTAAATATCAAAGCAAGACCACTTCGTGACACAGGCTGGTAGGACAAGCCACCAAGAAGGACCATCTTCCAAGGTCATCATGAAGATGAAGGAGTCATCAAAGCTATAGGACTAGAGTGCCTTCCGGATACAGGACATCAAATGGGATCTCAGGAAAAGCAGCCTGTGTGTTTTATGTATCCCCCTCTTGGCTTCAGCTTATCTCTTCTCTTCTCAACCTTGCAGTCTAAGAGACACGGAAACAAGTTAACAAAGCTATGCCCATATATGAAGGTATCACTACCAACCTCACTAATATGTACGAAGAGGGGGAGAGCAGGGTGGAATGCTTCAGGAAAGACATCCCGTGCTGCGTGCGCGTATCAAAGAGAACTAGCTCATACTACCTTATAACGGTCTAATCAGAGATAACGTAAGCTCATGGAGAGCAAGAGGAAGAGAAGCGATATGTTTTTTATCACTTTGAACCTCACCATGATGTATAATAAAAAATGAACTAATAAAAGTGTAAAAGAAAACATTCAGTTTGAGGCAAAACACATTGATTTTATATAAAACAGGAAGATGACTTAGTCAGCTTTGGAGATAGTAATTCTAAACAATAACCACAGGATGTGGGTGGCTGTAAATGACATTTATCTTTTGTTATTCATGGGCCTGTGAAATGGCTGTGACACTTCGGGGTCCAGCGGGGACATGAAGACTAGATTTAGTTCTGCTCCATATAAATCTTCATACTGAAACCAGGACCTACGCAGAGTGCGTTGTCGTCATCGGGAAAGTTGAAGTCTAGAAGGACACGCCATCAGGCTAGCCCATGACATTTGTTTATGATACGTTGACTTACATTCCGACGGCCACTGAATGTGAAGTGCAATACCGGCGTCACATAATAAATTAGCAAATCAATAAGCTAGAAAATTATAAACTTCTTATAGAAACAGAGAGGAAACATTTGCTGAAATGTCAGAAGGACAGCAGGCATCAAAGAGAATTACCTCATACTACCATATAACAGTCTAATTAGAGATAACTTAAGCTCATGGTGAGCAAGAGGAAAATAAGTGTTATCAAACTGAACATACATAATATAGAGAAAGTAATTTTATAAAAAACATAACTCAAGAAGCACTGGCTGAACTCATGTTACTGTTTTGTCCTGTCAAAGATCTCAATTAAAAAATTCAATTAAAAATTTGAAGGTGAGAGGAAATCTGATACCTTGAAGTCTAGATGATAGAATAACAGAATACAAGGCAAGAGGTGATGTCAGAGCTAAGAAAATAAATTGAGAAGCAAAAAAACCCACAATTTCTGGGACAATAAACAAACTACATGGCAGAAATTAGAACATACATGGCTAAAATGAAATAAAATTAATGTTATGTAAAAAGCTTGAGGCAATCAAAATGATCACAGAGAGAGAGCACTTAGACATTAAAACAACTGGGCTGTGATGATGGAGATGAGCAGTAACTAAGGAAGAAATAGCATAAAGACCATGCATGTTCTTTAAGTGGAAATTTTATACAAACAAACAAAAAGAATAGAAAACTGGTCATCTGTATAACCCAGGAAAAGTACAGTGGTGTGTAGGAAGAACTGAATCTGTGAATTGAAAGAAGCATGCTTTATTTGGAAAATTTTATTTAGAGTACTGAAATGGAAACATCATAGTCAAATTACAGAAATTCAAGATTAAAAAATAATTTTTCCACCATTCAATATTTTAAAATTTTTATGGTGGGGGTAGGAAAGCCAAGAGCCACAAACTTCCTCGATAATATTAATGCCAGTAAAATACTGAAGGAATATACATGAAGTTTCAGAAGAGAGTTATCAGAGAAAAATATGTTGTTAAATAAAATTTACAAAAGATTATCATTTTGAACTGAGCTCCTACACTAGGCTTGGCAGACTAGCTCAGACTGGATTGGAATTAACTGTGCTGGGTTCCATGTAAGTTAAATCCTATCGAGCCAGTGATTGCAAAGAACAAACTAAAAAGGCAAATGCATTCTTTTCTCCAAGCTCCCAAGCTCAAATATCTTAAAACAAAGACTCTCCAAACCACCCAGTTAACTCCTGTGTCTGAGCTAAAGTTGTCAGGATCAAGAAAATATAAAACTACAGACCCTTCCTGGAGGACTCAGGCAGCTACAATCCACCTTTTCAAGAACACTGTGGATATTCAGACTGCCCAGACAACACAAAATAAAAGAATGAAGATTTATTTACTCAGGTTTTTTAGAGATCTCTGAGTTCCATCTATGTAAGGCTGGGGAACAAAGCTCGAGCTAAGTTCATGGTAGTGGGAATGAGTGTGAGGAAGAGCCCACAGGGTCTGCTCCTCACATCATGGAGGCCAGAAGCCAGAGAGAGGCAGAAAAGAGTGAGAGATAAAGACATAAGTGTAATCTCTAAGGTCATACCCCAGGAAGCAGCCTGCTCCACTGCCCCACTCCACTGACCTAGGTTTCCACCCAGATAAATCCATTACAAATGGATATATCCACTGATGGCATTGCATCTCTCATGACTTAACTGTATAAACTGTTAACATTAATAAATGAGTTACTAGGGGACAATATATATCGAGCTATAACATTTTTTTTTGTGGTACTGGGGTTCCTGGAAGCCCTTCTACCTCCGGGCTACACTCCCAGACCTATTTTTACATTTTTATTTGGAAACAGGGTCTCCTAAGCCAGAGTGCGTGGCTGGCTTCGAACCTGCGCGATCCTCCTGTCTTTGCCTCCCAAGCGCGGGGATTGCAAGCGTGCGCCACCACGCCCGGCTAGCTATAACATTTTATTATCCTTCATTCCTAAAGACCTTATTCCCATTTCAGAATAAAAAATACATTTAGTCCATCTCCAAGATATTCACAGTCTTCACAGTTTCACCATCACTGAAAAGTCACAAAGTCCAAAGTCTCCTCTAAGACTCAAAGCGAACTCTTGGCTGTGAGCCCCTGTAAAATAAAAATCACATTACATATATCCAATGTATGCATATGTTTGCCTTCCCAAAAGGAAAAATGGGGTCATAGAAAGAAGAAATAGAACCGGAAGAGTATCAAATTCAACAGGACAAGCCTTTAGTCCTGTGGCTGCATTTTTACATCACGAGGCACATGGTAACGAGATGTCATCTCCAAGGGAGTTTGGCAGCCCCGCTTCTGTGGCCTGGTTGATTGCAAAGGGAAGTGTACTGACTCTTTCAGCCTGGATCCATGGCTGTCATTTTTTTCTCATGGTAATTCCATGCCTCTGACATTTCCAAATGTAGAGGGTTTTCCTTGCAACTTTGCCTTCACTCCCACAGCTTTATGAATTGCCCCTTTAGGTCTGCTTGCAGGGATTCTGACCCTGCCGTATATTGTCTGGATTCCCAGATCTTCCTTTAAATTCTGGGGGTAAGACGTCATGGCCCTGTATTTTCAGCAAAGTTCATATTACATGATCCCCAAAACTGACTGCCAGAAAGAATGATCATCACACTGTCTTCAATCATTGCTGCTGAACGTTTTACAATCATATCTATACGGCCCATCTCCATTAGGACCACAGCTGAGTCTGCATGCATCTGGGCCTCTGCTAGTCTTATCTCCAACCAGGCCACAAGGAAGAAATCTGAGTGTCTTTTCTCAAAATGGCCACCATTGTTTTCCCTGGTTTCACACATGTGCTTACACTGTATGAATTTTATGTGAATTTTCAAATGCCCTGACTGTGCTCTTTTGTTACTATGCAAAGCATTCAACCTCCCTTCATCATATTTTTCCTATCACCCCACTATCTTTTTGGGCCACAGCTTTACACAGGCCTTTCTGGCCAAACTGCAAATCTATAAAGTCTCTGTTTTGGTGTCTATTTTTGAAAAAATTCAGTAAAGACTCTTCAGACCTAAGGAACACTATCAACCAAATAGACCAAATAGACATATGCAGAATATTCTATTCAACAATAGCTGAATACACATTTTTTTCAGCTGCTCATGAGAGTTTTCCAAAGTAAAGCATATTCTTGGCCACAAAACAAATACCAACAAATTTTTTTAAATGTAATATAATTTCTTGCATCTTTTCAGATTATCATAGAATAAAAGTAAAAATCAACATGGGAAAGACCCAAATAAATTATAAAAATGCATAAAAATTGAATAACACACTTTTTTGCAGTACTGAAAATAGGACCGAGGGGCATTTTTCCTCTGAGCTACACCCACAGCCCTATTTTTTTTTTTATTCCTTATTTTTAAATAGGGTCTCACTGAGTTGCAAAGGGCCTCACTAAGTAGCTGAGGCTGTCTACAAACAACGATCCTCCTGTCTCAGCCTCCCATTTTATTTATTTATTTATTTATTTATTTATTTATTTATGTGGTACTAGGTATAGAACTCAGGGGCATTCTATCTCCAAGCTATACTCCCAGCCCTATATTTTAGTCTTTTCATATATATATATATATATATATATATATATATATATATATATATATATATATATATATATATTTTGTGGTACTGGGGTGGAACCCAGGGGCTTTTCTACATCCGAGCCATACTCCTAGACCTATTTTATATTTTATTTGGAAACAGGGTCTCACTAAGTTTCTGAGAGCCTCACTCAGTAGCTGAGGCTGGCTTCAAACCTATGCAATCTTCCTGTCTCAGCCTCTCAAGTGCTGGGATTACAACCATGTGCCACCACGCCAGGCTTAGTCTTTTTATTTTTGAAACAGGGTCTCACTGAGTTGCAAAGGGCCTCACTAAGTACCTGAAGCTGTCTGCAAACTGTGATCCTCTGGTTTCAGCCTCCTGAATACTGGGATTACAACCGTGCACCACCACAGACAGCCTAACACACTTTTAAATGAGGACTAGAACATAGAAGAAATATGGGCAAGCATTTTTTTTAAATCCTAGAATTAAATGAAAATAGATATACACCATACCTAAGTTAACAGAAAACTTTGAAGGTAGTTTTAAGAGAAAAATTTATAGCATGGAGTGCCCACATGAGAAAAACAGAAACTATACAAATAAATAACCTAATGATACAACCAATGATTCCCCTTAATATAAAAAACAGACAAGAAAGCCCATTATCACAACCTTTTTTCAGTATAGCATTGGAAAACTATAGCCAGTGTGCTAAGACAACAGAAAGAAATCAAAGGAATATAAATAGGAAAAGAAATGATATTATCTCTATTTATATATAACATGATCCTATACGTAGAAGACACAAAAAACTCAACCAAAACTTTTAGAGCTGATTAGTAAATACAGCAAAGTAATAGAATATAAAGTCAACCTACAAAAACCTTTTCTATATATAAACCATGAATCCACTTAAGAAATCAAGATAACAGTTTCATTCACAATAACCAAAAAATCCTTAAGAATAAATCTGAACAAGGAGATTAAAGGCCTCTACAAAGAAAATTATAAAACACTCAAGAATAAAATTAAAGATCATAGAAGATGGGAAAGATCTTCCATGCTCTTGAAGAGGCAGAATAACTTTTATCACAATGGTCATTCTACCCAAAGTGATTCACAGTCTCAAAGAAATTCCTATCAAGACACCAATGCCATTTTTTACAGAGCTAGAAAAATCAGTCATAAATTTTATATAGAAAAAAAAAACAAGAATAGCCAAAGCAATTTTCAGCAATACGAATCATACAGAGGCATCACAATTTCAGACTTCAAATTATACTGTGGAACTATAATAATAAGAAGAGCATGATGATTGCACAAAAACAGACACATAGACCAATGGAAAAGAAGAGAAGACACAGAAACAATACGCACTTATAACCAATTGATTTTCAACAAAAGTACTCAAAATATATGTTGGAGAAGGCAGCCTTTTTAATAAATAGTGTTTCAAAAACTGGCCATCTATTTGTAAAAAAAATGTAATTAAATCATAATCTTTTATCCTGTAAAATAATCAACTCAAGATCAATCAAAGACCTGTAAATTAGACCAGAAACTTTGAAATTACAAGAGTAGGACATTGAACTAAGACTCCAACATGTAGGGACTGGTAGAAATTTCTTTATTAAGACCCCCAAAGCTCATGAAACTAAAAAGTAATTAATAACTTGGATGGTATTAAATTTAAAAGTTTTTGTTTAGCAAAGGCAATCACAGTGTCTAAAAAGGGGACCTACAAAATGGAAATACGTCTTTTCCAGCTATTTCTCTAATATCTAAAGTATACAAAGAACTTAAAAGAACTTAACACTCAAAAAAGAAACAACTCCAATCAAGAAATGGGCAATGAACTAAATGGACACTTCACAAAAAAAAAGAAAAAAAAGTCTATAAGTATTTTAAAAAGTGTTTAACATCATTAGAAATCAGGGAGATGAAAATCAAAACTACACTGAGATTCCATCTAAGCCTAAATAAAATGACAATCATCAAGACATCAAACAACAATAAATGCTGGTGAGGATGTGGTGAAATAGAAATTCTTATCTGCTGTTGGTGGGGTTGCAGATTAGTGCAGCTGGCAGAAAGATCAGTGTGGGGCTCCTCAGAAAACTGAGAATGGATCAACCATATGATTCAGCTATGCCACTCCTGGGTACCTTTCCAAAGGTATTTAAATCAGAAAGTGAAGTGTCATATGTTTTCTCTCATATGTGGAAGTTGGTGGTAATCAGGATTCAAGATGGAGTTTGGGGAAAGAAGGAGAAACTCCAGTTGAGCAGTGGAGGAATTACAGGGGTAGGTGGTAGTGTAGGGGAAGGAGAATTACTTAAGGAAACATTTCCACTGACTTTCTGTACATTTATGAACTTGCTAATGTCAATCTCAGTATCATGTGTGGGGAAGGGGGAGGGTTAGGGGAGAGGCTGAAGAAAAGTTCAGCAAGTGTTGAGGAGGCATGTCACTACCACTCTGAAGTACATCATGATGTGTGACTACAACACACGAGTAAGAGTGTATTCAAAAAGTAACAGAAAATGAAAAGGGGAACAGTGCTAGCTGTCTCAAAATTATGGTATTACTCTCTAAAACTAATTAGATGAAAACACGGTGACTACTTTCAATTGGTTTTCCAGATTTAGGGGTGCTTTTAAATGACTAATAGTCTTTGTGATGAATTTTTGATGGAAATTTAGCTCTCCTTCAGAGTCCTTAACTTTCCAAGAATAAATCGAAGAAAACACAAGATTTAAAATATTATCTTTAATATCATAATTGTAATGGCGTCATTATTACAAAATGACTTGTTCACACATACCACTTCCTTATTAACGATTATCTAAACTCTGTTCCCATATCTCCTTTGTTCTCAGATTGATTGGCGGTGGCCATTGTCACAAGATGTCAGCTGGCAGTTACCAGGGCTTCCTCTCACCTCTGGGTATGACTGTGCTCATTGGACAGCCATAATTTGCTGGTGTCACCAGTCATTATGTAACCAATTTATGAAGGTTACAAAGCTGGACCTAGTCTTTGGAAGATTTATATTTTCCTTCTATGACAGAAAAATTCTAGTCTCAAGTGTATTTGAATGGGCTCATCCTGGTGTGAAACCCCTTTGCCAAAAGAAAACTGTCTGAACTCTGCCTCAGTAGTGAGTATGTCCATCACGGAACTAACTGCTAAGTAAGAGGCATGGGAGTACCAGTCAAGATTCATTTTGCCCAAATTGCATTGACATCATGGGAATGAATAGTAAGCAATTTTTATTTTCATAACTCAAAAGTGAAAAGAGGATCAAAATGCTGTTTGGAAGTATTCCACTGTATAGTCATTTCTAGGCAGGTTTAACATTTAGTGAACCAAAGATATGGTTTCTTGTTAAAATTTAAGTTATACTTTGTACCCAAATATGTGAAAATAAAATAATTAAATATGCAGTACAGTACATTTTCTAAAATTAATAGGTGCCTATTAAAAATAAACAACTAAGAATCAACTGATAAAATACCTTATCACTTTACATTTTGGATGCAAGGAGTTCTAAGTGTATTGACTCATAAATAATGCCCCTTTAGTGTTTTCAAAGCTGAGTTTGAAAACACGGCTCAGAGATACAGTGCAAATGATTTTATAGATAGAAAGGGTAAACGCAAAGTATAAATCCCACGAATAAAGTCAGACTGAAAAACTACAGCCAGTTTCTATGCACATCAGCTGAGAGACAAAAGAAATAAACACATGTAGCTCTCAAAATAAGATATCCTTTCAAGAACTGGCCCACATACTCCCAACAGGATGAAAGGAGAGGTTTCTAAATGGCAGTGATAAATGTGGGAAATGCGGCAGAACATGGCCACATGCACCAGTCCCTTTGGTAAGACAAAGTTTTCAGAGATGGAAACAGACTTATTAGATTACTCTACTGCTCTTCCACTAGAAAAGAAGTGATTGAAACTACGTCATCTGTCTTCTAAAGACTTTGAGGAGGAAAAAAGATAGACTGGATGCAAAAAAATAAGAGAAAAACCCTCAAATTATTATGTCTGTCACTCTTCTGTTTGTTGTAAGATAATAAAGTTGAAAAGAAAAGCAAAGAACATTTTTCAAAGAGAAACTAAACAAAAAATGCATGGTTATTATTCTGCGTCAAGAATGACACTTAAAATTTTCTGCCAGAAGCCATATAGGAGTTGATAAATGACTCACTTTAGGAGAACAGAAATTCTTTACCCGACACACTAAACACAGGAGGCTGCCACCAAATTAGGAAACCTGGAAAGGAGACAGTAGACTACGAGAGACAGGCTGAACCTCTTTCAGAATTTCTAAGAACTGATGCTCTCCTCTTTATCCTTTACACTAGACCTACCATCTTCCATCAAGGTCCATCAGCCCCCAAAAAGGAAAATTCAGTGAGTGCCCAACCCCATGGTAGGTTCTGCCCTGTGTCTCTATCCCTCCCGTCCCTTTCTGACTTGAAATTTAGGAAAATGATTGAGGTCTGTTTGGTACCAAAGTCAATGGTTAATTTCTAGGCCTCTATTTGGTTTTCTTTTATCATTTGAAAGGAAAGAGAATTGTCAAAAATGATTTAAGGCAAAGATGAAATTACCTTTTTTATGGTTCTGATTGTTAACCTAGATTTATAAGCTTTCAGAGCATCTTCTTCTTGAAGTCAAAAGGGGTCATAGAGAAACGGTTTTCAATTTCAACAGACTGAAAGGCAAGCATACACTTAAAAGTTGGTTAATACTGAGAATGCATTTTTCCCATAGAAACAGAATAATAAGTATGCCTTGATATACACTCAAAAGTCAAGGGATGGAAGTTCTTACATAAGAGGTGTTTTGCTTTTTTTATTTTAAATTTTGATAATGAAATCAGCCTTGGCTGACTATGCAATGAAAACTACCTTGGTCATATATATATTTTGCTATAGAAAACCTTGTACATGAAACAATGTTTGGCATACAATAGATATTTGATATATATTTGCTAAATAAACGTAAATTACCACAAGATGATCAAAACATTTAGGGTGAACCATGGTTTCAATTACCCTTGTCTTTTAGAAAGATTGTAAAACAGATGGTCAGCTAAACACTCAGAATGATAGAGTGCTATGATAAAGCAATTCTGAGAATTAGTTTACCAAGAAAAGACACAAAATAGTGTGCCTTGCACACTAGTAGAAAATAAATCACTTAAAAAGAAATAATGAAATATAATGCTGAGTAAACTAAACATAATCTTAAAAGAGTATTCTAAGTTCAGATAGTTATAACTGTAAACAAATTACATATAAATAATTAGATTTGATGCTCATTTTGTTGGCATTGATATCAAATCTGAAATACTCTTTTTTTCCTCTTCACAAAAGCTAAAGAAAGATCAAAAGTCTAGTATCTCAAAAATTGCAGTGATTAGGAAAGCTTCATTGTATTCATAGGCATTACAGAGAGTTTAACAGCAAATTTGAAAATTCAAAGTTACAGGACTAGGTGGGTATGGTAGCCTGGAACTAGCTGGGATTACTAGCATGCCAGTAATTTTAGTACTTGGGAGGCTGCGACAGAAGAATCACAGGTTCAAGGCCTGCCGTAGAAACTGAGAAGCACAGAAACTTAGGGTGACCCTGTTTCAAAATAAAAAATAGGCATGGGTTTTTCAGAGTAGAATGCTCCAGGGTCAATGCCCAGTAAACACACACACACACACACACACACACGCACGCACGCACGCAAGCACACACACATCATCATCATCTTCATCATCATCATCAGATTAGTGTTTCACTAATATTGTTTCTGTACCTTAAAAGGGCTCACGTCAGAGACTTACCTGCTGCAATGATACAGTTCACACTGAGGTCCTAGCAGGACACAAGCAACACACTCAAGACGGTGTCTGAAGACACTTTAACATGGAATCTACTAACAAAGCCATGACCCATGTTGAAGACAACTCACAGGGAAAGTTAAGTGGCCTATTCAAGCAATAGCTGCTCGCTCTTGTCTTGAAGGAATAAAGAGAAGTACAGTTCCCAGAACCCAGAAGGACTTGCAGCTACACCAGAGAGCTTCTGACAAATGGCATTGGCTGTGTGGGAAGAAACGGCACAGTAATAAACACCTTGCACTCTCTTTCCTCCAGCCCACTGATAGTTCCAATACATATAAGGATCAGCCTCTTGGGATACAAAATAAGATGAAACGGATGAAGAGCAGACTGAGGTACAGATGGAGAGTATCCAGGACTGGGCTGGTAGAGAAGAGACAGAAGCTGGGACCAGACAGAGTCATGGATGCTGAAGCTACCTAGGCTTTGGGGTTGGAGGTCAACTCAGCAGCTGGGCAGGGGAATGAGATGTACTCACTGGGTCTTAACTCACAGCAAAACTGACTTCGCCTGGGCCTGGCTTAGAGCAAGCAAGTGTGATGACAGAAGAAGTTCCCTGTGTAGATAGGACCTGAGTCTGGTAGTTTAATTCAGTCACAATAATGAAAGCAAAAAACATACGTTATGTGAGATGCCCATCCCACTCCAGCGCCCTGCCCTCAGGAGTAGAGATCCAAGATAATCTAGGAGTAGCCTGCTCACAGGAGACACTTACCAAAGCAAAAGGTGTTAGCAAAATCACAAGGAAAAAAAAAATTTCCAGGAAGTAAGAAATCAGTAAACACATGGATTCCAGACTTATCTGAGGCTTGGTGGGCAGTGAGTATTCTATAGGTAAAAGTAAACTACTAAATCACAACTTGCCGCAACCAAATAGTTCCAGGTTGAGCGGGGCTGGTGGTGGTGCATGCTTGTAATCCCAGAATTTGGGATGCTGAGAGACAGGAGGATCACGATTCAGACAACCTCAGCTACTTAGTGAGGCCCTTGAAAATCAGTGAGACCCTGTTTCAAAATAAAGATTAAAAAAATAGAGTTGGGGATGTAGCTCAGAGGTAGAATGTACTTGGATTCCATCTTTGGTAAAAAAAAATACTTTTAGGTCTTGTTGAGTGACACCTGATGGTGGAAGGTGTCGGCACCTTGGCTGATGGATTAAAAGAATAAGAGGCTGGAAGCAGAATAATCCAGACACTAATAATTATATAACACTGGATTTTTTGAAAATTTTAAATGACTGAAGTGACACATGAATACTTCTAACAGTAAGAAAGCAAATATGAGTATGTAGAGCACAATTATGAGATTTCTTTTTATCTCCACTTCTAAGAGATATGTGTGTAATTTTGTATTTTAGTATTTTTATTTGTAATATATTTAATTCCTATGCAGTCAATACTGTCTTATGTTATTTTAACACATATTAAGTGTAACCTACTTTTTTCACTTACATGTCATACCCCAAACATATCAAAAAATGTGTGTGTGTGTGTGTGGTTTTTTTTTTTTTTTGTGTGTGTGTGTGTGAGAGAGAGGGAGGGGGAGGGAGGGAGGGAAGGAGGGAGGGGCAAATAAATAGAGATTGAACCCAGGGACTTTCTACCTCTAAGCTACATCCCTAACCACTTTGTTTTTTGTTGTTGCTTTGAAAACAGGGTCTCCTATATTGCTGAAGCTGTTCTCAAATCTCTGATCTTCTTGTCTCAGCTTTCCAAGTACTAAAATTGCAGGTGTGTGTCACCATGCTCAGCCATATCTGGAAGATTTGACAGAATACAAAAGCAAAACAAATCAAACCACTAACAATAACAAAATAAAATCTTTTTCTGGAAGATATATATAGCAAATGGTAATTCTTGCAAAAACATTTGTCTTTTATATTTTGATGTTTTTTAGAACAATTTAAAACATTTATATAGACAGCTCCATCAGTCATTCCCTTGATAATTTAATCAAGAAAGACTTCTGTTTCTTTACCCAAGTTTATAAAAATAGCATCCTATATTTCTCTTATAAACTTTTTAAATTTTGTACACATAAATATGCAGTCTGCATTGAATATTTTTTATGCATGGTATAAAGTATGGGATACAACTTTTATGAAATGTATTTTGCAATATTGTTCTAGCTTCTAGTTAAATAGAATACATTTTGAACAAAGTTCCCATATATACATGAGTCTGTTTCTGAACTCAATTCTGCTTCATTAACTAATGTGACTCTTTTTGAAGTGTGTTGTTATTAATTACTTTTTCTTTTTCTGCCCAATACTCAGTAGCACTTATTTACCTCTTATGAAATGACCTGCATGTAATTTCTCAACATCTCTGTATACTGAAGTTTTCAAAACTCAGAAAGGATCTCGCCATACATATTATGTATAAGACAAAACTGATTTGAAAAACTGTAGGTCAAGTTTTTCATTTATGTTCTTTTCTAGATTCCATTAGCTAAGCATTTTTCTACTGAGTTATTTTAAAAATCAAATTACAGAAAAGATCCAATTGGAATTTCAAGAGGACATCTATTGAATGTAAAGCCTAATTTTTTGAAAATTTGAAATTCTTTTTATAAAATTGACTATTCCACTCAATAACTCAGTTGTTTCTCCAACAATTTAGAACTTCATTCCATCTAAAAACATAGACACTTAATTTTTATTCCATTTTATACTCTTCAACAAATTTGATTAATATCAGTTTTCCACACTTCCAGATAATTATTTCTCAAATTTTTAAAGTTTTTATTATTCTATGTATACTATCTTTCTCTGTAGTTCCTGACTGTTTATCCTAAATGTAAAAACTAAAGTTTGTTTTTGTTTTTGTTTTGTGTGTGTGTGTGTGGTACTAGGGTTCCTGGAAGCCCTTCTACCTCCAGGCTACACTCCCAGACCTATTTTTTTATATTTTATTTGGAAACAGGGTCTCTTAAGCCAGTGAGGCTAGCTTTGAACCTGCGCGATCCTCATGTCTCCACCTCCCAAGCACAGGGATTACAAGCGTGCGCCACCATGCCTGGCATGTAAAAACTAAAGATTTCTTATTTTATCTGTACACTGATCATTTTTCCTCTATTAGGTGTAAAATATTTTATTTATGTAGAATATTACTTGTCTTTGGGCAATTATATCATTGTGTGTGTGTGTGTGTGTGTGTGTGTGTGTGTGTAATTTCATTATTTTTAATATTATTGAGTTTATTTTCAGTGCATTGTTTTGGATCTGTAGAACAATACTGAGATGAATCAATCATTTGATGTTCCAGTGAGTATGTTTCTTGCATTTCATTATTAGGCAAAATAATTTGCCATGAATATCTGCATCTACACTTTATCCTCAAATAAAGAAATCCATTTCTATATTGCCAAGAGGTGGGTTTTGTTTTATGCTTTTCTGATTTGCTTTAATAGCAACTAAGTATTAAAAGTGAATAAATTTTTAAATTTTTTATCTTTTCAAATGTCTCAGAACCTTCCATCTTTACTTTCATAGTGTTATGAACTACAGTAGTAATTTTTTAAATTTTTCATTTATATGTGCCATATTAAGTACTAATAAATTGTAATCATTTTTTAAAAATGCTATTGCTGGGTGAGGTGACACATGCTTATAATCCCAGTACTTCGGAGGCTGAGACAGGAGAATCACTGGTTCACAAACAGCATCGGCTCCTTTATGGGGGCCTCTACAACTTAGTGAGATCCTGTTTCAAAATAAAGAAAAAAAAAACAGGACTGGGAGTATAACTCAAAGATAGAATGTCCCTGTGTTCAACCCCCAATACAGCAAAAAAAAAAAAAAGTTTATTAACTACACTATAGGATCACAAATAGTTCTATTTCCAAGTCTATAAGATAATATCTAACCAAGATATTGACATTGATACGAGGCATCAATCTTATTCAGTTTTCCTTTAGTTTGCATTCCCTTGTATGTGTGTTGTACCTATAATTTTATTCAATTTCATCACATGTGGATTTATGTATCCACCACCACAGGCAAAACATTGAACAATTTCATTCAGAAGAATATCTTTTGCCCTTTAGTACCAAGCCCACCTATTTTTTTCTTGATGCCAGGCCTTACCTCTCATTTCTAACCAGGAGACCACCAATCTTTCCTCCATTTATAAAATTTCATAATTTCAAGATGTTACACTTGTAATCCCAGCATTTGAGAGGCTGAGACCAGAGGATTGTGATTCGGGGACAGCCTCAGCTACTTAGTGAAGCCCTCTGCAACTTAGTGAGACCCTATTTCAAAATAAAGAATAAAAATTAGGGCAGGGGGTGTAGCTTGAAGGTTGAATGCCCCTGGGTTCTAGCCCCAGGCTCGCAAAAAAAAAAAAAAAGATATTACATAAATTGAGCCATACAGTATGTGACCTTTTGAGATTGGCTTCTTTTGCTCAGAATAATTATCTGGATATTTGTATAAGTATTTATATGTATAAATAAATCAAAGTTGTTTTCTTCCCTTTATTTCTTAAGCAAACATGAGCTTTAATTCTTTGAGATAAATATAAAAGAATAAAAATGGTAAAACATATGGCACTGTACGCCTGTTTGTGCATTTGTCCATTTCATAATTTTATCATTTAGGTGTTGCTATGAAGTTTTAAGATTAGATAGATAGAAATTAAATATATATATATATACATATATATACATACATACACTTTTTGGACATATGGTTTGCAAATATTTCCTCCAAGTTTTACAGTTTGTCTCAACATCCTCTTAACAGTAACTTCTTTTATAAAGACAACTTTTACATTTTGATCAGGTATAATGTACCAATTTTAATATGGTGTTAAATTCTTTGTCTGGGGAACGTTTTCCAAAATCAAAGTCTAGTCCTTAACCACCCCACATTCTGGTCCATAATCAGCACTCTCAGAGTCCAGTCTAGAGGTTCTTCCCTTATTACTATGGCCCCATGCCACCTACAACTTGCACCTCTCTGGGGTATAGTCCTTCTTTTCCTATTTACATTATGTCAATACCTAGATTATGCTGCAACTCAATCCTAGTTTCAGGCCTAGAAGCCAAGAGGAGACGTGAAAGAAGATTCTGTGGGTAACATGTTGGCTTGAGCTTAAAGAAATTTGGCAATAAAAAATGATTTTGGAAAGCATCATTTCAGATATCCCCATCCCAGCGTCAGTCTCATTACTTCCCAACAGGTCCTGACCTTGACATAGCTGCACTATAATTGCTTGCTTTTACATTTAAACTTTTGTGGAGTTCAACTATTGTGGCACTCCACCTTTCCTTTCCTTCAAAATTCAGAAAATAAGGACTCTAGGAAGATGATGACTGATAGAAGCAGCACATATCAGTCCAGCTGACACTAGGTCTCTATTGCCATGAAAACAAGATTCAGGCAAAATAAAGAAATCAGCATAAATTTGAAAAGAGCATGACAAATGAAATTCAGCAAAAAAAAAAAAGAAAGAAAAAAAGAAAAAGGTAGAAGGCAGATCAGAAGGCAGAAAAGGACCCTGCCTGCCTCAAATGGCTGTGGCCACAAATGCCACCATGGAGCCATCTTGCTTCAATGTGATGGATTGCCAGAGACATGTAGGAAAAAAGCCAGTGACTTGAAATGAAGTAAGCAGCTGTGGCTCACCAGAATTGTAAGCCATCAGTTCCTCCTATACAAACACTGGCTATGACTTGCAGCAGGGCAGCTGAGCTTACCCTGCCTTCCAGAGATTCAGAACAATGCTCAACCATAATGTAATTAAACTCCCTGTCCCTTCAGAAGACTGACTGCCCAGTAGGGCTGCAGGGATTCAAGCAGTTACCATAAACTCGCAGTGTGTGAGAAATTGCGGTTCAACCTGGCAAAGGTGGGAGTGGAGTCTGCTGTTGGACATAAAGACATGGGCTCAGCATCTGTGGAAAGTATGGAGGGGGACCTAAGCTTAACACTGTATCCAGCCCCATTGATACTGATCATCTGCATAGACTGAGAGAAATAGAGAACCATGCTTGTAGCAGAAAAGGAACCAGTGTCACTTGATGTCTGCATAGAGAAAGACTGCAGAGGCCAAGTCTGCTCAGTATTCATATATATGTAGGGTTGCATTATTTTTTTGTTGGTGATATGTGTGTGTGTGTATGTTCCTTTGCTCTCTTTTCCACCTTTTTTTTATAAGCCTCTTTTTTGTACATATCTACTCATTCTGCTCCATCCCTTTTCTTTTTTCTTCTCTCTTCTTTTTCTTGTATTAAATCCACTTGATATTGCTATACTAAATACTCTACATGGTTACTAGAATCCTACTACATATCTACTATCTCTAATCTCTACTATATACTATTTTACCAAATTTATAATCTCATTCTATTTCATCCTATCTGTTGTTTTATCCTATTCTTCCATTTACAGTTTCAATTTCCCCCTCCTCACTCACCTTTCATCATTGAATACAACACAACATCCCCTTATATATACACCAGATGGCATATACAGACTGAGAGAAATCTATCAAAAGCAACAAAAATTCAAACTTTTAAAATCACATGAAAAAGAAATAACAAGGATGCATGAACTCTTACACCTCACAATAAAAGAATCTGACAACACAGATTGCAGAGATCACAAGAAGGACAAATCAGAAATTTAACAGTATAAATGATACAGAATTTTAAAAGGAATTTAGAGAGAGCCTGAAAGAAATAAAGTATACAATCTTTGAAGTGAAGGAATCAATAAAAACCATAAACTGTAGTTTGGACCATGTTGAGAATAGAATTTTGCTCTTACAAGATCATCACTTCTTAAATGAATGTATATAATTTAGAAAAAACAGTATATAATTTATATAATTATATAAATATATATTTTATATATTATAAATATAATATATAAATTATAAATATATAATATATAATTATATATTTATATAGTATATAATTTAGAAATTAACAATTTGACAGCAGGAATTGAACATTGAAGAGTTATGAGCCTATCTTAAAAGAGCTAACCTAAAAATAAAAGGCATAGAAGGGGAATAGAAGATAAAAACCAAAGGAATCAATAACCTTTTCAAAGATGTAATATCAGAAAAAGTTTTCAAATATAGTAAAAGAGATTAATACACAGGTACAAGGAACTTATTGGACCCTCTTTAGACAAGATTAGAGAAAAGGTTCACCATGCCATATAATAGACAAAATGACCAACATAGAAGCCAAGGAGAAAATCTTAAAGGCAACAAAATCAAAAAGTGAGTGTCATTCAGAGGCAAAGCAATTAGAATCCCTCCAGACTTCCCAAACCAAGTCTGGAAATCCAGAAAGGCTTGGAACAAAATATTTCAAATTGTGAAAGAAAACAATTTGCATCCCCCAATTTTATACTTAGAAAAATTATCAATCACATTCAATGGGAAAATTAATTTTTTCACAAAAAAACAGAAGCTGACAGAATTTATGTCTGTCAAACTAGCACTTGAGAAAATACTCAAAGAGATTAACAGCAAAGAAGAAATAAATAATTCATAATAAGAGAAACAATAATTTCCATGAAACAAACAACTAAACAAAGAACAAACTCTACCTCAAATAGAAGTTAAAATTCAATGTTAGGAATTAAAAATCATCTCTCAATAATCACACTGAGCTTAATGCTTCATCCTTGAGCATATGTCCTTTGAACAACCAGGAAAAAAAGGCAACTGGAATATGAGCAAAAACATTTACGATATTTAATGAAGACATCATAACCTCTGTAGCATGTGTCCTTTCAAGATGACAGAGTATTCTGTATGTAACCATATTACATAGTAATACAGCTCATTAAATATTTTTATTGAATTCCCTTACCATCCCTACCCCTTCATTGTTTTCAAAAATGCAATCTTCTTGAGGTAGTTCCTAATGCTTCAGTAAAAGTCATTATCAGTAAATCAGTAAAAGTCATTATCAATAACTTTAAAGTTTTTTAATTAAGTTATTAAGTACTGAAGTCTCCATAGCTTATTTCACTTAGAAAATAAATTTTTTAAGAATCCATTCCTCAACTATCTTCAAATTCAGAAATGAGATGGTTGTCACAGTAAAATATATTAACTCACTTACTGAATTGAAAAATAAAACCAAACTTTTTCTGACAGGAAGTAAGTCTAATTTGGCAAAGTAGCCAAATCAAAAGGAAGTGCTTTGCCAAATAAGTTTTATGATAGACATTTTCCAAAATTGAATGAGTTAAATGTCAGGTCCTAAGGTTTTTACAATTATGCTTAATGAGTGTGCAAGTATAAAATCATTTTATCTGAAATATTATATTTGTCAAGGTATATTTATATCAATATTTCTGATTTCTGACTATATCAGATTAAAAGGTTCCCTCTAATAAAAACTTAACAAGTAAAATTAAATCATTTGATTTGTTTTATAATGTAACTCTACTAATTTAACAAATTCTTTTGCAAATCCAATTCTTTAACAAAGAAGAAAAAGAAGGAAAAGAAGAAGGAGGAAGATAAAACCAAGTTCTTCATAAACTTATCATACAACACTTTTTTCTTTTTTTAATGTCATTCAAAATCTCTTTGACAATATTTAAAGGACATAGTACAGATCAGTTTTTAGGAGTTTTTAGAAAATATATTTGTCTTTCAATAATCTTAGCTTATTTCTTATATCAATTAGATTCCATAGAATCTTATCAGTTTTTTTTAGTGTCTTCTTTATATGGGGTGTGTGTGTGTGTGTGTGTGTGTGTGTGTGTGTGTTTATGTGGTATTTGGGATTAAATCCAGGGGTAGTCTATGCTCCAGCTAAACCTCAAGCTTTATTTTATTGTTTAATTGGAAACAGTCTCACTAAGTTACTAAGGCTATCTTTGAACCTTTGATACTTTTTTCTCAGTCTCTCAAGTACTAAGATTACAGGCATGTATCACCACATCTGGCCTCTTTGTGTGTGTGTGTGTGTGTGTGTGTGTGTGTGTGTGTGTGGTATTAGGGATGGAACCCAGGGGCATTCTACCTCTGACTACACCCCAGCCCTATTTTTATTTTGAAACAGGGTCTCACTGAATTGCAAAGGGCCTCACTGAGTAGCTGAGGCTGCTTGCTATTTGTAATCCCAAATGCTGGGATTACAAGTGTGTGCCACCATGCCTGGCTGACTTCTCTTTATACCTTTATTGGTGCACCCTAATTCTACGTAATAGTGTTTCAAGGTGATACAGACATACATTTGCACAGTACTTGGTGTATTTCCCTCCAGATCCACTCTACCACCCACCCCTCCTCATACATATTAGTTAGATTTATAGTAATAGCTTATATACAAAGTGTTATTTTAAACATTCTCTTCATCAAGCCCCCTTTTTCTCCTTTCTACCTCCCTCTTCCGGTCACCTTTTATTATTCTTCTAGTCTTTTTCCTCATTTTGTTTTATATATTCTTAGCTTCCATATCTGAGAGAAAACAAACCAAACTGTTCTTGCCTTTCTGAAACTGGCTGATCTCACTTAGAACAATATTCTCTAGATCTTTATATTCTCCTAAAAATGGCATAATTTTGTTCTTTATGGCTGATAAAATTTCATTATGTGTCTATGAGACATTTTATTATCCATTCATCTGTTGATGGATACCTAGGTTGCTTGCATAAATTGGCCATTGTGAATTGTGCTTCTATAAACATATATATGCATTATCATTATAGTATTCTGACTTTAATTCTTTTGGAAAGATACTGAGGAGAACTATAGCTGAGTAGTGGTCTCTTTCCTAATCTTGAGGAAACTCTATGCTGATCTCCATAGTGGTTGATTAATTTACAACCCCACCAATAGTGTGTAAGAATTCCTATTTCCCCACATCCTCTCTAGCACTTATTATTGTTTGTATTCTTGATTATTGTCATTCTACTTGGAGTGAGCGGAATCTCAATGGGTGATAAATCATGGTGATTTGGTTATAAAAAAAAAGAGGTTAAAGAATTAAGTTAGATTGTTAACTGAAAAATGTTATTCCCATTTGCTATAACTGATTACATATAGAAATGTAAAAATGACATAAGAATTGATGCTATTCCCTGACTTATTGTGGTAATAAATAATATTTATTTGAAAATATAAAACCATTGCTTCATTAATAAATACATTTAAAGCTGTGTAAATGTGTGAAATGCATAATGCTTTAAATTATATGTATCAGTATTTAATATAATTATGCTCTTTTAGATAATTCTTTCTAAATAATTGTAATTATCAATCAATCCAGAATAAGTTCTAATATTTAAATCCTATGTTTAGCAGAAATTAAAATGCATGAGTATTGTTTGCCCTTTTATAATCTTCCTAAATATAAATTTTAATTATTTTTGTTACAGAGACTATAATTAAGAACAATAGGTACTATAAGCATTAAGTTTTAATTTTTAAGAAAAATCTAAGATAAGTGGAATAAAAACAAGAATAGAGAGGTAACAGAAATGATGTAAATGTTTGACTTAGAAGAGTTTATTCATGTATTTTTACATTGATAATGTGGTACCAAATCATTATGAAAGACTTCATTGTAGGCAGTTGAAAAGATAATTTAGGCATTTTATTTTAAGATGTTAACTTTTAAACTGCATGAACTATATTTTCTATGATTCTTTGAGGTAGTATGTAAGCTGTAAATAATTGGAGACACTACATTAAATCATCTCAGAGGAAGAGTGGAAAAATAATTACAATTTAATAAATAATTAACCTAATACGTGAGCATTTTAGAACAATATTTGGGCATCCAGCAGTTTTTTGATAATTTATCATTGTAATTCTCAAAAAAATAAAGTATAGGAAAACCTGATAGATAGCTGAGTTACCAACCAAGAAAAGTCCTTAAAAACATGTCTCAGAAAATATAAATATTTACAAATACTGTTAGAAATTAGAAGAAAAAATAAGTTTCCAACACAACTAGGCTGCTTTGTTTAATTAAATCATGGTCTGAGTTGATTTAAATGCTTTGGGGACTGGATACCAGGCTATCTGTTGAAAATGGCAGTTGAATAAGAAAAAGGTAATTGCACATTGTCAGAAAAAAGTCTTATTCTGCCTGGAAATAGATTCCCTTTGAAAGCATGCAGTAACCCGTGCTTTGACTTAAGTGGTTTCTCCCAAATGTTAGAATTCTTAGCAAAGAGAGTTTTCTCCAACTCTGAGGATGGCTAAGCATAGTCAATATGCTACATGCAATTCTGCTATTTTAAATGTTTCTTTTTCCTCCTCTTTATGACTCATTCTGAAATATAAAATCTAGGTTGAATTTGAATGTGTTTTCAGGCCCTTGGGAAATTTGTTCTCAGACAAGAATGCTTGGATGTGTTATTAAACAAAAAATAAGTAAAAGAAAAGAACCATCAAAGAAGACGAAAAAAGAACTGTTGCCACATTAAGCTCCATGTTGCAATAAGAGCCTAACAAATAATTCTTCATCAAAGACTTTCTTAACCATTCCTCAACATCATCAATCATCGTTTACTGATCATTTGGGATCAACAACTATGCCAGTTTAGTTTGCATATTACTTAGAAATACAACAGAGTAAACTAGAAATCAAACGCATGCTTTTGAAAATTATCATTACTAGAAATCTCAAAGACTGCTCAGTTTTCTTTAGAAAAATGTGGAACCTTGAGGTACTAGACCATCAGGGTTTTTATTAACATTTGGTTTGTATCTTGAAGAAAATTATACTTAGCAATCAGAAGTTTCCATTTTCCCACATGTCCATTTATATTTATTCAACCAAATGTCTCAGATCCCTCTAGGTGTCGAGTCATATATATATATATATATGCAACACTAAACTTTAAGAGCATAAATAAACACATTCCTGCCCTGAAATAATTTTCAATATAATAGAAGAAACTATTGTTATAGAAATAAATGGAACCACAAACATCTAATTGCAAATTCTTGTGAGTGACTAATCTAGATATGATACTTAAGAAAAACATTGAAATAATTCCATGTTAGCCCAGGCCTGAATTTCCACAGAGAAATAAAATAGCAAGGGCCAAACAATTAAAACAAAGCCAGAACTTGGTGGTTACAAGGAAATGTATAAAGACCAAATTTGAAAAAATAGAGACCAGATTCCCATGACTCTTTAAGAAGTATGAGTTCAATTTCTAATGTACTGAGATATCAACATAGGATTTAAAATAAAAAAAAACAAAATATTCAGAATCATGTTACAAAAATACTTTTCTGGTAAAATTGTGAAGAACACATTGGAAAGACTTTCATTTTGGGTAGCAGAGTGTATAAAATATCATGATTCACCCATATAGTTTGAAATATAGATAAAACATATGTTCAGTGTATTCTGGACTCACAGGACAAGAAAAAAAAAGAAATAGAAAAAAGAGTGTATGCTGGAAAGAGAAACAGGAAGTGGAAAACCAACTTAGACATAGACTTAGTCACTAAGTAATCTGGGAATTCTTTCAGAAAATGAGAACACTTCAAATATCACTGAATTTCACATGTCAATCTAATTCTTTCAAGGGGGGGCAGTTAAAGTGAGTTAAGGGATCTTCTGCAGATAGCATATCCTACCACCCGGGGGTGGTGGGGGGGACACAGAATGTCTGTATAGGAAACACTCCAAATCACATTCTCTAGTCTTTGTGCCTATGATTTAGAAAAATTTAAATCCAAAAGTCATGCTTCCCAATTTCTTGTTTGCTGAATCTCCAACAGAAGCATCTTGATACCTATGTGGAGTTGGCCTTCCATGAGAATAAAAGTATAAAAGAAAAATTATATATATTCAACAATACGTGTTAAAGTGTAGTTTAAAAAAAAAAAACTTATTCAGGATCATCCCGATGGGTATAGAAACCATTATAATGGAACTTTGCTGTAAAGGACAGAAAGATTGCTCTCAACTCCAAGACAGCATGGGTGATGACAAATGGCAATTTATGGCCAAAGAGCTGAAGAAGGAGGGGTTGATAGGTAGAAAACCAAGAGGAAATTTTAGAGGTAAGGGAGACTCGAGGTCAATCAAGTAGGATTCTTGCTGAATAGAGGTTGCTAATTTTCAGGTGCAACCCAAGTATGCAAGTCAGTCAAGCTACAGCAGCCAGTACCTGAAAGACCCTGTCTTGATAACAGTCCACCCCTTTGCTAAGGACAACATGCCCTGCATGTGTTTAATCCCTATTTCCAAAGCTCACCATATGTGAGCTAGCCTCTATAACACTCGTGCCTGTGGTCTACAGCTCCCATAGGTGCATATTTTACTAAACATATTCTGTGTTCCTGTAACATTTAGAAACTAAAGTTTTACACCCATGGCCATTTTTGAGCCCAGCTCCTTTTCTGACACCTGAAAATTAGATGAGAACCCAGTCTCTCCCTTTCTGTAAACAGCCAGTTCTCCATAAAAGAGGACAGAACTGACTGTAAATGCTGGAGCTGTCAAAACATAACAAATGCTAATCTGAAGTTCATTGAACCTCCTTTCAAGTGTTAAACGCTAACTGAAGATCTGCAAAAATTGGCTGCCTTAGCTGATACATCTCAAAAAAACTTCAAAGTCAAAATCAAGCATGGTCTATATTTAATAAACACCACCAACATTCAGAGTTACCTACTTTACTTTGCCAGAAGCCCAGTCTATCCATCTGTATTTTACTCTTCCAAATTTTTTTATCAGTTTAGTTCTCAAAATTTCTGGCCAGTGTTGCAGTTTTAGAGTTAACAAAAATTATTTTTTTTAAAAGACCTTAAATATTTTAGGCTTGCAAGCCACACAGGGTCTCTGTTTTATATTCATCATTGTTTTTATGCAACTTAAAAAAAAAAAGCTGTTGGACAAATTTAAACCATGAGCCACAATTGTCAACCTGTGTTCCAATTAGTGAGGTCTTGGAGATCACAGTCACATGTCTGAAAGCCTCTCCAAACCCACCAGGAACACTTATCTAGAAAAGCAGGAGAGTTGCCATTAAAATGTGTGAAAAGGAAGTAAATTGCTGAGAGCCCTACTCCCTACAGACAGGTAGTATCTCAAGAGGAAGGAGGGAAAAGAATTAAGGAACAGCAGTGTTTCCCCATAAAGTAGAACTTGGGTTTTAAACCTAAGCATAATAATTGCTGAGTATAATCAAGTACACTTCCCAGAGGAAGGGCAGAAAGAAAGAGGAGACTATGCATGCTTCCACTGCACTTAACAATCACTCCTGAGAAAGAAAGAGGGAATGTGAAAAGAGGCCCGGGGTTACTCATAGAAAAAATAACCAGAAATGAGGGAGACTCCTCTATTTTTAGATAATATTCAAAAAAAAAAGTTAGCTATGATCTCCACTTTTTAATTTTTTTCACAAAATTACTATAAATTATAACTGTTTATTTTGTTTTGTTTTTAGAATCTCTTTTACAATATAAATGTCCAGAGAGAAAGAGTGATGTCCATCTTATTTCTTGCTACTTTTCAAGATTTTGAAAATATTTTTACCTCTATATCTAACACATTACATAAACCGCAGAAACAGAAGTAGGAGACATGATAGGCACTGGGTTCAAGGTACTGGGAAGAAGTAAAAAGTTATGTATATTGTCTTAGTACTTTCATGATGCTGTTGAAAAATATTTTGGATGGGTGTGATTTATAGAAAACAGACATTTATTGCTTATATTTATGGATGCTTGAAGCTTAAGATCAAATTGTCAGAAAATTCAGTTTTTGGTAAGGTTTTTCTCTCTGCTTCAAATATGGCACTTTCTGGCTGTATCCTTACATGGTGAAAGGGACAGATTTTCTTGGGCCTCTTTTATTTATAAGGGTTCTAATGCATGAGGGCTCCATCTTCATAATCATCTCTTCATCTCCTAAAGGTCCCCCCTGTTTTTACTACCACATTAGAAATTAGGTTTCAGCATATAAATTCTAGAGGAACAAAACATTCAGACTATAGAAATATACTATTTTTTGTTTGTCTTTTTATTATCATTAAAAATACTTATTGAATATGAAGATGTCAAGTAAGCAGTTAGAGTTAGTTTGGGAGGCCAAGTGAAAGTTTTGGACCCAATGTTATAAATTTAAGGGTTATCATCAGACATGGGATTTTATTGTCACTATATGCATGGTCCTGGGTACCTTAGATAACTGTACAGTTTTAAAATTACAGCTTGAGCAAAGGACATGAAGTAGGGGAGATAAAAAGAAAATAAGTGGTAGGAAAACTGGTTTTGGAATGCAGAAGAAAGTAAGAGAGGGAAGGAGGGCTAGTTCTGCCAATATATGGTGCTGTGAACAGTACTGAGTGCCATGAACTCAGATTGAATGAGAACATAACATAAATTGCCTGATTATTAAGACCTTGGGCAGAGGACCTTTGGAGAGGGGAAGAACACTTTTCTGTGAATGTATTTTGATGATTTGGAAAAAATAGAAGAAGTGTGTGTGTGTGTGTGTGTGTGTGTGTGTGTGCATGCACGCACGCACACTTGTTTCTGAGGATTTAACTTAAGGGTGTTCTACCACTGAGCTACATACCTAAGATCAGCTTTTGTGAATAGATAAAAAGCAGGCGGTTCAGAATAATGAGAAAAAAAATCTATTAAATTAGCATATACATATATGTGTGTGTGTGTGTGTGCGCGCGCGTGCGCACGCACATGTGTGTGTGTGCTTTGTGTCACAGACTGAATGTGTTCCCCCAAAATAATTATACTAAACTGTAGTCCTAAACAGGATGTGGAGGTAGGGCCTTTGAGAGGTGATGGAGCTTCACGGTAAAGTTCTTATGAATAGGATTAGCATGTTTATATAAGGAAGCCCAAGAGATCTTTTGCCCCTTCTGTTGTGCGAGGACAAAATGAGAACACAAATATCTACAAATCAGAAATCGGGCTCTTTCCAAACACTGAATCAGCTGGGCATTGGATTTTCTGACCTCTGTAACAAATTTATGTTTATTGTAAGCCATCCAGTTTATGACATTCTGTTCATGACATCTAGCCCAAATGGACTAAGACACTTTGCATTAAGTCTCACAGACTTATGGAAACTTTGTCTGGAATTGCATCTAGAAAAATTTATTGTTGTTTTGTGTTTAATTTCTAAGGAAAGAGCCATAGTTACCACTAAATGCCAGACCTCAATTTGTTGCAAGGAATTAAAGCAGACTATGCAACTTGTTGTAACTAGAAGCTATCAAATCTGATTCTAGAGCTACATGTTTATAAAGGCCTTGTTAATTTTGTGGAACTATCAACTGTATTAGATATGGAAGTTCACATAACAACACCAATAAAATCTCATGCTTCGGGGTATAAACTGATTGCCTGCATAGCTAAAGAATGAATTTTGTCTCTGTCTCTTGCACTGCACATAACACTGTATTCTTGTGAAGACACAATCCAAAAGGTTTGTTGAAAAGGCAACAAGGCTCACAGTCTCAGAAATATGAGGTCTGGTCATTGTAGGAGTCAAGATGCTGAACCATCTGTTATCAAAGAGTTGTGATTTCTAGTATGAGGGATGATGTGTTGAAATACGGCACACTAAATCCCCAAAGAAAAAAACCTATAACACTGCATAATCGCTGAAGAAAATTTCACATTTATAAGTAAAATTTGAAAGCAATAGTAATTTTGAGAATAAATAATCCCTTTCTACTATGGTTGCTTCTTAACTGCAAATATCAGCAAGATTATCATTAATTTGTTTCCAATAAATATTAATATTATATGTCAACATAAAAGTCAACATAATCGGGGCCCCGGGCCTGACCGTGCGTAGCACACCAGACCTCTGGAGAAACCAGGCCCAGTACCCTGGGTCCCGGGTGGGGGTCGCGCGGGGCATGCCAGCTGGGGCCTGGGTCATGGGACTCTGGGCCCCGGGCCAGACCGCGCGTAGCACGCCAGACCCCTGGAGAAACCGGGTCCAGTACACTGGGTCCGGGGCAGGGGTCGCGCGGGGCATGCCAGCCAGGGCCCAGAGTCCCGCGGAGCCCAGGTCGTGGAACTCTGGACCCCAGATAGAGTAGTGCGGAGCACGCTGGACCCATGGGGAAACCAACCGGGTCACAGTACTCTGAGTGCCTGATCCCATTACCTCCTCAAACCACATATACTGTCTTCTCTTATTTAAAAAAAAAAAAAAGGAAAAGAAAAGGAAAAATATCAGAGAGGAGTTAAGAAAGCCATGGCAGATGCCAGGACAATGGAGATGCAGACACAACTTATCCAAATGCAATGGAACTTATGGAAAAATTCCCCGTGAAGGAGGACTGCTGTTTCTCTATATTGTTAAGAATCTTGGACATCACCTGTAAGGAAAGAGTTTAGCGGAGACCAAGGAGAAAGGCGGTGTTGAAAGCGGTCTGCACAATGGGGGTGGAGACTTGTATTCAGGAGAAGCAGAAATCGGATCCTACCAACCTTATTTTTTTGGAGAAATTACACCAAATGTCGAATGCTACTGTCATGCATGCTTAGGAACACTGGACAACATTCAGAGTGGAAAAAGAGCCTGGAAAGGATTTGAAATGGTGGAGGCAGTGGCAATGGCAGTGACCAGTACTCAGGGGAGGCAGAGATCTGATGCATTACACCTGGAACCTTTGAAATAAAAACCCCAGAGGCAGAATGTTACCAACACCCACCCTCGAGAAAGTAGGACAATTGGTTGGGTGAAGACGGTGCTCGGATTGGAGCCTGCTGAGGGTTGAGGCCGGCGACAGACACAGCAAAGCTGGGATTGGAGCCTTCCATGAGGCAAGGCCGGTGCTGGAGCCTCCGAGGCTGAGATCAGAGCCTGCCGAGGGGTTAGGCCGGTCCTGGGGCCAGTGGGGCCAGGATCAGAGCCTGCCATGAGGCAAGGCCGGTGCTGGGGCCTTCAAGGTCAGGATTGAAGCCTGCCTAGGGGTTAGTCCGGTGCCAGGGCCAGCAAGGCCAGGATCAGAGCTCACCGTGAGAAAAGGCTGGTGCTGGTGCCTCCGAGGCCTGGATTGGAGCCTGCCGAGGGGTTAGGCTGGTACTGGGGCCAGCGGCCAGCATCGGAGCCTTCCGTGAGGAAAGGCTGCTACTGAGGCCTCCGAGGCCAGGATTGGAGCCTGCTGAGGGGTTAGGCCAGTTCTGGGGCCAGCGAGGTCGGCATCAGAGTTTGCCATGAGGCAAGGCCAGTGCTGGGGCCTCCAAGGCCAGGATAAGAGCCCGCCAAGGGGTTAGGCCGGTGCTGGGGCCAATGGCCGGCATCGGAGCCTGCCGTGAGGCAAGGTCGCTACTGGGGCCTCCGAAGCTGGGATCGGAGCCTGCCAAGGGGTTAGGCTGATGCCGGGGCCAGCAGCCAGCAGCAGAGCCCGCCGTGAGGCAAGGCCAGTGCTGGGTCTCCGAGGCCAGGATAAGAGCCTGCCGAGGGGTTAGGCCGGTGCCGGGGCCAATGGCCAGCATCAGAGCCTTCTGTGAGGCAAGGCCGCTACTGAGGCCTCCAAGGCTGGGATTGGAGCCTGCCAAAGGGTTAGACTGGTGCTGGGGCCAGCGAGGCTGGCATTGGAGCCTGCTTTGAGGCAATGCCGGTGCTGGGGCCTCCAAGGTCGAATCAGAGCCTGCTGAGGGATTGGACTGGGGCTGGAGCCAGCGAGGCCGGCATCGGAGCCTGCCGTGAGGCAAGGCCACTACTGAGGCCTCCAAGGCCAGGATCGGAGACTGCCGAGGGGTTAGGCTGATGCCGGGGCCAGAAAGGCTGGGATCAGAGCTCACCGTGAGGCAAGGCCGGTACTGGGGCCTCCGAGGCCGGGATTGGAACCTGCCGAGGGTTTAGGCAGGTGCTGGGGCCAGCGAGGCCAGCATCGGAGCCTGCCATGAGGCAAAGCCGGTGCTGGGTCTCCGAGGCCAGGATAAGAGCCTGCAGAGGGCTTAGGCTGGTGCCAGGGCCAGTGGCTGGCATCAGAGTCTTCCATGAGGCAAGATCGCTACTGAGGCCTCCGAGGCCAGGATTGGAGCCTGCCGAGGGGTTAGGCCGGTGCTGGGGCCTCCGAGGCCAGGATAAGAGCCAGCCAAGGGGTTAGGCCGGTGTGGGGCCAATGGCTGGCATCGGAGCCTGCTGTGAGGCAAGGCCGGTGCTGGGGCCTCCGAAGCCAGGATAAGAGCCTGCCGAGGGATTACGCTGGTGCTGGGGGCCAATGGCCAGCATTGGAGCCTGCTGTGAGGCAAGGCTGTTGCTGAGGACTCCGCGGCTGGGATTGGAGCCTGCCAAGGGGTTAGGCCAGTGCCGGGACCAGCAGCCGGCATCGGAGCCTTCCGTGAGACAAGGCTGCTACTGAGGCCTCTGAGGCCAGATCAGAGCCTGCCGAGGGGTTAGACTGGGGCTGGGACCAGTGAGGCCATCATCAGAGCCTGTTGTGAGGCAAGGCCGGTGCTGGGGCCTCTGAGGCAGGGATCGGAGCCTGCCGAGGGGTTAGGCCGGTGCTGGGGCCAGTGAGGCCAGCATCGGAGTTTTCTATGAGGCAAGGCCAGTGTTGGGGCCTTCAAGGCCAGGATTAGAGCCTGGGGTTAGGCTGGTGCCGGGGCCAGTGGCCGGCATCGGAGCCTGACAGGAGGCAAGGCTGCTACTGGGGCCTCCTCGGCTGGGATCAGAGCTTGCCGAGGGATTAGGCCAGTGCTGGGGCCAGCCAGGCCAGGATCAGGGCCTGCTGTGAGGCTAGGCTGGTTCTGGGGCCTCCAAGGCTGGGATCGGAGCCTGCCGAGGGGTTAGGTCGGTTCTGGGGCCAATGGCCAGCATTGGAGCCTGCCATGAGGCAAGGCCGCTACTGGGGTGTCCGAGGCTGAGATTGGAACCAGCTGAGGGGTTAGGCTGGTGTCAGGGCCAGTGAGACCAGAATCGGGGCCTCCCATGAGGCAAGGCCACTGCTTGAGCCAGTGAGGTCTGGATCAGTCCACCGGGTAGCCAGGCCACTACTGGGGCTGTCAAGAGTGGGATCGGTACTTGCAACGCATCATACACAGAGAAATATCGCAGAAAATAAAAATCAGATGCTTCCCCTAATCAGCAATAACTAGGAGGAAAGGGGCAACAGGAATAGGTCGAGCTATAGAAAGGGCCCTATAGTGAAGCAACTAAGGTGACCAATCAGAGGGTATGGAATAGGGGAGGATGGAGCCTCTTTAAAATGCAGGAGGTACATAAAGAAATGTATCAAAGTTAATCACCAAATAAGCATGGGATCGAGGGAGGGGAAGGGAATGGGATGGGGGCTGGATGAGGGCTAATTGGATGATATGTGCTTGTATATCCTCTCAAGTCTTGTACTCCAATGTGATTGATATATGACTACAATGCACCAATTAAAAAATAAATAAATAAATAAAAATAACAAGTTATATTAAAAAAGTCAACATAATCAGTACAATTTAAGGAAATAAAAACAAAATTGAAATTTTTACCTGTATACACAGGTAATTGAAATTCATAAAGATTCTTTTTAATTTTAGATTCTTATTTCTTCTATGAGTAACATCATTAAATATGTTAAAATGGATTTAAGAGATATTACTCACTTTCCCAAATCCTGCTAATACAGCAATTGTTTAAAGGTTACACAAAATGTTTACAAGTAACTTTTTATTAGACAACCTGTATTCAATGTTTCCAACCACTGCATCACATTAACCTATCTATTTTCCCAATGTGTAAAACAGATTTGCATGTGTGTACATATTCTTGACCTTTACTGAAATGAAAAGAGATTGACCAAATACCTGAGGTATCAGAGCTGCTGTTTCATCCAACCAATTAGTGAAGCTGTGTTTTCTATTTGCAAGGCCAGAAATAAAATCTTATTGACACTGTGTAGGTGGAAATACAGATTACTGTATTTTGATGCTTATAAATTAGCAGTGCACTTTGACATGTAGAAGAGAAACATGAATAACAATTTTACTTGACTAGCAAATTAATAATCACCATATATCCTGAAATATAAGTGAAAAATAGTATAAATTATTCCAAAGGGGTATATTTCTTCTTGTTTTCCTCCAACCTAACAAATTCTTCCCTTAAATAAATAACAACTGTTTGAAACTATAAGAAAACAAGTGTTTGTGAGAAAAAGTGATACATTAAATAAATGGAATAAAAATCAATTTCTAACACTATTTTCTTTTAACAGTCCAGGTTGCAAAACAATCAGGCGTGTAAATGACATGCATTTTTTTTTTTGCTTCAAAGTTTTTTTTGCCACCAAAATGGTGTGGTGTGGTGTAAGGTGGTGATGGTGGTGGTGGTGTGCGTGTAATTTCCTGTTAGGATAATGTAAAGAATAAGGCCAATAGCTACTACTTTTTAACTCAAACTTGAAAACATTTGATTATTTAGCTGTCAGATGGTTTCAAGTGAACAGCAAGAGAATACAATATGACAAATGCCTTATTCACATGCCTAATGTTGTGTTTCATGACAAGTACACATTTTAAAGAATGATTAAATACCAAATACAGATTACATCATAAAAACATATACACATATACATATGTGAGAGAAAAATGTTACTGTAATCAAGAGAATGCATAGGTATATAGGTATTGTCTATGATAAAAATATTAGTAGGCTACGAATTTGAAAAATGATTTCAAAAGAAGTCTTTAAAATAGACCTCTAAAAGCTAACATTTAAACTTCCTTAGCTATACAAATAGGAAAAGTCAAACTAATCTCACAAAGTTGCTGAGTATCCACAGCACTAGTGTGGAGATGTTTCTTGCTGTGGTAGATGATCCTACCATATACTCAGAATAAAAAAGAATTGATACCAGAGAAAATTTGAATCATCAAGAAGAAATGAGGGAAAGGTGGTGACTGAGAGCAGCAGCATCTATCAGTCCTGCCATGAAAATAGCCTTCTGACAAAAGGAAGCAGCAAGAATTCTTTAAAAGTAAAAGGCAAAAGAAAAAAAAGGGCTAGAAGGCTGATCAGAGAACAGAAAAGGACCCTGCCCACCTCCAACAGCTGTAGCCACAGGTCACAGTGGTGCCATCTTGCCTCACTGTGACCGAACATCAGAAACTTACAGGAAAAGTACCAATGACTTAAAGTAAGCAGCTGCAGCTCACCAAAATTTCAAACCATCAGTTCCTCCTGCACAAACACTGTCTACAACTTGCAGCAGTGGCAGCTGAGCTCACCTTGCCCGCCAGAGAGATTCAGAGCAGGGCTTAACACCCAAAACTGAACCTGCCATCCCCGTAGGAGGAGAATGTGGCATACTCAGGGACTCACACAGCAGCAGTAAACTCGCTCAGTCTGAGAATTTGCAGTTTAACCCAGTAAAGACAAAGATGGAGTCTGCGGTTGAACATATCAGAGGCTCAGAGAGACTCAGACTCCACATTGGTGGAAAGCATGGAGGGAAACCTATACTTAACAGTAGATCCAACTAGTAGAAACTCCAAGATCATTACAGAGCATGCAATCATGGTGAATGGGCAGAAGTAAGATCAGCCCTTTCCTAGCTGTAGAGAGCAGGGACTCTTATGTTTACACTGGGTTTGATGGAGAGGTACTCACCACCTACAGAGGCTGGGAGAAACTCAAGCTCTGCATCCCTGGAAAGTGTGGAGAGACCCCCTATACTTAACACTAGATCCAGCTCCATTGATACCAGCCATCTGCATAGACTGACAGAGATTCAGAAAACCAGGCTTGCAGCAGAAAAAGTGTTGGTGTCACTCAAGGTCTGCACAAACAACTACAGAGGCCAAGTCTGCTGAGTAGTTATATAATCATAAGGTTTATTATTTTGTTGTTGTTGTTTGTTTGTTTATGTGTTTATGTATGCTCGTTGTTCTCTTCCTCACCCCTTTCACAAGTCTCCTTTGTAAACACCTACTCTCTTTTCTGCATTTTTTCTATTTGTTTCTTTTTTTCATCTTTGTCTTGTATTAAATCCATATCATATCACTATACTACATACTATACATTGGTTACTAGAATCCTACTACATATCCACTATCTCTCATCTCTACCATATACTATCATACCAAACTCATAATCTCATTTTATTTGATCTTATCTGTGATTTTACCTTATTCTTGCATTTAGGACTTCGCTTTACTCCTAAGTCAACCTTCACTATTAAATATGACACAATTTCCCCTTGGATTTACTGGCTAACACCTAGAGAATGAGAGAAATCTATCAAAAGTAACAGATACAAATTTCTAAAATCATGAGGAGGAATAAGAAGGAAGTAATGAGCTCCTACAACCTCACAAAAAACAAACAAACAAACAAACAAAAAACTGACAAAACAGAATTGTAGAGATCACCAGAAGGACAAATCAGAAATTTAACAGTAGAAATGATAGATTTCTGAAAAGAATTTATAGTGTGAAAAAAAAATAAAGGATGCAATCAATGAAGTGAAGGCATCAGTAAAAACTATAAACAATAGATTAGAGCACTAGAATGGAATCCTGTTCTTAGAAGATGATCATTCCAAAAATGAATATATAGTATATAATTTAGAAAAATCAATTTGACAGCATGAATTGGACACTGAAGAGAGATATGGGCCCATCTTAAAAATCTAACATAAAAATAATAGTAAAAGAAGCCAATACACAGGTACAGGAAACTATTAGAACACTCTTTAGATAAGATCAGAGAAAAGATTCACTACACCACATAATAGTAAAACTGACCAATGTAGAAGCCATAAAAGAGAGTATTAAAGGCAACAAAAACAAAAGACCAAGTAACATTCAGAGGCAAATCAACTAGAATCACTTCAGACTTCCTAAACAAAATTATAAAATCCAGAAGGGCCTAGAGTAACATTTTCCAGACTCTAAAAGAAAACAACTTGCAACCAAAAATTTCCTACCCAACAAAAATATCTCTCTAATTAGACAGAAAAATAAAAATATTTAACAACAAACAGAAGCTGAAAATTTTTATGTCTTCTAAATCAGCACTTGAGAAAATACTCAAAGAGATTAACTGCAAAGAAGAAATAAGTAATACACAAAAGAACCAGAAAAACAAGAATTTCCATCAACCAAAGACCTAAGAAATGAAGAACAAACACTACCTAAAACAGAATAAAACCCAAAAAGTTAGGAATTAAAAATCATCTCTCAATAATCATGCTGAACATAAATAAACTCAACTCCCCAATAAAAAAAATAAGGTGACAAAATGGGTTATAAGCAAGATATAAAGTGAAAAATTGAATTATAAGCAAGAATCCATATAGCTGCTGCCTGCAAGAAACACACCTTACAAGTAAATATAGCAATAAACTAATGGTCAAGGACTGGAGCAATGTAATCCATGCTCAGAGAACTGGAAAACAAGCAGAAGTAGCAACTATAATATCAGGCAAGTTAGACTTCAAGCTCAAGCTTATCAAAAGAAAAGGCAGGTCATTTTTTACTTGTAAAAGGAACAATCCAGCAAAAGGAAATAACAATAGTCAACATTTAAGCCTCAAACATAGATGCAGCTACTCTCATAAAACAAACTCTTTGTGACATTAAGTCACACAAAGATCCCAATACAATAATTCTGGGAGACTTCAACACCTCTCTCACATTGCTAGACTCATATTCTAGACAAAAGCTCAGTAAAGATGCCTCAGGCCTAAAGAACATCAAATAGACTTATTAGACACATACAGAATATTCCATACATACAGCAGAGTTCACATTTTTCTGCACTGTTCATAGAACCTTATCCAAAATAGATCATATCCTGGGCCACAAGGTGAGCACTAGCAAATTCAAAATATTGGCAAAACTGGTTAACCATATGTAGAAAAATGAGAATAAATCCCACTTTCTCACCCTACTCAAGAGTCAATTCAAGATGGATCAAAGAGTTGGAAATTAGACCTTGAAGAGGGCATAGGTCCGACACTGCAACACATAGGTACAGGTAAAAAACGTTTTCAATAAGACCCCAAAGGCACAAGAAACTACAAAGTAGATCAATATGTGGGACTGTATTGAGCTGAAGAGCTTCTGTAAAGCAAAGGAAACCATCAGGAACCTTAAAAGAGAGCCTACGGAAATTTTTGTTAACTATTCCACTGATACAGTACTAATATCTAGAATATACAGAGAATTCAAGAAGCTCAGCACTAAAAGAAAACAAATAATCCAATTAAAATAGGTGAGTGAACTAAATAGACACTTCACGAAGGGTGAAATTCATATGGCCAATAAATAAATGAAAAAATGATCAAAATATTTAGCAATCAGAAAGATGCAAATCAAAACTACCCTGAGATTTCACCTAACTCCAACTAGAATGGCAATTATTTAAAACACAAACAGCAACAAATGCTGGTGAGGATGTGGAGAAAAGGAAACTCTAATACATTGTTGGTGGGATTGCAAACTAGTGCAACCACTTTGGAAAAGAGTATGGAGAATCCTCAGAAGAATGGGAACAAATTTATCATATGATCCAGCAATACCACTTCTGGGTATCTACCCAAAGGAATGAAAATCAAATTACCAAACTAATGCATGCATATCTATGTTCATAACTGCACAATTCACAATTTTCAAACTATGGAACCAGACAAGAATTACATAAACAGATGAATGAATTACAAAACTATGGGATATGTATAAAATGGAATCTACTCAGCCATAAAGAAGAACACAATTATGTCATTTACAGGGAAATGGATGAAACTGGAGAACATTATGTTAAATGATATTTGTCAGTCACAAAAAATAAGAAATCAGATGTTCTCCCTAATATGTGGAGGCCAGGAGAAAAAGGGTCATAGGAAGAACTCTAAACACAGAAATAGTAACTATAGATGAGCAAATTAAGGTGACCTAACTGAGGGGGATGGTTGGAGGAAAGAGAGAAATTCTCTAATGTACATGATGTATATTCACAAACATATCAGTCAATCACTAAGCCAAAGATGAGAAGGAGAAAGGAGAGAGGGAATGGCGTAGGATTTGGGGAAGCGCTAAATGAGTGATGTGTGCATGTATGCCTGCCTCTACCATTTTGTACTCCATTAAGATGTATGACTACAATGCACCAATACAAAAATTAAAAAATAAGAAATGAAAACTGTAAAATGTAATAAAGGTCTAGCCTAATATAAAACTATAAATTACATTTTACTCTTAATCTTCTTTAAGTATACATAATTTATAAAACAAATTATTACATTAGAATATTTACAAAGCATGAAGATCCGATACCATTTGATAACATAAAGTACAGTGGCAACAGAGGCATATTATTTCTCTATAGTCAAAGTTTTCTACATTATGTAATTAGTGTTAAATATTAACTCCAAGTATACTATGAAATATATAGTGTAATTTTTAAATCTATTACTGAAAATTGCAAATAGATACATCTAAAGTATGATAGAGCCAGGTGTGGTTGCAGGCTTTCATTCCCAACAGTTGAGAGGCTGAGACAGGAGGATTGCGATTCACGGCCAGCCTCAGCTACTTAGTGAGGCCCTTTGCAATTCAGTGAGACCCTGTTTCAAAATAAAGAATCAAAAATAGGGCAGAGTATGTAGCTCAGAGGTAGAATGTCCCTGGGTTCCATCCCCAGTACTGCAAAAGAAGGAAATAAGAAAGAAAGAAAGAAAGAAAGAAAGAAAGAAAGAAAGAAAGAAAGAAAGGGAAAGAAAGAAGAGAGAGAAAGAAAAGAATAAAGTATAATTGAAAAATTAATAAAATCCTAAATATATAGAAATAATGGAAGTCAGAAAAAGATTAACAAAAGAATATCAACATCATAAACCAGAATATATAGTATTTAAAATAGACATTTCAAAAATATCAATAAATACATTTAATGTTAAGAAATTACCAGGTACAGTGGCTCATGCCTGTAATCCCAGCTATACAGGAGGTAGAGACAGGAGGATAGTTGGGTGAAGACCAGTGCACAGTTACTTAGCAAGACCCTGCTTCAAAATATTTCTTAAATAGAGAAGATTGGTGATGTAGCTCAATGGTAAAGTGCCCACAAGTTCAATCCCAAAAACTTAAAAATAATATGAAATATTAAAATAATAGAAATATAAAATTTAAAAAATAGAAATTAATTACTTTAATTAACGGCAATGGTTATCAGAATGGAGAAAAATAACAAGATCCACTTATATGCTTTCTAAATAGACCATTTCAAAAATAAAGACATAAGTATATTGAAATTAAACAATATAAAAAATGTATTGTTACCAGGGGAACCTGAAGACTAAGAAAGTCCAGACCTCCACTGTTTGACCCCACCCACACACCCATGGATGTTCTATGAAATAAATGAAAACACACACACACACACACACACACACACACACACAAAACTCTCTTGCTAGGATGCTTTCCACCTCTTAAGATGGCCTGCACTCCCCCTCGAATCCCTTGTTTTTCTAAATAAAACCTCATTTTTGGGGGGAAAAAAAAAGATACATTGGGCAAATAGTAAGCATCAGTCAGACATGTCTATATTAATATGAGATGAAATAGGCTTTAAGACAAAGTATATTATGAGAGATAAAGAATACTTCATCATGATGAAAGTATCAGTCATTATAACCATAAATGTGTATGTACTTTATAACAAAGTTTAAAAATAAGGCATAATTTGACAGAATTAAAGGGAAAACTATGAAAATTCATAATCAGAGTAAGAGATTTTAATACCACTGTCTCAGCAATTAAATGATCATCTACACAAAAATCAATACAGACAGAGAGGATCTGAACAATACTACCAACATCTGTCACTCACCGTGTGTGTGTGTGTGTGTGTGTGTGTGTGTGTGTGTGTGTGTGAATGGAGCATTTTTACACTGCCACAGACCCAAACTACAGAATACAGATTTTCAAGTACACTTCTTATGTTCAGCAAGGTAGAAAGCCCACAATTTTTAAAGTAATTAAACTACAAAGCACACAAATTCTGACCATATCAAACAGCACTCAATAGAAAATGGGGAAATGACCAATAAGCTTGAACAGATGCTTCACATAAAAAGATACATGAATTACAAATAAGCATGTTACATGCTCAAGATCCTTAGTCATTAGAGAAATGAAAATCAAAACCATAATGACAGACATTAGGCATACATTAGGATGGTTAAGTTTTAAAGGACTGACAATATAAAGTATTTGGCAAATGTATGGAAAATCCCAAACTCCCATTCACTGCTAGTGAGAATGTAATATTGGAATACTGCTTTGGAAAACAGAGTTTTGTCCAAATTAAACAAATATCTATCCTATGACCCAACTATTACTCAGGAATTTCTCAAGAGAGAAAGGATATGTCCATGCAAAGAATTGTTCATGAGAATTCATAATAGTTTTATCCAAAATAGAAAAGAAAAACAGAAATTTTCCAAAGGTGAATGGATCAACAAAATGTGTTATGTCCTTATACCGTAATACAGTTAATACTACACATGAAGAGGAACCAATTCTTGACACATGTGATAACAGGATGAACTTCTAAGTCACTAGATCTAAGAAGCCTGACACAGCATGCCTTCGGTGCTACCCCATGTATATGTAATTCTTAGAAATCAAAATTAATGAATAATAACCAAAAAGCAAGTCGGTTTGTTAGCTGGGACAGTGAATGGAGGCAAGGACACGCTGCAAAGGATCTAAAAGGATCGATGATGGAATCACTGCCTTCCTGTAGACATCTACCAAACTTGTTTTGATTGCTACCTTATACCAGTGCATCTTAACTACAGTGAGTTTATGCCTAAAGTTTATTTTTTAAAGATATAATCAATCAAGAATCTTTCAAGAGGGAAATGTCACTTTAGCCTGGGTCCCAGAATGAGGATTCTACCAATGGAAAGCTACAAATTTGAAGTCAATGTTTGTTTCTTTAAGCTCCTGGAAATTTAGACTTAGCTGTCACAGCGGGATCCAACTCTTCCAATTTATCCCAAATTTGGTGATTGGTTGTCTCTCACATTGAGCCCAAGGAATCCCGGCTAGATCTGATGGATTTTAAGTTACTCTCATCATGCACCCATTTGAAGGTGTATATATGACACAGTTGTGTCCAGCAGCCTGAAAAGAACAATCTTTTGGATACCATGCCTTGATCCTGAGAGGGAATGACTTTTTTTTCCCTGCAGGCTTTCCTATGTATAAGGACAAAATAACTCTATCTTGTTATTCTTTTTTTTCTTTATTAGCATATTGCAATTACACAGCATACTGCGATTCAATGTGATGAAAACTATATAAGCACACAACTCTTGATGTATTTCTCTCTATATCCCACCTTGGTCCTCCCTGCCCCGCCTCCACTCTCTTCACAGAAGTTGGTGAAATCGGAAGTAATACCTTCACACAGTACCATAACATCATTTGAGCTGTTTCCTCTTTAGTCTCTCTCTTCCCCTCCTCTCCCCACAACCCACTTCAACTACTCTACAGTTCTCTCTGATTTATTTAAAGTCCTTTACATTTCAGATTTTCTCTATAGCTTCCACATATGAGAATAAACATACCACCCTTGACTTTATGATACTGTCTAATCTTACTTAGCATAATAGTGTCCAGTTCCATTCATAAGAATTTCTAAGAGGAAAAAACCGAGTTATGCCATTAATTAGAAAGCCTTACCTTTGGACTATCAATTTTTAAGAAATAATTTTACTGGTATATTTTAATTATACATCATAGTGAGTTTCTACGTAATGCATTTATATATGCACACATTAATTGGTGTGTTTCTCTGTGGATCCTCCACCTTCCTCCCTCGCCATACTTGCTAGTAAGATCGGAGTGATACCTTCATATGTGACCCTAATGTTATTTGATTGGTTTCCTTCCTCAAGCGCCATTTTTATCTTCTCCTTCTCCCTCCTTCTGTACCTTTCCACTATCCTACTGATTCTTCTTATTTGACTGAAGTCATTTTTGCTTTATATTTTCCTCCTCGTTTTCACATATTAAAAAAAAAATTCAACCCTTGGATTTCTGAGATTGGTTGATCTCATGTAGCTTGATGTTCCCAAGTCCTTTTCATTTTTCTACGAATCATATAACTTCTTTATGGCTGAGTAAAACTTCATCAAGTGTATAAGCCACATTGGACTCAACTTTCATAGGCAATAAATGTCATTATTTAAAAGTTGATTTATAGTAATAGATGCAAACTATATTATATTTAAACTATTAGGGCCTGTAAAATAAAGTGTTTACGCAACTAGATTTATCTTATAAAATGCTCTTGTCTGTAGTGGAATTTGACCTGTGTAAAAACTCAAATAATACTTCAAATAATAATTCCTTCCTCTACCAAAGTGAACTAATCTTGGTTGAGCCTCTTTCCCTCCTTAAAACATCTAACTCTGGTGGAAAGCTCCTCTATTCGCATGCTTTCTAAAATGATACATCTGTCAGTTTTTGCCATCAACGTGTTTTCAGATTTGCAGGCTTTAACCCTAACATTTATTTTATTTGTTCACTGAAAGCTTCGAAGCACAAGATAAGCCACCATTTCTCTTCCAAGCTCTACCCAGCCCAGCTTTACAAACCCTCTTTGTTTCTTCATTTACTGTTGCCCACTTGAATGTCTTCATGTAATTTAGAACATCTGGCCAGGATTCCACAAGTTGCCAGCTTGTGTAGATCATGAGAACTCAACAACTCCGCTGTAGCACACATTGTCTGGGTACCATCTCACAGATTACAATCTCTCATTTCCTACCTTCTCTGAACTCTTTCCTAATAAAATAAGAGGAATTGTGGGCATTTTTCTGTTGAATATTTACATCCCTTGTTATAATTTGCAGCTAAGTTGGTTATTATGTCAACTAGAGTTTCCATTTCCCATTTTGACATCTCTGCTACCATTTCAAAGACTATAGTTTTTAGTTCAGGGTAACTTAAGCAAAGGTCACTCTGGACTGGAGTCACCTTGAGTATATTAAAGTCTTTTTGTAGCACAAAACAGACATACTGTGCTCCAGCATGTCTCCAAAGTCAACTTTTTTTTTTTTTATGAAGACATATGGGTTCCAAGAAACCCTTTTCTCCTCAACTCAGCCTTTCTGAGTATTATCCAATTTCAGCCCTTTCCCAAAACAACACATTAATCTCTATGATAGGACAGGAAGGTAAAGAAAATGTTACCAGGAGAGGAGATATTCATCTTCTTCTTGTTTGCTCTTGGCATTCTATGACATTTTAATCATCAATAAATGGCCTTAACTGGACATTTAGGAATGTGCAAGCTTCTTTCATGTCCAAATAAATTTTAATTGCAATTCAAAACAATTAGTGCAAATTGATAAAGCTGAGCTTTATGGATAGGATTAACTAGAGTCTGCCTCAAAACTAAAATAGTAAAAAAAAAAAAAAAGCCATCTGAACCAGTTATCAAAAGAAAGTTCACAGTCTCAGACAGCCCAAGGTTATAGAACTTAATAATAACAGGTTATATAATAGTCCTATCAAAACCAATAGCAGCGGATAAAGTGCCATTCAAAAGGCAGCAGGAACCTACCAAAAATCAACTCCGTTTCTTCTGAATTTAACTTCAGGACATTTCAGAAATCCAGGCCTAAGTGTCAGCGAGGCACCTCATCAAACCCCAAATTGCTTCTCTTCTCCCCTCCCCCAGGTCTGTTAGGATGAAAAAGTAAACCTGCATGTCATCAAGCCAACAATGTTAGTGGAAATTATGGCTCAGCATGACTGGCTCTAATGGAGGCACAAGCTCGAAGGACAGCATGAGTCTGGAATTTTGCCCTGTGTGACTCCAAAGAGTAGTTCAACCGTTCTAGAGGAAAAACTCCACCTATGAGTCAGGTGTGTAAAGCACGAAATAAAATGGATACTGTTTTAACAGGGTAGGAGAATGAAATGCATCCGGTATGGTTTTACCAGAGCAGATGAACGCAGAAGAGAAGCTAGCGATTTTTCTCAAATACAATCTTTCTATCTTTATATTCAGTCTGAGGAAAAATAGGGATAAAGTTGAAAAAAAAAATCTTAACTAATATCTTCCGTGTCAAGACCCTTGTAACCATACTTAACTCATCCTCCTCGTAAACACTGGAGTATACACTGAAATCCGGGTGCAGATGCTTGGAGTTGGAAGGGAGTCATGACACCGTAAAGAAACAACAGCGACATCACCTTTCACCCACCCTAGTGAATGCACCATTGAATACGACCTAAACTTGCAACAGTAAATATGTTTGGAAAGGGGAAGGGATACACACACTCATTTAAGAATACTAAAATATTGCCTTCTGTAGATATTTGCAACATGCATAACTTTTATATTTATGTGCATTTGTACAATACAAAAAAACAGAAACTTTAGTGGCCTTAAGGTAATTTCTCTACAATCCCAATACCACATGAAGTTTTCTTCTTTTCTCTTTCCCAGTTATTCACCAAGAGCCTTTTCTTTTATTTTATTTTATTTTTCTACCCCAAAAGAAGAAATCTATCCTCTTCCACCTGTCCATGTGTTTCAAGGAGGAGTCTGTCAGCCCAAGCATGGAATGATTTATGGTTAGTAAAATTTAAGATGGCCGTACTATTTGCCTTCCTAGGAATGAGTTAGAATCAAGTCCATCTGACTACAATTAAGCAAAAATTTCAGACCATCTTAACCCTATGTTTAAAAAATTTTCAGGATATTATCTTAGATTATCACTTGGTCTACCTTAACACCAAAGCCTAACCTTCTGTACCTTCTAGTCTTGGTGTAAGTAAGTTATAGTCCTTTGTATTTTATGTTAATATTCATTTAAATTCACTAGTTAATTCCAAAAAATTAGGCAAGCATGGTGGCACATAACTGTAATCCCGGTACTTGGGAGGCTGAGACTGGAGAATTGCAGTTTTGAGGACAGCCTCAGCAAGTAGTGAAACTCTTCAACCTAGGAAGACCTGTTTCCAAATAAAAATAAAATAGAATGGGGAATGTAGCTAAGCAATAGAATGCTTCTGGGTTCAATCTCCAGTACTAAAATTAATAATAATAATAATAATAATAATTAATAATAATAATTATTATTATTATTATTCAAAAAAATTCCCCCAAAGAATAAATATAAACCAAGAGATGTTTAAAGTATTACAAATTTATATGCACTGTAGCATTCTTACTTTTAATCATAATATACCAATAAGTAGTAATATATTCCAAATAATATTTAATTTTGACTTTTTATTTCAGATTTATTGATGTTTTAGAAAAAGTGTCAGAACCTGTGCTAAAAAAATTATATGACTTTGATGCCTTTGTTTTAAAATTATAATAGCTTTTCTTTCTAAATTGTCACAATAATTAGCAAAGATACTGATATATTGTTATACATAAATAGAGCATAAAGTATTTCTATTATGTCTCTTTGGTTTTGGTTTTTGCCTAATTTTATTCATTTTAATTTTTATTTATTTATTTATTTATTTATTTATTATTATTATTATTATTTTGTGGTACTGGGGTTCCTGGAAGCCCTTCTACCTCCGGGCTACACTCCCAGACCTATTTTATATTTTTGAAACAGGGTCTCTTACGCCAGCGCGGCTGGCTTCGAACCTGCGCGATCCTCCTGTCTCCGCCTCCCAAGCGCGGGGATGACAAGCGTGCCCACCACGCCCGGCTTATTCTTTTTTATTATGCCTCATTTACTTATACTAGTTTTAGCAAATTTCTATAATAAATATAAATAATCTCTTATTTTATAGCTTATATTGGTAAAGATCTACTACACTGCCAGAGAATGATTCCCAAGAAATTACCTTATCTATTTTCATAAAGATCTTGAGAGTCAAGACAAAACTTTTTATTGTTCTACCGTGTTCTATGTCCATTTTCCCAGGTGACCTTGCTCCAGGTTGCCATTATGGTCCATTAGACCTAATATAAAAAATGTCTGATCTACAGTCTTCATAGAATTCACGGACTTATTTCCACTAAAATATTCTGGCATGCAAAAAAACTTCTTAAGAAGGTAATTTATTTCTACCCTGATTAAACCAGTTCAATATACATAACCTCTAGGATAACAGAAAATCCAAACTAGCTTGCCCCCTCTCAATTCTTATTAGGATTTCTAGGTCCTTAGTTTCTAGAAATGAGTGATGAATAGCTTTGAAGTTTTAGACACCAGAATTCACAAATAACACCTGCTCATAGCCATTGCTTTCTACAGGACGCAGACATCTTTAAAGTTAACCATGGATAGTTTTTCAAAAAGTTGCTTATGGCTATTAAAATCCATGCAGTCCACTATTTTTTATTTGTCTGTTTGTTTTCTTCTCAATTTTTTCCATATACCTTTTCTACTGCTTACTGGCAAGAATACACAAATCCACATCAGGTTTATCTGCTCCCCCCCCCCACCGCCATTCCCACCTCCTCCTTGCCATATCAGGTCCTGAACACACAGGTTCCCAAAGTAGTTGATACACCCCTGGGAGGAAGGGTGCTCGGCTAGAAAATATAAATACCAAAAAAAAAGTAAATTTGTCACTGCATCTTTCTGTGTATTCACTAAAGAAGGTATCTTTCTGAGGGTTGGGGGGCACTAAGTAATTTTGCTTTCTAAAAAGGGGGTTGTAAGCCAAATAAGTTTGTGACCCTCTGGAGAGGTAAAGTATATTGTATTTACTATAATACAGCTATCTTTTTGCTACTGTTTTTCCTGTATGTATTTTATTGAAAAACAATGTATTGCAATAAGTCAAAGAATGGGGTCTTTTGTAATCTCACTGCTTATTGGCTGTGCAACATTAGTAATGTAAGTATCTCATAAGATTGTTGTGATGGTTAAACAAGACAATATCAATAAGGACCTTGGAAGTCTAACACATTTTTAAATTCAGTAAATGATTTGGTGATTTCAGGAAGTAATGTAAATAAATTCAAAATCCAGCCAATCTGGGTGGATTTTTTTTTTCTTTTTTTGAGGGAGAGAGAGGTGTCAAGATGCTTTTCAAAGAGGGAGCGGTTTTTGGTATCTTCATTGTCTCTGGAATGCAACTAGGTGGATGGAAAGAAGCGTCCACGGGAAACAATTTATCTACGATTTTCACACTTGTATTATTCTTAGAATTCCTGACTTATCAAAAAATGTAAGAACAGAATAGCCTGTCACAGGTTAACACCTCATCTGTAATTCTGGCATTTGAAATGATATGTGCAGAACTTTCTCTACCATCCTTTTACAATTCCATGGCACTTTAAGGTTTCCTTTCTGACCAGAAATGTAGCTCTTAGAGAGAAATGCTGAACCTGAGGAAATAAAAATGAAATGGTAATTTAAAAGGAGAACTGGAACTATCAGTCAAATTTCTTTTTAAAATAGAGTATTTATTTCAGGCTACTTGTTGGTGGTTACAAAGGAGAAAATCGTGACTTGGGCACATTTCTTATCTGACATGAGCAGTTTTTCCTATCTTGACATCTCATTGAAAATCGGGGCAGTGAAGAAGGAACCTGAGTCTTTAAATTGTACAGCTCCTCACTGGAAAGAGATTAGCGACATTTTCTTCCATTTTAATTTTCAATGACCCATTACTCTTTTTTATTCTTCGCCTTCAAAATCAGTCTTCTTTGGGGCTAGAAATTATCTTTGTACTGCAGACAATTTTGATGGTACTCCATTCTTACAGGAGAAGAGAAAAAATATATATCCTAAAACAAAAAGACTTCACCACCTCCGCATTAAAACTTTCATATTGCCATTCTTCTTCGGAAACTCAAAGCCCTAAAACTGGTGGAGTCTCCAGCTTTTCAACGTAGCTCAGTCAAGGCTTTCTCTCATATAGAGGCTGGGGTGTCCCAGTGCCATAGCCAATGTTTTTGTGTGCTGTAAGTGCCTGTTGAAATTTAATAGCGACAAGTTTAGAAAAATAGAAAAGCAATAACTAGAATTCTCCTTCCCAGGGAAGTTCAATTAATTCAATTGGGCATTCAGTTGCTAAATTTTTACCGGAGCTGGAGTCTCTAACCTGATTTCAATGAAAATAAGTAGAATATCCTTAATTCCTTTTGGGCAGCAAATCTGATTGTGTGAAGAGGTCTGCGTGCTTCGGCATGTAAGCTATTTCCCCTGATATATGAACATTATTTTTCTCCTATTTTAATGCAGGAGCTTACGGCTAAGGTGTCAAATTTGTCTTTTATTTTCTAAGGTTTTTTTTTCCCTCATACTACCCCAGATGAAATACCATAATCAAAACCTGAAAATAGCAATTTTTCCCAGGACAATAATTCCAATTTCTACTTTTAACTAGATTAACTCTTGTCTCTTTCTCTCTTTTTTTTTCCCATGAAACACAAGCAAATATGGCCCGAGTTGTTGACCATGAATCGCAAAGACAGAAAACCAAATAATACTAAGATATTCTCAGTCATTAAGTGAATGCCCTTTAGAAAAAGAATTCAATAATGGAATACTCTGAAGTCTTGAAAATTGTGTGGTAGAGGAATACTTAATAAAGTAAAAACATATCCGTCATATATTAAGGGAAAGGGCAACTTACAAAATGCCATCCACTCTCTAATCATGTTTGTCTTACCTCTTTATCCATATCTTTTTATTCCCTCTGTGCCAGCCACAGCCCTTCACATTCCGATCCTCAAAACCAGAGCTGTCCCCAATGGCCTAGCAAGCCCACAATGGCGGCCTCCTCCTGCCCATCATTTTGCAGCTAGAAGTGGCTTATTTTGCTTTTGCTTTTACTTTTCGAATTTAGGAGACACCTTTAACTTCACCTTTCTGGCACTTCATCCCCAATCCCAAAACTTCACCCTTCTTTACCTTATTGAAGTCAGAACTGGAGGCAGTGGCAACAGACATGTTGTTACCATACAGGAAAGGCCAGGAGATCTAGTGTTTGTTATCAAATGTATAACAGTTTTCCCAGGAAGCAGAAGAAAGCCCTGGGGTGCAGTGTTAGCTGGTTTTGCTGGTGTCGATGTTTCCACCATAGTGTGTTTATAGCCAACAGTGTGTGGTCACACAGCACCAGGTTAGCGAGAGCTGCCCAGTGAGTGCGCACTACAGGAGACTGCCGGCTCACAGCTCTGACAAAGGGACAAAACTGCTAAGACAGAGATGATCAATGAGATGCAGAAATCACATCAGGAGAGGATGAGTTTTCAGTAGCATCTCCTTTGTTTTTAATATAGCTTGTTGGTTTATAAAAGTTTTTTTTTTTTTTTTTTTTTTTAAACTGGGGTTCCTGGAAGCCCTTCTACCTTCGGGCTACACTCCCAAACCTATTTTTTATATTTTTATTTGGAAACAGGGTCTCTTAAGCCAGTGGGGCTGGCTTCGAACCTGCCTGATCCTCCTGTCTCCGCCTCCCAAGCGCAAGGATTACAAGCATGCGCCATGACGCCCGGCATAAAAGTTAATTTCTAAGAATAGCCATTTTCTACAACCAACTCATTGGAATTTTTAAAAACGTAATGACTGACTCTCATGGGATAGTTCCAGCACACCAGTGCTTAAGAGAACCACAAAGATGTGCCCCTGGTAACACTAAGCCATTAAGTCATTGCTAAAGGCCATCCATTTCAAACTTATGTCAGAAAATAATCTCAGGTTTGATTATGCAAGGCTTGCCTAATTAATATACCTACCCAATTCTTTCCTGCCTCATACTTGTGGCTTATTCCATGCTAAAACATTACCCCCAATTATAGTAACCCAAACGTAGATGAGGCTAAATTAGCTCCTTCTCAAAACCAAGCTTTCAGGCCAAAGATAATCCATGCCCCTTGAAAGTACTTCCATAATCCTTTGATTAATGTCTCCACACTTCTCACTTTCTTTCTAACCTCTACATATGAGAGAAAACATTTGACACTTCTTTCCATTCTGAGACTGGCTAATCTCAGTCAGCACAATATTCTCTAGTTCTCTTTTTCTTGAAAATGGCATAATTTTGTTGTTCTTTATGGCTGAGTAAAATTCCACTGTGTGTGTATACCACCATTTTGTAATCCATTCATCTGTTGATGGACAGTTAGACTGGTTTCATAGTTTGGCTTTTGTGAATTATGCTTTTATAAATTATCACGGAATTAGCTTTCACTTGTTGTAACAAATAGCTGAGATAAGTAAATTTACAGAAGGAAAGGTTTATTTTGGTTCATGGTATCAGTAGTTTCATTCCATGGTCAGCCGGCTCCCAAAACAAGGAAGAATATCCCAGTGTGGTACACAGGGCAGAGAGAAGGTATTCACCTCAAGGCTGCCAGAAAATAAAAGAAGAGAGATAGAAAGGGCCAGGGTCCCAATATCCCATTCCAGGACCCATCTCCAATGACCAAACATCCTCCCAATAAGTCCCATCTCCTGAAACTCTCAGTAGCACAAACCTAAAGACCGAGCCCTTAACACTTGCGCCTTGGCAGACACTCCACCCCAACGCATGGCAATCACTATTCCTTGTTTATTTTATCGCATCATGAGACTGCATTCTCTTGGTATATTGTCTGTTTCTCTTAGCAGAGAGAAAAAGACTTGAGAAAAGACTATTGAAGTTATCTACCTCATTACCTGTACAAGCCCCTGACTCTAACTTAGAGCACAGTAAAACAGGTACTCCATAGATATGAGTTGAATCAATGCAGCTGAGTCCCAATCAAGTTACCAAGAGAATAAATCAAGTGGCATCTCGTCATCCACCAAGTGTAAACATTACACACATTCTCCATACTAAGCTGCTTCCAGTGGTGTGGTGACTAGAATTTGTTAAAGTTTCTATGATTTATTAAAGTTTGTAAAATATCTGAGGAAATTTCTTAGTCACCCTAAAATCTGGATTTTTAATAGACTATGATTTTAACAGCTTCAATGAGATATAACATTCATATGATAAAATTATTCTGCTTTAACAATACAAATCAGATGGACATGGTAGTGTACACCTGTGATACCAATACTTGGGAGGCTGAGACAGGAGGATTACAGGCTCAAGGCCAGCTTTAACAACTTAGTGAGATATTGTATAAAAATAAAAATAAAAATAAAATATGGTTCAGATAGAATACTTCTGTGTTCAATCCCTAGTACCCAAAAAAGTAAGAATCAATGACTTTTATTAAATTTGTAGTTATATAATTATCACTACAATCTAGTTTTAGCCCATATTTTTGGTGATATATATATATATATATATATATATATATATATATATATATATATATGAATCCTTTGCCCAGTCCAAAGTTGTAATGGTATTATGTCAAATTTATATCTATAGTTTGTTAAAATATGTCATACCCACAACATTTTCTATTTTTCCTCTAAAATTTATCTTTCATTTTGAAGGTTGACAACTTTTTTCATATCATTAATTGAATAAAACATAATGCTACCACTTTATTATCCTATGTCCCTTCCATTCCATAACATACAATGTGATGCACTATGTCACTGTGTCATTTCTCACTAATTAAAGGTATCATATATCACAGCGTGCAACTGGCAGGGACAGAGGCTAATAATACATGATGGTAAAAATTGGGGAACTACATGAAGATAGTTTAGTGGGTATGGTTAGAGTTACAGAGGAAATAGCCAGCAAGTTTGAGAAATAGGTTACACTGAGTAAATAAATAGGCATACTGAGGATAAAGGGAATCCAGGTTCTCACTGGCAGAGATGCTAAACATGAAAATAAGAAGGCTGGAAGAAATATCCTACGTTCATTGTGGAATTACTTAAAGAGTCAAGACATGACATCAGTCTAAGTGTCTATCAATGGATGAGTGGATAAAGAAAATATTATTTATATACAACAAAATACTCTTAAGCCTTTAAACAGAAAAGATACTGTCTTTATTACAATGTGGATACACTGAATAAAATTATATGAAGTGAAATAAGTCAAGCACTGAAAAATAAATACTGCATGATCTCACTTATATGTGAAAACTGAAAAAATGTGAACTCTTAGAAGAGCAAATAGAATGATTTTTGCCAGGGACTAGAGTGGAGGCAAGAGGGATGAGAAGAAGTAGGTAACATAATATTAAATTCCAGTTAGATAGAGAAATAAATTCAAGGAAACTATTGTACAACATGGTAACAACAATTAATAACAATGACCTTCAACAAGGGCCACACAATCTTGAATGTGAACCTCCAAAACTATGATATAAATAATGCTTTTTCTTTATAAAGTGAGTTGCCTCTGGTATTGTATTATAGCATCACAATCTAACTAATCCGGTGGCTACCTGTAAGCCAGGAACCCTCACCAGACTCAACTATGTAGGCACTTGATCTCAGACATCCATCCTTCAGAAGTTTGAGGAAATAAATTAATGTTGCTTAAGTCCCTCCATCTATGGTACTTTATTTGGTAACCTGAGCTGACTAGTACAGATTTTTTTTAATGTCAAGAAGGGGGGTTAGCCAGGTGTGGTGGCACATGTTGTAATCCTCATACTTGGGTGGCTGAGTCAGGAGGACCACAGAATCATGGCCAGCCTTGCTACTTAGGCCCTTTGCAACTGAGTGAGACCCTGTTTCAAAATAAAGAATAAAAGATAGGACTGGAAATGTAGCTTGGAGGTAGAATGCCCCTGGGTTCCATCTACAGTACCGCAAAAAAAAAAAAGAAAAAAAAAAGAAAGGATGGGTTGCCATTGCAGCAAATACATGAGCCTGTGAAGGTGGATTTGGAATGGGATAAAGGGAAAGGTAACAGGAGAGAGTTCAGAGGTTTGTGCTAGAGATAAGGGCATTGGGGGACACTAGCAAGGACTCAGATGTAAACAAGGAACATTATAAGGTGCAAGAAAGATGATCCTTGTTATGAAGTGTCAAAGAACTCTATTCTATTATTTGGTTGACCTGTGTACTAGAATTGTATGGAATGTAAAACTTGCGAGCAACTAAATTGAACATTGTTATGATTTCTAAGCAAATTACTGAAGGAGTGGCTTGGTTCCTCTTAATTGCTTATAGTAAAATGCAAAAGAGGTGAGATGAGTTAAAGAAGAAATTTTTAAATTGAAAGGAACCAGAAATCAAAGATATAAAAAATTATGTAACCTACTCATATAGATATAGGAGAAGGAAGAGGAGGAGGGAGAGGAAGAGAACAAGAAGGAGGAGGAGGAAGAGAAGAAGGAGGAGGAAGAGGAGGAGGAGAAGGAGGAGGAGGAGAAGGAGGAGGAGGAAGAGGGGGAGGAGGAGGAGGAAGAGGAGGAGGAGGAGGAGGAGGAGGAGGAGGAGGAGGAGGAGGAGGAGAAGACGACGACGACGACGACGACGACGGAGGAGGAGGAGGAGGCAAGGAAGGGAAAGAAGAATGAAGAAAGAAAGAAAGAAAGAAAGAAAGAAAGAAAGAAAGAAAGAAAGAAAGAAAGAAAGAAAGAAAGAAAGAAAGAAAGAGAAAATGTCTTAAAGAGAGCACTATGGGTGAAGCAAACATCTATTTGATAAAGATGTAATCAGTCATCTCATCAGAAGCTGTGAGTAGAGAATGGCTCATACAAGCCAAGAAACTTTTAGTTCAAATTAAAGAAAATAGAGAAAAATGGGACAGAATAAAAGAAGACTGTCCGACACCTGAAATTTTACACAACCAGCCCATTCAGCTATTTGGCTGCAAATGCACTCTACTCCTCAACAAGAGGAGGAACGAGCAAGAAAGGTGATTTCAAGGTCTTCAGGGCTTCCCCTCCTCTAAGGCTCAGGGGAAGGCTGCTTGCTCCTTGGTTTCAAAGGGCAGAGCCCACTCTTTAGTTCTGAGAGGCTTGGATGACCCTTCTCAGTATCTCTGATGAAACAGTGGGGCCATCTCATGGAGCCAACGACATTGCAAGATGCTTTCCAATATAAACAGTTTGGTTTATGTTGCATTGATAGGACCAGATTTCAGAACCTCATTCAATTTTCTCTGAACAGGGACCAAGAACAGCCTTCTTCATCATATGTGAGAAGAAGGATCACTCACTCATCCAGAAAAGGCCTCTTTTTGCACAGGCTAATTTTCCTTATGCTCATTTTGAATCAGCTGCTGTTGATCTGTAGTCCAGGGGTTGCAGCTGGAAGCACAGTGGTGCTTTCAGTTATTAAGCAACAGAACACCTGAAGTGTGTATTTCAGTGCTACAACAGCAGATTCCACAGGGAAAACATACGTTTTCCTGAGCAACCTGTTTAGTCAGTTTTCTCATTGCAGTGACCAAATTACCTGAGGAGCACAACTTACAGGAAGAAAGATTCATTGCCTTACAGTTTTGGAGGTTCCATCTATGGTCGTCTTGCTCCAAGGCAGAGAGCCCCAGGTGGCTGAGTGCATGGTGGAGAAAAGCCACTCTCAGGCATGGTGGCTGGTAGCAGAGAGAGCAAGAGAAGGGGATGAGGGATAAGCATAATCCGAGGACCACTGCTCCAGTGCTCCACCTCCTCTGGTCATGCCCTAACTCTAAAACTTTGCACTCGGGATGTGCTTTGGGAGACACTCTAACCCTAAACTGTAACATGACTTTTTCCAGAATAGTCTGAGAACCACAGAGTCAGAAGAGTCTGAACAGCACACATTCCTTTCCTAATTTCTACTAGTCAGCATAAAACTATACTAGCTAAACGTTCTTGATCAAAGAATATTCTTCTTTGATCAAAGGCTTTTATCAGATTCCTTTGAAGGCACCAAAGTAAACTGACTTCAATTTCTTTTATAATTTGGACATCCTAGCTACAGATGTAGGTTTATCAGCTCTCATGTCTAGTAAAAATTGGTTCTTAATTGTTTAAGATAGGCTTGGAGCCTAAAATGTTGGTATATTTTTTCAAATGTTTTTCCTTTTTTGTCAAATTGTTTTTCATGTTATGAAAATATATTTTTTCAGTTTAGGCAATCAGCACTGGAAGGACACCATCTTCTAGTAAAAATCTTAAGAAAGAATTAAACCACTATGTTTATGTGCACCAATTATTTGAGACTGAGTAATGGAGAGAAATCTTATTAATAATGGAGAAATAATACATAAGAAGAAATATTACAGTCTAGATTACCTAAATCTGAAACAAACATACCTAAAATATTTTGGAACTTCCCATCCTGGCTTTGTCTGTCTGTCTGTCTGTCTGTCTTTCTTTCTTTCTTTCTTTCTTTCCTTCCTTCCTTCTTTCTTTCTCTTTTTCTCTTTTGTTCTTTCTTTCTCTCTCTTTCACTCTTTCTTCCTTTCTTTCTTTCTTTATTAACTCTTTTCAAATATGAACTTTATCATCATGTGAGAACTTCTACAAATAATGTAACCTACCAGGTTGAAAAAGAAATAATGTTATAGAAATATCTAACTGGCTTCCTTTTCATTTCCTTGGAAGACAATTTCAGATGTGCTAAGTGAGAATAGTCAGCCACTAAAAAATAAAAAATTGGATGCTCTCCCTAATATGCGAAAGCTAGGGAGAAGTGGGTAACAGGAGAAACTCTAGATGAAGAAGGACACCCTATTGAAGAGAAGATAAGGCAACCTAACTGAGAGTATGGGAGGGGGAAAAGAGAAACTCTCTAAAGCACAGGATATACTTAAACAAACATATCAATCACTAAGCAAGCATGCGAAGGCAGGATGGGGAGGGAATGGGATGGGGATCAGGTAAGGGCTAATTGGATGATGTGTGCATGTATGTCTCCACAAGTCTTTATCCCATTAAGATGTATGACTACAATGCACCAATAAAAATTAAAAAAAAATACTGCCTTTTATTGTGTGGCTATGTCTTCATCTCGTCCTTCAGTATATATTTTAATCCTGGACCTAGAGTTTATTGAGGAGGTAATTGTCTGAAAAATGAAAACCTCACCAAGTTGAGAAAGTCTGAGTAGGAAAAAGTTATAAATCTTTGACTAGGGAACCAAAGACTTAAGGAATTCTACTGCTTTGAGTATTCAGAGGTCATAAAAATTCCATTGTGTTTCTGATAGTGACTGGATTACTGTAATTGACCCCACATGCACTTTTATTTTAAATTTGCTCAACAGAAGTATAGAATTTTATTGAGATTTTTTAAGGCCTCAGATTACAAAGGGCAAATTAACACTATCATTTTTATCTATCCAGTGTTCACCCATGATATATATTAAGACTGGGCTAGGCCCCTACACATTCCATCCATTTTGATAGACATAGTCATTCCATGAAGTAAATATTATCATGAATTTACAGTTGAGGATACTGCAGAAGTCTTGGCTCTCAGAATGTTATCATCAAAAGCCTCTCAAAACTTGAGAATGAGCTGGGCGTGGTGGTGCACGCCTGTAATCCCAGTACTTGGGAGGCTAAGACAGGAGGATTGCACAGTTTCGAAGCCAGCCTCAGCTACTTAGTGAGGCTCTCAGCAACCTAGTGAGACCCTGTTTCCAAATAAAATATAAAATAGGTCTGGGACTGTATCCTGGAGGTAGAAAAGCCCCTGGGTTCCATCCATAGTACAAAAAAACATTGAGAATGGAGGAAGTGTACAGACTGAATATTCTTAGATAATCTGAGAAATTTGATTTCAAATAGTTCAAATATTTAAAATTTTAATATTCCCTTTTTTACCTTTATGAGCTTCATAACAAAAGAAATGCAATTAATTCTGATTTTGTCAGTAAGAAATAGTAAGGCAGACCTCCTAGGCAAATCTCTATAGAAATGACAGTGATTGTATGTGAAAGATATAGCAGATTTTGTTCTACTAAAGTAAAGAGAGGACAGCGAATATTTCCATAAAACATATCCAGAAACTTGGCGCAAGGCAAAATGTGAAGGGTTTTGAGATTGAACAATGCTCTCCTAGAATCAGTGAACTATCTCTCAGGATATTTCTCAGTAGTTTTACAAAAGTTCTAGAGTATGGTGAGACAAAATGCTTGCATAAATCAGGCAAAGGTAGATTTGTTTTGGGCAGAAATGAAGCAAGAATAAACAGAAAACCAGAAGTGGCAGTATACACCTTTCATCCTAGTACTTAGGAGTTGGAGACAGGAGGATCACAGGAATAAGGTTAAACTTACCAATTTACCAAGACTCTTAGCAAACCAATGAGACTATTTCAAAGAGTAAAAGAATTAAAAGGGTTACAGGTGTAGCTCGAAGGTAGAACGCTCCTGGGTACAATCCCCAGTACCACACACACACACTCATAAATTAAAAAAAAAAACAGTATCCATGGCAAACTGGGCCCTAGGCTGAGGAATGCTGTCAAGGGCAACTGAGACATGTCTGTGCACCCCACACCTCAGCAGAGCTGAGGAACCTGGGCATCCCTGGGTGCTGAGCTCAAGTGCTGAATGAGGACATGGACCAGGTCGTCCTGAGTGTGTCCTCCGTATCTCAGGATGCTTCATTCTTCGTGCATACTGCCTGAGGGTTCCAAGCTGGGTTTTCTAAGGTCATCTGGAACCTGTTCTCCTACGACTGCCGTTATAATGTTCTCCTTCTTTTATTCCTTTATCCATTCTTTTCACGTTGAAGGTCCCCAACTGCAACTGCACATTACTCCTGGACAACTTCTCCATCATCTTGTGACCTCAATTCCTTGATCTACTCATGAATCCCAAATTTATTTCTCCAGCCAAAAGCCCTTTCCTAAATTCCAAGCCCTTATATCCCAGAGTCTGTGGATCGCCACGTAGACGCATCAGGGGTCCCTGCAATCATGGTCTTGAATTCGTGGTCCTCTTTGTCCCTGCACTTCTGAGCTCTCCATAGCCTCCATCTCTTTGAAAGGCATCGCTCTTCCACAGTCCTGAATACTCAGTGTCTACTTCATCTCCTGTAGCAGTCAGTCCCCCAAGTCTCCCAAGTCTCATCAAAAATATCTCCATTAAGTCTCTCCATCATGGCAGCCGTCATTGGAATCCAGTTATATACCAGCCCTTCCAAAACTGTGCTGGTTATTCTCAACCCAATATAACTTGATGAACATATATTGAAGAGGTTTTACCGGGAAGGATACGAGAGAAAACATGGGAAGGATATGAGAGAAAACATAGATATGGATATGATATATAGAATATATGAGATATATCTATATAGAGATATAGAAATGATATAAATATGAGGATATATATCATCACATATGAACACACATGCACACACATAATGTGCGTATATATGATATAAATATGAACTAAGTCTCCAAAATATCAATAATTCTCTGAATTGTATATAATTGTGAAGTATCAGAAGTATGTATTAAATATACCTGTTGGCCAAAGTAAAAGCCATGTGAAGAGTAAGAATTTATTTTCTAAGTTTTGGAAGTTCCAATCAGGAAGATACAAGTAAGTGTACCTTTAGAGTTGTGCTCCACATTTTAGTCCAGTTCCTTATTGAACAGGTACACATGCTCCTCTCCGGATTACATTCTGAGTTTAAAAGACTCTAATAGAGCTACTAGACCTATTTATGACTACCTTCTGTGAAGTTAGAGCTCCTTGTGAAAGAAGAGACTAATAGCCAGCTCCGTTAGCAAATGAAAAGACAAGGGGTGTTTTTCACAGTTCATCACAAGTTTTCAGGTTATTAATATAAGTAGAAAAAATATGGAAATGCGGCTAAAAGCAAGTGCTTATTATATTACCAATGTTTGCTCTTACTGTTGTTTCTGTACTAGTTTACTGGCTTAAACATCAAATGAAGATGATCAGAATTGGAAATGTAGCCAGACAATAAAAATCACTGTGTTTGGCTGAACAAAAATCTCACCTGAGCATAACTCAAGGCAGGTTGCACTCTGGCTATTAATTGCTGAAGATAAAATTAGCTGCATGAACTTTTGTAACTTTTACAATATATTTGAATCCTGTGAAATGTGTAACACCCTGTACTCTTGTTTCTTGTCCTTTGGGATTACTGAATCGACTCTGTATAAAGCCATCCCTCAAGAAACAAACCTGAAAATTTTGCAAAATCTCACCGCACTACACTAAAGAATCTGGCTATTTTGAACATTCGCACTTGGAAATTAAATTTGAGGCAGGAATTACCTTTTCATTACAATCCACTTGGGCACTTCAACACCTGGAGCTCCAATTTGAGAAGAAATTGTAATTTAATTATTAGAATACTAAGAGTGCCTTGAAAACTAAATAAAATTAGATTTTCATTGTAATGAAATATTCAAGAAATAAAATAAACATACATCCATTAAGACTGACCATCATATTGATTTAAATACAAAATTTAAAATTTGAGACATTTCTCATTTCCTGCAATGGACTCTGTATTTTCAAAGTACCCATTCAAAGCCAGGAAAGGGGGCAGTGCATGACTATACTCCCAGTGTTTGGGAGGCTGAGACAGGAGGGTAACAGGTACAAGGTCAGCCTCAGCAATTTATCAAGACTCTCAGCAACTTAACAAGATCCTATTTCAAAAAAATAAAAATAAATAAAAAAGATTGGGGGTTAGCCAGGCATGGTGGTGCATGCTTATAATCCCAATATTTGGGAGGCTGAGACAGGAGAATCTAGGTTTTTGGCCATCCTCAGCTACTTAATGAGGCTCTCCACAACTTAGTGAAACCCTGTTTCAAAATAAAGAATAAAAAATAGGGCTGGGGGTGTAGCTCAGAGGTAAAATGCCTCTGGGTTCAATCTTCTGCATCACAAAAAAAAAAAAAAAAAAAGGCTGAAGTTATAGCTCTAAGGTAGAATGTCCCTGGGCTTAATACCCAGTATATGCATTCAAGGATTTTATACCATTAACTAAAACATTTGAAAATTTGATCTAATTAATGACTGATTTTCCACAATCAAAAAACTGGCATATTCTTGGTTCAATTTAACACTGTGGTGTATGATGGGACAGTTCAGCTTGTCAAGATGGTAGAAACATTAACTCAAAGCTCAGTATAATGCTAAATTAAATCTTATAAATTTAAATACTATATTCTTAGATATATTCTATCTTGTTAGCATTTTATTGCTACCATACATTTTGCAGATGGTTAAAAGGCTTAAAACACTCCATCTTTTTCCCTGGGAGATAAGAATCCCAACTCATGTTGTGTATCTCCCTATTTCATGAGGATTGAATGCCATTGTTTCCTTAAAAAAAAGAAACAATGAAAAATATTAAGGGTCCTGCTATCATGTAGTTCTGTATGCCTAGCATGTGAAAATTCATGAAAGGCTACAAATTATTGTTATCATATCTAATGACACTGCAAAGCTTAATTACTGCCATTGATGTGGGCATATAATGCCAGATCATTTTCTCTTTGTCTTTGTTCTCTTTTCATTTGAAATCTAAGCCATACTGTCCTTTACCCTTTGGCCGCAGTCTTTTATTTTTAGCTGAAAAATAAAAAGAAACTGAAGACCTATCTCACAACTTGGATCTGTTCAAAATATTTAAATTCACTTCAAGGCTTTTAAACTGGCTACTAGGTTAGAAGAACTTTTTTTATTCCCAAATAATTTAAATGCAAGTTTTTAAAATGAGCTTCTTATTGACTCTCTTGGTAACACAAAAATACTTTATCAAATACTTTATGCACTTTAACATGGCTGAATCATCCAATCATCTATCGATTGGCTGAATCCTAGCAGTCTTTTCTATGTATGCAACTATTTTCATATTTCTATAACTTCCTATGTCTTCTGTGTAAACAAATTCTTGTAGAATCAAATTGAAGTGCATAACCACCTACATATATGTCACTTTGTCAGGGCTAGAAACACTTATTGTTATCCATGACCATTCTGACAATTAGTGCTGAATAAAAACAAATTGTAGGTGTTGATCATTTCAGTTTTATCTCTTGAAAAGAAATTTGAATCTTAGCCATAATCATTACACCTGAAACTTTTTTCCTTAATTATGTTCCTAGCTCTAGCCTTAAGGCACTAAATATCTATATGCTTCCTAAACAAAGAATAAATTTCCTATCCACAAATGTATGGCTTAAAGATTTTCTTGAGTAGACCAAAGAAAGCGGTATATTGATGGTTAATGTAAGAAGCCGACTTCTTTGTAATAATTTACCCTACTTTTATTTTACAGGTAACAATTATATACTGATTTGCATAACATACTTGATATATAAATAAGACCTTTTCCCAAAAGTTTTATAGTAATCAATGAGCTATAATTGTTAATGTTAATGTTTATAATACTACAGTTAATGATGATGAATCAGTGTTAATGTGTAAATGTCATAATTTTTCCCTATAATTTTATTCTCATTATATGTTACTAATATTATTACCATTCTATAGTATCAATACTTTTAATGCATTTCACCTTTAACACTTTATTTATAGTTTATCTCTCTAATAAAAATAAAAAATGAAGCCTTATCTATGTCTGCTCCTTATTATTCTCTTTACTATTTTCTCTTTTTATTAGTACTGAATGCAAATATCTTTATTATTCTCTTGTTATTAGAGTCTAGTGAACCATCTGCTTGAAACTTTTTTTTAATGTGGATCATACTGAAAATGTCATTGATTCAGGCTGTGCTTGGTGCCCTCTCCCCCCACTTTCCCTCCCCCCCTCCCAACAGTGAGCATCCAGGCCGACCATGCTACATTCATACTTTTACACATACTCAGATGTAGCTCCTCCATTAATCAGCCTCCCCCTTCTTTCTCTCCTACCCTCTTATTTCAGCTTTTCTGAGATTCCATCATCCTTCCTAGGCGTCAATTCCTGTTTTTAAATTTTCTCTGCAGTTGGCCTTGCCCAATACATTTTTTATACTGTAAAGGATGACTAAAACTATTTTCTGGTTTCAATACTTCATGGGGCTGAAAGCACTTTTCCAAGAGTCTCTTTGACTATACTACCATGTCAGAAAATACCCCTCATTACTTCATATGTTCACTGACACTCATTTAGCTAATTTAATCAGTATGGCTGATACTACTTTATTCTCCCCATTGGTGTAGGAATTTCTTCTGACCAATAACCCAGCCTTATGTATCTTTATGCTTGCAATAAATAAACATAAACATGGTGATTACTGATACAGAAACATCTCCTAAAATATACTACCAATATGTAGTGATAGGGCTACTATAAATATTTTCTTTAGCTAATCTATATAATCACAGGCTCTTGAGTTATATTCAGAAATGATGAGAGTTGATAGACATTGCCTGATATTAGAGAAATAGAAAAGTTGATTAGTAATTATATTACTCCACTTCTCAAAAAGCATCCATGTATTTGTGGAAGGGTCAGAATCATTTCACCTTTTTACTCCAAGTGACAATTAACAGTGATGAGAAGCTAATTTCAAGAGTTTCCACTTTACTTATTATTAAATAATGATAAGTGAAGGTGGGGAGCATCTGAAAGCTTCACTGGCTTTTGCCTTCTTCCCTCTTATGAAGCTCTGATGCCAGAAGAAGGCAGGCAGAGCCAGTTATATATTTGCATAGCTCCTTTTCTGAACGCATAATTTATCTCCAACTGGACAGGAGTTTTTCTTGGTTCCAATATAAAAATAACAATTAATAACCTGTGTCTACTCTCCCATGTGTAAAAAAAGATAGAAAATAAAAAATGATTCTCATTTTATAAAGAAGATACATCTAGAAAATCCAACTATATGAATAAAAATTACAATAAAACTAATAAGAGTTCCATAAGATGCTCCAATACAATATCAACTTTATAAAGAAATAGCTTTCTTATATACCACATCTGCTATATTCTCGCCACTAACTAGAAGTAGCAACAGAAAATTTCTTATTCATAAATTGTAAATTGTTAAAAAAACTGTAAAATACTCATAACCTTACAAAAATGTAAGTGTATAAATTGATAAAAATAATTTCAGTAAATGAAATTTTATTAAAGATCAAAAAGAATCCCTGGCCAGATTTATTCTTAAATGAGAATTTCAATAAATATGATATTCACAATGTAGTTTATGCATTCAAAAAAATCGCAATTGAAAACTCAGAAAGATTTTTTAATGGAATTTGAAAGCTGACTTTGGGGAAAGCCTAAACGAATGATGTGTGCATGTGTGTCTCCACCATCTTGTACCTTATTGAGATGTATGACAACGATGCACCAATAAGAAAATAAAAATTAAAAATTAAAGTTTACATTGAACAGAATGAGTAAAAATATTCAAAACAGTTGTGAAAGAGTTGATAAATGAAATACTGAAAATAAAATTTGCCCCTATCAGATGTCAAAATACACATTAAGTAATTAAAATAATGTGATATGAGTGCCATGAAATTATAATAAAATTTGGTTTTGAATTATCTTTATAAGTGACATTAAAATCCAATTTGTTAAGAAAAGGAGCTATGCAAATATATAACTGGCCATGCCTGCCTTCATTAAAATAGTGCTAAATTCATATGCTAAAAATCACAAAAATAAATGAGCAGTGGCCAGACAATAAATTAATTAATCATAAGGAAACAAATATTCTCATAATATTAATGTGAATTAGGGCTTCATATTAAAAATATGTTACACAAATCACAACAGAAACGAATAAGCATTCAGAGTACACACAAATTCTTTAAACTTTAGTAAGTGATAGATGCACATTTGAAATTTATTTATTTATTTATTTATTTATTTATTTATTTATTTATTTATTAGTGGTACTGAAGTTCCTGGAAGCCCTTCTACCTCCGGGCTACACTCCCAGACCTATTTTATTTTATTTATGTATGTATTTATTTATTTATTTATTTATTTATTTATTTATTTATTTTTGCGGGTTTGGGAATGGAACCCAGGGGCATTCAACCTCCAAGCTACACCCCCTGCCCTATTTTTTATTCTTTATTTTGAAACTGGGTCTCACTGAGTTGCAAAAGGCCTCACTAAGTAGCTGAGGCTGTCCGCAAACTGTGATCCTCCAGTCTCAGCCTCCCAAATGCTGGGATTACAAGCGTTTGCCACCACGCCCCGGCTTATTTTACATTTTTGAAACAGGGTCTCTTACGCCAGCTGGCTTCGAACCTGCGCGATCCTCCTGTCTCCGCCTCCCAAGCACAGGGATTACAAGCGTGCGCCACTACGCCCAGCCTTCCACATTTGAATTATATGAAAAGAAAGGTTTCTGTGCATGTCCTGCACTGAACACTAGCCTGCCCCTCTTCTGGGCTTCATAATAATTGAATTCTCAGGACTGAATAAAAAAAACAGTAGAGGGGGAAACACAGCCCTTCCTTCAGTTAGTGCTGCCCCAATGTGAGTCTGAGTTTGCTCAGAACTCAGCAGAGGGTGGCTGGAATCAGAAGTGGGCCAGTGGGATCTGACTCCGTGCTCTGAACACCAACCACCTCTTACACCACGCTCCTCAGTTAGCGCTCCACATTAAAACCACTGTCAGAAGCTCTTCATAGCTGTGGCCAGATTCAATCTAAAAAAAGTCTTTATGCAGACGTTTTTGTGGAATAAACTATAATACACAGAATTAGTGTTAAAGAAAAGTCATAATTCTTTCTTCTCCTGCCACCAATTCTAGAATTCCCAGGTTTATAATGTCGGGTTCTTGTAAGTTTCTGACAGGAGACCTCTCAATTGTCCTTCACCGTCATAGTTTTAGTTAGGGTAAAGTCTTTACTCTATCCCTAATACAAGCTTGGGAGCCAGAATATCAAACCCATACCGCTGAAGTTATATTGGGAAAGGTCAAAACTCTTTTCTCTTTTTGTTCCTTAAAACCATATAATCTATGCCAGGCGCGGTGGCGCATGCTTGTAATCCCCGCACTTGGGAGGCAAAGACAGGGGGATCGTGCAGGTTCAAAGCCAGCCTCGCTGGCTTAAGAGGCCCTGTTTCCAAATAAAATATAAAATAAGTCTGGGAGTGTAGCCCGGAGGTAGAAGGGTTTCCAGGAACCCCAGTACCACCCAAAAAAAAAAAAATACATACATACATACATACATACTATATATTCTGAGTATTAAAGATATGGCCACACACAATAGAAGTTTGACCAAGTTAAATGCACCCTGAAGGACAGCAGTTAAATCTCAAAATGTATCCTGAGAGGCCAGAATTATAATTTGAACACATTATGTCAAAGTTCTACCATATTGGCTGCTTGATCATAGATCCTACTGATATATTTAAGGAGGTATTTGACAGATCCCATATCAGGAAATCTGACATTCTCTAAAGTCTCAGGTAGTGCCCTTTATCTGAGAATAGTACTCTACACTCCAGGTAGAATAGACAAATACATATCTATAGTAGTTCCCAACTTCAGTAAGAGCAGATCATTGCCCTCGCCATGCTAGTCTGCTCAGCAGGGACCATTTCAAGAGCCAAGAATCAGACTATGCTGCTGAGAAGTCAGCAGAGATAGTGGCTACAACATCTTTAGCCGAAGAATGTCCATGCCGTTGGACCCATATATAAGTCCCCATCTGTGCTATCATGGTGTTTTGGTTTGCATCTTAAATATCCTCCCAATAGCTGTGTGTCAACGGCTTCATGGTCAGCCTGTGGCACTATCTGGCAGAGGTGGAACCTTCAGGTATTAAGGTCCAGTGGAAGGAATTTGGGTCACTGGGGGTATGACCTTGAAGGGGACACTGAGTCCTTCGCCCCTCTTCCTTTTTTTTTTTTTTCTTGGACACAAAGTGAACAACTTCGCTCCATCACCCAACCCCATCATGAGGTTCTGCCTTAACACAACCCAAAGCAATAGGCCAACAAATATATACAAAAATTTTCAAAACTCTAAGTCAAAATAAATCTTTCCTCCTTTGAGTTATTTACCTCAGGTATTTTGTTATGGCAATGCAAAGTTGACTAGCACACATGGCTATTCAATTCATGGGCCCTTAGGGCAAGCTGCATGCTGAGTATGGGGTCTGGATGACATTTACCAGATGAATCGTCCTACATCCTGGCTGCTTGGTACCACTTTTGCAGTGGATGCTTTCTGTCAGCCATGCACATGAGACATGAAGTCTGCATCTATTCCCCAAAGTCCCAATCAGGTGGCTCATTTAAAGATTCCCTTGCCTATAATTCATTAATTCTTCTATCTTCCTGACCATAATATTCTATTAATTCTTCTAAGCCCTTGTCTACAAAGTCAATATTCTATTAATTTTTCTCCTGAGCCCTTGTCTACAGAGTCCATAAACTTTTCCTGTGAAAAGCCACAGAGTAATAATATATTTTCCAGCCCTTATGGTCTATTTCACAACCAGTCGACCCTGTCTTTGTAGCACAAAACAAAACAACAAGATTATATAAATAAATAAGCATAGTTCTGCCTTAATATTTATTTATAAGCACTGAAAGTTGAAGTGTATACAATTTCCACACATTATGAAATATAATTTTTACATTTTTTGCATTTAAAAATATCACAACCACTTTAAACTCACAAGCCAAACACAAACCTGCTGGGGAGCTGATTTGTTTGCAGGACATGACTTACTTATTTGTTCTTGACAGGAATAAGTTACACAAGAAATCATATGTCTCTTCAGGCCACTTTATATTTCATGTAAAAGAAAAAAGAAACTAGCTGATCTGTTCAGTCTTGCCTGATGGACTGATTGCTCTCGTTGTTGTCTTTTAGAGGCACTCCTGAGTGGACTGGGATGCATCAGGATTCCATATCTGGCTCCTGTGAACCCACTAAGGCAACCTATGGACTGAGTCCGATTTGTGACTTGTTTCATCGGCTAGCTGAAGAGAATGCCCATGAGATGTAAGCTGATGAAGAGCCATTAGTCAAGGAAAAAATAATTTCCAGCTTGCAATAAATTGTGCATATATCTGACAGCTCTTATGGCTTCATAGATCTGACAAACCTGTCTCCTAATGGGTAGCTCCAAGCTCACTATTGTTTTACATATTATAGCAAGACAGTCACTACAAAGGCTCAATCGTCCTTCAGTAGTGGATATTTAAATAGTAAGTGGTTGTTGTTTTGTTTTGTTTTCTGCTAACATTATCAGCTTCCTCCAAATGCCTAAGGAAATAATCAGCAACTCTCCTCCTGGTGCTTTTAGATCTGCTGGGTCACCTAAGTGGCAGGACAGTTTAGATAGTAACTTAAATCTGGTGCAGAATCCTCGCTTTCATTGGTCTTCATTGAGACCTAAAAATTTTCCAAGCAACCAAATAATAATTAAAGGGAATATTCCCAAGGGTTATATAAGCTTCCTCCAAAATCCAAATAAGCCCAGTTGCACCAAGTAAAGCACTGTTTATTATTCTAAAAGTTGAAGGGTGCAAAGTGCAATGTTTTGTTTTTAACTTTATGATATGCCATCAAGCCTCTAATCATCCTCACAATTTTATCAATTTGGCAAGTATCTCAATCTTTATAGAATTCATCCCCTAAACTTTCTTACATATATGTTTTAGAAGAAAATCTAGGGAAACATTGTTCCCATCATCTCTCTTTTTATTTTGTTTTCTGGTGCTGGTGACTAAAACTAGGACTTCAAAGATGCCGGGCAAGCACTCTACCGCTGAAACACATTTTAGACTTCTTTCCATCATATCTGAATGGCATGGTGTAATCAACATAGTAGCCATGATCATTTTTATACTGTCAAAGTTATCAAAGACTCTGCAGACTATAATGTGGCAAAGAGCCATAGATACAGCCCTGAGGGAAGAACATGAACCTGTATTGTTTCCTCTCAAAAAAAATCTGCTTTTGATTCTGCTTACTAATCTGGATCAAACTCATTTACCAGATACATACATACATACATACATACATATATGTGTATAATAAGCTTGAAAGAATTACTTATCTCTGAAATTTTATTAGGGGACTATGGCCAGGATGGCTCATGGACTCATTACTATCTATGATTTCAGGATAAGGGGTCATGATAGCATTCTGAATCTCTTAGTATCAGTTTATATATATATATTTTTTTTTTCAGGTACTAGAGTCTATATTTCCTAACAATAAAAATACCACATCTGGTGCAGTAGGAGCAGCACCAATTGCTGATACAATTTGGTTAATATTACAATAGTCTGCATATGTATCTTATAATTTACCTGGTTTTTTTTTACAAACCATATATGTGAACTGAACAGGAGCATGTGAAAGCCACCACCCTCTATCTCTTAAATTTGAAAGTAGTACTAATCTCTGAAATTTTATTAGGGGACTATGGCCAGGATGGCTCATGGACTTACTATACTTAACTATCAATGATTTCAGGATATGGGGTCATGACAGCATTCTGAATCTCTTAGTGTCAGTATTATTTGAAGCTTTGTGTCCTGCATCTATCAAAAGTTCAGGAGTGTCCCTTCCCCCCAGTTAACCTGACTAATTGGTGCAGGTCCCATTGAAGAATAATTGGAGAGTATTTAATATATATTCTTGTAATGATTTTATGAAATTCTCAAGGTGACCTGGTCTTTATATTTTGATTGATTGGGGTATGATAACTGGCTCTAATTTTGAAACAAGATTAAATACTAGAATTTCCCATTATTTTTTGCCATTAACAGACTTCCTCCTGCTAGCTATTGATTTTTTTATTTTACTTTTATATTTTTTGCTGATATGAATCCAAAAAATATCTTATTAACTACTTATCTCACTCATGCTAGAAGCACCATGGTATAATAATCATAGACAGAGATCCCTGTAGGTTAATAGAGTAGTAATCCCCGATTACTACTCTAACCCCACAGCCCTTTGTGGTAATTACATTTGCTTCATCTCTAATTCACGAGAATCTCCTCCTGGCCTCTGATTTTGCACTAACTTATTGTTGTCAACCCAGTTCCATGGCAGCCTACTCAACTGTCAACACTGGCCTTCAGGAGACAGCTACCACAGGCATCATGACAATATTAGCTTATCTGACTCAAGTCCATTCTTCTTTGCTTCTTGAAGAATGTGTCCTCTGGACTCTCTCAGTAAAGAAGTGGTGTTTCTGGTCTCACATAATAAATCCATTCTAATATTCACTTCTCCCTTTCTATTAACTCAATTCCTATTAGACTGGCGACTACTGTGTCTTCAACTCATTTACTAAAACCCATTATCAAGTTTAGGCTTCAAGCAGCTTGCTAGACTCAAGTAATGGTCCTCAATTTTCCTGGCTAAGACATTAAAATCTCTTCTTCCCTCTTCCTTTTATTCTGCACCTCCATTCCAGTTGGTTTAGTACCTTTTTTTTCTTATGTGGTTCTGGGGTTTGAACCCAAGAACATTCTACCTCTGAGCTGCACCCCATCCCCATTTCATATTTTATTTGGAAGCAAGGCCTCGCTAAGTTAATGCAAGCCTTACTATGTTGCTGACACTCGCTTTAAAACTGCAATCCTCCCGTCTCAGCCTCCCAAGTATGGGGATTCCAATTGTGAGCCACCACTCCTGGCTCAATACTTTTTAAAGATCCTCTTCTGTATAGGTTCTGCTGTTTCTTCCCTGTGAATATTAATCAACTCTTAAAATTCTCTAAATTAAAAAGATAGATTTTATCCTAGAGTTAGAAACAAGCAGAATATTTTTCCACTTGGGTTGAGTTCCACCATGACTCTAGTTTTCAGCTAAACATAATAAAGGAACCTAAACATGGAATCTTGAGAATCTTGAGCACCAGCTGTGTGTGTTCTGCATGGTAAAGGTGAAGACCTGCTGCCCCTCTTCTCTGCAAAGTTGGAGGAGCAGAATAAGACTGTTTTAGGGATTTAGGTATACCAGGAACATGCCTGCCTCTGTATCCATCCCACTATCAGAGTCTTTTCTGTTTATTTTATGACTTTAGCATGATTGGAGCTGACACACAGTCTCCTTCTCAGTATTACTATTTTATAGAATTAAGTTCTATAGCAGTTTTTCTTCTAGCTAAGGAAAACTGGAGTCTGCTTAGGGAGGGGAGTCTATCATTCTCTTTATTTTCCCTGTGAGTTCTAAGCAGTTAACAAAACCCAGCAAATCCACAATCTTCATAACTGTTATTGCCCTAATCTCAATCAATGGTATGTGGCAAGGTATCATTCAGATTTTTAGTTCCCACTTCTAATACATCTCCACATGTTATAACTAAGAGGGTTTAAAACTAAATCCATCACCACCCACCAAAAGTATCATCCTATCTGCACTGTCCTATATTGTTACCATCTTTTTTTTTTTTTTGTATTGGGGATTGAACCCAAAGACATTCTACCTCTAAACTACACCCCAGCCCAATTTTATTTCTTACTTAGAAATGGTCTCACTAGGTCGCTGAGAGCTTCATTAAGTTGCTGAGTCTAGCTTTGAACCTGCAATTCTACTGTCTCAGTGTTACCATTTCACTTATTAAATTTAGTCATCATTGCTGTCTGAATAAAAGGTGATTGAATGATGGAATTCCATTCTCACTGTCTGATTTCTAGGGCCCACTGTGTGTGTTTTCTACTCTCTTAATTTAAATCTCAAAAGCAGAGCCAGAGACTTGCAGACAGGTAACTTATTCAGGAGACACATCTTAGAAGCAAGAATAAGAGTAGGGTAAGTAAAAAGGAATAAAGGGAATGAGGATAAACATAAGGCTGCATGCAGCGGTACAGTTATAGCAGTAAGATGTCAAGAGCTCAGGAATCCTTGAGGAACACATGCTTAGTGATTTCTAGAATTGTCTACTAAAAGGAAGTTGAAGGAATGAATCCTCTGGTTCCTGTAATGCATGAGTTGACAGTATCTCTTGAAAACATGTTTGCTCTTTTTATGCTTTGCTTTGATAATCACTTAGCAATTATCTACTAGTTTGAGAAGCTCCATGTCCTTAGACAGATCCTGAGAGATGTATGGTATGTGTTTACAGTAAGATACTGTCTACCAAGACTAACAGTAAAAGCATAATTAGACCAAGGGAATGTAGTGGGGGACATCAGAAGTGTTTACTAAGGATATTATTGAAAATTACAAAACTGAATAATAAATTAGGATAAAATATTTCAATGTATTTTGTGCTTAAAGAAGTATATACAGGATATATAAATATCCAAACCAATAAGTACTGATCAGAAAGATAATAAATTGCCAGGTGTGGTGGCGCATTGTAATCCCCGCGCTTGGGAGGCACAGACAGGAGGATCACACAGGTTCGAAGCCAGCCACGCTGATTTAAGAGACTCTGTTACCAAATAAAAATGTATAAAATAGGTCTGGGAGTGTATTCTGGAGGTAGAAGGGCTTCCAGAAACCCCAATACGACCAAAAAAAAGGATAATAAATTAACAGATAGGGAAAGATAAGATAAAATGGAAGATATTCATGTGGAAAGATATTAAAAATGATTATAAATCAGAGATAAATAAAAAAGTAGTTTTTCATCCTTTCCATTCACCAGATTTTGGGGAAAGAAGATTGGCATTGTCAAATGTTAGTGTGAGTGTTTACTATATACTAAGCATATGCACATATATAACAATTGATTTAACTCTCACACCATCCTTAGAAAGGAGGGTTACAAACATAATATCAGACCTATTCTATTTTTGTTTCAGCAATTTTTCCATATCTATGCATATATGTTAACCGTGTGTATACATATTAGGTTCAACCATATGAAATAGCCTTTTTTTTTTTTTTTTTTTTTTTTTTTTTTTTTTTTTTTTTTTGGTGGTACTGTGTGGAACCCGGAATCTTTCTACTTCCAGGCTATACTCCAGACGTATTTTATATTTTATTTGGAAACAGGGTCTAAGTTTCTGAGAGCCTCACTAAGTAGCTGAGGCTGGCTTCGAACCTGTGCGATCCTCCTAACTCAGCCTCCCAAGTGCAGGGATTACAAGTGTGTGCCACCATGTCTGGCTGAAATAGCCACTTTTATAAGTTAAAGATAGTTAACTGCTGAATAAATAGTTCATGTTTCAACTCTATAAAGTATTATCCTAAGCTGGGTCTGGTGGTGCAGGTTTGTAATTCCACTACTTGGGAGGCTGACAGGAAAATCACAGGTTCAACCTCAGCTACTTAGGCCCTCAGCATCTTAGTGAGACCTTGTTTCAAAAATAAAAAAATAAAAAATAGGGCCGAAAATATAGTTCAGAGTAGAATTACCTTGGGTTCCATCTCTAATTCTGCAAAATATATATTAAAATACCATCCTAATGCCAAAATTAGAATAATATTACATTTCAGCTCTTCATTTACATAGGAAGAAAATTCAGGTAATCTATTCCTTCCTCTAAACAGAAGCTAACAGAATTTTCCAGCTTTACCTCTGCAATTTATATGCCACAATATTAAGGAGTTGTCTGATTTTGTCCTTTTAAAGTGAGAAAGTGTATAAAAGTATATGCAAATATAAGGCTTAAGAGTTTATTTTCTTGCAGTTCCTTAAAAATCCCTGTAGACTTCTCTTTCTCTCACAGTATCCCATTTTCTATTTCCTTTCTCTCCAACTGGTATTTTCAATCCATGCATTATTTTAATCTCACCACTGGATATGCCCCCTTCTCTTTGCTTCAATTCCATGAACATTCACTCTACTGTAATCCTTTTCTTGCATTTACACAGAATTTTCTTGATCATTGTTTGCTCATACTCTGAGAAAAACCATGTTCCATGTTAGATTCATTTTTCTTCCAGCCAATACCTACCACCAAGGCAGTTAAGAGTGACTGGAAGGGAACCACAGAACCCCACGGACCAGCTCTACTTCAGATCCATGCTTACAGACCCCAAGCAAACCCTTCTGGCTGCTTGTTATTCCAGTTCTATTCACTCTCCACTCTCTAAAGTTGATATTTCACACTGATCCTGTTTTCTCAAATGATGGATGGGAACTCCTTGCCCACCCTCACTATTAGCCATTGACCTTGCTAATTCACTAAAGAAAACTAAAAAAAATCAGTAAAGAGCTTCCACAGCATGCACCTAACTTCTACATGCTCACCTACCATTTGTGCACCTATTAGCCTGCCTTTCGGCCTGTTACTATCAGTGAACTTCCTGTTCTCTTTTCCACAGTCAAGTCAGCCTTTTATGTGCTTGAAGGAATGCTCCTAACCTTTTCCTCTCTACCCTTTGTTTCATTGATTTTTCTTCATTTCCAGGATCATTGTTACCAGCATAGAAATAGATAGCTGTATTTCCTCTATTAGAAAAAAACAAAGCAAAATTTTCTCTTGACCTTACTCTTTCTCTTTTTATTTAATTGATACACTATAGTTTCCCATCATAATGTGGATCATATTGAAAATGGCATACATTCACACAGTACTCATATGCTGGAAAAAAAGACAGCCTTTCAACAAATGGTACTGGGAGATCTGGCTACCCACTTGTAGAAAGATGGAACTAAATCTTTACCTCTCACTGTGCACAGGAATCAACTCTAGATGGATCAAAGACTTGGAAATTACACCAGAGACTGTGAAGCTATTAGAAGAGGGCATAGACTCAACACTCCAACACATAGGCACAGGTAGTAACTTTCTCACCAAGACCTCCAAAGCACAGGAAATTTAAACAAGAATTAACAAGTGGGATAGCATCAAACTAAGAAGTTTCTGCTCATCAAAGGAAACCATCAAAAATCTAAAGAGAAAGCCTACAGAATGAGAGATCTTTACCAGCCACCACTCTGATAGAGGGCTAATATCCAGAATATACAAAGAGCTCAAAAGACTGTACACTAGCAAAACAAACAACCCAATCAAGAAATGGGTCAATGAACTGAACAGACACTTCACAAAAGAAGAGATAAATGGCCAATAGATACATGAAAAGATGTTCTACATCATTAGCCATCAGAGAGATGCAAATCAAAACTATGCTGAGATTCCATCTAACCCCAGTCAGAGTAGCAAGCATAAAGAAATCAAATAACAAGTGCTGGTGAGGATGCGGGGAAAGAGAAACTCTTTTACTCTGTTAGTAGAAGTAAAAATTAGTTCAGCCGCTAATGACCTTACTCTTTCTGACTACTGTTGCTTTGCTTCTACCCTTTCTTTTACAGCAAAACTCCATGAAAAAGTAGCCTATATTTGTTCTCTACTTCCACATAACTGTCTTTTAGACTCACTTCTATCAGGATTTAGCTGCCAAGCCAGTCTCATTGAGGTACCAAAAGATTTTCACATGCAAAATATATATAGCTGTATTTCCCCTATTAGAACAAAACAAAGCAAATTTTTCTCTTGACCTTACTCTTTCTTTTTTTATTTTGTTGATACACTATAGTTTCACATCATAATGTAGATCATATGGACAATGGGATACATTCACACAGTACTCAGACGCTAGAGAAAATACAGCCTTTCTCCAGCCAGTTCACCGTCTTCACTTTCTCTGTTCTAGCATCAGTAGTGGACATGCTTTTCCAAACTTCAGCTACTTTTCCTCGAGGTAACCTGTGCTCACTCCTTTCAGTTGCCTTTTGGTGTATTGATCTAAATACATTTCTCCTCCTTCAACTCCTTTTTTCCAATAAATAGAAAAATAATAAAGCACATTTTAATGTGATTTTTTAATTTTAGTAATATATCTTACATCTCTTTTATGCCAACACATACAAAGTGACTTCATGTTAAATGGCTACATTGCACTTAAGAGTACTAATATTCTGGTATGTATTCAACCATTTATCTAGTTTTGAAACTTAGTTGATTATATGTAAGTGATAATATTAATAATCTTCCTTTAAAAGGATACTTAAAGAGTTGAATAAATTATGTGTAAAACATGTGAGTATGTTTAGCATATACTAAGCTCGCACACTAAATTTCAACATGCTTTAATCAGCTTCCCTTCCTAATACAAACCTTTAACCTTAACTCCAATGCAGTACATCCTCTTGAGTTCTCTTGCCTCTTTCTCTTCTCTTGATATGTTCATTAAAATTAATAGTCTCATCTAGATCATAATGATGGATATAATCTTTCATAGATATACATAGATATCAAAGGTGCCCCCCATCTCTGGCTCAGACTCTCCTGAATCCTAGATTAATATATCTAATTTCACATGCGATACCTCCACAAGTATGTGATTTCCAACAGTTATTACATACATAATAAACGCAAAACTAAATTTTGGATACTCTTTCAAATTTTAGTATGTAGGAGCCCTTTCACTCTTATTCTTCTCAATCAGAACAAAGTCTATACTTCTAGCAGCTCAAGACAAAAACCTTAGAATTAGCCTGGTTCCTCTACTTCTTTCTTACTTTTAGTGCAGATTACTAATTGTTCACCAACATTTTTTATAAGAGAAAAACAAACCTTCAATCAAAACAAAAATGAGATGCTCTGTGCCTATATGTGACCAAGTTTTTTGACATATATGACTAAAACTCTGTGTTGTATTATGAAGTAAGGGAATGACTGCCATTTTTATGTTTCTGATTTTAGAGAAAGTTAGATTAAAACAACTATTTTAGCCGGGCGTGGTGGTGCACGCTTGTAATCCCCGCGCTTGGGAGGCAGAGACAGGAGGATCGCGCAGGTTCGAAGCCAGCCACGCGTGCTGGCTTAGGAGACCCTGTTTCCAAATAAAAATGTAAAAATAGGTCTGGGAGTGTAGCCCGGAGGTAGAAGGGCTTCCAGGAACCCCAGTACCACCAAAAAATAAATAAATAAATAAATAAAAAATAAATAAAACAACTATTTTAGACATTGACTTGTCAATATGTAAAGAAAAAAAATTTCAAATCAACATTTTATGGTTTCAAATTGACTCGCTTTTAGGAAGTGAGCAAAAATGTACATAAACTTAAGGTCAAAATATGTTCTTCACAGTGTTACCTATTCATTTTACAAAGTTTTAAAATTATAGAATAGTATAAAGAAGAAACTAAAAATGGTCAAAAACTATCAGGAGTTTAATTTGTTTATTAATCACTTATGTACTTAACATATCACCAAATTTTCCCCGGCCATTAAACATTATTTTAATATGTGATTTAAAATAATTGTATTGTGTATCAGTTTAGATAGGGTTGGGCTTCATTAGAAAAAAAACAAAACTAACAGTATAAAACAATGATTAGAACAAAATGGAAGCTTATTTCTATCTCTCCCCAAAGAATTCCAGAGTCAACTGGAGTTAGTAAAGCAGTAACATAAAGTCAAGACACCCCAGTCCCTTTCATCTTACTTCTTTGCTATTTCTGGAATTTGGCCTTCTGCCTTATTAACCAAGATGGTTCCTAGAGATCCAGCTGTCACATCTCTGGGCCACAGAATGAATAAGTGAAAAGGTTGAAGCAAAGTCTGAGCTTCCTTTTATTTTATTTTTTAATTTTTTAATTTTTATTTTGTGGTACACTATAGTCTCACATCGTATTGTGGATCGTGTTAACAATGGCGCATGTTCACACAGTGCTCAGCTCCCTCTCCTCCCCCCCTTCCCCTTTTCCTTCCCTCCCAATACTGAGTGTTCAAGTTAACAATGTTATATTCACATTTAAACACGTATTCAAATGTGGCTCTTTCATTGATTAACCTCAGCCTTATTCCTCTCCTACCCCTCTTACTGGCTTTGCTGAGGTTTCCCCTCTATTATCTGGAGTCCCTCTGGTATCCCAAGCGCTCCTTAGCTGAAGCATATTAGAAAAAAAACATATGTCTGTGCTTGGGTGATCTCACTTAACATAATTGTTCTCCAGGTCTTTCCATATTTTTGAGAATTACATGATTTTGTTCTTCTTTATAGCAGAGTAGACTCCCTCTGTGTGTATTTTCCATAATTTTGCAGTCCATTCTTCTGTTGATGGAGACCTAGGTTGGTTCCATATTTTTGCTATTACGAATTGTGCTGCTATGAACATGGGTATGCATATGTTAATGTAGTTCTCTGATTTCAACCCCTTTGGAAAGATACCCAGGAGTGGTAGAGCTGGATCATATGGTGAATCTATTCCCAGTTTTCTAAGAAATCTCCACATTGATCTCCAGAGTGGCTAAACTACTCTGCACTCCCACCAGCAGTGTAAAAGAGTCCCTATTTCCTGACATTCTCACCAGCATTTGTTATTTGACTTATTATGCTTGCCACTCTGGGGTTAGACGGACTCTTAGTGCAGTTTTGATTTGCATCTCTCTGATGGCTAATGATGTTGAACTTCTTTCATGTATATATTGGCCATTTGTATCTCTTTTTTTGTGATGCACTATCCTTTTAAAGAAAACTTTCCAGAAACACTATCATATAACATTTTGTTTATATCTCATAGGCTAGGACTAAACAAGTACCCAGCTTTAAGGGACTTTGGAAAGTGCAGCACAGCATAATTTTAGCTACATATTGTAACTATATTCAGTGTTGAGATCCATTTTCTCACTCAGTATAATGGTGAAACCAATTGTTGAAATCACTAGTACAAGATATTTTGAAAAGTCTACCTGTTAACACATTTGGAAATAGAAAAAGACTAATAAAAACTGAAATATCAAATACAAAGTAAAACAATAAAGCTGGGTGTGGTGGTGCAGGCTGGTAAACCCAGTACTTGGGAAGCTGAGTCAGGAGGTTCGCAGGTTCACAGTACCTCAGCTATTTTTTTTTTTTTTTTGGTGGTACCGGGGTTCCTGGAAGCCCTTCTACCTCCGGGCTACACTCCCAGACCTATTTTTACATTTTTATTTGGAAACAGGGTCTCCTAAGCCAGCGCGCGTGGCTGGCTTCGAACCTGCGCGACCCTCCTGTCTCTGCCTCCCAAGCGCGGGGATTACAAGCATGCGCCACCACGCCCGGCGTACCTCAGCTATTTTATGAGGCCCTCCACAAATTTATGAGATCTTCTTTCAAAATAAAGAATAAAAAATAGGGCTGGGGATATTGCTCAGTGGTGGAATGCACCTGAGTTCAGTCCCCAGTACCATAAATAAATAAATAAATAAATAAATAAATAAATACGGTTAAAGAAAAAAAAATTCCCCAAGTTTCCTAAAAGAAAAACAAATACTACCATCCTCACCACCCCCTTGAATATTAAAGGATATATTTCTATTAGCAAACTCTTAAAAATTCTACATGTTTTTTCCTGATGGATAATATGAAGAAGTATAACTAGCCTAGGTTTAGTAGCTAAATTATTAGTTTAGAGCCTATCAGAAAATCTCATTCTCCTAACTTTGTACAAATGGCTAAATGGGATTTGTCCTTCCCATCTTTAAGATGCAATGGTGCAGCCGGTTGGAAGCCGAGGTGATCCTTTTCCACCATGCACTGCTTCTTTGGAGCAGGGATTAATGTAGTCACTATCCTTGATTTTGACCTAGTTTGAAGAACAGTTTAGCTCCCATTAAGCTCTTTTCAAAGGTGAAAGAGTAAATTGCCTCACTCACTCCTACATCACTTGTCTAAAGGTCTGTGATTTTATGGATATCTATACATATCTTTGGAGATTGGAAAGTTTGATGATAACAAACACAAAGTCAAAACATCACTGTATTTCTTTTGTGCTGGCCACTTGGGGAAGTTCTCATTACGGAATGACAGCCACGGGCCATTTTCCCTGTTAAACTCAGATGAAAACTAAGCCACTTTGATCCAATCCTTTTGAAAAGATAAGACTGGTGTTATGGTTAAAACCTCAGCTGACAGATTTCAAATAGGACCAGGGTTTGAAGCAATGGGGTTTAAGGGAAAGAACAAAGAGCCTCTGAATCTGCTTAAAATGGAGCAGCTTCCTTTAATGGAAGAAACTGCACGGAACCTACACTTTTCCTATCAAATGAGGCATCCTTTACTTTTACAGGACAGTCTTAATTGCTCAGACCACTTGGTTAGAATATTTTTCAGGCTAATTACCTGCCAGCTATCATTAGAAATATTAATGGCACTTTTAAAACTACCTATTCCTCAAAGCTTTCTTTTTGGACTCTGGCAAAATAATATCCAATTGCTAGCTCGCAACAAAAGGCTCTAGCTTTGTTGAGGGTTAGACATAGAAAATTCTAGCCATGATAAAGTCTAAATACTCATTTTTAGGCAAATATGTATAGCTTGAGTTGTCAGTGATGTCCCAGGATACCCTAATCTTCCTGGGTCCTGGAGGAGAAGTCAATCCTTCCAGAAAGTTCTCACTTTGTGTTTCCAGCCAGGGCTCTGTACCCAATCCCTTCATGATCTCCAACCCCAGAAGTAGACTTATACAAGGCTCATGAAGCTTAAGCTCTGAAGATGCTAACTTATAGAGTCCCTTTCCAAGTACCTGTAAAGCAATTCGTATGCACAGTTTTGTCTTCTTTTATAGTGCCCTCTCCCCTTGTAGAATCTTAAGATCACACAACACCGAGTTTGCCTAGGAGATACATATGTATGATATGAAAAAAGAATCCACCCAAAGGTTTTGCTTCTTTAACTTAAATATAAATTAATGAAAGCCCAGACAATTTTCCATCAAAGAACGCTGCTGGGAGAGACCTGTTTCACTCTCCTAAGCTACTCCTATACTCCTGAGAGCCTTGTTTTGCATCTTTTAACGCCACCTGCAACTAATTAACATTACACAGTATACCAAGCTATTTTCTCCCTCTCCACCACACTGTATATTCCAAGTGGGGAAGGGTAGCCTTTGTTTATTTTTGACCTCTAAATTTTAACATCTAGCTGGGCATGGTGGCACTTGCTTATAATCCCAGCATTTGGGAGGCTGAGACAAGAGAACTGCCATTCACAGACAGCCTCAGCTTTGTAGTGAGGCCCTAAGCAACTCAGTGAGACCTTGTTTCAAAATAAAGAATAAGGAATGTGGCTGGAGGTGTAGCACGAAGGCAGAATGCCCCTAGGTTCCATTCCCAGTACCGCAAAAAAAAAAAAAAAAAAAAAAAATTTATTCCAACATCATCACCACATAATGAGACATTCATTCATATATATATATATATATGTGTGTGTGTGTGTGTGTGTGTGTGTGTGTGTGTGTGTGTGTGTGTTTTATATATACTAGAGGATAATGGGCAATATCTAAAGAAGTTTCTGGGAGCCTGAAATTCCCATCTATGAGGTGAGAGGCCAGGAATGCAGCTAAGCATCCTACAATGGGAAAACCAACCCAACCCCAACAAAGACCCACTCTGCCTAAACATCAGGAGTGCTGAGGGCAATAAGCCATGTAATAACCAAAGAAGAAAGGATCCAAAATTACTTCTTCCACCAAGTTCCATTTTTAATCCCATTAGTCTTCTCATGCAATATTCTACTATTTTATATGATCACATCATGGTCTTGAAGATTCTTTTCTACCTTTGACCTAGTTTAGAGTTGCTCCTTCTAGTAAAATAAGATATCTCCTCTTATTAGAGTCCTTGACCAGTGACTCTAGATGAATGAAGTCCAGCGATTAGCGAAGGGTATAGAAATATTCAAGTTTTCTTTTAAGTTAGGGAAAGATAGAAGACAAGGAAGACCCCCCCAGCGGAGGGGTTTGAGAAAGAGGACGACCTTGAAGCCCATGGGGAATGAGCTTTTGAACCTTTTCGAGGTTTTCTATCTGTTCTTTTATGATTGGTCACAATTGGGTTTTGGAAACCAATGACTTTGCACAAATTCGATCTTTAATGTGAATGATCATCTGTGGACTGGGCAGGCCCTGATCCCTGGGCACCCTCAGTCTCTCATCTTCCTGCTCACACCCCCCCAAACTCATAGAAAGGGGTGCAATGGCTGCTTTCATTCTTCCTGTCCCCAGGTCCTCTGCCCTGCCTCACTAGGCAGATTTAAAGGGAGAAAGAAAAAGATAGTTACTTTAAAAGATATAAAAAAGTCAGAAGGAAACCAAATACAAGAAAGTTCTTAAGGAACCTGAAGCATATTGAATATAGTGCAATAATCACATACTATATAACCTATTATTTTTACAAATAACAGAAATTTAGCAATTATATCAACAATAATAACATACAAATTTCTTTAAAAAGGGAGGCCCAGGTATTATGATCCCTAAAACAAAGAAACTTAGTGACCAAAAGGTAATATTTGTTAAAGATTACTTATCCAGAAAGAATCAACGTAGTGAGATGAGAAGAAAGGAGGGGGAAGAAGGAAAATCTAAAACACACAATGTACTTAAACATATCGAAGTCAACCACTAAGCCAAGCAAATGAGGGAGGGATGGGGAAGGAATGGGGTGGGAATTGGGTAGGGGTCAAATCGGTGATGTGTACATGTAGGTACACACAAGGTTTTTTTTTACCCCAATATGATGTATGAATATAATGCACCAATAAACATTTTTTTAAAAAAAGAAGAAGGGAAAGAGAGAGGGCTGATAGGAACTTAACTCTCCTCAGCGCGCGCGCGCGCGCGCGCGCTCTCTCTCTCTCTCTCTCTCTCTCTCTCTCTCTCTCTCTCTCTCGTCCTGTTATTTCTCTCAGTCTTCACAGCCATCCTATGAGATAGCATCATTCCTATTTCACTGAGTAAGGGCTGGAGCCTGCAACAGGCTTATTTTAACCATCGTCTAACGCCCAGGTCTCCTAGCCAAGAGAACTAGGTTGCACTTGTTCTTAATCATGTGCTTATTTATTTAATTCAACACATTTATTTTGCACATACCCACATCCAGAATGTGACATACCAGCCTAGGCCCAGAGAAAACATCCTTGAACAAAACAAAGTGTCTGCCTCGAAGGGATTTGATTGCACTTAAAAAAAAAAAAGAGAGCACTGGATTGGAGGATATTCATCTCCTTCTCCCTGACAACTGAGCTATTACCCCGCCATTCACCCGAGAGCAGCAGCTGGCACATGATGCTGAGGGGTGATGGGAAATTACTGCGGAACTCCTTACAAATTATTTTTGCTGTATTATGTTGTTTTGAAAATGTTATGATGTTAAAAAGAGCAAGGTAAACTCCTTTAGAATTTTCCTCTAAGAATCAGACCGGCTGAGAAAACTAAGTTACTGACAAGAACGGCTGCTCCTTCTCTATGCAAAGTGAGCTTCAAGAAAGCCTTGAGCAGAAAGAATAAGAGGAATGAGCCCATCAGGTTAAATCAGTATGAATAATTACAGCACCTGAAAGGGAAGGAAGGGCCGGAGACATGAGAAGAGTCTGAATGTTTGAAGCACAGAATTCTATCACAGTCAATCCCATACCATCTGAAGAACAGGATGCATACAGGAAACAGACTTTCAGTTTATGCCTTCCTTGAACCAAGTAGGAAACAGAATAGGTCTGTTAAGCTGAGGCTATATTATTTAAATTCTAAATTGACTTAGAATTATTATTGTATTTATTTATGTATCTACTATCTAAAATAAGAAAGAAATATATAACTGTGCGGGAATGCTAAGTGGATGGGATACAGAGTCCAGAAGATACTACTTTTGACGAGGTATCAATAAAAGGACTTTCAGATAAGCAACATTACAACAGAGACTCACAGGAAGGAGCAAGCCGTGTTAACATCTAGAGAAAGAGTATCCCAGGTGAGAAAAGGTGGACTGTGTAAAGGGGGTGGGGTGAGGCGGGAGTTCTCTTTGAGTATGGAATGAACATCAGAGCAGCCAGGGTGATCGGAGTACAGTTTTCCAGTAGTGAAAGCAGAAGGAGATAGTCAGAAAAGAAGGCTGGAAAAAGGTGACAAAGGCCCTTGATGAACAACATAAGGATGGAGTGAGGTAAGAAAGCCATTGGACATTGGAGAATTTTGAAGACAGGAATGACATGACATGACAGACTTCTATAAAAGATAACTTCGGCTACTGTGCTTTGTGAGACAAGGATGGCATCTGTGTGTGTCTGTGTATGTGTGTGCGCATGTGCGTGTGCGTGTGTGTGTGTGTGTGTGTGTGTGTGTTTGTGCGTAAGGTGGGACTACTTAGATTATATTCTGATAGTAAAGGATGCTATGTTCTAGGCATGTGTCAGAGCATTTGGGATTCGGTGAATATGGAATATGGGGCATGAGAGCAAAAGAGAATAAGAGAATATTCTGAGATGATTTCATTAAGCAACTGGCAAAATGAATTGCATTTGCTGAGACCAGAAAGACTTCTGGAGGAGCAGATTTCATGAGGAAATTCAAAAGTTCAGTTTTTGATGTGTCGGAGGATTTGAGATGTCTAATTAGCATCTAGGTGCACATGTCAAACTGAAAATTGAATAGGAAAGTCTGAGTTTCCGGACTGAGATCAGGCCTAGTCACGTAAAATTGGAACGCCCCAGGAAGTAGATGTTTTGGAAAGCCTTAAAATTGAATAAGAACATGGAGATGAGGCTGAGCTGAAGACAACTCTGGGTCTCCTCAATCTTTGACATTTGGGGTTTAGGGTTAATCCAGCAAAAGAGTGAAGAGCAGTGTGGTGCAAGGAAAACTAAGACAGAAGTCAAAGAAAGTATAAAGACAGAGATGAAGATGTCAGCTAGGCTTGGTGACACATGATTACAATCCTAGGATTGGGGTAGCTGAGACAGGAGGATCGCAAGTTAGAGGCCAGCCTCAGCAACTAAGACCCGTTTTCAAAGTATGAAATAAAAATGTCTAGGGGTGTAGCCCAGAAGTAAGATGCCCCTTGGTTCAATATTATGAGAAAAAATAAAGTAAAATAAAATAAAGAAATAAACGTCATTTTTGTTTGTAAGTCAGACAAACGAGCCACTGAATTGACAACAAATCGGTTATTAAAGATGTTGGTAACAGCAAATCCTGTGGAGGGTGGGTCAGAGGCTTACTGGACGGGTTAATGGAATATAAACAAATGAAGAATTCATGCAAAATGATTCCCAGGATATTTTCTGTCAACAGGATCCACAGAAAGGTGATGGAGAATGAATGAGGAAGATTAAAGGAAGTGTTTATTTTGTGTGTTTTTTATTGTTATTATTTTGCTACTGCATATTGAACCAAGGTGCATTCTGCCTTCAAGTTACACTCCTAATCGTGTGTGTGTGTGTGTGTGTGTGTGTGTGTGTGTGTGTGTGTGTGTGTTTTAAAATACGGTCTTGCTAGATTGCTGAGAAAGTCACTAAATTTCTGAGGCTGTCTTTGAACCTGTGATTCTACCATCTCAGCCTGCCCAAGCACTGGGATTACAGGTGTGTGCCACCACACACAGAAGAGTATGTTCTATTGTTGTTGCTGATTTGACTTCATAGAGATATTACATATAAAGACTGTGACTCCTAACCTTAAGTCCCAATCATCTCTAGTTGATTTCACTGTCTTTCCAAGTCATCCTGTCCATCAGCCTGGGTGTGTTATCCCTGGAGAGTATCTGCTTAAAATCCTTGACATCACCTCTCTTTCAATATCCACAAATCCGTTCATTTTATTCACTCATGCATTCATTCGTTCACCCAACTTATTGGGTGTTTCCAATAGGATAGGAGTAGCACCTCCAGTGAGATTAGAGTAAAAAATAAAAATGCAGAAGGGGTAGATCCCTCTCCTCATCAAGCCTGTAGTTATTATGGAAACTTGACAATAAGCCAAAGCCAATTTGTCATGAAAGGGCCAAGAACTTACCAGGACTCAGAGAGCTGCCTGCTTGTTCTCTACCATATTCCAAGTCCTTGGCACATGATAGACTCTCAAAAATAATGTAAGTGAATTTATCAAATGCAATCACAAAAGAAGTGGAAAATCAGGAGGTAAGGATGGACCTGCCAGTCATTTAAATAAGGCCTCTGGAGTGTGTCTCAGCTAGCCAGGGGAAAGAATGCAGTGAGTCTTTTTCCAAGAAGTTCAAGTAAAAAACATGTGAAGGGTATGAAATTACAGAGATTCTTGTAACTGAGGAACCAAAGGAAATCTAGTGCAGCACAAAGGAAATGACAGAGGCTCGAACAAGAGGCGGGACTGCAATAGTATGCTTTACTAGCTACATTCAGCATTTAGAGCTTTAAGGAGAGAAAGACGTGAACAGATTTGTTTTATGTTGGTCTTCTGGAAAGCTCTTTCCCACCTCCAAGCCTTGACATTATTTCTCCCTCTGCCTGAAACACTCTTTCCCTACTTTTTATATAAGTGACTTATTACTATCCTTGAGGTCTTTGTTTCAGTATCACTTCCCTGAACACCTGTCTAAGGTTGAGTTCTCAATACCCTTACAGAGCACACCTTTCAAAATATTTATGATGACTGTGAGACATGGCTGATTGCCATTGCTGTCTCTTATTCTAACTCAAGCTTAAACCCCATGGACTCAGAGAGCTGCCCGCTTTGTTCTCTACCATATTACAAGTACTTGGCACATGATAGACTCTCAAAAATAGCGTAAGTGAATTTATCAAATGCAATCACAAAAGAAGTGGAAAATCAAAGATGTTGCCAAACTTTCTGATTTGAGGACCAGGAAAGATAAAATGTATTGGTGACAAAGCAAGTTTTAAGAGAAAAGGTGGCATGCAGTATATTGGATTTGAAGATGCTAAAAGAAAAAATAATAAAGAACTGAGCTGAAGGCAAAGATGTCAGAATGGGCATACCAATAAAATCTGCTAGCCATAGAATGGATAGGCATTGGCTTCCAAAAGTGCAGACAATGAGACTATGAACCAAACAATATCCAAGAAGGTAACTAAATGTTTGACAAAAGGCACCAATTATTACCAAGAACACTAAGAGAACTTTGTGCTGTGGGAAGATGGCTTTTCAACTATAGGAAATGTTGGCGTTTGGCAACAAGAAGTTCTCTGCTACAGAAGACAACAGGAAGATGTCAGGAGCTGTTAGTGCAGACAGAAGCAGATTGCTGCCAGATGAGGAGTGAGTTACAAGGATCATCATCAATTCCTTGAAGGCGCAATGAGAAGAGTTTTGGGGAACAGTGGAAATTCACCATAGGTGGATTGGGCTTTTGGTTGGTTGTTCTGATTGGAGATCCTTGAACACATGTAATTTTGAGCAGAAGGAATCTACCAGAGAGGAAGATAGAGCTCAGAACACTCCGTGACACAAGGCCCTTGATAGGAAGGGGTGTGGGGGATAAAGGACTCAAAGACACCTTGCCCTTGTGTAGGAAAGGAGGTGCCTACGTCACAGCAAAAAGAAGGGGAAAGAGATCGATGTGCAAGTTTTGAAGATTTAATGGTGAAATTGAAGGGTCTTGCTATCTGTTGATTTCTGGTTTCTCTCTGAAATGACTTATTATAAATATATGCCAACTTCTCCATCACTTATTTGGACTGTTGGGAAAGTCTCCCAAGTTCTTCATGCCTCCCGATCTGCCCCTGTAAGTCAGTCCTCCCTGCTGTTTCTAAATGCCTACAGAACTAATGAGTCTGCTGTTCCACCTTTGCCCTCCCCCCTCTGAATTCTGTGTTTGTCACCTGTATCTCTAAAGACATGTTATCCTCAACACAGCGTATTATTAGCTAGCCTTGTTTTGAGGAACATGGACTTGTTATTTTACCTTTGCAGGTGTCTTGTTAAGCACCCAAGACATAATAGTTGCTCAATAGAAGCTTCTTAAATATGCTAAGAAACATCAAAGCACTATCTGAGAGAATTTTTAGATAAACAGTTTAATTCCATAAATTGGTAAGTAAGTCTACATCCTTATATTTCTTTAAGTCTTATTCCAAATTGTACTTGTATTTGTCTTGACCATGTAGGAACTGCTTATGAAAGTTATACAGTTATATTTTAATAGATTAGGAATATTTTTTAAAATATCTACTTATGCTGTGAATTATCTAGGTCAACCAAGCTTGCAAAGAAGATTTAAGATCATCTCTGGTACCCAGTGATAACACCGACATCTAGTGGTTATTATTCTGAGTTCTGGCTAGCTCTTTTATGCCCTAAGAGGACAAAGCTAGCTTAAAATTTTTGAAGTGCTGTATAAACACTAGCTCACATATCTCAGGAGTTGTGAGCAAAATTCAGAAAAATACAGCTGAATGGAAGGTACTTTTTCAAATAAATCACCTTTAAAGAAATATGAGGTATGTATCTAGAATGTGAATGGTCCAGGCTCTTGACTGAGGGTCCACACCCTGGAGCCCACAGTTTTTCCTGTGTGCTCATGTTCCACAACCCTTGATAAGTATGTATAATGCAGACTCCGTGGTCAAATAAATACTTGACTTTCAGATCCCCTCTCCTGCCACTTCACCCCCCCTTTATTTAGCTCCACTGCACTTTGTGCCATCTGACATATTATTTATTTTACTTATCTATTTATTTATTACCCCACACTGCAACATAAGCTCCATAAGGATAAGAAATTTCACACTTCTTTTTGTCTTTCCACTGTTTCTATCACTTAGAAGAATGTTTGGCCCATATTGAAAGCTCAATGACATATTTGCACTCAAATATAATGAATTTGAAAAATATGGGTTAAACAAAATCGAACAAAATTACCTACCCTAAGAATTCTCTAGACCATTAATGTGCTAATACACCTCTTGAATTCCAAAGAAAAGCATATAGCATTTACCAAATATTCTTGTTCCTGCCTTCCCTCCTCATTCTACAAGATTAATATCCTACTGAACACAGGTGAAAAAGGCTGGTCAAAGTCTAAATCCTTTTGGATTGGGCCGAAAAGTCTAAATCCTTTCGAAGTGAATCCTGTGGTTCCTGCCATACTCTTTGGTCATATTCAAATTAATACACTATGCAATAGTTAAAGTGTACAAAACACAAAACAGAGAACAATCTGCACCTTTGACAGGGAGCCGATAACACAAAGACAAAACAAAACCTATCCCAGTGAATGCCCATGCCTGGCCATGTTTAAATGGCATATACCTGAATCCCTGCTTCCTCTGACCTTGAGAACTATTAAAGTGGAAGTATGAATTACATGGGGAAGAAAAGAAAGGCCTGGCCATGTGGAGAGATAATGTAAAATGGAACAGCAGGGCAAAATAATTGCTCTTTTTTATCAGAGAAAACATGGGCAGGCTACATAAGAAAGGCGAATCATTTCAACTGCTACTTATTTAAAGCAGCAAGAAAAAAAAAAAACCTGTATGACAATCGTTAGGAATGATGCTTGCAAAAATGTATAATGGGAGACCATGACCTCTTCACATCTCAGCCCCATTTTGCTTTAGCAAAGCCCTTTCTGTTTCATTCCATTCTCATTTTAGTAGCTGCATGGGGGAATAGAGAGGATCCTTTCTGAAAACTGATTACATGGTATTGTCATCCCAGCGTGCTTGCCATCTTTCATGGGGAGAACAGGTCGTTCACATAGCCATGCACACTTTGTTAAATCCTGAGGAACAGTGAGAAATTCAGCATAAAACTAAGGTGGTACTATCCATTACAAGACAGAACTGGAGTCGGCACAGCAAAGCAAAATTGTCTGTCATCTTTTCACCAACTGAGCTACTCACAGACTTTGCATTGCTATTAAAAGCCCTGTATATTTAATAGTCAATTTTTTAAAATAGAAATAATTTTTTTAAAAAACAAAACTACAAAAAAAAAAAGGCTGCAGGAACTTCTGAAATATTTCTGCTTTATTGTCAGGAATTAATAATTACCGGTCCCTGGTCTGACTTCAAAATCTTCCCAGGAATCCTGGAAAACAGATTGACCAAAACAGTTCAACTCTGCCCTTTGACTCCCTTTTTCTATAATTAGATATGGGGCAGTGTTTTCTTGTAGCGAGAACATGCTCCCCAGATTAGATATGAGGACACCCATGCTGATGTCCCAGGTCAGCCTCTAACTAGCTATTTGGCCTGCCCAATTCATGTCGCCTCTTTGACCCAGATTTTCATCTCTAAAATGGGGATTGCAATCCTGGATCTAGGTTCTTCACAGGCCTGGGGAATAACAGATATGAAAGCATCTTTTGAAAGCATAGATAATGTCCAAAGTGTTTTTGCTGATGAGAGGATAGAAAGAGGAGAAAGCCTGCTGGGAAAGAGAATGCTGGATTTGCTGCACAGAATTCAGGATTAGGTAGGTCATCCCAAACGAAGATAACACCATTTGCTACTTCAATCGATCTATGAGCAGTCTTAAGAGAAATTAAAATGGAAAGCTTATGCCTTACTCCTTGGTACATCCACTAGGCAAAATGCTAATTAATTCTCCTGTATCTCCAAATCATTAATAATTGTTACAAGGGATACTAAGATGTTGCCTTAAAGACAACAAGAACATGCCACTCAACAATCTGGTTTGCAACAGCTGACTGATAATGCTGAATAGTTACCTTGGAATGAAAGTTGTGATAACCAAAGTGGTTAAAACCTGAGCATATGTTTAAAATAGAGGTGTGATGGTTAATTGTATGTATCAACTTGACTGAGCTAAGGGATGCCCAGGGTACTGGTAAGACATTACTTTTGGGGTGTGTCTGTGCAGACATTCCCAGAAGACATTCACTTTTGAATTTGTAAATGGAGAAAAGGAGTTCACCCTTACCTACATACGTGGGCACATACCATCCACTGACAGTCCAAATAGAATATAAAAATGGAGAAAGCATGAGCTAATTCAACATTCATGCCCCTGGCTCTCAAGCCTTCAAACTCAGTCTAGGACACTTCATTGGCTCTCCCACTTCTCATACATTTGAACTTGAATTGCAACTACTCCTGGTTCCCCAGTCCGCAAATGACTCAGATTTCATAAACATGTGAGCTGTTCCCTCATAATAAGCCTCTTCTTGCCGGGTGTGGTGACGCACGCTTGTAATCCCCGCGCTTGGGAGGGGGGGGACAGGAGGATTGCGCAGATTCAAAGCCAGCCGTGCTGGCTTAAGAGACCTTGTTTCCAAAAATAAAAAAGTATAAAATAGGTCGGGGAGTGTAGCCCGGAGGTAGAAGGGCTTCCAGGAACCCCAGTACCACAGAATAAATAATAATAATAAATAATAATAATAAATAAAATAAGCCTCTTCCTATAACTCAACATGGCTTTATCTGTGTCTACACCAAGATGGAAAGACCGTATTGTTTATGTTTATAGGAAGTACCTTGAATAATGCAAGCTCAAAGCATTCTTTCATCATGACCCACTCCTGTTTTATTCACCTCACTTCTTCCCAGAAATACCCTCCTGTCCACGTGTGGTCAACATTCTCCCTTTTATGCTAGTCTTGAGTAAAGGAGACGGTGTACATTTCTGACATTGCTGTGTGCACTGACATTACTGTGTGCACCTGCAGGCTCTGTGGGCCAGCGCTCCCTGTCCTCAGCATTCTGCGGTAGGTAGCTACATGGAACTGCACCCTTAGCTCCCAACGTTCTCTTCCTTTTCCATGTCCACATCAGAATCTCTGCCATGAAGGAATATTTGCCCCTGCACTGTGTTAACCGTCATGCAATTTGTTCTTCTGTTGTTACTGGCAAATGTGCAATGCACCTGCTATGCCCTGTCTCCTGTTTTATTTTGTATTGTTTTGTTTGTTTACAGTACTGAAGATTGAACCCAGGGGCATTCTACCTCGGAGCTACACCTCAATTTTTTTGTATAATTTTGAAGTGAACTTAGTTGCTGATGGTCTGGCTAAGAGACCTGCAATCCTCCTGTCTCAGCCTCCCAAGTACTGGGATTACAGGTGTGCACCACCAGGCACAGTCTTGTCTGTTCTTCACAGAAGAGTGGGACAAAAGCAAAACCATTTGCCTGATATTTTCCAGTTTTACAGAGGGATATGAAGTCCTGGATGAGTGGGACTGGGTAGAGGGCTCGAGGGGGTGAGTGATATGAAGACCATGTAGGAAGACACTCATGGGTGCTCCTAGCAACTGCGCTTGCTGGTGGGATGTGCTGGATCTGAAAGAGAGTGACTGTGGTTTGTGTTGCTACACTCCCCAGGCTGAATTTTCATCTACCCCACAATACTGTCTAAAGGAAGAGGAGTAATCACCTTTTTTATGGACCCTTGGTGCTTTCTTACCCTTCATAAAGTATAAATAAAGACAACCCTTTAAAAATGTTTGCTATGCTTATTGACAATCTAACTTAAAAACTTAGTAGTAAAACAAAAGAGCCAGGTGTGCATGCTTGCAATCCCAGCATTTGGGAGGCTGAGACAGGAGAATAGAGGTTAGAGGACAGCCTCAGCTAAGTGAGGCCCTTTGTAACTCAGTGAGTTAAGGGCTGGGAGCGTATCTCAGAGGTAGAATGCCCCTGAGTTCCATCCCCAGTAACACACACACACACACACACACACACACACACACACACACACACACGTAAAACAAAACAACAGCAGTGGACTTGCTCTATCTAGGAGAACTTTATACTAGTTCTAGCCCCCGCTCCTCCATGACCCCGCACCCCCATCCACTGTCTGTGTCCCCCAGAGCTCTGGCTGCTTCAGAAGTAGCTGGGTCAGTGACCCTCAAACTTCACCTGAGAGTAGAGCTCGCTGCTCACACTGTGTGGTGTGAGAGAGGTGTCCGGGGTGGGCCTCGTGGAGCGAGGAGGGAACTCTGGCCACACTTGAAGGCAAAGAACAATTAGAAAAGCCACCAGGATGGCCCTCACAGGCCGGGCCCCACTGGCTCTCTGAATTCCCGGCATAAGAGAAGAAGATCAATCTCTGGGCCCCCACGTACCTTTCATAGGAAAGAATGGAGATTTTTTTTTCTCCTTAAAATATAACCGTTGATGTATTAAAAGCTCAGTGAGTTTAGTCACTTTTTATCTTTCCCTTTAAATCTGAATGATTGTACTGAGCTTTTAAGGTCTACGCCAGCTAACTAGGGCATTTTAGTAATCTATTTTTAATATGTACCAACTTCTGTTCTTTTTAGTTCTGCCTTAAGACATACTTTTATCTTTACTGGTATGCAGAGATCATCAAAAAATATAAGTTCCCCATTACATGACAACTCATAATGAGTCTTAATGAAGCTGGTGAGCAGCTGTTTAAAACTCCCGTTGAATCGCTTCCTAAGCAGTGTTCACTCGGAGAGCCTTTCTGAGGCAGCATCGCCCGAATCCCAGAACTCGCCACACATATAATGAGGAGTGCGAGAAAGAAATCTTCCATTGGATATTTTATTTTAATCAGAATGCTAATACACTGTTATGAATTAGTGCATTATGAACCATCAGCTCAGTGCCTTTCACCTTTTTAATTATATTCCTTCATGGAGCAGAAAAGAAAGTAAATGTTACTATGCAAATTTTTTTTTTTTTTTTAAGAATTCGTGTCTTCGATGAAAATGAGAAGGGCAGGGGCGGGGAAGAGAACACAGAACAAACTTACTTTTTAATTATATTGGAAACATGTTGCCACTGCAAAATGTCGAAAATTAAGCTAAGCCCGGATGATTTCAAATAAGACCTGCAATGTGAAATTTAAAGGATTTTAACTTCACCGTGTAGGTTAATATGTGTGAAGAACAACTTAAACAATCTTCCAGTATGAACTTCATCACATTGTTTTTTTTATTCATTTACACTTTCAAATGGACTCATCTAGCTTTAATTTGTTCTCCCTACATGTCAAGAGGCTCAGAAGAAAATTTAATGATCATGAGAGTTTCACTATCTTATCTATTCCTGTTGTCCTCATTACTTTAAAAAGCCATTTTTTTCTCTATATTTTTCTATATGAGTTTTTTTTTTTTTTACTGCCCATTTTGGTTCGTTTTGTATCAGTTACATCTCTAGTTGAAGCCATTCCAGCTTGCCTTTGGTCAGGTTCAATATAAATGACCTTCTAAGTACATGAAGAAACTCCCACCCAGCATAGTACCTGGTTCTGCGATGATGGTTAGCTAACTTACTGAGCAAGTCTCCTTAATCTTTATAATATTCAAGTTCTTTGCATATTTTTAAATTATTTATCTAGTTGCTTAAATCATGAGGTGAAATTCAATTGGTCAACTTCACAGGACCCTAGTGGATTTTCCATGGTGTTTCTTGACAAAGGCACTGAGTGTTATTTATGATAAGAATTTACTGTTTGGAATGGGGCATGGTGGTGCACACCTGTTAATCAGTACTTAAGAGGCTGAGCCAGAAAGAAGGCTCACGGGTTCAAAGACAGCTTCAGCAATTTAATGAGACTCTTTACAACCTAGTAACATCCTGTTTCAAAACAAAACATTAAAAAGGGCTGCTGTATAGCTCCAAGATAGAATGCCCCGGGGTTCAATCTCTGGTACCAAAAAAAGAAAATACTATTCATTCACAGTAATGATAAATTGCATTCCTCTCCTCTTTACCATTTTACTTCACTGTGTTGATTCCTGAAATCTCCCTGGTAACCTGCTCCAAGATGAAGACATACTCGTGTTTATAAACATAATATTTTGTTTTTAAATATAGAACTAATATGGAGTGTTTGTCTCCTCTTTTTTAAGCAATCATGCAAATACAATAAAGAGAACCAGAAATAGAAATCTATTATCTACATGAAGCAGCTACATGACATCTGTAAGTCAAAGCACAGCATCTAAAGAAAATCTGCCAAATGCAGCAGTAAAAGTAAAAAAAGAAGTGTCCAAGTGTGATAAGAGCACACACGTCTGTGTTCACGCAAGTCTCAGAGAAAGGCCTCCGAGTATGACACGCAGGATTTTGTTTCACAGGGAGAATTGCTGTCAGCATAAACACGGGTGGGCAAATTTTCCTGTAAAGAACTGAATGTGACAATTTCAGGCTTCGTGGGCCATATAGAATCTCTGTAGCTGTCATTTTTCTTGTCCTCCTCCTCCTCCTCCTCCTTCCCTTTTTTCTTATACAAGAATATTCAATGCTCCATTATTTCTAATGCACACCAGCAGCATGCATGAGCACCAATGGAAAACGGGATAAATATGTTAAAACATTACCTACCCAGGAGAATTCTGTGTTCATTCAAAGAAGGAGGACACTTTAAAACAAACTAAGAATTTCTAAGACATAATGTTAATGTAAAAGCAAGTTGGAGACTAGCATGTAGGGATTGTTACAATAGATAGATTAGATAGGTAGATAATCAATAGATAGATTAGATAGGTAGATAATCAATAGATTAGATAGGTAAATAATCAATAGAATTTCTGGAATATTACAAACGAAGCTATGTCAGGGATTTATTTCAGTCAAAGTGTCTTCATAGGGAATTATGAGGAACTGGTTTAAGAAATGGGAGAAATGCATGTGTATTAGAGTATGCTTTTTGTGCCCGTTGGATCTGTACATTGTACGTAGTGTATCTACTCAGAAAAAAATGAATTACATAATTTTGTCAGGCAAATATGCCATGTTTTGAGCTGCCTCATATCCAACAATTGGTTTAGAAGAAAAGAAAAATAACCCAGAGCATTTGCTTGGATCTAATGAGAACCATGGAGACCTGCTGGGTAAGACTGTGTTGTTAATAAAGAGAAGGGGAGATATCAAGTATGGCGTGTATGTATGTTCATACCATTCTGAATCTCACTAGGGTGTTTAATTACAATGCACAAAAGTATTTTTTAAAAAGAGGAGAGGCATTGTAGGAGTCCACATTAGGCAAACTTGAAAAAGGCCAAGTAAATTCATCAGACATGAAGCAAAACCCAAATCCTGAGGAACACTGTTAAAACGTTATGTAAGGAGAAATCAATGAATTGGTTGAACATATAGTTTACTCCATTCTGTACACAGGGCCTAGGTGAGGAGATGGCTCGATGAAGGCTCATCACAGAAAAGTCAAAACGGTGAGGAAGTTCCCTTGATACTAACACCAGACACTTTTCTAGTCTTACACATTTTCTCCTAGGAAACCCTACCTGATCACATGACCCCAATGACAGCGGGTCAGAGAAGTGTGTTACAATCTGCTGGCTGTGTTCTTGTATCAAACCTAGAAACACTTCTGTGCTTCAAGAGATACCAAATCCCTGTGTCTCCAAGCAACTATCTGTCCTTTCCTGTGTTGATGCTGTCATTCAACAAATAGATTTGCAATAAGGGCTTCTATGTCAAATATTTGATAGGCTTCATAAAGGCTACAGGAAATAATAAATGAGATTTGGTGCTAAAAAGATATGTTACTTTAGTAACTAATACTTGCCTGTCTATCCATGGGAAAATGCTATAATTATGGGTTCACCTCATAACTAAAGGATTTCATGGGATATGGGGGTGATTGAATCCACATCACCATTAGAATTTTAGAGTGGTCAACATAAGTTGTAACCTATAAACAGGTTTTACAGACATTGCTATTTAGCTACTTTAAGTTATCTGCTATTAAAAAACATTTTATTGAAATATCTATTTACATTTCTTCATTGTTTAGTCTACCCTATATGTAAAGAGACTCTGTGCAATTAAAGCTACATATATTTTATGCCGGGTGTGGTGGCGCATGCTTGTAATCCCCACGCTTGGGAGGCTGAGATAGGAGGATCACACAGGTTCAAAGCCGGCCTCAGCTGGCATAAGAGACCCTGTTTCCAAATAAAATATGAAATAGGTCTGGTATTGTAGCCCGGAGGTAGAAGGCCCCTGGGTTCCATTCCCAGTACCACAAAAAAACAAAACAAAACAAACAAAAAAAAACCTACCTAGATTTTACTATGAACTTAAATTTTGCATTAATTATATAAAACTAAATGTAACAAAACATGAGGCCAGAAAGTAACCACTCTATCTCAATTCCCAGAGACCTGATGAAAATCTCAGTTCAGCTAAAAACATGCTCTCGGTTTGGGTTTGGTCTTGACCCTTCTACGTAGACTTTGGCTTCACATCTCAGTGTCTTGGTTCTGCCTTTACTCACTAATACACCATTTTGTGGTGTCAGAGAACTTAACACCTTAAAATTCATGTTTCAAAAGATATTATTTGAAATATAGCAGATAATTTAAAATAGCTAAACAACAATATCTGCAATACCTGTTCATAGGTTGCAGCTTATGTTGACCTTCTGGGATTCTAATGGTGACTGATCCAATCACTTCCATATCTCATGAAATTCCTCGGATATGAGGTGGACCCATAAGTATAGCAATTTCCCACAGATGGACAAGATGGAAAGTCTTCATTACTAAAATAACTTATAGTTTTTTACTGCTCTTACTTGGCTTTATTTCTGTGTCTTTATCAATTATATTTGTAAGAAGACTTTAGTTTCTTTTCTCTCTCACAAATAGCTGTGACTTTTTGACCTTTAAGTAGCTTCTCCTCTGCTCTATGTGACCTAGAAATTTTTTCAAGTCTAGATTGAACATTCTGCATTTTTCAGCCCATGTTTCTCAAGGATATGCTTGTTACCCATCTTCCCATAAATAGTAAGAAAAGAAATATTATATTTTGGGTTCAGAGTAAAACTGCCCAGTAGAAGTCTATCTAAAATATATCCCCATAAGAATTAATCAGTCACCATTAGAATTCCAGAATGATCAGCATAGACCATAATCTAAAAATTATCTACTATCTAAAAACATTTTTACTGAAATATCTATTTACATTTTCTCTGTTGTTCAATTTTTACTCTATATGTATAGACCCATCCCTAGCATGAATTTGCATGTAGGCTACAAAATATTTTCTTTAAAAATAAATGTTTCAACAATATATACTATAAATGTCACATATATATGGGCACATAAGATGATAAAATATTTAGGAAGCTCTTTTTTATCAGTAACTCTGTATTGTTATACTTTTACCTATCAGGAGTAAAATAGAAACTCAGGATGGAGATACACAACTCCACCTTCAGCCTGGTTATTAAGCTGCCTCCGTACAAAAGAACAGCATAAAAATTATTCTCCCCTTCTCCCATCTTTTAGCTGTAGGGAAGGGTGGTGAATTAAGAACAGGCATGTTCAGGCCTGGTTGCAAATTAAAATATTCTCTCAGATTTATAAAGAGTAAATTACTTCTGGGATGAAAGCATCGAATAATTTCTAAATAGCATGTTCAGTCTTTGTGGTAACTTCTTAATATGAATCACACATTTTAATGTGTTAGCTTAAATTTCCAGGCTCTCTTTCATTCATTTTTGCTTCTTTGATTAAGTATGTGACAAATATTCAATAGCAAGGGTTTGTCTTGGTGTAAGTTATTGAAATAAGCAGAACTTTTTTTTACCAACTTAAAAGTTTACTTGTGTGTGTATGTTTGTATAATAAAAATTATAAGTATTGATGCACAAAAAATTAAGATATTTTAAAACTCAAATATTTTTGATTCTAAGAAACTTACTCGAATATCTACAAAAAAGAATATGAATACAAAAATAGTAATTATCAGCCTCTGCAAGGAAAATGTACTTTATATAATTTCCATCTTATTTAATACATCATAATTTCCATCCATGGCTCTTTACAGTGCCTTCCACATTTATACCTCCACATAACTAATTGAGGTAGGATAGGAGAGATGAAATACTATGTAGAAAAAATGATGAACTGGAAAGGAACAAGAAAATACAGTTTTTAAATTCCTGAAACTTCATAATCCTTAAATTCTCCTTATAAGGTCTGCTCTTTCTTAGGGGAAAGCCCTTAATAGGCCACACTTAAATTCATAATCACCAATCTGGTCTGTCCTTTTCTTAGGCCAAGGTCTTTATAGACCTATGCTTTTTAATCACAATGGCTTTTCACACCTAAATGGGATGTTGAGCGAACAAAGATCCCCCTTTGGTCAGGCCTAGGCATCACCCAGCACCTACCAATAAAACACAGGAACCTGAAGATTCAAAAGAAGAAAACCAGCCAGGTATGGTGGCTCAGGCTTTTCATCCCAGCATTGGGAGGCTGAGACAGGAGGATTACTGTTCAAGGACAGCCTCAGCTACTTAGCGAGGTCCTTTGCAACTCAGTGTTTCAAAATAAAGAACATAAAATAGGGCTGGGGGTGTAGCTAGGAGGTAGAATGCCCCTGTTCATCCCCAGTACCGCAAAAAAAAAAAAAAGAAAACCAGTCACCCCATGTCACCCCATCCCTGTCATGTGCCCCTAGCCATCCTCTCTCAGGGTTCCCTATAAAATAAGGACTGTAAAGATCCCAAGGGTCAGCATTCTCTCTTGAAAGTATAACCTCACCTTTCCTAAATAAAATTTCTATCTTAGTCTCTGACTGGCATGTGCTGAACAAAAACCTCAAGGTCCTGAGGCAAGTTTCCCTCCCTCCCATACCTGGGCACCCCTCAGGACTCTCCATGAAATTATCATGTTTCCCATGCTGTATCCACATTCTTTCACCCATAATAGATGGAATGCTTGGGGGAAAAAATCAAATAGAAATTATTTGACTGTAGGAGCAATAAGTAAGGCAAATTCAAGAGAATCCTCTATTTTCCTCTTCTAATTCCCGTGACAATGACAGCAAACACATTGACACCCCCCCCGCCCCCCAGCAGAGGAGAAAAATACAAATCCATGTTGGAAACCAGATCAGAGGAAGGCCCTCTGAGAATGTATTTGTTTTATTGTTTTAAGTTAATTTTAGTTTTTGGTGCACTGTCATCACACATCATGATAAAGTTCAAGGTTATACAGGCACACGTGCATACATCCTGAGCCCTCCCCTATTTCCCTCCCCACTCCCTCTCCCCCACCCCTGTGCTCAGCACACTGATTGGCTTTGAAAGTTTGTGTGCATACATCATGTCCACTGAGATATTTCCTTCTTCAAGCCTTCCCCCTCCGATCTCCCTCTGTTAGTCCCCTCCTTCACTCCACTAAGCTTTCTCCTCCTTTGTCTGGAGTCCCTCCCGTGTTCCGATTCCTAACTTCAGTATAAAAGGGAGAACATGCAAACCTTCACTTTTTGTGACTGACTGACCCCACTTAGCGTATTCTTCCCTCCAGTTCCATCCATTTCCCTGCAAATGACATAATTTTGTTCTTTTTTATGGGTTAGTAGAATTCCATTGTGTGTATATTCCATAATTTTGTAATTCTTTCATTTGTTGATGGACATCTCAGCTGATTCCATAGTTAGGTAATTATAAATTGTGCAGCTATAAACATAGATATGCATTAATCGTTAAAATACATCAGAAAGAATAGGTTATAAAGAAGTCCAAAAATTGGTACATAGAACAAGAGTCATCAGCAGTCACTTTGACGACTCACAAACACCCTAAGCTTACTGTGTATCCTAAAAAAAACACTAAAAACCATTCATGAAACAACATAAAAATAATTACCATTTTAAAGAAAGTATACATTAGTCATAAAGACAACATAAAACAGCCAAATGAATACTGCTAAGGCAATCCAGAATCCAATGTTCATTTGGTTCTACAATATATTCATACAAGGCTGCTATGGAGATCAGTGTAGAGATTTCTTAGAAAATTGATAATGCATCCACCATACAATCTGGCTATACCACTCCTGGGTATCTTTCCAGAAGGGTTGAAATCAGAGAACCACAGTAACATATGCAGACCCACGATCATAGCAGCACAATTCACAATAGCCAAAGTATGGAACCAACCGAGACATCAATCAACAGATGAATGGATTACAAAATTATGGGAAATACACACAATGGAATTCTACTCAACAATAAAGAAAAACAAAATTATGTCTTTTGTAAGAAGATGGAAAGCCCTGGAGAACGTTATGTTAAGTGAGATCACCCAAGCACAGAAAGAGAAGGTACGTATGTTTTCTCTACTATGCTCAAGCTAGGGAGTATTAGGGATTCCAGAGGACCCCAGATGATGGAGGGGATCCTCAGTGGAGCCAGGGAGGAAGGGTGAGGAGAAGAAGGCTGGGGAGGAAGAAGGCTGGGGTTCATTAATGGAACTGCTGCCTGTGACTAAGTATGTGAATATAACATTGTTAGCCTGGACACTCAGTATTGGGAAGGAGGAGATGGTGAGGCAGGGAAGTGGGGGCACCAAGTACTGTGTGAATGCATGCCATTGTCAACATGATGTACATTATGATGTGAGATTATAATGTACCAATAAAAACAAAAGCAGACATCATCACATGTTTGTGACATCAACTTGGTTTTCATACTTTTCACAATGAAGGCATGAGCTATGCAGGAGGCACGATGAATAGGTGCAGACATTACTGCTTGTGTGTTTTTAATTCTCAGAAACGTTTCTAACTATAGATAATAATCATATTGATAGCCAATGGGAAAGTAAAAATGAACAAGAAACAACTGATCTATCTTTCTTTCTTTCTTTCTTCTTATTTTTGTGGTACTAGGGATGGAACCCAGGGCCCTTCTACCTCCTAGCTACATCTCCAGCCCTATTTTTTATTCTTTATTTTGAAACAGGGTCTCACTGAGTTGCAGAAGGTCTCAATAAGTAGCTGAGGCTGGCTGCAAACCTCTATTCTCCTGTCTCAGCCTCCCAAATGCTGGGATTACAAGTGTGTGCCACCATGCCCAGCTCTAGGTTAAGTTAGAAACTGATCTTTTTAACATGACTTGGACATTGAAGCAGTGGAGACTCCAAGAATACATCTGGAACTTTCTTCCTGCCTTGAGATTCTAAAGAGGAAAACTTGAAGGACTGATCTGATCTGGGGTGCCATTAAATCACTGCAGTTTGAACCTCACTAGCTCTTAGTTTTCATCTTTGCTAAAATGAACATGTTAGACCAGATGATCCTCTCCAAATATGCTTTTCTTATTATACTACTTTCAGTACATAAATTCAAAGATGTGGAAATTACAGTAATCATCTCAGTGATTTGATTAGTACAGTCTGCCTATCTAGGTGACCGAGGTGAATACAAATCCTTTCTCCTAAATAGAATTTTTTAAAGTCCATTCTACCCATGTCATTCTTGAAATTATCTTTTTTTATTAGTTCTGGTAGACAGCATGAGATACATAATAGTGTAGCCATTCATGTGAATGAGAAAGCTACTGTCCTGTTTGCAATGGTTAGCAATATTTCTCTTTCTTAAAGATCTGAAAATATTCATACTTGCCATGGTATCAATAGTCCTGTTTTTATATCCCTCCCTCTATTTTCTTACTATTGCCTTTGAAAACCATGAAGAAGTGAATATTTTTTCTACATTAATCATAATTTACCCAAACCATGAATAATTTTCTCTGAAATAGAGGTTTCATTTGTAAATAACATCTATGAAAAAAAGCATCTTTTTGTGGTGAGTTTATTGCTAGCTTTATATTTTTACCATAGTGGCAAAGAATTCATGTTTACCAGAGTGAATATAAATAAAGAATAAATAACCATATATAATTTATAATTATAAGATAGAGTAAGTCATTCTTTAAGTTTTTTCTTTGGCCTGTGATTTAAAAATGTTGGACTCTGAGCCAAGCACTGTGGCTCACACCTATAATTCCAGTATTTGGGATGCTGAGACAGGAATATCACAGGTTCAAGGCCAGCCTCAGGAACTTAGCTAGGTCCTCGATAACTTAAAAGACCCTTTCTCAAAATAAAAGATATGAAGGATTGGAGGTGTAGCTCAGAAGTAGAATTCTCCTGGCCTCAATTTCCAGTACCAAAAAAATAAAAATAAATGAGTAAAGGAAATGGTGGACTCTGAAATAACTAGAACAGTATGTCCATATGATATTATGTCCACACAGACATGCTGTTCCTGGTGCAAAAGGAAGCCAAACCAAAAGCAGGAAGTCCCTGCAGCAACAATATTAGAATGCGTGATGGGAAAATGTTTTTGTCTATGGAACACGAATGGTATTAGCAAGTGTGCCATTAAAAATATTTCATTTCCTACTGGTCAAATATAGGGGAAAAAAAGAAATTCATATTAATGATATATCTTATTTAAGTAGATATATCCAAAATATTATTTAAGCATAGAATCAATGTTTTTAAAGTGTAAAAATCTTTTACATTTTTGGACTACACCCTTAAGATACAGTGTATATTCTCTATTTGTGGCATATTTTCATTTTGACTAAGCACTTATAAGTTACCAAATAGACACATGTGACAAGTAACCACTGAAATGGGCAGCAGAGATCAGTAATGAAGTTAAGACTGCAAATGCCAGCTGTGGTCCTCCCTTGCTCTCACACACACACACACACACACCTTCTCACCTCTCCTGCTAAGCACTACTTTTTATAAACAGGCATGGTTTCATGATTGAGTGGGTATTACTTAGCTCTGCAGCAGATGCTAATCTTCCAATGATCAATACAGATATAAAAAGCAATATATTTATTTTTCCATAATTCATACTATTTCTATATTCCCATTGTTCCTAATTCATTTGTTCCAAAAATATTTATTCGACATCTGCTCCATGCTAAATTTTGTTATAAACAATTGGAATGGTCAAAAATTCTTACTGTCTCAGAGTAAACATTTCAGTAGAAGGGATACATAATATAAAATAAATATGTATAATATATGCTACAGGACAGAAATTTTATCCTTTGTCCCTAGAACAATATCTAAAGACTTATGTGAATCCAGGCACTTTCAAAAAGTGCCTAGAACAGTTTCTATGACATAATTGGCACTAAAAATGTTTTTGATAGATAAAATAACAACAGTTACCTAGCAGCTCATCGTCTGCCGTTGTACAACACCACTGAGATATAAACATCAAAACCTTGAGTCTCAGGTCTTGTTGCTACCTCAGAATGGGCTCCCACTAAGATATCTGTGTCTCTGGATGTCCCCTAGCTTGAAGGAGCCACCATCTAACACTGAGACCCCTCACATACAGTCACTCAGACCCGCTGTCTCCCACTCTGATGTGCCCATGGATTTCTAGGTATGATTTCATGACAAGGTGAAGATCATATGTCTATCCAGGTATGCATTCATGATGACCTAGGGTCACATGCATACCCAGGTATACTGTTAATGATAACCCGGGGCCATCAGGTGTACTTCATGACAACTTGGGGGTCGCACAGCTGCCTGAATCTCCTTTGCTGTTACCATCTTGCTCCTTTTCATGGTGCCTCCAGGTTTCTAAGTATAAGTTCGACCATGGATCCATGGTGGATCCAGAGATATGACTGGGCTGCATTTTTCATTCTCCTCAAGAGTTTACAAGGAAAGGTAGGATGTATTAAGGCATAGACTGTCTTTTAAAAGCCCTGTCTCTACTTTTCTTACTTCTCTACTAAGCCAAATAAAGCTTTATCTCATTTTTCTGTGAGGAAAAAATAGCATTGATAAATGCATAATCAAATAAGAAAATTTTAGTCCATTCTTAAATGATGCAGGGACTTCCTATATAAATGATTTCATTCAGCCTAGGGGAAATGTATGCATTAGAAAGTGTTACTGTTTTTCTTTCTGTTTCAATGACTATTTTTAATGGTTGGATTCGTTACTACAAGAAGGATAAATGGGAGGAACGTTAAAACACAAAGTAATCTTAGTTCATACTTATTTTTATCCTAAGATGTCTCTGCTTTCTCCTTCAAATAAACTGGGTGAAGAACAGAAACACTGCTCAGTTGAACATAGTAGCTGCAGAGATACACAAAACACAAATCTTATATTTGCTTTTAATCTATTTATCTGTATATATCACCCATTAATGAATTATACGTATGAGGTCATATACTTTTCCTATCAAAAGTACTTAATATGCCAGTGCTCAAAAGGTTGACTATAGATAACAATTACGTACTATATATTTCAAAATACTAGAAAAAATTATTTTTAATATTTTCGCCATAAAAATAATTAGAAAAGTCTGAGTAGATCTGTTTAACCTGATTTTTTCTTTTTTTGGTGGTACTGGGGTTCCTGGAAGCCCTTCTATCTCTGGGCTACACTCCCAGACACACATACATATATAAATACACACACACACACACACACACACACACACACACACATATACATATATATACATATATACATATATATGTATATGTGTGTGTATATAGATAGATAGATAGATAGATAGATAGATAGATTTTTTTTTAATTTGGAAACAGGTTCTCTTAAGCCAGCGAGGGGCTTTGAACCTGTGCAATCCTCCTGTCTCCACCTCCCAAGTGCGGGGATTACAAGTATGCACACCATGCCCGGCTAACCTTATTTAATTAAGCATTACCCAACATATATATGTGTCAAAACATGGCACATTAACTCACTAATATGTATGATCCTTATATGGATTAGTATTAGTTTAAAAATAGTATTTTTTCTTTTTCTTTTCAGTACTGGAAAGTATCCATAAATACTGAGGAGCAACGAAGAGCATTTTACCTCTGAGCTACATCTCCTGCCTTTTTAAATTTTTATTTTGAAACAGTCTCACTAAGTCGCCTGAAGCTCATGATTCCCCTGCCTCAGCCCCCCTGTAGCTGGGGTGATAGGCGTGTGCCACTGTACCCAGCCAACTAAAGTCCTTTTGTTTCAGCTTCAAAGACTCCCTTTATCACATCTTACAGGACAGGTTTATGTGGTCACGTTCAGAGTACTCTAATACTACAATATGGGTGTAAAAATAACTTAAAACTTTAGTATAAAAGCTAAAAGACAAAAGTATTAAAAGTAACTAGAGCTACAGTAATAATAGTAATTAATATACCATATAAAATAAGTTTAATTTGACATTTTAAAAAAGTATTTAATAGAGCAATACAAACACGATACACATCAGAAAGCCTTAGATGTTGAAGAAGATAAAATAATTGAACCTTTGGAGAGAAAGAGGAGAGCCCATGCCACTCCAGAGGAGCAGAGCTGAGGGAAACCATGATTCACAGCAACGGAGGAAAAAGAGGAGAAGAACTAGGGCAACAACCAACAGACGCACACTGTTACCGGCTCTAAGGAAGGCTCTGCAGCGTACTTGGGGGGGATTAGGATAAAGGTTGTAGCACTACCTGTCATCCAGTCCTATCTGAAGGTACAATCAACATCTGTGTCCACTCCAGTGACACAGTTTTCTGGAATAATAAAGATGACCTTTCCTCCAGTCCTTCAAGATAACCCCAATCCTGTGATCCTCCATATTCACTTATGTTGAGCAAACCATATTTATTTTCAAAATAAATTGTGATACCTATTTATTGTAACATGGTCATATGTATTTGGAGTCTAAAGTACTTAAAACTGTGATGGGATTTTATGATTTCTTTAGGTCTACTTCTTGTACTGTTTGGGTTTGAGATCTTTGTGGGGTTTTTTTCATAAACTCTCTATTATAGTAATTTCTAAGATCACACATACTACAATGTATTATTATCATGGAGAAATGACTCTACATTTTAAATTCTTGCATATTTAATGGCTTCTATTTTTCAGCACTATTTTCCTTTAGATCTGATCTGTTGGATTATCAAGGCATCTTTAGGTCTAAGACGATATAATACATAAGAAAGCTGAATTGTGTAAATAATAATTATCTTATAAAACTTAATTTATATCAGGATATATGGATTTTAGAAGAACAAAAAGACATTACTGACCATGTAGTAGCTGGTCAGTACAGGGAGGAGATGGAAAATGGAAAAAGGAATTTGTACACAAACACAATAGCAATGGCATGAGTAAAATAAGAAGTCACTTGCAACAGGAATAAAAAAGGAAAACACCAGTGTCTAGTCCAAGTTCTTATTCACTTAAAATGAGAAAAAAAATGTGAGAAATGGGAAATGCAGGTGCCCTATTTTATGTACCAAATAAGCAGACATCTAACTGTCATGCTGAAGTCTGTTTCCATTGTCTCCTTCAATTCTTTCTAAGTGAGATGGTACAAGCATCTTTCTCAGCTCACTAATGAGGACTTAATGAGATTTATACAGGTATCACTGAGAACTAAGCCCGTGGTGGACAGTAACCCATGTGCTCCCCTTGCAAGCACTACATTATGCTGCTAAACAGCATCAGTCAACCCGCTGGGAGCATCTTTACCGTATGTAAGAGTTACAGGAGGGTTGCAGGTTCAAGACCAGCCTGTTGAATGTAGCAAGACCCTGTTTAAAACAAAATTAAAAATGGCTGAGAGTATGGCTCATAGGTAGAATGTCCATAAAACTAGGGTTCGATCCCTGGTGCCACACACAAAAAATTCAACTTACAGATAGGGCTCCTCAGAAGCTAGTAGCTAGATGTTAAGAACTACAGTGGTAAATTTCTCAAAAGTTTCTTTCTATTTTCCTTCAGTATTTCTAAAGTAATATAGATTACTTTCCTGTATCTCTGATAAAAATTCTTTGTTGCTTCTTTCTTGGTAAACAAATTAGAGATTCTCACAATTAAAGGACATATATTTAAGTCTGGCATGTTGACCCACACCTAGAATTCCAATACTTGAGAAGCTGAGACAGGAAGATCACAAGTTCAAAGCCAATCTCAGCAACTTAGCAATCCCCTCAGAAACTTAGACCCTGTTTCAAAATTTGAAAAGCTGGAGGTGTAGCTCAGAGGTCGAATGATCCTGGGTTTCTTCCCCAATATGACGAACGTGTGAGTGTATGCACGCACACAAACACATGCACACACGAGTTTCTTCCCCAATATGATGATCATGTGTGTGTGCGTGAACACACTCACACAGGACATATACCCAGAATTTCCTAAATCAAATGATAATGTGACAATTTCACCTGCGGGAGAAAAGCTATATTCTTAAAACCCTAGCTCCTCTCCACTCTCTGAAGACACAATACAGAATTAAACTATGCAGTTCATCCAGTATTTCATTTCATTCTTCATTTAGATACTGGATGTCGGGAAGGTCTACACACAACGGAACAGTTGATTCAGCCAATTCAGCAGCAAAAACAAGAAGTCACAACTGGTCATGAGTTATGCACACCGAATCGTAAGTAGTGGGAACTTTGCTAATCAACCAGTCCTTCAGGAGCTCAGAAAATACAGCCTAATCAGCACCCTGCAAAATACTTCTATCATAGATGCACTTGCCTATTTCAAATAAGTCTACATAGCAATTGTAGAAAAAGGGAAGTCTATTTTTGAATGCTAGCATGTATTGGGGGAAAAAATCCAGAATGATTAAGTCTTCTGGCATGTATTTTCGCTATTACAGCTGTTTGCAATATATATGTGCTACATCTATATTTGAAATCTCTGCGGTTGCCATTCACCATCTGCCCAAAGAAGGGTGAAAATGCCTGTGTTTTCTGTTCATTGCTTATGAGACTGAACACAGTAATTTGCTCAACCTGTATTTTTTTTCCTAGTCTTTTTCAAGCATCTAATCAATATCCTGGAAATGTGAGAGCACAAACTTTGAGGTGTCATAAAGATACAAGTGCAACTTGGTTTGAAGTTAGGAGGTGAGTAGGGCATATCTCACAGTGATTTTGACTACCAATTCATTATTAAGTATTTAATAGTACCTAATTATCCAGATTACCCAGAAAAGTGACTTCTAGGAATTTCAAACCTCTGGAATAAAGTGAGGAGAAAAAATAAGAAACACTAATGACATTTCACAAATCCCAGATTTACCTAAATATTCTTTATGTGTAGGCATCCAATCATAAAATTCTTACTTCCTCCCACTTGGTGATTTTTCTCATAAAATTCTTATATGACTAGTGCTCTGCTACCTAGACTTCAGTAGATTTACAAGATTAAAGTAAAAAGGCAATAAGATTCAACTAGAGGAAGACACAAAGAAAGAAGGGAATATAGATAACCCATGGTATATTGGTAAATACGGAGAGAAAAAAGTTGAATATTATAGTATTTAATTAATATAACATTATTACTTATTCTAAGCGAATTATATCATAATATAACCCATCATAAGATAAAAATAATATATAATCTTCCTGAGTCATTTCTACAACTTGTAGAACTCTGTGGCCACTATTTAAAGCTTAAAAAGCAAATTATTATTATTTATTATTATTTATTATTATTATTATTATTATTATTATTATTATTTGGGGTGGTTGATACTGAAGGTTTCTACCTCTGAGCTAAACCCCCAGCACTTTTTATTGTTTTGAAACAGGGTCTCACTAGGTTACTGAGTCTCACTAAGTTGCTGAGGTTGGTCTCTATCCTGCAATAGTCCTGTCTCAGGCTCCCAAGTACTGAGATTACAAGCATGCAGCACCATGCCCAGCTAAAAAGGAAATTATTTTAATTTAAACCAGTCTCATCAAAATTTCTTACAATTTATAAACTTGGGGAACATAAAGGTTAAGCTCCAATAGTTTACTCAAGCTTGTGGAAAGATGACACGGAAGAAATATTGGACATTAAAAAGCCACTTCTGAAGTATAATAATTATATAAAATATGCCGGGTGTGGTGGCAAAGGTTATAATCCCAGCTTTTATGAGGCTGAAACAGGAGGATCACAGTTCATGGAAAGCCTCAGCTACTACTTAGTGAGGCCCTTTGCAATTCAGTGAGACCCTGTTTCAAAATAAAAAATAATAAAAATAATAGGTCTGGTGGTGTAGCTCAGAGGTAGAATTCCCTGGCTTCCATCCCCAGTACCACGAGAAAACAAAAATGCAATATGTAATATCACTAACATCCACAATTTAAAATAATAAATATTGAGCTAGAATTCAAAATTCCAGTCTCAAGGACTGTGTCTGAAACAAAGACCTGTGGCACACCCTATAATCCCAGTACATGGGATCCCAGTACTTGTGAGACAGGATGTTCACAAGTTCAAGAAAACCCTCAGCAAACAAGAAGACTCTCATCAACATAGGGAGACACTGTTTCAAAATAAAAACTAAATCAGGCTGGGGGTATAGTGGAGATAGAATACCCCTGGTTTCCATCCACAGTACCAAAAAATTTTAGAAGGAAGGAAAAAATGAAGAAAGAAAAGAAGGAAGAAGGAAAGGAAAGAAGGAAAAAAAAACTCATGCCCACCCAGATCTGAAATTAAGTTCCCCTGCACATAATATGTACTTATACACACATTAGAATACAACTGAAATAGAAAATAAAAATTTCAACCACTCAGGTTTTTTCCTTTTTTATCTTTTTTTTTTTCAATACTGAGGATGGAACCCAGGTTCATTCTATTCGAGCTACATACCCAGTCCTATTTTTTATTCTTTATTTTGAAGCAGGGTCTGAGTTGCAGAGGGCCTCACTAAGTAGCTGAGGCTGTCAGTGAACCCTGATCCTCCTGTCTCAGCCTCTCAAATGCTGGGACTATAAGCATGAGCCACCATGCCTGGCTTCAATTTCTTCTTTCTCTGTAGAACTTTTTAAAATAAATGTGGTAATGGCTTAATAGCTCTACAACATGCTGAGTTGATTCTGTATCTTCATATTTCCTTTTCTTTTTTTCAACATTGGCTAAACTGAGTTCCACTTATAAATTGGTCAGTTATCCATTCTTTCTGCTTCTTCTCTAATGATTGTCCTTTCATAAGAATATGTTCACACTCAGATTATGTGTATCCACAAAATTTGTTCAAGCTTGATTTGAAAATAAACATCAAAACTTGTAACTGTAGACTAAACAGGATATGCTTCCACTTAACTCCCCAAGCAGACAAAACCCTTCTCCTTAACCTTGTATTATAACCACACAGCCATAACTTCCACCTCGTCTCCAGTTGGTGGCATAATTACAACTTCCACTATAAGACAACTCCACAAGCACATTCTTTGCCAGTTGCAGTAGTAGAAGGGCTTATGTGACAATCAGTCTACAGATGGGCTTATATCTAGATGATAAAATATGTTAAACCTTTTTTTTTCCTTTTCAAAACTCAAGTATTTGCTGTTTGTCTTTTTTAAATATGCATATATATATGATAACAATATTTTCTTTGTGAACCTTGGCTCTGGAATTACTCAAGATTTGGATAAATATAAGTTAAAATAACACATTAAGCACAAAATGGTTCCATCAAGTCAGGATAATTTAGTGTTCAGTGTCCGCATACATATTCTAGATGGGTCTTTCTAGATAACAAATTTTAAAAGGTTTTAAGTCTCCTCTTTACAATAATTCAATGTTTATTGCAGGCATAGAAGTCACTTCGCATATGATGCTTAGCACAGTGGCTACTTCACTGAAAAGGCAACATACATCTTTGCTGAATCAAACTGTGACGCACCTGTCAACAGATAAATGAAACACAGAATGATTGTTAAACAGAGGTCAAATACTTGGGAAAATACAAGGTATAGCAACTAATACTAAATGGAGATTTAGGAAAGTTTGACCAAAGAAGCCACATTTGCACACATTCATAAAACACTGATTTAGAATCTACTAGGAACTTTAAAAGGGGGAACTGTAACATATGACTTCAACTGACTGTGTGGGGATTTATTTTGTTTTCCTTCTTGTACGTTTCTGATTATCATTATTAACTGTGGTTGATTTGATAGGATTACTTGGTATTAACGGGATCTTAATTATCATTTTAGTCAAGTCTTGGAGCAATGAAAGAGTCTAAGAACAAAGACAAAAGCAAGAAATTCCTCTACATGCTTGATGGCTATTGTAGAACCTATGCTTTTTATACTGGGGCCTGCTCATTCTTTAAGCTAGACATCAACGACCAATGAGAAGCAAATCCCATCCAATGGGCTTCGGAGGTCGGATCATTCAAAGCAGCTTACTTTCCACCCAGCACTCTTGAGACACAGTCATCATGCTTGAGGAAGCCCAAGTAGCCTTGCCAGATCAACATGGAGAAGGTCCAATGACCAGCCTACAACTGTGGCCAAGCCCCTTGCTGACCACCACCCAGCCACACGAGTGAGCCAGCGTCTAAGAACTTACAGCCATTGTAGACGTGAGAGGTGATGCTGCCTGACGCAGACTGTAGTTATCCTTGCCAAGCCCTCCCCAAACCACAGAGCTTTGAATGTGAGTAAGTGTGGTTACTTCAAGATGCCCGGTCATGAGGTGGCCTGTGTGCGGCTTCAGGTAACTACGCCTTCTCCGTGAAGCTTTGCCTAGTGATGGTATAGAGAGCTGTTCCTGCACATTAATATCCATCATTAAAATCTGTTCCCTTCTTTCAGGGGGTTCATCATGATTTGTAACTATACATCCTCTATTTTCCACTTATTATCTGTTTCATAAATTTCATATGGAAAAACAGCATATCTATTTTTCGCCACTCTATATGAGTGCCTGACAATTTACACTTGCTCTGAAACCTGTAATGAATGAATACACACATATCCTGCAATGGTCCGTCTGCCTGACACTCTCCCCAATAATTCATGAAATTTTAAAGTCAATGCCAGACTGTTTAAATCTCTGAATTCACTGTCTCTTGTAAAGTGGCCACTGTAGGTTCTTCTAACCACTTTACAAATTAAAACATAAGTGAATATAGATAAATAAAATTCCACAGTGTCATAAAGTTTGATGGTAATTCATATCTCCATGAATCATCTATCTTTACTGATGAAATAAAGAACCATGCAGTAAAGAGTCTAGTAGTTGTGGGCCACATGTCTCTGTCACTATTTCTCAGCAGCCACGTTATCTCAGACACAACCACAGGTGGGAACTAAATGAATAGGCAAAATTATTTTCCCCGTCTACCTTCACTTACGAAAATGAGTCACTGTCATAGTCTACCTGCAGGCCTAGTTTGCTAACCTGTGATCCAGGTAATTGGATTGGAATAAAGATCTTATTAGATATAAGAAAAGCAACTAATAGGATCATATTTTTTTTTCTTACGTTGCTTGGATATTTATATATTTTTCTCTCATAAATTCTGCTTGCTACATTGCACTTATCAAAAGGAAATCTGCAAAGAAACATTTTCACACACCCTCATTTCCTCTTAAATGGAAAGGTTCATTTCTGCTTCTATTTGCTTTCAAATTCTGTTTATAGAATGGAACGCAGGCTTGATTTGGGACAGAACCATTCTCCCTTGCTGGTCATTATGATGTCTGCTCGTCATAAGACCATTTTATGCTCACCTGGAGTTTTCTTGTTAATGCTTTCTCTATACAAATGAGGTAATTATAACATTATACTTCTGTATTTACATTCTTCTCCTCAGACTATTCATCAATTTTAAATACTCATAAAACATTCACAATTTTTCTTGGAGGTAATTAAAGTACTGATGAAAATAGTAGCGGTATTTCAAATTAAGCTTTACAAAACTGCCTTTGATTTAGATTTAATAAGACAACTACTATTTTACTATCTAAAAATAAAATTCTATTTGCTAAGATATAATAACATATTACATTTACTTATCTTGGGTGAGTTAACATAAAAGAAATAAAATGACATATTTGTTTTCCTCTAGTAAGTTTTAAGTAACTTTTTATTTAAGTTAAAGACACATTTAGAAATAAATATTTCTACAATATTGATTCTTATTGGAAAATATTCTTTTTTCTTCAGTTTTAAAGACAGTATTTGGGCTTAATATGAAGTCAGCACCATTAAAACAAATGAAGGTTACTAATAATAGTTTATAATTTATAATATATAGTAGTTTATAGTTTATAATAATAATAATTTATAATAATTTATCCCTCTTTATAGATAAAAGTCATTTGTTTTTGTTTGTTTAATGGGTAGATTTTTATTAGTTGTTTTTGAAGGACACTAATGATATCTGTATGATGCTTATGAAATATTAAGAACAATTTTGATAACAGACATTTATTTCTATATTATTATGGATGAACACATAAAGCTATGCTCATAGCTATAAGAACCCTCTCAAATACACATGTACTTGAATAAGAAATAGGGATGGATAAATTAAAGAGATATCAAACACTAAAGTTACCTGACATTTCACAGGACAAAAAGTTGTAGACTTTGAGAATTTTATTGTTTGATATAAGAATTGTTCTTGGTAGACACTGAGAAACAGAAATCATGACCTGCGATGATATGAAGATGATTATTTTACTTCCCTACAAGTTAAAGATGAAACTTAATCCGCGATTTCTATGCAGCATCTATAAACATCATCTCCACCTTGTTTTTCTAAAGTATAAATTACCAAAATATTTTCAAGCAAATGGCATGTATATCTATTTCATCTGACTTATATGTGTTCATCACTTAGATTTACTGAATTGATCACATTTTTGCACTGTCCTCTTCATTTGCATATGGCCACAGGAACAGAAAGTTACTGTCACTGATAGTGGCTGTCTGGAAACCATTTGTAGATGTGTGTGTGTGTGTGTGTGTGTGTGTGTGTGTGTGTGTGTGTGTTTTAACCTAAGCAGCGTGGTATGACCCAGCACTTACAGGAAGTGGAATTATGTTCAGAATGGTGGTACTTCCTGGAGATAAGCATGTGGTTTTGAGAGAAAATGGCTGAAAATTTACTAACAAGGTCAGGAGGAACTCAAGGACAGAATGAGGCACTGGTGACCACATAATTCATCATCCAAGCCTAGACACTTTTGAAAGTGAAAGAGGACTATTAACAGTTATGTCAAGACAATGGAAATAAAACGAGACTGTCTCACACACAACAAGATGTAAAGTCACCCAGGATCCTTTCACCCCAAGGATATGGGAAATCAAGATCAGGGTAAGAAGAGGTTTTAGGAGGAACGGCTATTTCTCAAATGTCGTCAGGTAACTGAGATCTACGAGTCTGCCCCAGGAGATAAATGTGACAGGAGGTACCAGTCTGTGGTGAGGTAGCCAAATGAAATACAGGACTCCAGTTAAATCCGAATTTCATGTAAACCACAAGACATGGCCTAGTTAGAAATTTATCTCAAGCAATATTGGAGACATTGGGTATACTTTTAAGAATTGTCATTTACCTGAAATTCAAAGTTCGTTGGGAATCCTGCATTTTTACTTGATAAATTTGACAGCCCTCCTAGGAACCCAAGGCTTCCGTTTCTAGCAGAATGCTTGTGCACGTGGACCTCGCCAAGCAGGACTCGTACGGCTTTAAACTCAAGATTGCTTGCACGAACTACTTTTATTTTTTCCTCTAATACTGATTCAGTTGCTTGGCAAAGTAAAAGGGGCTGTATGGGTTATTCTGTATGTATAAAGATCGGAGTGTAGAGTATGCTACAAAATGTGCAAAGTAAATGCCTTGGAAACAGCTAAATGACCCTTTCCCGGCTAATACAGGATTATAGAGAAAAATAATCAGCAGGCGCATGCAAACTTTGAGAGAGGACCTCAAGGGAGAGTAGTCAAGGCCAGAACCAGTGTAATTGAGAGCTATATTCTGATGAGCTAAATGATCTGTATTCTCCTATACCAAATAAAGAAGCAGGAGCCCAAAAAACAGGTTCTGAACCAAGCATGGTGACACACACTTATAATCTCAGTACTTAGGAGGCTGAGAAAGGAGGATCGCAGGTTTAAGACCAGACTCAGCTACTTGTGAGGCCCTCTTCAAATCAGTGAAGCCCTGTTTAAAATAAAAGAATAAAAATGGGGTTGGAGTGTAGCTCGGAGGTAGAATGCCCCTGAGTTTAATCCTCAGTACTGAAAAAAGAAAAAAAGGTCCTGAAATGAGAATAGTGTTACAATGCTCAGGACTCTGTGAAACAATCAGGAGAGCTCAGGATCTAGGGAAAAGCAAAGGCATATTAGGATTAAGCAGAGAGAAAACCAGCAAGTCAAGATGAAGTTGCTTTTCAGAACTGAAATATATGCAACTTACTTTTAACAATTAGCGAGTTTAAGAAGCACCAATCTTTCCAATGACTTTTATTGATCTTCCAGTCAACATATTAGAATTTTTTACAGAAAAAGGAGTCAATATTAATAGCTATAATTATGACAGTAATAAAAGTACTAATAGCTAAATAGTATTGAGTGTTTATTGTCCACCACTATATTCTCTTCAATTAGTTTAATTATCACAAGACTATGGCAGCAATATTGTTATTTTAATTTTAACTTGCCATAACTTATCTTAAGGCTTTCTAGGTAGGTTCTTATATCAAGACAAAGATTTTAAAAACTGTAAAAAGCAAACTCGATTGCTAACCATTGAGCCTGTTGACTTTTCTGCATAAAGGCCAAGTTCATGCAGTTTCACTAGCTGTGTTGCAAGTCTCCTGAGCTCTGTTGCTTCCTACCATGTATTAGGCCTGTTCCTTCATCTGTCTAAGTCTTAACTTTATTCTAGCTACAAAGGGAGTAATCATCACAGCTGTCTTATAGTGTAGTAAAAATGAAATGAGATATTATGTGTAAAGGGTTTAGCATAAGAGCTGGTACACAGTAAGTAGGAAATAAATGGCTAACATAATTTTAGAAAGACTCAATGTTAAAAGAGATAAAAAGAAAGCAAAATTTCTTGTTACTTTAGTTTTTGCAGTGGTTTATTATTTCCATAGTTGTCTGGTTCAATATTGTATGAGATGTAATTTATTCACCTCCAAAGATTTTCTTAGCCCAACCATCAACTATACCTTATGATACTTGCTCAATGGAGAATACTAGACATTTCTACATTAGCGAACACAGATGCAGATAACTAGAGAAGAACTCTGGCCTGGCCCGACTCCCTACCCCCACCCCAGTTGGCAGGAGGCAGAGCAAGTACCGTGCCAAAGTGTAGTCTAAATGGCTCCAGGGAGGATTTATGTACTTCACCACTTCTAGGCTCAATTGAAAGACCATAACACAGGGCATTAAATCTCTCCAGCTACCCAAAGGGGATGGAAAATACAATTTGGATGTGCAAGGGAACAGATAGCCCATAAGGAAAACTTTAAACATTGAGACAAAAAAAAGACCCAGCAGATAAAATATTTAGCCTTCCTACCCCATGTAATCATAACTGTAATTGTGCAATTTTATTAGCCTTATATTATCTCTCCAGAGATATTATGCAGAACCAATCAACTGACCATGTGCTTTTTTCTTATTAAAAAATGTAGCTTGTATATCAGTTTTCTTTTTCTTTGCCTTGTTTCATTTTTTCTCTTTACATATATTGCCCCAATTTTTAAAAAAAATTAAGTCTAAAAGGAATTAAGTTTATAGAGTGAATGTTATGTCCACCCCAAATCCTTATGTTGACATCCTAACTGCCAATGTGATAAGAGATAATTATATTCTGATGGTGGAGCCCTCAAGAATGGGATTACGGCTTTACTCAAGGGAGCCCAGACTCCAGGCTCTTTGTGCTCTGTGAGTCCAGGAGGATGAGCAGTCTGCATCTAGAAAGGAAGTCTCCTGCAGATGCGAAGCATGCTGCTGCCCTGACTTTGTACCTCTGGCCTCTCGAGTGAGGAGAAATAAAATTCTGTTGCTTATGAAACACCAAGCCTATGGTAATTTAGTGCAACAGTCAGAAGTAAATAGATTTAATGACTGCTTAGCCTCGGGTAATTTTAATAGACAAAGGAAGCTAAGAAAATGAATACCAAGAGTAATCCTAGAAAATTTATTTAAAAGGTGAGAGTCTTAAAATTAGATAACCACTCTGTCTTAAGGCAGTCTTAAATACGCTATGGCAGGTGATAGGGGAATAATTTCACCAGAATGAGCGGATCACAATGAATAAAACTGTGCATGACTGAAATGGGAGTGTCAGTAATCAAGAGGATTGTGGCATAGGGAGTGGGTTTCTTGTGGCATTGGAGATCTGGCTAGAAGGAAATGACAAGATCAGGATAGCTGATTACTTATTAAAGGAATACCATAAAGGCTAGTAGGCTTCTAAGAAGCCTCAGAATAATTCTCTCCTATAGCTTCTGAACACACCGTACAGAAAGTGAGGCAAGGGCCTCATTGTAAGAGGCGCAAAGCTACAAAGGAGATGAAATTATGTTCTCCAAGTTCTCCTGTGTCAATTTATGGGTTCTAAAGGATAATAATCAAACCCTATTACTCAGAGGATCCTGAGACCCTTGAACCCCAAACCTTCAACATCTCCCGGACTATGAAAACAGCCTCTTTTCTTTACTAGAGAAGAAACTCTTTCCTTTCCCGAACACTTGGAATTGATCCTAATAGTTTGCTGAGATGACTCCCTCATGATAAAACTTGAAAAATTTTAAAAATTAAACACAGAATTCTATTATAACAAGTTGAGTATTTCAGAATTCTTTAATGTTCTTGAAAAGAAATAATGAGAAGGCATAGGGAAAGGGGTTCTAATGGTTGTACTGTGAAAAATCTAAAAATCAACCACTAGATTATGTTCTCCAGAAAGACCCAGAGGTTGCCTCTTTTATTAAGATAGCAAGAAATTCGTGGATAAATGAAACATTGGCATCTTGGTGGTGGCTTTCTTCTTCTGGTGAACAAGTGTTAAGCAGGACAACTGACATGCAATGAAACCCCTGAAATTAGTGGGACTACGATTCCTAAATGGTAGTGGGATCATTTGACTCGATCTTTACATAATTACCTACTTATAATTAAGGCTAGAATGACAGAATATCTTGATCTAAGTTAACTATGGTAGCAGATAATAGATTCTAATGTTCCAGGAAAAAAAAAGATTGACAGCAGATTGTAGTATTGAACAAGCTTTCTATGCCCCAAGCTGGAACAATTTGAATACTATAATAAAGTCACTGGATTATAACTAAAGTATAATAAAATATGCATGAGTCTATAGTGATATTCATAAATGACTGAGTAAATAATTAGAAAATACAAGAACTGCTTATCTAGAAGAATCTCAAATAATTTGTATAGCTATCCCATTCTCAAAAAGGTAGAGCATAGCACTGCATTCTTTAAATGCATACTGCAAATGTTGACTTCTTCCAAAGAGCAGCATGGAAAGAAATGTGGGGAGAAGAGGAACTTACACGGGAGAAAAGTGATACCTGTGTGAGGCGTTCAAGGTCGACATGAGCCGTCATGTTGGTAGCTGACAGCATGATGATTTGTGCTAAAACTGGCCCTTCGACTCAGTAATCCTCTTTTGAAAAATGCACATCCCAGGTTAATCATGAGAAAACATTTAATAAGTCTTAAGTGAGGAATACACTAAAAAATAACTGAATCACACTCTTCAGAACTGTCAAGACCATTATAATACTTTAAAAAGAAAGAAACTGTCACAGTTAAGAGTAACCTCAAGAGGCAAGATGATTGAATATAATGTGAAAACTTGGATGACATCCTGGAACCGAAAAAGAATATTGGGTAAAACCTAAGAAGATATGAATAATTCATGGACTTCAATTAATACTAATATATCAACAGTGGCTCATTAATTGTGATAAATATGCAATACTAATCTAAGATATTAATGATAAGGAAAATGGGGTGTGATGTATGTAGGAATTCAGTATAATCTTTACCACTTCTCTGTAAATCTAGAATGACCATATTCCAAATTAAAAATGAATTTTAAAGAAAAGGCATTATTCATGAATCTTAGTCATAAAATATCTTCTTTGTCCAAACTTTACAAATCTACCATGATATGATCATTATTAAAAGGAATGATGAACTCATTATATGCTTTGGGAAATGTTTGTCACACTACACCCAATATATATACTGGATTTCAGCTATCCTGAATCAAGCCTTTCAGAGCCTCACTAACCATCTTGTGAAGCTTTCAGGATATTAACCTCATGTTATTAACTGCTTAGCTCTGAATATAAATATAAATATAAAAAGCTGTTGCTTTAGAATGTCCCCGGATTCAATCCCCAATAACGGGGAAGGGGGGTAGTATACAAAGGCAACCTTGGAAGCCGACGTGCCATCGGTTTCTGTAAGATGCACCCCCTAACATCACAGTTTGCTAATATCCCTATGTCCAATGTAAAACTGTCATCCTCCCACCTACAGCTATGACTGGCCTGGCTTGGTTTAGGGTTCTACCATGGAGAGAGAGAGGATTTTCCTACCACTTTTCTTTATGCTGATCTTGGCTCCCTTGGTCGTGAGACTAATAAGAGAAAATAAAACACATGTTTTTATATGCCACCACTGGAATCTGCCCCTGTGTGGCAGGCAACTTGCATTGCAGGTCTGTGAGCTGCGCAGGTGTGTGGGTCTGTAGGAACCACAGGAGGCTCTGCGGCCTCACGTGTATCAGGTCATCTCTTACTGCCGGGACCTCCCTGGAGCCCTTGTGTTGCACCATGGTATGGAGACAGCTCTTAAGCCTGGCTTTCCTCCTCAGTCTCTCCACATCCATAGGGACCTCATGTATTCCTAGCAGCAATGAAGGGACCTCACACTACAACTTTGCTCTCTGTCTCTTGCCCTATCTCCTGCCTTTGCCACAGTGGGCCGCCATTCTGGCCAACAGCCTGTGTTCAAAATGATCCAGGAAATGCATGGACTTTGTTCTTTTGATCATCAATGGCTCAAGTTTCCAGGAGCCATGAGATATATATTCTCTCCCCAAAACCCCTCACTGCGCTCTGTTGTTGCTTTTGGTGTGAGTATCAAAGAGAAGCTCAGCAAATATTTTAACAATGAGTAAGATATCAATGTTTCATGCTTTAGATGTGTTCAGTCTCCTGGTACCCTGTAGTATTCATCAAGGTTCTTGAGAAGAAAACATAAGATAAAACATAAGATAAAAATCCAAAGCACTGCCTCTGGGTCTGTGTCATGCCACCTTGCATTTACTTTCTTGTTTCAAACCATCTCTTTGGGACGTCTAGAATATTCCTTATATCTCTCTATATAGTTTTCTTAGGAGTTGGTGGGAATTAGGGACAGATTCTAGGAGAGTATAGGAAGCATGATAACCCAGAAATAGAATTCTGGTATATTTTGAATACAAGTGTACCTATTTCCTTTAGCTTAAGAAATTCAACTGGAATCTCTCCTATGTAAAAAGTCCCACTAAACATGTTTTCCTCCAATCAAGCCAGAAGTGTAGCCCAACGTATCAGTACATCAAGTGCTAAAATAAAGGTAGTGAAGAGCACATGGGAGGAGATGGGAAGATTTCTAAACTCAACTGGAAGAATTGGGGAAATATAAAGAAAATGGTGATAAAAGCTGAAAAGTGACGTTTAAATAGGAGCTGTCTTTTTTTTGGCTTTTTATTGCTGTTGTTTTAATAAGACTTGAAACAAAAGAAGAAGAACATTCACGTTTAAAGAGATGAGTGAGTACTTGATGGGTTTAGTATACTTTGGTATGGAATTACTCAGGAGGGTGGCTACAGACAACAGGGATATACTGTATATCTCACAAAGATTGAAATAAGAATATTGCATGTTTTCACTATGAAAGGCGATGAGTGGTTAAGGAGATGGATATGTTTAACTTGATTTAAACATTGTCCAATGTATTATGTACAACTTTTATGTTTTCTATAATAGTTAATAAAATATTTCAAAAAATAAAAGTATCACTTCTTTGACAATACTCAAGTGTTAGGCACAGGATAGCTTTTTGGCAGAACTACATTAAATGAGCCCAGTAAACAAAGAGCTTAACAATATGATTAAAAGGCAAGCGATAAAGTAGAAATGTATTCAAGATGTACAGATCCTACTAAGTCACACTGTAGAATTTATCCTATGAGCAACAAGAAGATACTGAGTGATTTTAAGTAATAAAATCATATGAGCATATTTACTCTTTATATGCAGAGACAACTATAGTCTGAGAATAATCTTATAGAAGAAAGAGAATAGTGTTTCCCTAAGTTAGTTTCTGGGAATAAAAGAATAAATAGGGCCTACTTCCATGGGAGCCAAAGCTCATAATCTAGTAACAAAAGTTAGATATTATAATTGAGAAAACTGAGAAGGGTGAGTGTGGTGGTGCACTCCTATAATCTGAGTGCTTGGGAGTCTGAGACAGGAGGATTGCAGGTTCTTGGCCAGCCTCAGCTCCTTAGTGAGGCCCTCCACCACAACTTCTTGAGACCCTGTTTCAGGAAAAGAACGAAAAATAGGGCTAGAGGTATATCTCAGAGGTAGAATGCCCCTAGGTTCAATCCCCAACATGACAACAAAAAAAAAAAAAGGAAAGAGAAAAAAGAAAAGAAAACCAACAAATTTGCTCTTGGGTTTTGCCTTAATAAGCTATATGTTTCAACATCATGCTAAGGTTTTCGTTCCCAGAAACTAACCTAAAAATTTAGCTACAGTTATGCAGATAGATGACTTGGTCCGTATTTGTCCACGTTGGTGTTTGGCCATCTTCTAGTCTAATGAATAGAAAACTAAAAGGACGGTGTCTGCTCAAGAAAGTATGATTCACTTTCATTGAATCAAACATGGGATAGTTAATACAAGACACCCATTGTTTGGGAAGAAAACTAGAAGAGAGACCAAATTAAAGCCTGCGCATGCGGGAAGGCCAGAACTCACAAGCCCGCACTTGTTACTCTACTTTGAAGATGCTGGGCAGCCAGTTCGAGAACCACCAATATGTGCTCTCTGGATCTGTGTGGGAATCGCTGAGAAGGGCTTTCTCTATCAGGAGACTATCCGGACTCCACTGGAGTCCAGTATCACCTACCTGTTCTGCTACCACAGAAAATCCCAGAAACTGCCAACAGCATCATTGTGACATCACTGAATCCCAAAGCAGGGAGGTTCTCTATTTTCTTGGGTCATTTTCTTTGGGTCATTTTTCCTAAAGGTTTTAATGAGGTAAGTCTTTCTATACCCACTTCTTCAAGAACATATGTTCTTGGAGAATTGCATGGAATCCAGGTACTCCTTTTCCAGAAACTAAGTAGGATTCACATATTTACTAGAAAAAATAATCAAGTAATAAATGGCAGAGATGCTTACATTGTTATTTCACTAATTGTCAGCCATTAATATAAACATCGGGCTAACCACAATACTTTGATGATTCCTTTAGATTTTATGGTCTGGAATTTACTATGATATTGATTAAGCTGAAAGAACAGTAGCACATGCCAGGTTACTTGGCAAAATACACTCAAATTTAATTACATTTTTATGAAAGTAAGCAAGAACAATTGGTCAATGATCAATGGTTTGTCTGAACTCTTCCAGGCTAAGAACTCCTTAATTTTGGTGGCCGTCACCTCAAAATGACCCAGTGGAATCTAAATTACATCACTAACTACCGCACTGATTATTGTCAGCTCTGCATACCAATTAGCATCAATAATGAGATGGTCAGAGATGACCACGTCAGACCAAAGTTAAGCCTCATTTCAAGTAATTTGTCATAGACACTCTATCCTTGTCCTGTCTTACCTTGAGCACCTTTTCATCAACTAGATACTGTACTCTGCACAGTGTTAAAGTACAGATTGAACATCTCTCATTTGCAATGCCTGGGACCAAAAGGGCTTCTGATACGAGAGCTTTTCATATTTAGAGATATTTGTATAAAATTTAGTTGAGTATGCCCAACGCAGAAATCCAAAATTCACTATGCACCAAAACCCAAAAGTTCTTGAGCACCATGTGAGAACTCAAAATGTTTCACATTTCAGAGCATTTCTGATGTTAGATTTGGGGGGCAGAGATGTTCGACCTGTAATAGTGAAAATACAGAGATGAATGTCCCAATTTTAAAAACTTTATTGTGTAGTAGTAGGGACAAATAACTCTAAATACTCTAATACCAATACTCTAAATACCAATACTATCCCAGTCTGTCAGCATACTACTGCTGACACCATTAAGGTATTAGAGAATTGCCAATAAGATTTATCAGATTTCTCTTTTATCATCATGCCAGTTCTCGTTCCCCTACAAAAGTCAGTCTTTTTGAATTTTTAATACTCGGGAGGAATATCTCTAGTAGAATAAATAAAATTGTAAAAGCTAAAATAAAAATCTTCCACAGAGTGCCTAAACTGTCCCTTCCTTTGGTAATAGTGACCAACCGTTAGGAAGTATAAAACACTTCCAAGTTGACTGAATTAGACTTAGCCAAATGGGATGTTAGTCTACAGCAAAACCACAGAAATTCCAGGATGTAGATATGCTAATGAGTTCTCAGCCCTTCATCCAATTAAAGATTCCTTTTATTCTGAGCAGCTTTCCCACCACAGAATCACCAGTATCTTTTGAGTATTGATTTCTTCACCATGCCTTTCAAAGACCTCAGAATTGCTATTTCTCTCTAATTGCTAAAAATACTCAAGAGACATTTTAAGAGAGCCAAGCTTATCTTGCATACATTCAATCAAATCATCTCCTAATTTCTTAGAAAATCACAATTTAAGTAAGTGTTCTCTTCACCCGACTCCATGATACGCTTCATTATATTACTGTCACCATTACATATTATTGATGGTATCTATCTTTTGCAGCCCAACCAGCCTTCTTGATGTTTATGTTTTCCTTCCACACATACACCCACATACTGAGAGTGCATCTTGCATGACTTCTGCTCATGTGTGATGTGGTACTAAAGTCTGCAAGAAAACTGAATGTGACTTGCTTATCAGAATGAGTGAGGATGCATTCATTCATTCATTCATTCATTCAGAAATCATTGACTGGGTCTCTCGTGTATGCTAGGTTCTGCGTTTGGATCGCTGGTTCCCCCACTGTACACCAAGTGGTGCTTTGTGAGAACCCCAGTGACACCGAGGGAGGGATACACCCACAGGTGGGCGAGCTGAGTAGCTGAGCTTCTAGAAGGAGCCAAAGGAATTCTTCAACTTTTATTTCCACTGTGGGTCAAGAGCTTTTACTCCTCACACGCTAAGTAATGTCCCCAAGGAAATTTGATGTTTTGAGTATATAAGTGCCCAGGTGTAAATATAGTGTTAACAAATAGCTTCTCATGAGTCTTCTTTCTAATGGCGATAAAGGAAGAGAATGGCCTGAACTTTCTTACAAAGTCTAAAACATCTCTTAAAATCCTCTAAGAGAAAATAAAGAACACAGGAATGGAAAAAGAGTGCGGACAGGGCAGTGAAATTACACTTAAATAATTGTTTATATGTGATCTCAGAGAAGGCTTGTTCAAGTGGTTCAAAGCCATTTCTCAAGGACTATCTAGCCACCAACTCCACAAAACAAGAGTGGTATAAATCAAATACTTGGGCAAGGTTTTTTTTTTTTTTTAATTAATACTCTGTCTCCATTAGCAAGACCTAAGGGATAAAAGTGTATCATGTTTTTTTTTTTTAATGTCTTAACCCCTCTCAGTTCTCAGTTCAGTAAAAGAAGTCATAAAAGTGTCCTTAGTTGTTATTTATCTGTTGTCATTCAATTCACATTGAAATGTTTCAATTTGTTTAGATTTATTTCTAATTATGAATCTAAGAAATGCATTTTCAAAACCACACTCCTCTGTTTTCAAGGGTCATGTTAATACAGCACCAAAGATCCAGATGGAATCCCCAGAAAACTCAGCCCATTTTTTTAAGCAGGCATTTGGCAGGCCTCTCTGGTTCTACCAGGTGGCAGAATAAAATGTAAAATAATAATAATTAATAAGAAGAAGAACAAATCATAATAATTACTAGTGTGTTCAAGAGGGTTCAGGTGTGGGTCAGTCTTACGTTCAACCATATGGATAAATACTCTGTGATATAGTCGATAATCCTACATTCAAACTTTATTCTAGAGGAAAAATGTTTATTCCCTCTCAAAAAACTCCCCATTCAAATGTTATTAAGCATGTTGTTTGGCCCTTATTTTGAATCTTCTTATCAGTATATTTTGTTTGTTTTGTTTTGTTTTTTGTGTGTGGAACTGGGATTAAACCCAGGGGCATTCTATCTCTGAGCTCTTCCCTTAGCCCTTTATTTATTTTTATTTGGAAACAGGGTTTGGCTAAGTTGCTGACAGCCTCACTATATTGCTGAGGCTGGCTTCAAACTGCAATGCTTCTGCATCAGCCTCGGAAGTCCTAGGACTGCAGGCATGCACCACCACACTCTGTTTGCTTTTAACATAGAGCAAAGTCCCAAAGGAACAGGACATGCAAGGCTGGGTCACAGGAAATAGTCCCTTCGTCCATGGGAAAGTTTCTGAGCGGGGAGCCAGGAGGAAGAACAGGGATAAGACATTTGAGAAGCTGAAGGGGAAGAAAGAAATGTCCTTTGAGGCAAAGCAACAAGGTCCATTTTCAGATTTATCTAAAGCTGGGTCAAACGGGTAGAGTGTCAACCTACAAAAAATAAAATGAAATGAAAAATACTGACATGGTCCTTAAGCAAATAACCTCTGGGGACAGATTCCTGGGCTCAAATACTAGCTGTGCCAATTACGCTATTATACGCCTTAACAACGTCCTTAACCTTTCTGTGCCTCCTCTCCTTACCCTTGAAATGGAACATTAAAAAACCTGTCTCCTGGGTTCCATGAGAACTAGACTTTTGTACATGTAGAGCTTGTAGGAGAGCGCCTGGCACACAATTAAGCACTCAAAATGTATCCTTTATACTAGTATTGCCAGAATCTTAATCAGTCCTGATCACACAGAATCAACCTGTTGATGCTGAAGGTTAGGTGAGAAATAATTTGGTTCTCTCTCATCACTTTGGGAATTTAACATCTGAAGCTCACAAGAGGTGAATGACTTGCTCAATATTATCCAAGTGGAAGCATGCAGGTAGGGGATCAGGCTGGTGTTCTGTCTAGGGAGGACTATTGATCCACAAAATCCACAAAACACAAAGGCAATAGGAGAGAAGAAAAAATCTATTTAATCCAGGGTGTGTGTGTGTGTGTGTGTGTGTGTGTGTGTGTGTGTGTTTTACTGGAGATTAAATCCAGGGGCATGCTACTCCTGAGCTATACCCCTAGACCTATTTTATTTTTTATTTTGAAACAGGGTCTCATGAAGTTGCTAAATTTTGCCTCAAATCTGCAATCCTCTTGTTTCAACTTGCCAAGTACTAGAATTATAGGTATGCATCATCACGCCTGTGTTAATCCAGAATTCAATGGTGAGAAAGAAAAATGTTCACTGGGAACTTACTCAAAAAATATAACTAATGAAAAAAAAATAGAGAGACTATGATTCTAACCAAAGAAAACTATAAAAACTGAAATAATGTCTAGAGCTGCATACATTGTTCATTCCCGTGGATTTTATGCTGAAGAAAAGGAGATACAACAAAAGCATATATACTAGTTTAATATGTCATATATAATATATATAGTATAAATCATATATATAATATACATATATGTGTATAAGTATGTATATATGTGTATGTATATGCACACACAGTCTTACGAGAGTATAATGAGTCCTGGCCCCACAGAGAAAGGGACTGACACCATAATATTCCTGGAGGAAGAGGTAAATAAAGTAACCTAGGGGTTAGGTAAATTTCCCGAGAAACAGCATGCTTTGTCCCTTCCCAAGTCATTAGAGACCTTCAATCCACAGGAATATAACATACAGCTCCATTTAGACCACAGGACACATATATCTACTATAAGGCACCTATCTCTATTTGGAGCGCCGTGACCAAATGTCTACAAAGTAGGACTATTCCGAACATTTCTAATTTTTTAGTTACCTAAATAGTATTAGTCTCTTTCTTCACACTGAGTCTTAAGTTGAAACTACAGCCCAATTTTTGCTTTTGTCTTCCCCACTCTCCCCATGCAGTCATATCATTTGCACGATTATAGATGCAGTTAAGTTGTGTCAGCAATTTCCTTTATGCAGCCTGTTCGCAAATGTTTATAAAACTAGTTTTGGTGGGGGAAAAGTATGTTTTAAGCTGAAACACAGCAAGTAAAAATTCCATCACTTGAGAGCAGTTTCTTTTATCTACCTTGCAAAACTGTGATGTGAATATATAAAAAGAGACTAGCTCATTTAAGGTATATGACAAGGTGGTACAGAAAATGAGAACAGGGGGATGTATGAAACAGGAATGGACTCTAGAGGAAAATTTCTTTGAGATGCGGTATTTAAGGATGTGTGTGTGTGTGTGTGTGTGTGTGTGTGTATTGTGTGAGTGTGCATGTTCAGATATTGAATTTAATGGCATATGCAAAAATGGTGAACATAATTTTCAGTCCACAAAGAAGGCTACCATATAATTTCTTCTAATAAGTAGACAACTAGTTGAGACCAACATAGAAACTGTGAGAAACGTGACCATATGGCCTAATGTCTATTCACAAGCTTTCACCACATGCAAAGAGAAAAATCCAAACAATATCTCTACACTACGCACATTCCTTACCACTGCATATATTACCCCTCCACATATCTGTTCATAGAACTGTGCTTACATGGAGTTGCAGAATTCTCATTAGTTTAAAACCCATCTGAGCAAATATATGAGAATTATTTTCTCCAAAGTGTGTTTAAATGTGAGAGAGAAGAAAAGGGAAACACTTCTATAAATTTCTGAGAGTTCTGTGAGTGGGACCATAAATAGTTCAAAGAAAATGTTAAGATTATAGTCTGAGAGTCTAAATAAAAAGGTATTTCAAAAAAAGTTGAAGAGACTTCCAAAACAGGATTTCAATTAACTAAGAGCACTTTAACTCACTTGCAATGAAAAATGAAAGGTGCCTTAATAAACCACTAAATCTTCACCAGCTGCTCCTCTATGTGATTAGATATTTAAATGATGTAAAATAGGTAGAAGCAAGACAGAACTGCGGACATCTGACTGCGTGGAAGGCTGAATAGTGGATTCCAAGGATGTCCACATCCTAATCCCTAGAACCTGGTAGTATTAACAAAAGGCACTTGGCAGAGTGAGGAAGATCTTACGTGCATCACCAAAGTGAACACAATCCAATCACATCACAGGAGTCCTGAACATCAGAGAATCTTTCCCCGATGGTCAGTGATGCAAGACCATACGAGAAAAAAAAAATGATGCCTCATTCTAACTGGAGTTAGATGGATTCTCAATACTTTTGATTTGCACTTCCTTGATTATGAATGGCATTGAGCTTTTTCTTATATGTATTGGCCATTGGTATTTCTTCTTTTGAGAAGTGTCTATTCAGTCTAATTGCCCATTTTTTATTTTTTTAACTGTTGTTTTTAAATTTGTATACTTGTGTTGGTTCATTATAGTCTCACACGATAATAGACTTCAGAGTGATAATGACTTACGTGTACAGAGCACGTGGTGGGCTTTCCCCCAGCTCACTCCCCACAAGGTTCTTAAGTTCTTTATATATTCTAGATATTAGTCCTCTATCAGAAGAGCAACTGGCAGACTTTTTCCCATTCTGTATAGTCTCTTCAGACTCTTGGTTGTTTCCTTTGCTATGCAGAAACTTTTAACTTCGATGCCATTTCAGTAAATGATTCTTGACTTGACAATTGTCAATAATACAAATAATCAATGCTGGTGAGGATGTGCAGAGATAGAAACTCTTAAACACTGTTGGTAGGACTGTAAATTAACATAACCATTATGAAGATCCATATAAAGGTTCCTCAAAAAATTAAGATGGAACCAATATGTGTCCCAGCTATAACATTCATCAGTATCTTTCCAAAAGAATTAAAATCAGAATACTAGCATGATTACAATAACAAAATTTACAATAACCAAATTACGAGACCAACCAAGGTGTCTGTCAATAGATGAATGGATAATGGGAGTGTGATAGATACACACAATAGGATTTTATTCAGCCGTGAAGAACAAAATTATGTCATTTGCAGGAAAATGAATGGATCTATCAAATATTGTGCCAAGTGAGATCAGCCAGTTGCAGAAAGTTAATGGTCATATGTTTTCCCTCATATGTGGAAGATAGAAAGTAGGAAATACACAGAATTTTGGATACATGAGGAGAGAAACCAATAGAATAATGGAAGGCATTTGAAGAACGAGGTGAGGAGGAATAAACGAAGAAATTCTATGTCCATATATAAAAGTATCACTAGCAATCTTACTAATGTGCACGGGGAGGGAAGGATGGGTAGCAGGGTAGGATCCGGAGGAAAACACTAAGTGTGCATATATGTCTACATCACTTTGAACCTCACTGTGATGTATCATTACAGTGCACCAAATGAAGTATAAAAAATAAAAAACATTATGTGACTCTTACTTAACCTCCTGATGCTGAAATTGAGATGAAGAGGGAAGTCAGGAATGGGGGAAACTCACCAAGGGCTGTGTGTATGTATATCATCATGATCATTATGAATGACATTATGATATAAGCCTAAAAGGCATCAATAAAAGTGTTAAAAAGAAAATTCAGGCAATCTCCAGAAGCTGAAAAACAGAAGGATTCTCCTTTGTATTCCCCAGAAAGGAGGAAGGTGTGGCTGCCTTGAGATCCACCAGGGAGGGTCATCTTTGACTGGTAAACTACAGGAGATAAGCTGATTGGCTTGTATTACTTTATGAGATGAAGTGTGCAGAAATTTGTTACAGCAACAATAAAAATGTCTATAGATATAAATAAATGTGCTTATGTTTAAGGTAAACTTTATGGTCCTCTTCCCCTTAAAAAGTACAATTTGCCAAGCGTGGTGGAACACGCTTGTAATCTCCACGCTTGGGAGGTGGAGATAGGATCGTGCAGGTTGGAAGGCAGCCTCGCTGGCTTAAGAGACCCTGTTTCCAAATAAAATATAAAAAAATAGGTCTGGGAGTGTAGCTTGGAGGTAGAAAGGTTCCATCCCCAGTATCACCAAAAGAAAAAAAAAGGTATAGTTTAAGCTATAATCTGAGTGTGAAAAAAGTAAAAAAAAAAAAAAAAAAAAAAAACTAATATAAAAATAAGAAAATTGCCCATTATAAATGACAGAAAGAAAACACTGTTACTTGACAAAGTGCATGCATGGTAAAATGTGTGGCACAATGCAAAATACTAGAAAAATATCCAGCTATAGATTGGGAATTCTTATAGATTAGGTCTTATTTGCCAAATCTAATTTGTCTAAATAAAGATAATCCTTGACACAATTTAGATATTCTTTTTAGTTACAGAAATGTTAGTTTTATATAATATCCCCTGATTCTCTAGTAGACAGAGCAATCTCAGAGTGGAAATCATTTTCAAAAAATATTGTCAAGACTTCCAGGAAGATGGCAACTGAACTGAAGGAAGCAACGCATGCCAGTCCTGCTGACACCCGATCTCAGTTGCTTTAAAAACAGCCTTCTACAAAGCCAGAAAATACTACCAGTAGAGGAATAAAAAGGACAGGTACAAGAGCCAGGGTAAAAGAAGATTAAAAGACTAATCAGAGAGCAGAAAAGAAACCTTCCCGCCTCGTGGCAGCGGGCACCACAGTGACGCCATCTTACCTCACAGCACCCAGCTCCAGAGACGAAAAGGAAAACCAAGGACCTGAAGTGAGGAGCCGCAGACCATGGGGGTTGTAAGCCATCAATTCTTTCTGCCCAAATACCAGCTACAACTTCCAGCAGTGGTGGCTGGGCTCACCATGCCATCCAGGGATCCAGGGCAGCACTCAACACCAGCAAAGAAACACGGCTGCCTCGCAGCCGCAGCCGCCAGAACAGTGCCATCTTGCCTCACTGCACCCGACTCCAGAGAGGAGCAGGAAAACAACCGAGGACCTGCAGTGAGCAGGTGAAGATGATCCAGATCATTGGAATTGTAAGTCATCGGCTCCTCCTGCGCAAATACCGGCTACGACTTGCAGCTGTGGTGGCCAAGCCCACCACACCATTAGACCAATCTTCTAGACAAAAAGTCAGTAAGATAGCTCACTCCTAAAGAACACGATTAATCAAATAAACCTGTTAGACACACATAGAATATACCAGCCAGGCATGCAGGTGCACGCTTGTAATCCCAACATTCGGGAGGCTGAGACCAGAGGATCGCGGTTTGCGGCCAGCCTCAGCTACTTAAGAGGCCCTCTGCCACTTAGAGAGACCCTGTTTCAAAATAAAGAATAAAAAATAGGGCAAGGGGTGTATGTTGGAGGTCGAATGCCCCTGGGTTTCATCCCCAAACCTGCAAAAAAATAAATAAATAAAAGAATATTCCACCCTACAGCAGAGTTCATGTTATTCTCAGCTGCTCACAGAACCTTCTCAAAAATAGATTACATCCTGAGCCACAAAGTGATACTAGCAAATTCAAAAAATGTGACATACTTCCCAGTGTCATTTCAGACCATAATGGAATGAAACTAGAAATCAACTTTAAGAAGACCCAGAGAAACCACATAAAAATTTGGAGACTGAACACCACACTGCTGAATGAAGAATGGGTCATAGAATAAATAAGGGTGAAATTTAAAAAATTTTAGAAACAAATGAAAATAGAAATACAACATATCAAAATCTCTGGGATGCTTTAAAGGCAATATTAAGAGGAAAATTCATAGCACAGAGTGCTTATATAAGAAAACCAAAATATTATCAAGTAAATAACCTAATGACATACTGCAAAGCTCCAGAAAAACAGGAAAAGTCTAACCCCAAAGCCAGTAGAAGACAGAATATTAATAAAATCAGAGCAGAAGTCAATGAAGTAGAGAATAAAAAATATATAGAGAAAATCAACAAAACCAAAAGCTGGTTTCTCAAAAAAAAATTAACAAGATAAATAAGCCACTAGCCAACCTAACCAAAAAAAAAAAAAGAGAATCAACCCAAATTATGAAGATAAGAGATGAAAACAGAGATATTACTACTGACAGTGTAGAAATCCAGAGGATTATTATAAACTACTTTGAAAAACTATACTCCAACAAAATAGAAAATCTGAGGAAATTGACAACTGTCTAGATAACTACAACCTGCCTAAACTGAGTCAAGAAAATACAGAAAATTTAAACCAACGAATAGCAATCAAAGAGATTAAAATAGCAATAAAGAGCTTTCCAGCAAAGAAAAGTCCAGGACCACATGGTTTCTAAAGTGAATTTTCTAAAACCTTTATAAAAGAGCTAATAACGATACCCCTCAATCTGTTGCATAAAATAGAAAAAAACGGGACTCTCCCAAATACATTCTATGAAACCAACATCATATTAATACCAAAACCAAATAAAGACAGCTCAAGGAAGGAAAACTACAGGCCTATATCTTTGATGAACTTGGATACAAAACCGCTAAACAAAATACTAGCAACAAATACTAGCATTCAAGTCCACATCAAGAAAATCATACACCATGACCAGGTAGGGTACATCTCAGGGATGAAAGTCTGGTTCAACATATGAAAATCAATCCACGTGATTCATCATATAAATAGAATCAAAAACAAAAATTACATGATAATTTTAATAGACATTGAAAAAGCATTTGATAAAATCCAACATCCATTTGTGCTAAAATCACTGCAGAAAATCAGAATAGAAGGAACATACATCAACATCATAAAGACAATCTACAATAGGGCCACAACCAACATCATATTAATTAAATGGGGGAAAACTTTGAGAATTTTCCCTAAAAACAGAAGAAAGACAAGGTTGTCCATTGTCACCACTTCTCTTCAATATAGTACTTGATACTCTAGCCAGAGCAATAAGGCAAGAGAAGAAAATCAAAGGGGTACAAATAGGACAATAACTCAAACTTTCACTATTTGCAGATATCATGGTACTATACTTAGAAGACCCAACAAACTCAATCAAAAGGCTTATAGAACTTATCGACAAATTCAGCAAAGTATCTGGATGCAAAATCAATCTTAAAACATCAGAAGCTTTTTTGTATACCAACAATAAATCCACTGATAAAAAAATCCAGGAAACACTTTCACTCAGGATTTCCTACAAAAAAACAAAATACTTAGGAATAAACTTTACCAAAAAGGTGAAAGAACTCTACAAAGAAAATTATAAAACACTGAAAAAAGAAATCAAAGAAGACCTTAGAAGATGAAAATATCTTCCATGTTCATGGATAGGTGAATAAATATCATCAAAATGGCCATACTTCCCAAAGTGATCTACAGATTCAGTGCAATACCCATTAAATGACCTAGATCATTCCTCACGGACATAGAAAAATCAGTCCTTAGGTTCATTTGGAACAATAAAAAACCCAGAATAGCCAAAGTAGTGCTCAGCAACAAAAAACATGTGGGAGGAATCACAATACCTGACTTTAAGCTATACTACAAAACCATAGTAATAAAAACAGAATGTACTGGCACAAAAACAGATATATACACAAATGGGGCAGAATATAAGACTCAGAAACAAAACCGCACACTTATAGCCAATTGATTTTTGAGAAAGGGGCCAAAAAGATACACTGGAAAAAAGATAGCCTGTTTAACAAACGGTGTTGGCAAAACTGGTTAACCACATGCAGAAAAATGGAAATAAATCCCACTTTTCACCCTACAAAAGAGTCGACTCAAGATGGATCAAAGACTTGGAAATTAGACCAGAGACCTTGAGGCTCCTTGAAGATTACATAGGTCCAACACTGTAACACATAGGCATAGATTAAAACTTCTACAACAAAACCCCAAAAGCATAAGAAACTAAAAGGCAAATCAATACATGGGATTGCACGAAACTGAAGAGCTTCTGTACAACAAAGGAAACTATTAAAAACCTCAACTGAGAGCCAACAGAATGGGAAAAGATTTTTGCCAACTATCTTCCAGTAGAGGACTAATATCTAGAATATACAAAGAACTCAAGAAACTCAGTATTAAGATAACAAATAACCCAATCAAAAATGGGCAACTGAATTAAATAGACATGTCATGAAGAAAGAAATTCAAATGGCCAATAATTGCATGAAAAATGCTCAACATCATTAGCAATCAGAGAGATGCAAATCAAAACTACCCTGAGATTTCACCTAACTCCAACTAGAATGACAATCACTCAAAACACAAACAACAACAAATGCTGGTGAGGATGTGGAGAAGTGGGAACTCCAAAACATTGTTGGTGGGATTGCAAATCAGTGCAACCACTTTGGAAAACAGTATAGAGAATCCCCAGAAGAATGGGAATAAACTCATCCTTGGATCCAGCAATATGACTCCTGGGTATCTACCCAAATGAAAGGAAACCAAACTACCAAATTAATGCACGTGTATCTATGTTCATAGCTGCACAATTCACCATAGACAAACTATGAACCAGCCAAGATGTCCATCAAGAGATAAATGGATTACAAAACTGTGGGATATGTACACAATGGAATTTTACTCAGCCATAAAGAAAAACACAATTACATCGTTTTCAGGGAAATATATGGAACTGGAGGACATTATGCTAAGTAAGATTAGTCAGTCACAAAAAATAAGAAATCAGATGCTGTCCCTAACATGTGAACACTAAGGAGAAATGGTTCATAGGAGAAACTCTAGATGAAAAAGGAAATCCTATAGAGGAGCAAACAAGACAACCTAAAGGAGGAGAAAGGAGGGGGGAAGAAGGAAAATCTCTAAAACACACAATGTACTTAAACATATCGAAGTCAACCACTAAGACAAGCAAGGGAAGAAGGGATGGGGAGGGAATGGAGTGGGAATTGAGTGAGGGTTAAATCAGTGATGTGTACATGTATGACCACACAAGTTTTTTACCCCAATATGATGTATGAATATAATGCACCAATAAAAATTTAAAAAATAGAAATCAAAGGGAATCAATGACCAGGTTTTAGCACTAAGTGATCAGATTTCAGGTTAATATAGTAATAACCACCTTGATAATAATAATAGCAGAAGCTGCTTATATAAGGCCTACTATGTGCCCTGACACTTTTGTAAGTACTATGTAATGTCACTGAATCCTTAAATGTTTCTATGAGAAATGACTACTGTGCCTCCAACTGAGAGTTGATCCGTTTGAGGCACGGAGAAGCAAAGGTGAAGAGCTAGCCTCTGCTCACACTAGTGCAGCCATCAGCAGGAATTACGCCCAGGAGTCTGGCTCCAGAACTGTGAAGATACACTGCCTGGCTTTATAGGACTCTGAGTTCTCTGCAATATAAATGGTTGTCTTAAAAAAAAGACTTCTTTCCTAAGATGCTTGAATAGCATGATCCCATGAGCTCTTGCTCAGATAAGTGAACACAGTAAATTGTTCCTTTCATTCACCCATCCAATAGTACTTCCTAGGGCACATCTATGCTCCATGCTGAGAATCTGAGGAAACCAACACGAACACACAGCAAAGGTTCCACCCATACCAAGTTTATAAACTGGTTGAGTATATACGCATTAGCCAAATAATTAATTGCTACTCATGCCTCTAAGAATAGGTGCATGATGGTATATGAAAAACCAGGGGTGGTCTCTTTTCTGTCTGGAATAAGGGGACACTCCTAAGAAAAGATCCTTAACCTTCGTTTCACCATCTACTGAAACACAAGTCTAGTGATACCTTACTTTCACTCATTTCACCCTTGACATGGCCACAGTACCCACTGGACCAAACTCTTATTTCTGAGTTGTTTTGCTGAGAATGTCTCTATTTGTGAAGATTGGTATTCCACAATATTTCACTTATTCTTTACTAAAGATGTTACGGAAAGCAAAATAAAATGCATTCATATGTTAAAAATGGAATAAAATTCATTCTATCATAGAATTACAACATGAATCTAAGATGCTTTTTATCCTGAAGCAATTTGCTATTTCATCATTCTAAGAATTGTTTAATCAATTATCATTGATTGTTCCTAACAGTATAAAGAAAGATTAAATAATAACACAGAAAAGTGATAAGAATCATCTAAAAAGATGATCCACAGTGAAATACTTCATCACTGTGGCATCATCCTTCTATTTCCACACTAAGTTTACCAAAGAATTTCATCAATAAATTTTAAAAAGATAAAAGGAGGCTATGTACACAATCTTTTTAGACTGCGTTTTAGCTTTTATTAAATATAGTTGAGAATGCAAGTTTTTTTTTTCTCTACATACTAGCAAAGAGAAAAACATTGACAGGAAATTTATAAGTCATAGCTATTAGATAAATCAGAAGAATATGAACACGAAGTAACAAATAATGACCCTCCAGACTGGAGTGATGATGGTAAAACTGATGGTACAATGAAACCTGTATAAATCTTTGACAATATCCCTCAAGAGTTTTCCTCGAGTAATATTTCTCTAGTGACTAATATTTTTAAGGACAGAAGGGAAATAAGTACAGCATTCCTACCCACTTAGTCATCTAACAGAAAGAACTTTATCACATAATATTGTGGGAGAAAAACTTAGACCATTCAGCTTTGCTTACAGAACATGTTAATACCCTTTCATCTTTTCTGAACTTATGACGCAAAAGTAGACAAATGCTGAAGGTTTCGGTGTAAGATAAGTGAGGATAAGTGACATAAAAATTTTAAGTATATATTGGTCATTATAATGTGCTTATAAACATACAAATAAAATGTTAGTCATGATACAAATTTTGGCAGATGGCAAAATGGTGAAAACACATTTTGTCCGGAACCTGAAAGTGACAGTCTTGGCAGCAGGAACGGGGTCCGTGGTGGTTTCACAAAAGCATGTCTTCCCTTCAGATCATGATTCCAAGGCTGTGTGGTTCACAATTCTTTCTGCATTTTGCCTTTCAACCTCTGGCTTAAGATGTGTGTTCCACTTTCTCCTCTCATGATGGTTCAGAAGGAAGTGGCTCCGATGTCTCTTTTTATCCTCAGAGTAGGGATTATATTGGAAATCCAATTTAAAGAACCAAAGCGATGCATGACAGGCAGTCAACATTTGAATTGAGATTGTTCAATGTGAAGGAAAAAAAGAAAATGTCCCCATTAAATGGAAAACTATGGTTACATATGAATTTCCTAGGATTCCAATAAGAACTACCACAAATTGGGTAGCTTATAAGCTTATAATAAAATTCAGTCTCTCACAGTTCTGAGGGCTAGTTGTCCAAAGTCAAGTGTCAGCAGGGTTGGCTCCTTGTTGCAGGCTCTGAGAAAGAATCTCCACACATGCGCACTGACTCTCTTTCCCTGGGGTTGCCGGCAATTCTTGGTGTTCTCTGTCTTTTTAATGGATCACCCACCACTGTAATCAGCCTGTCTTCATATGGGGTTCTCTTCTCCTTGTGTCTGTGCCTTTGTGTTTAAATTTCTCTTGTCTTACAAAGATACCAGTCATATTAAATTTAGGAACCACTACAATCCAGTATGACCCCCATCTTAACTTATGTACAACTATAAAGACTCTAAATCAGATCATATTCAGAGACTCACTCTGGTGAGCAATACCCAACGCCATCTGAAAAGGAGTACCGTCAAGATATGAAAGAGATCCAGGGTCCATCTGATCATATCTCTGAAGCCCTGAATATTGCTTTGCCTCCCAAGTCACTTCCTTATCCAAATGTAGATTTCTTCAAGTTAACTTTTATTTCCATACTCTGTTTTACCAGTGACCCCCTTCTGCTTCCACAGTGTGCAAGATTCCATCCGTTGGATAAATTGTGGAAATACTTTCTATGGAATAACATTCACAGATCCCACTGACAGAAATGAGACTGATGTGTGACGTGGGGACTGGGAGCCTCTACTCCAAGTCATTGCTGAAATTCTCAGAGTCCATGTTGAAAGATATTGCGGGTTCCCCTGGTGCACAGATACACGCGGAGATCCATTATAGATGGTATGAATGCCTTTATTTGTGGGGAGTCGGCTGCCAGCCCTCTGGTGGGGGAGAGTGTGTCTCTCTGTCTCTATCTGGTTTCTCTCTTCTCTCTCTAATCGAGAGGCATGGTCCCCTCTAGGAATCGCAGAGCTCCGCCTCCTAGCTTCCGGCCCCGCCCCCTGTGGGGCAGGGGTGTCTCGAACCTTTCACGTGTCATTCTCAGAAATGTACTAATAACAAATAATTTTATTTTCTATTTTACCATTAGTAAGTTTTCCTTTTTTTTTTTTTTAACTGATGTTGCATAAAATGGAAAAGAAAGGAGAGGGAATATCTTTCTTTTAGTGAAGTACAGGTTTATTTGTTTGGGCCCCTGTGTTCAATGGACAGGCGGGAGGTGATAAAAGCCAGTGCTGAGAGACATATTACGTACCATGGAGCTGGCTACCTGTGTGGCACCTTACAATCTTTTGTGATGTCTCCTGTGGTTTCTGCTAAATTCCACTTCAGAATTATCCCCTGCCTGGATCCATTAAGGGCTCAAGGCTTTTCATTTACAAAATCTTTGGTGATCACCCTATGCAGTCTGCTGGTAAGTTTAAAAAAAACTGAAGCAGTTGCCCTTCTCTGCTTTTCAAGAGGAGTTTTGTCCTCAATAATGGCGCATTGATTGATGCCTCCATTGTAGTAGGTTTTTTGTGCAATAAAAAAGTCTGCAGTAGTGGTACTGAGCAAGGAGGCATGATTATAAGCCCTCTCCTCCTGCGTGTTGTAGCCAAGGAAACCCAAAGCAACTCACCTTAACCAGAACTGTTGGCCTAAGTCACAGGCTAATGGGCAGGTAGGTTCTCAGTGTTCTCCAGAAGAACCGCTTCCCAAACCACAAGTTAGATGCCTCCCTTCCCTCTATCTGTTGCAACCAGCATTAAATTCTTTCTGTGGGGTGTGACTGCTGCTGGTTTGGAGTTTGACCTATTTGTTCTAACCAGCACTATACTCAACCAGAATAACAATTATATCAACAAATCAGAGAACACAACAAGAATTTCTTGTAACTTTGGTGTACAATATTTTGTATTAAAGACAAGATACTGCGGGAAAACATCTCTGTGCCTTCCAATTAAAAATCTCGCTATACAATTTAGTCATTAGGACAACCGTGGAGGATCAAGCCCTTGCTATAAACAATTTTGGATCCTGAAATTGAAAAAGTAGAGGTAATTTCTCTGTAGTTTTTTCAATTAAGTAGGAAACCGTTTTTTACTACTAATGTTTTTTTTTCCCAAAAAAGTGATTAACGTTTAATAATTGTGCATATTTAGGGGGTACACTGTGATCTTTTTACTACTATTCGAGTGCCTTCCCACCTCAAGTGAAGGATTACCTTAGACCTAAGTTATCTGTTTGAAGAAAGAGAGGATAATTCTTCCAGGATCCCCATTGTTGACTTTCAAATATCTACGTGCATGACCAATTAAATAAAACTTGGGAATCTTAACATATTTAGCCAAGGGGGTGAAAACAACATGAAAAGGATAATGACAGCAATAATTAGCACTTATTGAAATTATATCATGTGCCGAATACTATTCTAGGTTCTTTGCAGGTATCAACTCCTTTAGTCTTTTCATGGAACAACCCTATGAAATGAGTGCTATTTTTATCCCCCAAATACATGCAGAATTATTCTTAAGAGCGTTATACATATTTCCATCTGATTTACTGCAACATAGCTTTAGCTGTCATGCTGTTCCCTTCATGCATTTGAAATATCCTAGGCCTCAAAAGTCATTGATCATCCATTTGAATGTTTGGTAATTAACACATTAAGATGAAATCGCACGTGGGCCCCAGGCTTCACTGGAGTCGGGGTCATTGGGATTCTCTTCCCTAGCCTTGTGGATCCCCCCCTAACCTAGTGGCTCACTCCACAGTCTAATAACCAGACTATTCAATTAAATTTTTGCAACACATTTTACTCCTCACATTGGTCATGGCAAGTTGTCAAGGTATGCTAAGAGAGAATAAATGGATTTTTATGTCCAATTGCCCGAGACCATCATAGACAAAGAAAGATGGTTCAAATAACCAGCCACTAATGAGAGTCATATTAATAGAAATAGCTTGGAAAGAATAAATTTGGGCAATATTTTATACTTTAAATCTTCAATATACATATTGGGGGGGGTACTGGAAATTAAACCTAGTGGAATTCTACCCCTGAGCTACATACCCAGCCTGTTTTTAATTTTTTCTTTTGAAACAGAATTTCCCTAAGTTGTTTGAAGTTCCCACTATGTTGCTGAGGTCGGCCTCGAACCTGCGATCCTCCTGTCTCAGCCTGCCAAGGTGTGGGCCACCACGCCCAGTTCATTGTAAGCCTTTTTAAAAACAATTCTCTGGTTATATCACAGCTTAGAATGGAAGTCTTAGGAAAAAAAACACAAGGGTGTAATGTAAGTCGGCCAGGCCAGGAGGCATAGTATCAGCGATGTTAAGTGGTTAGCATTCATGTATGCCTTCCAGTGTGAAGCTTTAATTCTGAGCCTTTGAAGAGAGTAGCCCTTACGCAACTACCATGGCTTCCTCCTAGAAGCCATTAAAAACTCCTTGGAGATGTTACCTCCAGCTGCCGCCTAAGTGTAAGCAAACCACTCTGCATATGCCAAGAGCAGACACCCAACTCTGAGACTGCGGAATGACTCACGTAGAGGGCTGTGCAGCAACTGTGTGCTGTGTTTGGATTCAGCACAGAACACAAATGTTCATCCTAAAGTAAAAGGAGCCACAGCACTAATTTCCAAAAGCTTAGAGGCTTTTTTTAAGTGTCAAAGATGATACAAATAAAGTTTAAGGAGGAGAAAGGGTTTTTGTTGTTGTTATTTTTCGTTTGTCTTCTTTTCTTTTTTTTTAACGATTTTACGAAGTCTCACATCTCACTTCAGTTCAGTAGCTAAATACAGAAACACAAGTCTGGTTGTATTTAATGCCAGATATGTAACTGGGAAAGTTTAGGCAGAATGTTGCTTATACAATTAATAGCTCATGTCAGTTCTTTTGTTTTATTTTTATATACTTTTATTGGTGCGTTATAATTTTACATCATAGTGAGATTCAAAGTGAGACATCATACATGCACACATCACTTGGAGAATTTTGTTTTAAAAGGTTGTGCTGTGAACACGTCTGCTTCTCTTTTATGAAAAAGCATGAGTATGAGACTCATCCTCTTAAAGCTCAACAAGTTCCAACCCTTAAAGATATTACAAGCCGGGCGTGGTGGCGCACGCTTGTAATCCCAGCGCCTGGGAGGCTGAGACAGGAGGATCGCATAGGTTGGAAGCCAGCCTCAGCTACCTTGTGAGGCCTTCAGCAACTTAGTGATACCCTGTTTCCAAGTAAAGTATAAAATAATTCTGAGAATATAGCGCGGAGGTAGAAAGCCCCTGGGTTCCACCCTCAGTTCCACATACACACACACACACACACACACACACACACACACACACACAAAATGATATTACAAATAATTTCTGAAGCAAACCCTGACCCTGATTTCTGAATATCTAGAAGATATTCTTATAACGTGTTTTATATTTTTCAAAGATTCTAGGGATTTAAATTGTCAAAGAGTATTTGGAAGTTATCAAACATTTCATCAATTTTTTAAATTTTCATAGTTTGCCTTATTGGATGAAATAAAGTAAAAACACTTTAATTCATCAAGTATAGCAGTTAAGTATAATTCAGAGCCACATGATGATGAAAGATAAACGTTTTGAGAAGTTCGTGTAAAGCCATATGATTCATGTAGAAATAAATAAAATAAAAATTGACTAAATAACAATTCAAGCAGAATACTCTTCATTTGAAAAGCAAATACAATATAAAAGAAATCAAGCAAGCAAATAAACAAAAAAGTGCCAAGGAAACTGTGGACATTACTTTTTATTAATTCAGGGAGGCCCTCAATAGAAGATAGATTCTGACCTACTGATCGTTATTACCTAATGGGACACTGACCAACCAGCGACCTTCTCCGAGAGAGAATGCCCTTCAGTTAACCGTCAATGCCAACGAACAGCTCAGGTGGGCGGCAATATCGTTTCCCTCTCTGAAAATATCACTCTTTCCTACACCTTCCACTTCTATTTCTCCAAATGCATTTGTTCTCCAGAGCCCTAAACAAGCACACCTGCTGGACGTCGCCACCTAGAGGCCCCCTGTGGAACTTCACATACAACAGATTTTTAAATAAAATGTATTTACCTGCCCTTATATCTTAACACTGTTCTCATGCTTATTTTCAGAAATAACACCATCACAAGACACAAGTGGGAAACTTCAGGCTTCTATTTAAACTCTCCATCACTGATGTTAGAAACTGTTTGCATTCAGGGAAACAGCCTATCTTTAAAGGAGGCCTCGCTGTTTCCTCTTATATGCACCCCCTATTTGGGTACTGGAGGTTGTAGGGTTGGGACCTAGGGCTTAGCACATGCTAGGCAAGTGCTCTAACACTGAGCTACATCCCATACTTATATTCTATTCTATTCCCAGTGTCACCAACCTATCTCAAGTTTGTTTTCTCCCTCTCCCCTCGCCTCCCTCCTCTCCTCTCCTCCCCTCCTCTCCCTCCTCTCCTCCCCTCCTCTCCCTCCTCTCCTCTCTCTCCTCTCCCCTCCACTCCTCTCTCCTCTCCCCTCCCCTCCCCTCTTCTCTCTCTCTTCTCCTCTCCCTCCCTCACTCCCTCTCTCTCTCTCTCCTAATTTTTCAGCTCCTTCTGGCTGATGGCAGTAGGGATAGGCTAAAGTCCCTCTTGTCTTCAGATCTACTGTTGACTACCAAATGCATTTTCCTATACATACCTCTTCAAGGCTCCCCAAATTACTAAGTGTAATCCAAATTCAAGGCCTTCATGACACAGATATATCCAGCATTCAGTCTTATTATTTTTATATCCCTGCTGCATACATGTGCCCCAGCCAACATGGATTGATGACCACTTAACAATTCTCTCCCACACTGGAGAGTTTTCACTAAAAATATTTTATAGACTCACAATTTCTCTTTGTAACACTTCAAGCTCTTTAAAACTTATTAATTCTTCAAGAACTAGCTCTTAGGCTACCCAACAATGTTTGAAATGGTACTCCATGTTATCTATAGGCACCAGGAGTTAAATTATGCATCAGAACCCTGAAGATGCAAATCTCTCTTAACTCCATGCCCTCCACTGAGAGGTAGAGAGATATTTGATTATGGGAAACAATCAGAGACACAAATCTTTTGAGTAATGAAGCAAAGTCTCCCAGGTAGAAATCTAATCAGAAGTTATTCTTATTTTTCTCCTCACATCAGGAAGACTGAAAAAATAATTCTTCCCATTGCAGCTGCAGAAAATATTCTTTTCTGGAAGTATTTTCATGCATTCTGAAGAGCACATAAACTACTGTCTTCTCTCTAGCATCATGCAACAAAGAGACACAGAAATAGCTAGTGTAGTGGAAACTAATGTGCCCTAGAGACTGAACATTAACCAACGGCATGCAAATAAGCTAAAAATTATTTTCAATTAGGGTAGCACTTTGTTTTACAAGACAGAGACCCACATAATATGAAAAAGGACTGATTCAGCTTTAGAGGTGGCAAGAAAGTAAAGGATGGTGCAGAATAAGGACAAAGCTCTTATTCTAGCCGCCTCTGGTAAAGGATGGGAAAACCAGACTCATAGAAGTTATTTCCAGATATATCATTGCTCTAAGTAGGTATAGACAGAGCTGTAGGCATTTTCTATCAATTCTTTAGTATCCTATCTAAAACACTTCAGCAGTGCTATGATTTAGGCATAAGTGACTGTCCCCCAAAGGTCTAAATGTAAGAGCTTGGCCCCAGAGAGGCAGTACTGGGAAGTGTTATGGGCCTTTAAGAGGCACAGCCTGCTGGGATTAGGTCATGTAGGTCATTGAGGTTCTTACTTAAATGAAATTATTGGGTCCCAGTGTCTTCCTCTATCTCTGAGATGTGGTCACTTTTTTATTCCAATTCCATGCTCCTGCCATTGCCGTCCGCCATGCACCATGCAGTGGTGCAGTTAAGGGATGGCTCTCATCAGGCCTACATTACGTTATTTGGGCTTGAGACCTAAAAAATTGTGATCAGATTGAAACTCCTTTCTTCATAAGTAGCCTATGTCTGGTATTTCAATATAGTAACAAAGAGCTGGCTAATACATACAGAATCTCATCTTCTCTTATTTTCCTCATATTTGGACAATTATAAAGTTTCTTATTTAATAATAAAACAATTCTGTACTGGAGATCTGTAGGATTCTAAGGCAAAAACATTATCTACATAGATTTTTTTTTGCTTCTTTTTTTTTGCTCTGCTAAATATTGGATCATTTCAAGATGGAGATGAAAGCATATTCACAATCAGTTTAAATAATAACAGTGAGGTTATAAAATAAGGCCCTCGTCCCTGATTTTGTGTCATTAATCTCAAGTTGACTATGGACAATCATAGTACCTGTCAGCTGCCATTTTGAATTTGGTTCCTGGAAGGCACATTCTTTTTTGTTCCTGTTTTCTGACTCTGAAATGACATTAACTTGGTAAGATAAAACCACACTTGATTAAAGAAGACACAAGCAGTCATGACGGGCCCATCCGTGGTGTCTTAGGTTTGGAAAGCTTCCAGCATTTCTATAGGGTTACTGCAGGGCATTCAGGGCCTTGGTACTTAAACACCCAAGCACTCACCGCTGTCGGGCTGCCAACAAACTGTGGGTTTTTTTTTTTTTTTTTTTTTTTGGTAGCAGCTGTGTTTGCTGTCACCAGCTTCTTTTACGCTGTAGTTAGCCAATGGCAAGCATTTCCCCCTGGATTAGTAGAAAGATCATGGCAGAGGATATATGAGTGCGAGAGAATGCTTCTTTGTGAGACAATCAATGGAAGCTTGGATAGTAAAACACTAAGAGGTGTTTTATTAACTATATTGTAAAACGATCCCTGATACTTACTTGAGAGAAATTTAGCTCCCGATTCTATTCTTTGGTTTTCACTATATGGGTACAGGTGGGAATGAAGTGTGAATATTCAAATGCCCTAATTATTTTTCACATCTAACTGGCATGTCATTCCAATCACAATCCATTTACAGCCCATTTTCATTGTCCACCTTCTGTTCATTTTGGATTTAAATTTAATGGTCTCCAGAGAGGTGGAAGTTCTTGGCATTGGAGGAAGTTCAATAAGTTGTAAGAGATCTCTGTGGTTTCATAACAAAAAATAAAAATATGATAAATAGCTTACTTTCTCCATGATATTTGTTATTAATTTACCCTCCTGCTTTTTGTTTCTTCTTTCTCCATCTACCCTCTTCTGTCCTGACCTGAAAATAAAACTCTGTTCCACAACGAAGTAGGATGAAGTAGTGGAAGTGATCGGACTAACTTGTACTAGAAAGATAATCAACTAACAGAGATAGTTTCCAATTTTTGAGGTCTTAACATAAGCCACACATCAAAATTCATGCTTTGGCAAACAACTGTACCACACTTGGTAAAAGTGGAAGGAAATGATTCTCAGTGGTTTAGAGACTATATTCAGGATCCCCTGAACAATAGAGAGGCAGATACAATTATTTCTCTGCCCTTTTTACCATCTTCTTTCCTTTATTTCTTCCTAACTCCAGACCCCTGTTTTATTATGCTGGTCTCCAAAATCCTCAACTCTGTCAAGGACAAACTAATGTACAAGTACCCATCCTCCAATTCACAGCCAACTGCCTCTCCTCCTGGTCGCTAATCAAACTTTAGACACTGAGGTTGATCTTAGCTGACACCCAGTTGAGATCTAGCTAAAACAATAATGTTAATGTCATTCAGAGGTAAGGACAACAGGCTTGTCCTGTAGAAACGCAAAAGGCACATGGACCAGACTATCTGAGCAATACTGAACTTGTACCAAAGATTTCAAAGAACAGGGATAGCTTCTTGTTATGCTGCTGGAATTCAGTATTATAATCAAATTCCTTCCCACATCACATGGGAACAAGTGCCTACACAGGTGGCCTATGAGACATTGTCATTCTGCCACGATAGGCAACTGCCAGGAGAAATTATTCTGGTGGAAATAATCAGTCCAAGAATACCCGTGGGTACTCATGGCATTTCAAAATGAAATATCCACCCAGAGCCTAGACTTCCGCAGAAAATAAAAACCAGGTAAATCATCCCAGAGGGAACCGTCGGAACAAAACTTAAAGCAAAATATTTTCTAACATCTGCAGTCAAGTGCTCTGCTAGCAAATGTGAAAGATGGATTCCCTCTGGTAGCAAATGAGAAATTCAGGGAATGTATTTACAATGTTCTGTATGTATTCATCGGAACATATGGCTCAATGAATTATTCTACATGATAAATCTCCACCAAGGCCGCTTGCTACCCTCTCAGGCCCTGAACCTTCTGAAAGTGGCCAAGCCCCCTGCCAAGTAGTGTCACTCAGAAGAGCAGAGGGTAAGAGAGAGAGAGAGAATTGCTGGCAGCACGGGTTATTTCAGAATGCTCCAGTGATCTATATAAAACAAGGGGAGATGATTTTGTCTGAGTTCATCTAAGAGTTTTTCAGGGCATTTTTTTTTTTTTCTAATCAGAGATTGCTGGGAAAGCAGGTAGTACTTAGCAGACATTCTGGCTTCCAGGCATATCCCAAGTAATTTCCATTGATGTGGATTGAAGCTGCCTGGACCTTTTCCAACAGGCTTTGGGCTCTGTGGCCTGATTATCCCCAGTGGTGTTAATGAACAAGATGGGCTGATTTACATTGGAGGCGCACTCTTTCAGCGAGGAGCTGCTTGGCGGCTGGCTTCTACCTGTCTATAAAGATGATGCTCTCGGTGGAATTACATCAGGGTAAGACATCTGCCTGAGCTGGCTGTGGCTGTCAGAAAGATGCAGCAAATTTCTTGGGACAAGAGTGGCAATCAGGCGTGCCCAGAGTCCAAAGCCAAATTGTAGGTTAATGGCATCTTTAGAGTTTCATCCTTTATAAAAGAATCTTCATTCACTCTTTACCCAAGCCATGTGAGGGAGGGCAAAGGACCGCCACCAGTCATAGCTCCAAGTCAGGTGGAAAATGCCATCCGCAACCAGAACTTTGTTTCAGTCCTGCCTCTGTGTCGGAAATGACATTACATAGACACGTAGATAAGAGTTATAGATGGGGCTGTAGGCATGGACGTGGCTGTAGACGTAGATAAGAATGCAGATATAGGTCGGGCACTTGGATATAAAAGAATTAAAGTGTCACCCATTTCAATGTTTGCAAAAGCTATTTCCACGTATACGGACATCTCAAAGAGTTACTATCAGAATATTTATAAAATTTTTTAAAAATTACACATTTATATACAATGACTGATTTGGTCCATTATTAAAAATGACTCTCTTTCTCTCTCTTGGCCTCATTCTCTTTTAAATGTGTACTTCTTACTTTTATCCAAAAGTTCCCTCTCAAAGATGGCTCTTATTCTATTTCTTACCTTACCCAACGATGGCTATCTCTTGAGACAGACTGCATTCTCCCTTGAATATGTATCTGCTTCCCTAATAAATTTCTGTCTCTGAAAAAAAAACGCATTGAAGATTCCACCCTTAACTATTAAAAATATCAGAGTAGCGAGTTGGAGTGTCTATTGATTATAGGAAAACCATGTTGTTTTTCCATTAGAAAACTTACATATAAATAAAAACATGATATTTTTTAGAGTTACTGTACCTTTTAAAAAGAGAAAAATATGATCTCTTTAAATTTACAAAACTTTACTTTATAAACGATGGTAGTCCCAGGAAATCTATATTCTGCCCAGGCAAAGTGGTGAAGAACATCTGGGAATGGCGCCCAAGAAATAATCTCCATACGATAACTCCAATCTAAAAGCAAAATTTAATCTGTCAGCCTCTCCCAACTCTCCTGTTCTCACTAATAAGACCAGAGATCAGAACTAAAAGAGATCAGAACTCATCCGTTAGTTATAATTTCACTACACTATCCACAGCCCCACAGATGCTGGCTTAGCCAGCGCACTGAAAGGGCTTATTCTGACTGACAAGTGTAGGCAGATGTGTCCTACACTGTCAGTAACCACAGAGCTGCTGTCTCTGGGGCATTCTGTCCCAGCCTGGCACTGCTCCTTCATGACCTTGGAATGACCTACGTTCCTGCCCCGTGATCTGCTGATGAAAGCAATAAGTGGGCCAGTGAGTACCTGCTCCGGCTGAGTGCCGATTAGCTTTGATGACCTAAATCCACTCATAAAGGACCCCAGTCTATGAACCTTAAATAGATGTCTCAAGTGGAATGAGCAGATTTCACAAATCATCCTGAAAATGTGATCAAAAGAAAGGAACAACAAGAATGTATCAAAATTAACCAATGAACTGGGTGGGTGGCGCACACTTGTCATCCCCGCGCTTGGAAGGCGGAGAAAGGAGGATCTTGCAGGTTCGAAGCCAGCTGCTCTGGCTTAAGAGACCCTGTTTCCAAATAAAAAAAGTATAAAATAGATCTGGGAGTGTAGCCTGGAGGTAGAAGGGTTTCCAGGAACCCCAGTACCACCAAAAAAAAAAAAAAAAAAAGTAACCAATGTAGCTATAGACGGATTAACACAATCGTGTGTGTGTGTGTGTGTGTGTGTGTGTGTGTGTGTGTGTGTTAGTAGGGATTGATCTCAGAGTGCTCTACCACAAAGCTGCACCTCAGCCCCTTTTTACTTTTTATTTTGAAACGGGTTCTTTCTAAGTTGCAGTGGCTAGCCCAAACTTGCAATCCTCCTGCCTCAGCTTCGCAAGGATTACAAGTGTGTGTGTCACTGTGCCTAGCTGAACTTGGATTTTTCAAAGGAATATATATATAAAAAGGGAAGAAAAGTCTTATAACCCAAAACAAACAAATACATTATCACCAACTGGGGTGGAGAAGAATATAATTAGCATGGCCAAAGTCCTAGGCTGAGGCTTTGAAATGAAGTGCTAAAATTTCTAGAATGATCGCGCAAAATATATTGCTTAGGAGAATAGGATTTTAAGGAAGGCAGACCTGATTCTAAGCCAGAATTGTTTCTTCTTTAACTGTGCTTTAGAAAAGTGATCTAACTTCAGGTTTTTGCATTTGTCAAAAAAGATAGCAATACTTCTCCATTGGGTTTTTGAGGCTTGAATAAAATATTGTAAATGAAACGCGTAACTCTAAACCTGACACAGGGTTCGCACACAATGGAATTCACTTTATTTAAGTGCTTGGGAAAAGGGAAGGTGGGGACTCAGCGTTAGAGATATGATGTAATGATAATCAGAAACAGAGCAGAGCAACAGCAAAGCATGAAGCATCAGCTTCTATTTCACTTCCATTTCTTCAATAGAGAAAGTGGGACTCGCATTGGAAATGATAGCGCAGACTTGGCTGCCAGGGGACTGGAATACAAATTAAGCACGAAAATGATAAGAGAGAACCAAGTTGCTTTAAATTACCTTGAAGTCTGCAAGCGCAGATGCAGTGCATACTGGGGTGGTCAAAGAATGCCTGTTATGACTGTGGAATGGCTGGTGGTGAATACCTATACAGCAGGGGGAGAGTCAGAAACACCGGAAATAGTCAAAAGTTTATCCCGTTTTCCTAAGTGAGCAAAAGCAGGTTCTGGAAATTATACCATGGTATGCTCTATCGGCCCTCACCCCATCTCCTGCTCGGCCTTCTGTATACACCTACCCCACAGAGATGGACTTACCCTTGAATCCAACAGGGCCAGGTCTCCCTCCAAAAGCATTCTTATTAAGACGAGATACCTGACAATCTTGTCCTACCAGCAGAAATTAGAGCCGACTCCTTCTCATACGTCCAAATTCTCATAGCACTTGCTGCTAAATTCTGCTATGCTGCTGTCTCCAAATGTTCTCTGAACTTTATATCCATCTCTGGCAAAATTTGAGAGTAATTTTTAATGAATGTATTTTGGGAGGTTTTTTTTTTCAACTAAAACAGTAATTACTAGCAGTAACAATGGCTCCGCTGAGAGCAAATCATGCCAATATCATTTCCTTTGCAATAGGATTCCACATTAGCAAAGATGAACAATCTAGACAGAGTAAATATGAATTCAAAAAAAAAATACAAATTTTCCCATGAGGCCTCAGGAGAGCCGGATGATAGCAGAATTGGTGGGGTTAATAGCTATTTGAACAATTGCCAAACAGTAAATGAATATATTAATATCAGCTCAAATTAGAACACTAGTTGAAAGACACATTTTACCTTGCCCTCCTCCATTTTTTATCAGTGACTTAATTGTCATAGTAGGCATTTTTACTAAATAGATTTATTAAATATACAAGTGACTTCAACTTAAAAGTTGTTAACAATAAATTTAAAGCATTGATGTAGGGTTGGAAGGGCAGATTAGAGCTAGTAATATATAACTTTATGGGAATAAATAGAAACAAGGAATAATCATTTGAAAATCAGCTATATAATGACAAAGTACAAAAGATCTGATATTAAGATATTCTTTTTTTTTAGTACTAGGGATGGAACCCAGGGACATTCTACTTCTGAGCTACACCCCCAGCCCTATTTTTTATTCTTTATTTTGAAACAGGGTCTCAATGAGTTGCAAAGGTCCTCGCTGAGTAGCTGAGGCTGTCTGTGAACCATGATCCTCCTGTCTCAGCCTCTAAATGCTTGGGATTACAAGCATGCGACACCACCCCCGGCTCTCTTTAATTTTTTTAAATGGCCATCATTAGATATAATAAAACATAGCTGCTAAAGTAACTAATAAGACCTTGGATTATAGATAAATGTCAACACCAAAAAACAAAAAGCAATACTCCCGCTGTCCAGTGAACTTTCCACTCCAAAACTAGAACCTCCCAGTCTGCACTGGCTTCACCTTGACAGGCAAGAGTTACCCAGAGCAACAACAACAACAAAACAACTCGGGGCCTACAAATTACATCATTGGAGGGAATATTAGAATTAAAAGGCTGAAAAACGAAGGCATCGCAGGTCCATGAAAGCTTCGCTCAAATATTTGAAAGACTCCAGAAGGGAGATTGGAATGAGCACAGGATGCCTCCAAATGCTAGAACTAAGACTAAAGCTCTAAGTAATGGAAAGACAAATGTTTTAGTGGCTTTTTCATCACTGTGACTAAAACATCTGATGTAAACAACACAGAGAAGGTAAGGTTTACTTGGGCTCACAGTTTCAGAGTTACGGTCCATAGTTGGCGGACTCCAGGGTAGACATCATGGTAGAGGCACAGAGCTGAGCTCAACTCTGAAAGGGAGAAAGAGAGAGAGAGAGAGACTGGAAGTGACCAGGGACAGATAAAGCTCACACTGGGGAGACGAGAATGCTCATTTAATTATTTTACCTCTGAACATTTTTCAGTTGCCAACACAATGGGCTTTTCCAAAGGATATTTTATATTTAAACCACCACCACAAATTTTAACCGCCAAGTACAATTTCTGAGTAAGTGGAATTAAGGTCAAACAAGGTGAGCGCCTCCTCACTGAGATATCCCAGACTGGTTAAAATGACCACAGACACTCACTCAGGAATAATAGGAGAAGCTGGTGGCAGTCATCTCTTGAGGTTTCTTTTCCCCAGTCTGTTTGACTATCAGCATTTCACTTTCAAGAGAGTTTTTGTGTGTAATCACCCCTAATAGTTTACTGTAGCAAGACAGGTTTCTTTTAGTTTCCTTTCCTTAATAGCCCAAAGCAAAGTGTACATTTAGAATTAAAGGAGAAATTTATGAGATTATCAATGGGCTTGTTGAATAGCCACCCATCTTTCTGGGCAGTCCAAGGAAAAGAGCTGTTCATCACTCATCAGCCGTGACCTCTGGACGAGTTTGTTCACTTGGAGAAAAACTGAAGTTCCACACCGTCACACTTACACTTGCTTGACTTCACAACCGCAATAGACCCCTCTAGGGAACGGTTCATTGTCGGTGTCATGAGCATCGATCTAAGCAGCTCGCACAATGATTACACTGTCCCTTGCTCCCCTACGTTGCACGGCCTAGAGCATGCCCAGGGCACACTGCAGGCAGACTCATTCTGATCAATGCAACATGAGGAGACACTGTACGTTCATAAAGCCGAAGGCAGTCAGGGTCCCAGGGTACGCCAATTGTCGACAGAATTTCAGCTTTATTAGGTAACTGTCAAAATCGCCTTTAGTGTCTCTTAAAACTTTAAATTGGGAGGAAATATAAATGCAGAAAAGCCGTGATAAGTTAACTTGGCAATCTGTTGTAATAAACATGTGCACTATGAACATACATTATGGAAATCAGATGGAGAGCCCAGAGAGCGATACAGAGTCAGAGATGTGAATGTGGTGAGATCATAAAAATCCTAAGTGTTATATATCGGAAGTGGTTTTCCTTTTCAACAGTCTGGCCAAGTTTCCTGCTTAACATATTTCAGGTCACTCACTTCTCTATTTACCACAGTACACTATTTATTCAAAGAGCACAATAATGCAAAGAAAGGTAGAAACCTAAGAGATAACAAAGTAGAGAAAGCACTGTGGTTCCGACACCCCAAGACACCCTCGGGAAAGAAGTGTGCATCCTTCATCAGCTGTGACCTCTGGACTAGTTTCTTTACTTGGAGAAAAATTATATATCTATTCACTTTAATGAGTTCCAGAAATGGAGATTATTATCTCAATAACTTTATTCAATTTATTTGTCTCTGTATATAGGTCCCACTATGTGTACATTTCCATGCTATTTTTTTAAAGTTTGAGTTCCAGAAGGAAAGAGTCCACATATATAAGCTTCTGTTTATACCTGAGGTCAAGAGGGGATCACTGGGGACTGAGGAGGAAATATTGTTTTAAAATATATTGGGAAAATTCTTTAGTTAAGATGTGGACTTTGGGCCAGGTGTGGTGGCGCACTTTTTTGTGTGTGTGTGGTACTGGGGTTCCTGGAAGCCCTTCTACCTCTGGGCTACACTCCCAGACCTATTTTATATTTTTATTTGGAAACAGGGTCTCTTAAACCAGCATGGCTGGCTTCGAACCTGTGCGATCCTCCTGTCTCCGCCTCCCAAGCATGGAGATTACAAGCTTGCGCCACCACGCCCGGCAGTGGCGCACACTTATAATCCCAGCACTTGAGAGGCGGAGACAGGAGGATCACGGTTCGCAGACAGCTTCAGCTACTTCGGCCCTTTGCAACTCAGTGAGACCCTGTTTCAAAATAAAAAATAGGGCTTTGGGTGTAGCTCAGAGGTATAATGTCCCTGGGTTCTATCCCCAGTACTGCAAAAAAAAAAAAAAAAAAAAAAGTGGAGTTTGTTTGTTTTCGCAAATAGTAACCCTTTAGATATGCACATATAGCTTCTAGCTTCGTTGGCCATAACAGAGCAGAGTATGAATGAGACAAAAGTAGAGCAGATAAGAGAAGTCAGGAAGCAATACCAGCAAAATGGCAGGGAAAGCAGTCATGAGAAGTTCTCAGAGGTGACATGGCCACATTTAAGGGCAGGGATAGCTTTACATTAAAAAGAAACTGCCTTTCTGCTGTGCTTTGATAAAATGGGATCTCCTTTCAGAACAGCCTTACCTTCAGGACAGTCTACACACACAACTGTCTTCCCTGCATTTGAAGATGGCAAAAGTGGCAGAGAAGCTATCCCGCCCGTTTAAATCAATTTAGAACAGACAGATGGAAATAGAAAAGCCCGGAAATGAAGAGACCAATGAAGAATGCATTAGATTCAACAAATTGGAAATGAGATGATTAGTGGAAATGGATCTGTCTGAAACTCTTTGGAAAAAACTGTGTAGCAAAAAAAAAAAATAGATATAGTTGAGGTGAGTTAAGTGCATGAACCATTTTTATTTGAACATCACACAACATAATGGCCAAACAGGCTGAGAAGACTTGGAGACCTAAGGGCAGCTGAAATCTGGAATAGGTATACAAGAAGTGGCTGTTGACATATGAGTCCTGATGATATTAAATGTGAACAGCTGTTCTCATTTTTTTTTTTTTGTTTCTTAGAGCTTTGCTAAGTTTGGAGATGGGATAAGGGCAGGCTAGGTGGAAGAGATTTTGTGTGCCTACCGCTACAATTAAAAGAGGTTCAATTTTGCAAGGTTTGCAAACTTGAAATTTTGTACAATATTTCATTTTTAACAAGGGTCCTTCTATTAAAGCAGAAAGATAAATGAATGTCTTAAAACATAAATACAATTGGTAAAAATGCCTAAATTGTTTCATAGTTTGGCTATTGTGAATCGTGCTGCTATGAGCATGCATATGCATATATAACTGTAGTGCTCTGATTTCAACCCCTTTGGAAAGATAGGTGTCCATCAACAGATGAATGGATTACAAAATTATGGGAAATACGCACAATGGAATTCTACTCAGCAAAAAAGAAGAACGAAATCATGTCATTCATAAGAAGATGGAAAGACCCGGAGAACATTATGTTAAGTGAGATCAGACAAGCGCAGAAAGAGAAGGGACATATGTTTTCTCTAATATCCCTGAGCTAGGGAATATTAGGGATACCAGAGGGACTCTAGATAATGGAGAAGATTCTCAGTGGAACCAGGAAAAAAGGGTAGGAGAGCAAGAAGGCTGAGGTTCATTAATGGAAATACTGCAACCATGTGTATCCATGTGAATATAACATTTTAACCTGGACACTTGGTATTGGGAGAGAGGGAAATGGGAAGGTGCGGTGGGGGAACCAAGTACTGTGTCATTGTCAACATGATCCACGTTATGATCCACTATAGTGCACCAATAATAAAAATTAATTAAATATAAATAAATAAATGTCTAAATAGTGACTGGTGTATATATAGCTTGTGATAACTTTTATAAGTTTTCATAGAGAAAGTGGAGAGTAAGATGAAGAAAGATTGAGAAGAAGAGGGGAAGGCTGGTGGCCAATCATTAAATTCAAGTTTGCTTAGTCAACTTCAATTTCAAACAGAATTACACTTTCTTGTCCCAACTCAGAAGTTTCCTCCTTAAATTTGCAGGTCCGGACCGCACATAGTCTCTTTCCTTCTACCTGCTGGGTGTTAATAGCCAAGACAACATTAGAACCCTCAAGCTGAGGATGGCAACATCCATCAGCCTGGGACTGTGAATGACTTGGGAGCAAAGTACCTCAGCAGCCTGGAATTGCCCTAAAATTTTTGAACCATTAAAGTACTTTAGGGTTGAACTGACCATGGTGGCACACACTTGTAATCCCAGCATTTAGGAGGCTGAGACAGGAGGATAGTGGTTTGGGGACAGCCTCAGCTACTTAAGTGAGGCTCTTTGCAACTCACTGAGACCCTGTTTCAAAATAAAGAAATAAAAATAGGGCTGGGGGTGTCGCTTGGAGGTAGAATGGCCCTTGGTTCCATCCCCCATACAGCAAAAAATAATACTTTAGGGTTCACTTGTTAGAGCAACTGATGCTACTTTAATTATTTTGTACAAATGTGCCAGCTCCTTGACCTACATTTCCTTTTTTTCCTTTCTGGTTTTTTTTTTTTTTTTCCAGTACTGGGGATGGAATCCAGGACCACTCTATCTCCAAGCTACACTCCCAGCCCTATTTTTTGGGGGGGTGGGGGGGGTACTGGGGTTCCTGGAAACCCTTCTACCTCCAGGCTACACTCTCAGGCCTATTTTATATTTGTATTTGAAAACAGGGTCTCTTAAGCCTTTATTATTTTTAAACAGGGTCTCACTAAGTTGCAAACAAAGAGCCTCACTAAGTAGCTGAGGCTGCCTGAGAATCATAATCTTTCTGTTTCAGCCTTCCAAATTCTGGATTACAAGCGTGCACCACCACGCCTGCCTTTACCTTTTTCTTCGGCCATTTACAGAAACTTCAGAAAGCTTTCATTAACTGTGCTATTTAATTTCTCACAGGAACTGATAGATGACAATTAATTTAACATTTATGTGTACCAAATATGGAGACAAAAATCCCCTTGTCTTTAGAGCCCACAGAGAAGCCCATAAATTCATCAAAAAATAGTTCCTGATAAGAATTTTACATAGCCTCAAGATGCGAGTGTGGGACTGGCAAATTATCTTTTTATAAAACATGTTCCAGTTCCAAATATTTGCTGCTCTACTGGAGCAGCTTAAAGAAGGTTGGAGAACTGTAAGTTAGTAATACTTCCCTGCCTTAGCATTTGCAAAGTACTAAGCAGCTTGACAAGGGTAAATGACCTCTCGTATTTCTTTGGTGGAGCTGTGAGAAAACAAAATCCTATGCGGGATATTTCAAGTGGTTCACAAGTTTTACCTTGGAATCTGTGAGGTGCATTCTCAATCAGTGTGACATCCTTATTTGTTCTCAAATAACTCTTTAGTTTGCAATATTTCATGCTTTGTAAACAAATGAGAAACATTATACATAGTCATATATGGTTTTCTTTAAGCACTTTCAGGATTTTTTTTTTTTTCAGTGCTGGAGATTGAATCCAGGCAGGAACAGTCTACCTCTGAGTTACACTTCCAGCCCTACTTTTTATTCTTTATTTTGAAACAGAGTCTCACTGAATTTCTTTTTTCTATATATATTTTATTTGGAAACAGGGTCTCACCAAGTTGCTGAGAGCCTCACTAAGTAGCTGAGGCTGGCTTCGAACCTGTGCGATCCTCCTGTCTCAGCCTCCCAAGCGCAGGGATTACAAGCGTGCGCCACCACACCCGGCTTTCACTGAATTTCAAAGGACCTCACTAAGTAGCTGAGGCTGTCCACGTATCCAGATCCTCCTGTCTCAGCCTCCCAAATACTGGGATCACATGCATCTACCACCACGCCTGGCCAAGATAATCCTAAAACAATAGGCATCCTTTTGAGTTTTTCTTTTATAATAAAGGGAATCTCACTAACGGTACTAATTGACACTCTGGGTAACATAGGATTCTGTACTTTTTTTTGTTTCCTAGAGGACTCAGGAGAGAGAAAAGCAGTAAAAATGTAAATACTGCTTGTCCAAAGGAATCAGCTACAATATATTGTAGAATATCTGAAACCGCAAGTGTACAATGCAAAACAATGCTTGCACACCCAATTGTCACTGGCTAGATAGTTATTAAAACGCATTTCAATGTCAGAAAAGCTTTATTCCAGGAAGGTTTTTATCTTATCTATTTTTTTTCTTGGCTTGGTCTCAAAAATGCAAACATAAAATCAATGAAAAGACATGAAATGATGAAGCAAGAAGACATGGCTCCAAGCCGTAGTCCTACACCACAGCTTCACTTACAAGAGCATTTACATTTTCCTTACACAGAAAGAAGCTAAAAGAGAAGGCATCACAGATATGAAACCTAACCTTTCTAGTCATCTCAAATGCACCGTGATCATTGAGCAGCTTGACTTCCCTGTCTTGGTTTAACAGAAAATATATATATTATCATTTCTTTCTGTGCAAAAATCCAAATAAAGTACCATCTAAATGGCACTACTTTTATAAGGATAAGCAGGTGATCTCACAGCAGTCTCGGTTCAGATGGATCGTTCCATCTCTTTACCAAAGAATTACACTTAAAAATGCATTTAGCTTAGAGGAGTCTAGCAATAATGCCTGCCTAATAAAAACAGTCTCTTAGTGTCTTCGACGGGCCTTGGTAACAAAGTACCTAACAGCTACCACAAAAGCCCAATGAGTGCCTCCTCTGATGGGACCCATCCCATCTCCTAATGAAGTGAAAGCTTTTTTAGAGCCAAAGCAATTTTTGCCCACATCCTTTATCAAGAGAAACCATAATGAATCGTGTTAGTTTCTAGCATTTATTGAGAATTTCATCTTAGAATGTTGGCCAGATGTCATTATTTCAGGATGAAGTGCAGCCTGAGAGCCTTCAGTTAATGTAATCGCTCTCCATCACTGCTCTGGAGGTGGCTTGGGTCTGCCCCGAACAGCACAGAGAAATAAAAGAGGTTTTCACCTGCAATTGAATAAGCACTTTATGAACATCACCTCTTATTTCTTTTCCTATGAGAAACGGAATTACTTAAGCCCCATATGCAGTTTCAACGCATACATGTCCATCTGATTAAGGGAAGCAAAAAATACTGCGAAAACCTTACATTGACCTCTAGTGTTTCTTAAAATTTAAAAGCATTTAGCACTGCCTGCAACCAGAAAACCGTTTTAGTAATTCTTTCAGGTTATTCTGGGTAAAACCGAGAAAGGTGTAAGTGGCATTTATCACTTAAAATCGCAAATAAATGCTGAAATCAGAAAAACCGTTTGACTTTATTTTAAAAAGGTTATATGGAATGGCTTCTCCTGCCTAACATATTGAAATCATGGGACATAGCCCACTCTTACATTATTGCATGTCATGAGATATAATCACTTTCCTTGACTTGAAGAATCTTATAGAATTACTGTCAAGCTATATTTGGCTGAGATCTGTTTATAAGAAACTGATCTGTAGTTTTGCAGCTAAGTTAAAAGATAAGTCCATCTGCTGTCTGTCATCTCACCTCTTTATACAAGCCTGCAGGAAGAAGTCTAGAACACATACAAAAATCTTTCTTTGGCTGCTTTACTACATTTATTAAACCAAGGTTTTCAACATCCTAAATGGAATTTTCTCTTGGCTGCGCTTATAAAAAGCCAGTGACTCTCACTTCTAACACCAGTCAGTATATTTAAGTTGGCTACATATATTCATATGCAAAGGAGATCTCCCACATTAGACAAGGGTCACGGTGTGAGAAGCGTGATGAGCGGGTACACAGCAGGTAAAGTTATTTAGCTTCATTGCTTATAGCTCCACTTTCTAAAGGCAGAGAAAAAACATGGTATAATCTCCATTTGAATCACATCGAATATGTTAAGAATATTGCATCCTAAGATGAGACAATCCAGGTTATAGAAAATAGTATCTTGCAACTAAAAAGCTTTCAGGTTTATATCAGAAGGAATATATTTACCAAAATGGAAAATACCATTTGTTTTTAAAGCATCCCATTCTACTTTTTTCTAACACTGACAATTTAAATTAATTCACCTTAGTGCTTGAAAAAGCTTTGCTGTTTGCATATTGTCATCAGTAACGATATATTTTAAAGTGCAAACACCGAGAATTCCAGATATGTAAAAAATGAAATATGTATGTATGCATGCGCTGGTATGTGCACTATGATTTGCAGTGAGGTTGGTAGTTATAAAATTTTCTGTAACTGCTGTAACTGTGCCAGATTAAATTTGCACAAGGAATAATAAATAGTCAAGTCCCCGACCAGTTCATTTATTAATTGGCTTATTGATTTTCTTTCTATCCTGCCGATCAAAATGGGGATTTTTAAGAGTTATCACATTGGAATAAGGAAATTAATTATCTTTTTATGATATAGAGGATGCTATAGATATAGATACAGATATAGATGTGAATATAGATATGGATAGAGACATAGACAGAGATGGATCAGTACCTGGATCCATGAATCTGTATATGTATTAAACTATGCAAGCCAAATATTTGCAAAGCGTAACGTTTGAAAATAAAACCTTCATGCAAACATTCTACTTAGTTCTTCCATCCAACGTCAACAAACTCCCTCAGTACCATCCCTGAGCACTATGAGATTTAAGATTTATGGTTGAATCTTACAGCTCAGAGCATGTTTGGGGGAAAAAAATGCCTCTCTACTGTGAATAAGATATTTGCTGGTACTGTGACTTGAGGGAATTGCTATTTGCAGATCTCTACAGGATATTTCTGTCAAGAAAAGGACAGAATACACTAAGGTGAATATTGGTCTCGTCCTGAAATGTGAGTCTGTCCCCAAAATATTAAACTCTTAGATGTAAAGCTGTATCAAACATCATTCCATATAGCAAACAGTTCTCCTCATGTGGCTTTCCTTAGGGGAAAACACACTATGAAAGAAATAAATTTTCCCCCAATACATGCACACCCCAAAATCAGTGCCTGCTCTGAAGAGTGAATCCATAGCTCTATAGACACATACACAAAAATGCCTGTTTTTGTAATTCTTCATCATTATAAGTTAAAAGCAATACTCCGGAGCACCAGAGCATGCCTGCACAATTTGGAGGAGTGTTTTTTCCGCCTGTAGATGTGTATTTTTAATAGCAACCAGTACAGTCTACTTGTCTATTCTGAAAGTTCATTACCATTCTTTTCCCTTCCCTATTTAGAGTATCTCAATTCTCATACTTTTAAATTTGGTACTTCTTAGCACCTATAAAGGGTAGCAGGTGGTCTCTTTTGAAGCCTGAATTCTGTTCATAAGCCAAGTGAATTCAAAGAGCTGTCTTCTCTCCTCTGTAGCCCCTTTCCAGAGGAGACCGTTTTCGTGATGGGAGATTTTTTGATGTTTCCATTGGACTGGCCCTGAGACTGTGATTGCTGCAATGAAGATCCTAGTCATGAGGAAATTTCCAGATGGCTGGCTTATCACCCCGTCAACTGTTAGCACTTAATAAGGACCACTGTTTAGTTCAGAACTCCATATGTAAAGCACAGTACAAAATTGAGGTTATCTGCATTAAGTTTCCTACATTATTTTGCATATTGGGAGTAAAGGCCAGAGTTTTAAAATAGTGTTAGTAGAGAACCATTTAATAGAATGCATTGCTAGCCTAGTCTACTTATCACTCTGTAGAGAAAAATTTTCCATTCTAATCTTCCTGACCCCCCCCCACCACCTATTTATTTTTGGAATGCCCTTCTAAAGTAGCAAATCCGAAGCAGTGAATTTCTGTAATGATTTCTTTTGTTAATTGTGTAGTGGATATTATCCTTTTGAAATCTATGATGGAAGAGCTGCATTATGTCTTAGATTTCTAATTCAAAGATGTTGATTACTTCGATCTGTCTTGGTGATATCTGAATTCTACCTCTTATTGGATTTGCTACATTTTAAAAAGTTTCATATCACTGAATATTTTTCTTGGCTTGAAAATAATCCATTCTGTGTGATTCCTGATCCCCCACAGATTATCTGTTTTGTTAGATACGGCAATGCTAGTGACTAGTTCCCAAGGTAGGTTCATAGGTAGTGGTCCTCGGCAGGTCACCACCAGCCCATAGAACAATGCCTTGCAAGTCAGAAAAAGGCTGCTTAATTATGTAAACATGCCTGCCATCGCTTGGATAGAAGATAACATCCTCACACAGAATTTGGAAAGAGTCCTCTTTGTCACAGTGGAGCAGGCAGCTGAAGGTAGAAGACACGTCACTTTCCCGTTCAGCACGGAGCCCTGTGCAGGGCCCAATCTGCACAACAGCACACATGGGCCAATGATCCTAGACCAGAAAATAAATGTTACAACATATGCACAGTTGCGTTCACAAAGAAAAACCTGGACTCACTTCAAAATCCACACTGCCAACCAGAAGTAGCTACTTTTGGAAATGTTTACCATTAACCGGGTGAAAGACCAACTGAGGGATTATAAATCAGTAAAAGAAATGTGTTTATGCATATGTGTGTGCATAAAAACAAGATTAGACAGTATGTCCATATGGATATAGTTATAATGGAGAAGTTTAATATCTATCAGCCACAGGGAAGGCAATGGAAGAATGAAGTTTGGAAAGAATTTATCTAGAGCTGGGCGTGGTGGCGCATGCTTGTCATCCCAGCATTCGGGAGGCTGAGACAGGAGGATCGTGGTTCACGAACAGCCTCAGCTACTTAGTGAGGCCCCTTGCAACTCAGTGAGACCCTGTTTCAAAATAAAGAACAGAAAATAGGGCTGGGGGTGTAACTTGGAGGTAAAATGCCCCTGGGTTCCATCCCCAGTACCACAAAAATAGGATCTATCTATAGGATACACATCATATATACAGTACATATGCCAGTCATAGGGAAGATAATGTGAATATATAATATGCAAATACATACATATTCTATGAGCAACACATATACACAGAAACATCTATGAAGAACTATTAGAAACATATTTGGTTTTGTAGTTGTTTATGTCAATGGCATTAAGTAATGATTTCTCTGGAGATTTGAGTTCAGGAAAATTTTTCTCTTTTTCTTGGTCCTCAAAGATTGGAGAGGCAATTAATGACAGAGGCATTTGTCTTGCTAGAAGCCTGACAGAATCTCACTATTATTCAGTCACGTGGGTGGAGTGGAAAAAAGAGGTTCTCACACTGCAATAAATAGCTTCCATACTCCACGCAAGGTTTCTTTTTGTTTAGAAATATTACGTGGAATATAAAAGCTATTGATAACAGGCAGAAAATATACTTACCAATTACTGCTTTAAAGAAGAATATAAAGTGCTCTCCAGTGGGAGCGGCCACTGGTAGCATGGAACAACAGCCACGCTGGTATTCTCGGCTCACTTGGCACACCAGAGACGTTCCAATTTCTTCATAAACAAATGCCTGCATGTTTATTATTTTCTTTCAGGTTCAAATCCACGGTAGAAATCCAGTTAAAAAAAAATAAAAGAGAAACACGAGGCAGGGTCACCTGCTGAGAGACCTGCGGTCTAAAGAGCCCGCGAGGCGGTCCACCACGGCAGTTGAATGGCTTTGAACTGCTTCCAAGCCCCACTTTCTCAGAGGTTGAATTCTTGAACCCACGAAGCCTGCCCACAATTCATAAGAACGCCAAGGCCATGGTGCATGCTGCTTTAGTAAACAATAATCTTAAATATTGCAGCGGATGGTGGCCACCTTCTGGGTTTACATTCGAACGATCGCACACAAATATGCTTCCCTAGATTAATAGACTCCACGGTCTATTTGCACACCTTATACCCACCCACCATCTCTGTACTCCAACCAGCCCACAACAAGCCCCCTCACCCCTCATTGCCCTTCTCACTGGGGGGAGAAGAAAGACCCCCATTGCAGCCTCATGCCTGCTTATTGATTGCCTTTTCCAAGTCACAAACAATGCCTTTTTCCCAGGCAGCATTCTGTTTAAAATATGTGTAGTGTTGGTAGCGCCATTAACCATTCCCAGAGAACACAGCACACCAAAGGGAAGGGTGAGGCTGCCCAAAGAGAGGAGAACAAATAATGTAAAGGCACCACTTGCCCACCTGGTGCTAGCCCATGACTAATTTCTAACCAACAAGGAGGAGTTCTTTCAGATAGTACTGTTTGTCACACATCACATTTTAGCCCAGAGATTTCTCTCCCTGCTCATTTTCTCCCGGGCACAAACTAATTGCCGCTTGCAACAGCCAGGCTCCGGATACTCCGAGGGCACAAAGTTGCAGAAACTGAACAGATAATAATAAGTAAATAACTTTAAAGAAAGCAGATTGTACGTGAGCTCTCCGCATCATGGCATGACACATTTGGGGAGGAGTCTTGGACCCTACCCAGTACACCTTCAGCAGCAAATCTTATTCCTTCCCCACCGTGGTAGCTAAATATCAAAGCAGGAGAGATGTCACGACTTGCCGCCTGGCTTTGACGGTCTTAGGGGTTTTTACATCAAGCATAAAACAGGACAAGTTATAAATATCAATAGCCTGAACAAGCACTCCTATAGAATGCGCAGGTTTTCATTTACTTGAAACAATGTGTTGAATAAAAGGAAATTAGGAATTTGACATACCTCCTCCGATGGATATAGTGTGCACCCCTCTCTCAAAATTTTCTCTGCTCTTAATTTCTGCCTCGTAAGGCCAAAGCAATTTTTTTAGGGATTGTTTTTCTGCTCAGATCCACCCTGCAAAAACACTTTTGATCATTAAAAGGTTTATAGCTGATTTATAAAGAAAGAAGTGTACTATTACATTTAAACTGAGGAGATGGGTTAGTAATTGAAAGTAGATTTATTCTGGTGTGGAAAAAACTAATGCACCACAGCAGCTAAGCAATATTCATTTTTATGGCATAGTATACAAAAAATATAAACCATTTTGTTTGAGATAGAGATTGACCAAAGGAAATATTATCCTCATGGCTTTTCTCTACACAAGTAATAATTTTTAAAGTGAAAAAGCAGGTCCATAAACCAGTGAAGATATCAAGCCATCTCTCTAAAAACTAAAAAAAAATAAAACTATCTAAAATCTCATACTGAAACTACCTGGAAAACATACAAATAAATAGGAATTACTTTGTAAGCTGCTCACCTTCCATTCTCTCCCTCTCTCTCTATCTCTCTATCCCTCTCTCTATCTCTCTCTTTCTCTCTCATCTCTGTCTCACTCTTGTCTTTGACCATTGCAATTTTGTTCAGAAACAATAGCAAAAAAAGAAAAAAAAAAGAAAATACCAAAGCAATTTTAAACATTTCGAGTGAATCTCCTAAAGTAGGAGTCATTTTAAATCTCCAAAGAGATTGAGGTTTCAAAATGCTCATAGGAACTTTTAAGACTGTGGATGCTGTACACAGACTGGCTCTGGGGCACTCTTCTGAATTTAACTGTTTTGAAGGAGGTTCATCAACTTCAGACTGGGAGCGGCTGTTCCGCCAAGTGGCAATTGCATTTCCAACAACGACTCCTACCCGTTACCTACCCTGCACCACTTACTAAATACAAAACCCATTGCCCTGAAGAATCTGCTCACAATATCTGCAACAGTGGCATCTGCAGAGGGGAGCTCCAGCCATTTGAAACTCATTAAAACGTACTTGAGATTGACAATGAGGGGAGAACATCTGTCAGACTTGGCCAAGATTTCAATCAAGGGTGATGTTGCTGTGTTACTTGACTACATCGACTTAATAAATGAGCTGGCTGCTGTCAGCAGAAGGGAAGTTTGGTTGTAATTACTGTCCTGTCCTTTTTTTTTTTCTTTTTTCCTGAAATGTGATTTCACTTACATGTTCATATTCTACGTGAAATGCATGAACATGAAGTTGATGGAATAATACACCCTTTGAAGAACGAATAGAAGGTTCATTTTCAACTGACTGGATCTATCAGAAAGAGCATTTCACCAACGAACCTGCAGGCACCTACCTGTGACAGCAAAATCATCCTCATTGCTATCCTCCGGAAGTATCTCAAACTGTATGTCCAGAGGAATAGAGATTTCTGTTTAATCTACAGGTTAAATTGCTATAATAAAAGTCCACGTGTGTTAAGACCAAGGAACACAAAGGCATTTCTCCATGCCAAAAAGCTGTTGGTCTTCAATCAATAAAAATCTTACCTTGTGTAGCAGTTTATGTTTCTATTTCACATTTAATCCCATAACAATTTATTTCACAGATGATGAAACAGAGCCCCCCAAGAGGTACACCCATCTGCCCTAGTGACATAGTTACTGAGCCAGTGCATCAGGAATCCAACTCTGAGCTTTGGGTTCTTCTACCATGCGGTATTTGTTATATTTGCCTTTGGAATGTTTCCTTCAGGGATCAGATTAAGCTCAGGACATTGTTTCTAAATAGTGTTATTTCAAGGGGATGGAAAATCGTCATTCTTTCTAATGGCAGGATGGCACTGTCTATTTAAATATGGAAGAGGATACATTCCAGTCTTAAAGGCCATGTAAGCTCAGGAGGGTTTAGGGGGGGGGGGATGATCACAACCCAGGGAGTGTAAAGCTGGACTCAGAAGAGAAGAACAAGTTCTGATGGCTCCGCCTGGTCCATTGGGACATCTAATTAGCAGGTGGATCTGGGACTGTGGGTGCCCGAGAAGGGGAAATCGAACCACCATCATCTGCAGACAGGGCCTGTAGATGGGGAAGAGTCCCTCTAATGTAGGGTGTCCACTCAGATCAAGTGCATAGGAGATGTGTCATAGTGAAAGGGAGGGTGTCTCTTCACAAACTGGAATTGTTCTTCCATATTTTGCATTAGCAATCATACTCCAAATAAAACGCCTGCTGTCTGAATATTAATGATACTTCCTGATTGTGTCTTAATTCCTCTCCCCCCTGCCCATCTCCAGCAATTAAAACTCTTGAGCAACCCCCACTAGATGGGCACAGACCCCAGGTTTGATCCCTGGTAAGCCTCCATTCCCAGTGCCTTCTCTCCTTTATATCTTAAACCCACAGGAGAGCTCAGCCTCTAAGCATCCTGGCTGCCAGCCCACGGACACTGGAGTTGGACCACGTTTGTGCGATGAAGAAGATGCTTTTCAAAGCACTGTCCCCCACTGAAGGTCAAAGGAGCTGCAAAATTAACATCACTGCTGAAGATGAGCCACAGCTCTAAGATTATCATGGTGTTAGTAAAAATAGGTCAGCCACACCGAAACGTGTGAATATTCTCCCTCCTCTGAACTCCCGTAGCATTTTATTTTTATCCTTCATATGGCACGTATCACTTTCTACCTTGCTTTATAGTCGTTGGTATGTAGGCTTTATCTCTGCTCTGCTGAGATCTTAAAATCCTTCTGCTTCTCCACGGCATTGAATACAGTGCCTTGCACGTAGTAGGTGCTCAGTAAATACTAATCATCGGGTGGAGCTCCAGAAATAAGCAGGTAAGGCAAACAATGTTTGAAAGCTACTTAGTAAAAGGCATTTGCCTATCGAATTGAACTTCTGTAGAACCTTTGGCCTCTGATGGTGAGCCAGGAAGCCACTGCCCTACCTGTCACACACCCACCCACACTCACACTCCTCAGAGTTGCAGCCACGCTCAATTATTTTGGGTTCTCTGGTGGATTCCTTTACTTCCTGCTCTCTAGACAGGCCCCTTCATCTCCCGGGGATCCCTTCCTTCCTGTCGCTTAACTTTGCACTGGCTGACTCCTAACACCACCTCCTGCTTCGAGTCTCGAGTTAATGATCCTTCCTTCTGGAAGCTTTCCCTGAACTGCTAAAACCACCCCTCTGTATCTCGTTCCTTCCTCTCTCCTAGAGCATTTCACACTGCTTGAATTTCCTCTGCACTGGCAGATCAGCTGGTGTGAACGGGTCTGTAAGAGGAGAGAAAGCGACAGCTGGGGTCCTTTTCCAAGGAACTTGGGAAACCAGACCCAGCCTGGCAAGGGACCATAGGTGTACATGTGAGTGCCCTCTTCGTGATATCATAAGCATCATGGTCTTTATAGAAACCTGATTCACAGGGCTAAGAGCCCAGCTGATCCAATCACTGCTGCCTTTATATGTTTTATAAACATAAATAGCACATCAAATTTCTGCACCAGTCATAGGATGGTTTTTAACTTTCCAATAAATAGAACGCTCTAAAATATCACACATCCAACAGTTAAACTGGTAGTCAGAACAGCAGGAGGAATTATTCTTACTTTTTAGTAAGAACTTTTTTTATGCTAAATAGTGGCAGAGACGATGAGAGCTGGTTTCCCAAGTAAGGAAAGCAGAGTGGATCAGAGTCTGCCACACAGAGGAGGAGAGGTTGATTTGATTAAATGAAGAAGGAGAGGAAGCCTATCTGAGATAGAGCAAAAGAGCATGAGTCCAGGGACAGTGACATAAAAATGTGTGCATGACTAGAAAATTATGCCTTGTTTGTTAAGGTCAGAATGGGGAAGGTAGGTGTGGGGGAAGCGCGACGTACATGGGAGATGAGGTTAGCAAGGCAGCTTCATCTGAAATTATAAATAGCCCAGAACTCTAAGCAAAGGGGTTGGACTCAGTTCTGTAGGTTGGACGGTGCCACATCCAGCCTTCAAACGAGAAGACCCATAACCCAGCACGGGACTCAGAGAAACGACTTGGCGACAAGATAATGAATGAGTGAGAAGGGAAAAGGCGAGAGGCGAGATCTGGTGGGGCGCCATTGCTGTGAATCGAGCAACCAGTTTCAATAATTGAAGAGCTGCATATCTGTAAAGTTCAATATAAATGTTAATTTAAAACTATTATCTCAATACGGTTGAATTCAATAACCTTTAAGGCAGCAGATATGAAAGCAGATTTTTTTTTTAACTTCGCTCCAAGTAATTCAGGTGAAATTAATGTATAATTTGAGCATAATGGCCAAATGTACTAATGAGCTGATTGCAGGCTTCAGAATCCTAACCTTAAGAATACGGGTTAGAGTTATGTTGAAGAAAAGGTTCCAAATCCTATAGGGCGTGCTGGGATGCAATGAGGACTGTAATTCACCAAAAGAAAGGATTTTTTTTTACCAAGTACATAAAATATCATACTTATTAGCCAAAACTGGGACCTAATTAAATTCTACACATGACACTTTAATGTTGTTATTGAGGCGAAGTTCACAGTCAAAGAAGAAATGGTTTACGGTGAAAAGAAATATGGATTATATCTCTTTTCAAGTCAGTTATAGTATTTGTGGTTTGTGCTTAACTAGATTAACTTTGCCTTGGAATTTCCAAAGGAAGTTTTGTCAGGTAAAATCATGGGAGACGGCTTATTTTTTTCTTTCTACCCACTACGTTTGTGGGAGTGTGGCCATGGTGCCAGAAAGGGTATATGATACCAAGATGACTGGAGGCAAAGACAGAGTCCTTGTGAGCATAGTAACGTGGTCATCTGTCCATGGGAGGAGGTCAGTCTTGCGGAAGCCATCACAATCTGCAATTCCCAGCATTATCACTGGATGTAGGAACTGGCTTCCCTTTTGAAAGTCATATTCCAAAATGTTACCAGCATCCATCCCCGTCACCTTCCTACCACAGAGCACACATTAACGCGCATCTAGACCTTCCTCTCAAACATGAAGAAAGTCATCATATGCTTATACAGGAAACCCACATACCATCTTTACTAGGAAATTTTTAATATAGACTTCTGTAAAATTTAAAGTTTTCCTAACTCCCTTTGGTTTGGGATCCATTTGAAGACAACATGCAATTGTTTTGAAAGTTTGATCTTTAATAACGGGAACCATGCTCTGACAGACAAAATCTATTTCTGTGTGTGTGTGTGTGTGTGTGTGTGTGTGTGTGTGTGAGAGAGAGAGAGAGAGAGAGAGAGAGAGAGAGAGAGAGAGGATTGAACTCAGGGTATTCTAACTTAGAGCCATACTCCCAGCCCTTTTTTTAAAATATTGTTATTTTGAAACTGGGTCTTGCTAAGTTTCTGAGAGTCTATAAGTTGCTGGGGTTGTCCTTTAACCTGTGACCCTCCTGTCTCAACCTCCCAAGTACTGGGATTGCAGGCATGCACCACCACACATAGCTAAAATCGATTCTTTTCATTTTACATAAGTGTCCATTTTATAGTTGCTCTAAGGACCAAGAGATGGCATTGCTGAGGCAACTCCAACTGGAAATACAGCCCGTTATGAGGTGCAATGGTAGCTAATACACCGACTCATTGATGAAAGCAAAATCGGTTAATATTTATTAACTGGTTTCCATGAGCCACTCATTGCTCTCAATGTTGGGAAACATGATGTTGTACACAAGCCAAAGGTCCTGCTATTATGGTTTATATAACTTCAGCTGAATATAGGACCATTAAACATGGAAAGCTCCATGGGTTTGCTACCTTCAACAGCCCCAGGGATCCATCTACTTTGAAGGTGCCAGTCACTAGAGATGTGAAGTAAACATTTGGGAGAAAAATGTTCTAGGCAGAGAAGAGAGCAAATAGATTCTCAAACAGGATCTGCTATGATGCACTCAGAGAATGGAAACTGGGCTAATCTAGCCAAGAGAAGCAGGTTAAGATGGGTGGTTAGAAATGAGACTGGAGCCGGGTGTGGTGGCATACACACTGTAATACCAGTACTTGGGAGGCTGAGACAAGAGGATCAAAGTTCACAGCCAGCCTTGGCTACTCAGTGAGGCCCTACGCAGCTTAGGGGGACCCTGTTGTAAGACTGAGGGTGTACCTTAGAGGTAGAATGCTCCTGGGTTCCATCCCCAGGACTGCAAAATAAAAAAAAAAAAATGAGATTGGCAAGGATAAAATCAGGGATTATATTTACTCTTACAGACTGTGGAGAAGACTGGATTTCATTAACCATGTGACAAGTAGTCAGCAGTGGATTTTGAGCAACTAAGTGATGCTATCTACTCCTTAGAAATATCCATGATGGCCGGGCGTGGTGGCGCACGCTTGTAATCCCCGCGCTTGGGAGGCAGAGACGGGAGGATCGCGCAGGTTCGAAGCCAGCCGCGCACACTGGCTTAGGAGACCCTGTTTCCAAATTTAAAAATAGGTCTGGGAGTGTAGCCCGGAAGTAGAAGGGCTTCCAGGAACCCCAGTACCACCAAAAAAAAAAAAAAAAAAAGAAAAGAAATATCCATAATGACTCAAGTCAGCAAACTTCTCTAGTCATTAACAAGAAAAAGGCACTATCCCATTTTCAATGGCCCAAAGGTACCTCTGCAAGAGAAAAGTGTTATCAATAGTGTTTTTTTTTTTCTCTCCAATCTCCCTTTTTGAAGCTGGGCACATACCAAAAAGTTAAGGTAAAGCTGGGTATGGTGGGGTACTCTTGTAATCCCAGCATGTAGGAGGTGGAAATAGGAGGATTGAGGTTCGAGGACAGCCTCAGCTACTTAGTGAGACCCTTTTTGCAACTCAGCGAGACCCTGTTACAAAATAAAAAAAAATAAAAAGTAAAAAATAGGGCTGGGGATGTAGTTCAGAGATAGAATGTCCCTGGGTTCCATCCCAGGACCAGAAAAAAAAAAAAAAAGACTTAAGGAAGTGTTCAAGTCGTCAACCTAAGAAAAGACAGCGCCCTTGTCTAAACCTTATGCCCAGATCTGCTGGGAGTAGAAACTGCATGACAGTGTTGTTTGTATTCTAGAAGCATTTTTAGTGTGGCCCAAGCTCACTCCCCCATAACCCTAGGCTCTTCTACAGAATCAGATCAATTTCTGTCATGGATTAAAGAGACCACAGAAGACTACAGTGAAAAATATTAGTTACAAGAATTAAATAGCCATAAAGGAAGAAGAAAATTCACAGATGGTAGCGTATTTCCAACCAACTCTAAGAAGCCATGGGGGAGGGTCCTTAGATCTGAGATGGAAGGACTTTCTAAGAATAGAGGGGTCAATCGGGAACTCCTCTACAGATCCTCCCTTCCCCCCACCCCAGCTAACACAGAGTTAAAGGGTCATTTGGCTGAGATCCTTGTGCCTGCTTGACCGGTCAGCATAAGAATGTATAATAATGTTCCCCTTTCCTCCACTCAGAGTATGGTACTGAAATTACACTCTAAAATGAAGCCTCTTACTTTCCCTTACTTTTTTCCTTCCCAGATTATAAAAAAAAAACTCTGAGAAGCCCAAGTGAAAATTTTTCCTGGAGCTAAGCACAGTCACATTGAGAAATTGATCAGGGTGGTGAGCCATCGTTGATTAAATGAGGGCTCTTGATGTGCTTTAACTAATGAACCTAGACTTCTTAGAAGACGGCTCGTATCTACAAAGAGAGAAAAATCACTCTTTTTAGATATATAAAGATCAAGGACATTTAGTGTAAGCTTAAAGGACCAGAGAGACCAAAAGTAAGAGGCTTGTTTCTGGTTGAAAGAAAACAAACAGATCATCAGGAGATATTGCAGATAATATAAACCAGGCAGGCCAGGTGAGGGTTATAAAGGAAAGAAATAATTTAATACTAAGAGCAAACTTTGTGGGGATTTTTAGAGAGAATAACCCAGTTGCCTCAATGAATGCAGTTTAGACAAGGCTTAGAAATTACTTTGTCAGCAAAATGATTATGGCTCTTTCCAAAGAAGCAATGTGTTAAAGGAAACAGAGGACTCTTGCTGAGATAAATTGTCACCTACTTCCAGGATCTGGGCAGAGAAAATGTAATGAAAATCAAATGTATTTAGAGCCACAAATATACTGTATTATTTTCTAAAGTGGGCCAAGACTGTATAACGCAAATTCGCTGGAAATTTCCTGAAATGCTCTAAGAACCCTCCAAAGAGCACAGTGGTCTCCCTTAGAGACTCGTGAGGCCTCTTGGAGGAAATGTGTGCCCGTGAGGACAGTGATTGAATTTGCTCCAGGCAGGTGAAGAAGCAGCCTTGTCCAGGCACACAGATGCATTCGCTAGCAGAACAACCACTGAGCCTGCAGGCTCCCATCTGAAGGGAAACTTCAAAGGCCTCCTGCTCTTCCACATCTTGGGTAATTGGGACAAAGTCTCAGCTGGGACCTGCTGAGACATTCTTAGTCCCACTGTATTTGAGGCTGGAGCTACTTCTTAGCTAAGCTTTTAAGAAACCAGTTGAAAGTTTTGTTTCTCCATTTCAGGTTTGGCTGCCACCATGTGTGAGCCATCGCCAGTTATCTGGGAACAGAAACGAAATGGTTTTTGATGCTCCAAGACTGGATAACTGTGTTTGAAGGAACAAAATAGATTAAGAGTTGCATAACTGCCTTTTATGACCAAAATATACATTTAAAATAATTAAAGTGCAACAATTAGAAAGAATTGACCAAGATTATAAAACAAGTCAGACCACCCTTTGGTTAAATTGAGCTCTGCATTATCCCAGAACATATCAACTTCCATGCTACTAGCTTCCAATAACAGTGATATTCAAATCTCTTCTTTGCAAGTGGAGACCAAAACTTTTTTCCACTCAAGTTTCTAGCATCTTGATCTGTCACAGTCAGGATATCACCATCTTCTTGTCTCCTCTTTTACTATGTATAAAAACATAATCCATCAGTTTGGATAAAGGCAAAGTGCTCTGACAAGTATTGATGACAAAAATCCCTGAAAAGCATTTCTCTGTATAAATTATTATGTAAATTCTTAAAAATGTAAGTTTGTATAAATAAGTACATGGAGAAGAGATTCAGATTTATTGACTTTTCTTTCATTACATCTTTATGGAACCTCCAAAATTAGATAAGTTTGATGAATTTAGTGTTCCTGTTCTTTAAACATATGTTATATAAAATTGGATGAGTTGGTGGTGAAATACCATGCATGTATTTTTTAACATAACTTAAGGTACCAGTGATGATATATTGGGATCCATTTTCCCAACTACATGAGTTTGCTTGACTTTGAAATGAGTATTTGTTTCAAAATTACCTGACCTGCCAGATACATAAAAGTGATGATTTCTAAAACCTTATGCTAACAGTGCATATGGAGTGAGTACAAATATAATTATAAATGTAATTTTAATTCTATTCTTCTTGCTGGAATACAGTATTTGTGAGTAATCTAGTCCAAAATCAAAGATCAACCCAAATCCTTTCTACCAACTCTGCTCCTGTTTTCTAAGTATTTATTTAATGTCATTGTTCAGTAAGGGACCTAGAGACCTTTAGCTCTAGGTGGAAAGAAAATGCAAATCTGTTAGTTATTTGCTAGGTTTCCTAAGGACGCTGAAAACACACAGGCACTTGCAACTGTGAATTTCCCAGTAAATATAAAATCTTTGTCTTCTGGAGTATTTGCTTAACTGAACAAAGTTTACACAGCCCGAAGAGGATTAGCATTAACAATAACACAAAATTAAACTTTTGACATTCCTCTAGTTTATTTCTATGGTTATCTCCTCTTTTCCCACATCGATTTCCCAACTCTATCATTAAAAAAAAAAGAAAGTAGATCTTACAGTATTCACTGCACCCTCCAGGCATTAATAATTACTATTACATTTATCTTTTTCCTACAGTTGTTCAATTCAGAAATATTTAATATTAAAAATGGGCCAGGTGCTACATCATATACTAAAAACACAATGATACATTTTTAAAATCCACTATTATAGCCTCTGATATTTTCTACTTTGTGAGTGGGAGATAGAAATACATAAGATCCAAACTGTAAATATCGATGATAAATGCTACTAAGTTCTAAGTACTATAAAGAAGATAGCTATCAACTCTGATGAAGGAAGTCCAAGAAACGTTCATAAGGGAGATGAAATCGAAGCTGGTTTTGTAGTATCCGTAGGCACTTGGTGGCCAGTCCAAACTAAGAAGAAATTTCCAGCCTAAAACAACTTAGCTTATACCCAAAATGAAAACTTTGTATGAAATACCTGATGTGCATAGAGTTACAAAGAGATAAAAGAAAGATCAAGAGGAAAGCAATAACACCACAGATAATTCATGGTATCTAGATTACAAAGCTGAGACTCACAAGTAGAGATGCAACATAAGTGATATAAGGGTGTTTCTATGGGTCAACCATTTAGAGTATATTTGGGTGGTTTTCTTTTTGTCTCTGTAACCAAAACACCAGACAAGAACAACTTGGGAGAAGGAAAGGCTTACTTGGCTCATAGTTTTAGAGGGTTAGTCCATGGTGGGCAGGCTGCAAGGCAAAAAATGTCATGGCAGCAGGGCATGGAAGAAGAGGCCATGAACAAATAGAGTCCTCAAGGCCACTCGTCCAGAGACTCACCTCTTACAGTGATACCTGTCTTCAAACCTAGCTAAATCGCCCAACATATGACAAACCAAAACAGAGTATTTCCAATGTTTCCCAAATACGAAACCAATGAATACCTTTCAACAGATATCTTTGACCACATCTCTAGCTTGTTTTAAAGATTTAATTACTAGAAATAAAAGTAGGCAAGTAAATGGCATTTTTGCTACACTTGCCATATTTACTTTTAGAAAGATGCCAAGTTAATAGCAGCAGGTGGGAGAGCCAGTCTCATATTCCTATGACCAAAAATGAATACTGTCACTTTTTTTTAAATGCCAATAATATGAGTGGCAAATAAAAATTAGCTCTTACGAAATTATGAATATGGAGGCTAAGAGTTTGAATTTAATTCTGAAGTTAATTAGAAACCAATTGAAGAACTGTGATCAAGGGAACAAAAAAACTAGACTGGCCCTTTAAAGGATTAGTTTTGTCAAGAGGGGACAAGATATGATGAGACAGGATTTGCTTGACATCCCACACAATTTTGGAGGCCAGGAGATTGTTGCAATAGTCTAGGGTAGCACCATACAATAGAACTTTCTGTAGTTATATTTTCTGTATCTATTTTGGCTAATACAGTAGTCAGTGGCCACATGTCTTTGTTTTTAAGTGCTTAAAACTCTTGTTGATGCAGCCAAGGGGCTTAATTTTTAATTTTTTTTCATGGTACTTGGTTCCTGGAAGCCCTTCTACCTCTGGGCTACACTCCCAGACCTATTTTATTTTTGGAAACAGGGTCTCTTAAGCCCAGCGTGACTAGCTTCGAACTCACGCAATCCTCCTGTCTCTGCCTCCCAAGCGCGGGGATTACAAGTGTGCGCCACCACACTCGGCTTAATTTTTAATTTTAATTAATTTTATCGAATTTAAAATTTTAAAGCCACCTGTGGCCCAGTGACTATTGTAAGGGACAGCACAGATATAGAACAATAGATATTCACGATAGAAAAATGCCAAGCTGGAAGGAAGAAAGGAAAACAGATTGAGTGAACAGATTCTGTGACTATTCCTATGTGCAAGATGAAAAAGATGGGGAGTCCTAAATGATAGGAGATTTAGAATCAGAGAGGAATGAAATATGGCTGTGCCACTTACAGAGGCTGCAGCACAGAAAAGAGTTCTGAGGAAATAACAAGGAAAGGAAAGAAAACCTCTCTCTCTCTCTCTCTCTCTCTCTCTCTCTCTCTCTCTCTCTCACTCTCGTGTGTGTGTATGCCTGCGAGAGAGAGAGAGAGAGAGAGAGAGAGAGAGAGAGAGAGAGAGAGAGAGAGAGAGAGAGAGATACACTCCTCTGGCAATAGATGACAGCTCCTAAACTTGTCAACAGGATGTGGGAAATGACAAAAAGATTTAACTGACCAGGAACCATGGTTTCCTCCTATTCCAGGCTATATCGATCTATATAAAAATGTGATAAGCTGTTGGATCTTAACCTATATATCATACCTACAAATATGAGCTGGTACTTCTCACCATCAGAAACTCTGCTAAAAAGAAAACTGTCCTTCACACCACAGAAGACTAACTAAATTCCCCCCACCAAAAAAAAAAAAAAGATAGGTTAAACGTCTTGCCTCCTCAACTTAAAGGCAGCATGTATTTGTGACACATTGTGGGTCAAGCTGTAACATTAACTGCGGGATAAAAATGTAAGTGTAAGTGTAATGTAAAAGAACAAAATTTAATGAGGGTTGCAGACTCAGACAGGCAAGAGAATGTTGTATAAATAAAACAAAATAATGGTACCCGGCTGTCAATTAAATCGGTGCTGGGGCAACAACTACGGAGAGGGCAGGGAAGGAGTTCATTCTTCACCACCATCTTTACATGACTGATACTTTCTCAGCCTCAAGGTCTCAGCTTAAGTTCAGCTCCTCGGAGAAGACTGCAATTATTTCTAATGTGAGTCTGTTGTTTTTATCCGTAGCTCTTGCCACATTATTTATCGGTATGTTTGTCTGTTATCTGTTCCCCCGACTACCATGTATTCAACATCTAGAGCCATCTCTGCGGCTCAGGAGGTGATTTGTAATTTGGGGCTGAATAAGTGAATGGATAAGTGCAGGCTGCCAGTTATACTCTGGGCTGTGGACTGAAGATCCACTGGACTAAAAGGAATGTTCCATCCAGATCAAATTGAGCCTGGAGAGGTCAACCAAATGAATTCTTACCTTAAACAAATAAATACAGGTCTTGCAGATCCAATATGGCAAATAGTCTTAGTTTCTGGAATATTATTCAACCAGAGAGAGCTGTGCCACATCACCAGGAAAAAAAAAAAACAAAACAAAAAAAAAACACCTGTTGATAAGAGTAAGTATTCAACTAAGCAGAAACAATGGGTGCATGGGATATTTACTTATTGTGAGAACTTCATTCCAAGGTAAAATAAATATTAAACTTTCTACCTAGAAATTTCAAAGAGCACTTACTGGTGAGACTAGGAAGTGAGCGTGGAGGTAATACTGATTAGATGCATGGAGAGGGCAAAGAAGGGTTTCATTCTTCACCACCACTAGGCAACTTGTGATTTCATAAAGACCACTACCGAAGGGAAAGATTCTTGCTAATTTATCAAGGTTGAACAGAATTATGAGATTTTAAAAAAACAGAGTATATGTCCTCTTGCATATATGTCAGGAAAGATCCTTCCCTTCTAAAAGAAGATATAAATTCCAAAACCATTATTTTTGTCTCAAGTTTTTAAAAGCTTTACTTTTTCAGCAGTGATATTTTCCTTTTCATGTAACAAAGAGAGAGAAAGGAAGAATAGCCGCTGACATGAGGTGGCTGATCTGGACACCCAGGCGGGCCTCAGTGGGCTCTCAGTTCCTCTGATGCTCAATCAGGCCGTGTCATTCTCTTGGGCATAAGTGATTTTACAGTGACCTTGCCTCAGACAAGGTCACTAAGACCATGACAAATTGAAATTATAAGCAAGTTCACTCTACAACTCATAAAACACACAACATTCCCTCTCTCATTAAATGGGTAACTGCTACTTTTTCACCAGTTAGTTTCCTCCTCACATAAGCCTGCCTGCTCCATACGTAAGATCAACTGAGTGATTCATTCCTTGAATTTCTCTGTGTCCTCGCAGGGTAAGTTCTCACTTTCCTAGGTCCTCCAAAAAGTACCAGCCCAAACTCAAATCCTGTGTTCTAACTCTGCCTGAGATCACCCACAGTTGCTAACAAAGAAAAATTCCACCAGATAGAGTTAAACAGGCCATGAAGATATTATTCAAGAAGACGATCACATAATGGAGAGAAGTTGAACTCAAATCAGCAGAAACAAAAGGCAGGAGAGACAGATAGGTGAGGGTGAACTAGTGGAAAAATACGGAAGGATTTTGGAGGGAGAAGGGTAGTCCACATACTTAGGCCATTTCTGTTCAAAGATAAAAGTGTGCTACTGGTGGGTTTGGGCTGGAGAGCATTGACAAAGGAGAGAGAGAGAGAGAGAAATACTGAGATTGAGTCACTGAAGAAAAATCATGGATTATTTTCCACCCATGATTAACAAAAATCCATTGTATTCAAATTATAGAAAAAAGTTTCCTGTTCATAATTTAGTACAGCGTCTAATTCCTTGGTGAACTCTTCACAAATCAGAAGAAATAAAAGACTCCCTATGCCGAACGGATGGGTTATATTGATTCATTTTTTGACAAGAACATACTCTGCTTTAAAACCCCAAACCACCAGCTTCTCCAGAGTATCTATCAAATTTGGCAGCCAGGCATGGTGGCACATGCCTGTAATCCCAGTATTTGGTAGGTAGGCTGAGACAGGAGAATCAAAGGTTAAAGGCTAGCCATAGTGACTTAGTGAGAACCTCAAAAACATAGCAAGATCCTGTTTCAGAAGAATAAAAAAAGAGATAGCCAGACAGGTTGGTGCACGCTTGTAATCCCAGCATTCTGGAGGCTGAGACTGGAGGATCACGGTTTGAGGACAGCCTCAGCTACTTAGTGAGGCTCTCTGCAACTCAAAAATAAAGAATAAAAAAATAGGGCTGGAGATGTAGCTCGGAAGTAGAATTCCTCTGAGTTCCATCCTCAGTACCACAAAAATAAATAAATAAAAAAAGATAAAAAGGACTGGGGGTATAGCTTGGAAGTAAAATGCCCCCTGCCTATGAAAATATAATTATATCTTTTCTATCAAAGGAATAGCTTAACTTAAACTCCATGTTGTAAAACCACCATTTTGTAACCTTATAGAAGTTCACATCCTTAAGTAAAGCTAGCATTTTTTTTTTTTATTACAAATGCCACCACCTCCCCTGGAATCCCCTCTAGCTAGTCATGTGAAGATTGTGAAACTATGCTCCTATCAAGAGAAGTATAGGGCAGAAGCTTAATTTTAGTAATAAAATACCCCCCGGCCTCTCTGCCAACTCTGCTCGCATACCTGGCTCCCTGAGGTGGCAGCACCTATTTTTGCAAAAGAGAAAAATCACCTTGCAGAGAAATTTTCAGTCATGTGCCTTTTTGTTGTTGTTTTTGTTATGATGCCATGAAAACTTATTTCTAACATTGGGTTCAATCCCCAGTACAAAAAAAAAAAAAAAAAGTAAGAGAAAAATACTGGCAGCACCTACCTGAGTGATTCTCTCCCACTCTCCTGGTGGCCACGGCTAGGAGTGTGACAACCCCTGATATTCTTAAGTCTTGTCCAATGCTTCATAACTAAATCAACAAAACAGCCAGGATAATCTCATACCTAAGATTTTAAAGCAAAAAAGTAAAAAATCCAGACACTTTTATACCCAGCTGATTGAATATCTTTATAACTGAGGAAAGAGGTTTAAGTTTTTATATTTTGCCAAGTTTTGCTGCCAAAGTCATTAGAATAGAAAATCTTAGAAATGGTAGACCAAAAAAAAAAAAAAAAAACCAGACGTAGGACAAAAGTTCCACAGCTTATGGTTTGAGGCTACCACTACTCCAAGCCCACTTTCATAAATACGTTTTAGATGGATGTGGTGGCGCAAGCTTGTAATCCCAGTACTTGGGAGGCTGAGACAAGAGGATTACAGGTTTGTGGCCGGCCTTAGCTACTTACTGAGGTCCTCTGCAACTTAGTGAGATCTTGTTTCAAAACAGAGATTTAAAAAATAGGGCTGAGGATATAGCTCGGAGGTAGAGTGCCCCTGGGTTCCATCCCTAGTACACAAAAAAATTAAAATTAAAAATAAATAAATAAGTAAGCAAAGTTTAAAAGAACATGGTGATATAGCTCCTCCCTTCCACTATGCACGCTCTGTGCTCACTCCCAGACTCCAATGCCGACATCAAGCCCTCGTGACAGACCATCTGAACTGCAAAGCCTAAAGTACTTATCGTCTAGCCCTTGACACAAAACGTGTGCCAATCCCAGACCTAGGAGAAAAGTAGAAAAACTGTTTGCCAGAGACTAATTTTTGACATATAAAGTCATGCATGCGTATGTTTTCTGTATCATGTAACAACATGCCGTATCACTCAACTTTCAATTTTTGACCAATAATACACATAAATTATGATTCCCTCCTCTAACACTGCCAAGACCAGGAGAACATCAGTACCATCCGCAAAATGTGGCTTCCCTCATTGTCTGGAGTGGGATCGACAGAAAATAAGACAGTACTGTGCATTTGCTCCGCACCACTTGGTGTTTTTATCAAATATCTTTCCGCAGCCTACTACCTCTCCTTTTGTTTGTTAAACAGGCCCCATTGAGTTTTTACATCAATTAAAAAAAAAATAAGTTACAAGCTAGGTGTGATAGAACACATCTGGAATCCCAGAACTTGGGAGACTAAGGCAAGTAGATCGCATTTTGAGGCCAGCCTCAGCAACTCAGTGAGGCCCTCAGCAACTTAGTGAGACTCCGTTTCCATTCCAAATAAGAAATAAAAAGGGCTGGGGGGGTATAGCTCAGAGGTAAAATATCCCTACGTTCAAGCCCTGGGATCAAAAAAAAAAGTTATAATTTCTCTAAGATCGAAAAAAACTATGCTAAAGAAGTCTATTTTAAACCCCTGTGGCTAGCTGTAAGGCATTGTTGTGGTCTTGCAGCCCAAATTCTTGCCCTGGCTTTGCTGAATTTTCTGACCTCACACTTAGCAATATGGAAAAAGAATTGAATGTCAAACACAGGTTGTAATACTAAACAGTAGTAATCAGGTAGCACCTCTCTACACTATCTCTCCCCTAAAGAGAAGGGGGGAATGAGGGCCAGCCCCACAGGGGAATCTTTCCCCAGGGTCAGAGCAACATTTGGACAGTAGAAATGAGACTCAGGAGACTCAGCACCTTCTTGGATCTGTTTCCTAATTGAGTTTTGCAAATAACAAGTTTCTAAGTGTGACTATTTTCTAAGCACAACTTCAAGATGATATGTTTCTCTGAGAAATGCTGGGCGGCCTCAGGCTCTGCCCCCTGACAGTCTGCACTCTCAACTCAAGGGAAAGCAAATGGAAGCCCTTCTACTTTAAGCCCTGTGACACCTCAGATCATAAAGGAAGCAGCGCACAGCTCCATGCTGTTCGGGAGGAAGCCGTTGCGTGGATAAAGGTGAGGAAAGAGGTTACTTTCCTCTTTCCTTTTCTCCTGTGATACTATCACAGATGATACTTGAAAAGCCTACAGAAAAAAGTCTAAAATAGCCTTCCCTAGGCAGTCAGGGAGAAGAATCAAAGCTATACTCAAGGACTTTCCAAGATTCCAGCCTTGGGGCCAGAGAGGCATGTTAGGGGTCTGCACCTGCCATTCCCTATCCATCAATCGCTCTCCCCTCTCCCAGGGTTTCTCCTCCAGGAGCCTGAGCATGTGGACCACATCAAAGGGAGACTATGGAGACCATCCAAATAAAAGGAGTAAAAGAGACATTAGTCGCAGACTCTGCTTGCAGCACCAGAGGTGTATCATCCCTAGAGAAAAAATGGGGAACAGTAGAGCCAGGCATAGTGGATCCTGCTTATAATCCCAGTAATTGGGAGGCTGAGACTGGATGATCACTGGTCCATGGCCAGCCTCAGAAACTTTGTGAGGCCATCTGCAACTTAGTGAGATCCTATTTCAAAATAATTTAAAAAATAGGGCTGGGGGCGTAGCTCAGAGGTAGAATCCCTCTGGGTTCCATCCCCAGTACCACAAAAAAGGGGGGAACAATAAAACATCATGTCCCTGAATTCCCCCTTTCTTTTGCCAAAACCTAGCCGGTACAGAAAACAATAAAAGCAAGCCGGGGGAAGAAAACCCAGACACCTACGATATTCTGCGCAGTGGGACTTGGGGAAAGTTGTGCTATCTTTAGAAAGCCACTTCTTGGATGTATGCACGCCTGTACGGTTGCTCCTTGGGATGCAGGCCAGACAAGCAAACTAAGCAAGCAGATGCTAATGATGTCTGACAGGAAAACCCTCTGTGAGTAGGAACTGAGGGTGTTGTGGAGAGGATCCTGTTGCTGTCACTGGGACAAAACACCGTGATGCCCTCGCTCTCTGTTACTGCCGGGCTCTTCCAGGAACAGCCGCTTTTCTCTTGTAAGCTTTCTTGTCTCTTGTAAACCACATGTCTCACACAACATCTCTGGGCACTTTCTTTGGCCTTTTTGCAGTGTAGCCACTACCCTGGCACAACTGAGCTGTGGGCAGGACAAGAGCCACCATTTGTAAAATTGGAGACAGCCAGCAAAAGAGAAGAGAGATAAGTTCACCTGTTCTCCTGGCTCCCTGCCAAGTTGCCTCAGGGTGTCTCTAAGCTTTAACCTAAGTTTAAAACTCCTCCCCAAACAGCTAACCCTACCTGACACCTCTTTGCAGGTGCTAGAAATGGCCTCCTTCCCATCTCTACAGTCCTGGAGGTGGTCAGAGGTCCCCTGGACTAAGCAGAAAGACAGCACTATACTTTCTTAACTCCCTTCCCACATCTTTGCAAATCCCATCTTTATCAAACCTTCCTTGACTTATTCTGATTTGACTGGCCATCTTGAACCCAGATTGACAGATACAGTCATATGTTCTAAAATAATAGACACTTGCCTGGAACATGCTTTTAAGCACAGATTCCTTAAAAAACAATGTAGCGGCAATGTTTGCCTCAATAAAGTAGAAGGGAAAGAAGGGAATTTCCAACCTGCGTGAGCCATTGATAATGAGACTCACAGTCAGGATATACTGAATCCCATTCTCTCTACCAGCAGAAGTCACGTAAGTGTTTAGGTACACAGTTAATTTTCTGAAGAACCAAAGAAGATGTTATTATATCCATGGTGAGAGGATATCAGTTAATACAAGAATTGGGCACAGGAAGAACACTGCGACCCACCTTTTGAAAGACATGCCACAAGCAGCAATGTTTAGTTTTCCTGAAAAGGAAGAAACTTCTAGGTGTCTGTAAGCCCTGTGATCGCCAAGAAGACAAAAGGCAATCCTAATTCCACAGCAATATCTAATAACACACTTAGAATAGGAGTGTCCCATAATTCTGTAGCAATATATAAGAACAGGAAGATGCCATAATTCCATAACAGTACCTAAAAAGAACAGGAATATAACACAATTCCATAGCGATATCTAAGAACACACTAAGAATAGAAATATACACATAATTCCATAGCAATATCTAAGAAGATCAGGAAGATAGCTAATTCCACAGCAATATCTAAGAACAGGAAGAATATCACAGTTGTGCCTATTTTGGAACCTACATAACTGGGTAAAATCAGGAATGAAAACTTCAGTCTGAACTAAAATTAGAGAATTAAAACAACTCAGAGTTGGATAGACTTAGTTCAAGTTCCCAGAACCAACCTCTGTGCAGATGTGTTCCACAGCAACTGAGGAAGTGTCTAAAAATTTTAGGAAATCCACTGACAACTGGAAATTTGGTAGCAGAAAATAATTATGCCTGTCCCAGTGAGAACTTTCTATTTGCTAAAGAAAATTTCGTTTATGTATCGCAACCTCTTAAGCCATAAATAGAGTTTGCATCTGCTCTTTTTTCCAAACCTTCCATGCAATAGTCCTCAAACTCCCCTCTCCATCACCTCTGCATATCAGCATGCACACATGCACACGCACACGCACATGCACACGCACACGCACATGCACACGCACACACACACAGGCACAGCACATACTGCAAGTATATCTGTGCACATTTTACTTCTCTGGATAAAATACTTATTCCCTTCACCTTTTTCCCACTAGCTCTTTTTTCTGTTACATTTTTCCCATTCTCGACTTTACCCTTTAGTCATTTTCTGTTTTATCACCGCCCCTCTTACAGCAGCTGATCCCACCACTATTTTTTATTCAGATAGTGTAGCTATTCTGGGAGTGTGTGAAAATGGAAGTGACCAGAATTCTATTATCTTTCATATTATCTCTGTGCCCAGGTTCAATCTATCTATTAAATGTCACTCTTTGAATACAGCTGTTCAATTAGAGGGGAGAGCAGATATAAGAATAAAGAGCCTATTCTTGTTATCACACTGATGCACCCAGAATTATTGAAGCCACTGGAACTGAATGTCGAAGGAGGAAGAGGAGGCTTGGGGAAGGACACTGTTCAGTTAATGCTGGGTCCATCTACGAAGGTATCACTAAAATCTCACTAACATGTAAGGGAGTGAGGGGGAGCTGGGTGGGATCTGGAAGGATCTACACCAAGTGATGTGTACAGGAATCTTTGTGTCGCCTGGAATCTCACTATGGGGTATAAAATTACAAAGTACCAATAAAAGCATGTTTTTTAAAGAGGAGAAGGAGACGTGATGGTCCTGGAACATGGAAACTACTCCTGGGCCCTCCACAGAGTAAGAATGGGTAAAATCTGGGCCCATGGGTTAGGACAAGGGTCCTACCAGAGGGAATGAGGCCAATGACATTCATCAGCCCCACACCTGAACCTCCCCCACTACCTATACCAGAGACTAGTGGATTGGCTAAGATATCTATACATTACATTTCTTTAAACAGGCATTTTTAAAACATTGCATATTTGCAATTGGGTTTTCACAGACATGAGCGTTATAGGAACGGCAAGCTGCAGAGAGTCAAAGATGGTGTCTCGTGGCACAGGTTCCCGGTGCCTTCACAAACATCGAGAGTCTTTAGGAAAACAGGAGCCAGACCTCAGAGAGGTTGTGGAAGGTCTCTTGAAAAGTCTGCTGCTCTGCTGGGATAAAAGCTAACAGAAGGAAAGGTGGAGCGTGTTACCAGCTAGGATTTCAACTAGCTTTGTGCTTGCAATGAAAGCAAGATTGAGTACAGTTTTTGAAATCTCAAGAGGGGGAATTTTTTCAAGCAAGAAATAAGAACAACTTATACAAGGTGAGGCCTCCACCTACAATTCTCACTTTCTATCAGCTGTGCCTCCAGGTGATAAGGAGGTCAGAAAACACTTTCAAAATATAGGTGCTAATCTGTGTGTTTACCTTGGTTTAGATTGCTACAGGAGGAATCTGACAAAGGGCATATGATGCTGCATAAAACAATTATATAATGAACTTATTCTAGTTTCTTGGTGAAATTCTACATCACAATCCTAGAAATATTTGTAATGAGAAAGTTATACCTTTCTAAAAACAACTTGGAAATATTTTGTGAAAATAATCTTTCTTCTTAAGATTATGTTGAAGTTGCTGTTAAAGAATTCTGAGAAAGGTAAAGTGAGAGTCTCCTCAGGTCAAGCCAAGTCAGGCAATTGTGAAGCTTGTTGGTAGGTAAAGCACGGGGAGAATGCAGTAGCTTGTGGCTGGATTCCAGTCTTACCCAGGAGAGACTGAGATTTCCCCCAAACTGCCACAGGGCTCTGATGGCAGGATTCAGGGCATGAGAGCTCAGCCAAGACCTACATACAGCAGGCATAGCCTCCTCCAATAACAAAGTACTGAGATTGTTTCTCAGGATATGTCTCTAGAATCCATTCAAGGATGGTTTGAAACTGGCTTTTTAGGAATGGACCTGTGATGAGCATGGTGATACACGGCTGTAATCCCAGCACTTGGGAGGTTGAGACAGGAGGAATTCTAGGTTTGAGGCCAGCCTCAGCAATTTAGTCAGACCCTCAGTAACTTAGTAAGACTTTATTTCAAAATAAATAATTAAATAACAATAATGATGATGGCTGAAGGATGTAACTCAGAGGTCGAATGCCCCTGGGTTTAATCCCCAAATGACATGTGCAAAAGAAACCCACTCATCAGAAGTATGACCCTATGAAGTCACCAGTTCAAACTCCACGGCCAGACATAATTCTCCCCAAGAAAGGAGCAATTCAAATGTGAAAAGGGATGACGACCTTCTACACCCAGGCTAAAGAACCCTAAAACTTCTCTTTCTTGTCACCTAGTCAACAACTAGCTTCTCCCCTAAATTTCTCTGCTACCAATCTACTAGGAAACAGATTTCCATTTGATCTCCTATCTCCTTGATGGTTAGGGTCAGCCCTCAAACTACACACACACACACACACACACACACACACACACACACACACATTTTTTTCGTTTTCCTTTTACAAAAACCTGGTGCCACTCCTGGGTATCGGCTTAAAATAATTGAAACCAAACTACTATAGGAATGCATGCATATCTATTTTTATAGCTGCACAATTCATAATTGCCAAACTGTGGAACCAGCTGAGATATCCAACAACAGATGAATGAATTACAAAATGACAGGATAAGCGCACAGTGGAATTCTTCTCAGCCATGAGAAAAACACAATTATATCATTCTGAGGGATATCGATGGCACTGGAGAACCTTATGCTAAGTGAGTTCATTACGAAATGCGAAGGGTCAGATGTTCTCTCTCACATGCAGAAGCTAGGGAGAAACTGGGACAGAGGAGGAGCTCTTAGACAAAAGAGGAAAAACTGTAGTAAAGTGAAGGAGGGGACCTAACTGAGGCAAAGAGGGGGAAGACTTTAAGAGAGAAATATCTCGATAGACATGATGTGCACACACAAACTTATCAAAGCTAATCACTGTACTGATCACAGGAAGGGTGGGAGGGAGAGAGAGTGGAGTGGGAACTGGGAGAGGGCTCAGTGATGGCTGAGAGATGCAGCTCATGTATGCCTCTATCACCCTGACTTCATCAAGATAACTGAGGGGATAGGAGGGGGAAGAGGGAAACTCTCTAAAGCACATGATGTACTTTAACAAACATATCAAAGTCAATCACTAAGCCAAGCATAAGAAGGAGGGAAGGGAGGGAATAGGGTGGAAATTGGGTAAGGGCTAATTGGGTGATGTGTGCACGTATGCCTCCACCATCCTTTATCCCATTAAGATGTATGACTACAATGCACCAATAAATTTTTTAAAAATATATATATGATTACAATACACCAATAAAATAATTAATGCTAAAATATCAGTGGGCATAGGGCAGGGAGTATTTGCTGTGTATTACAAGTGACCATTGTCCCTGGCTCAACCACAGGCTCCCTGTGGCTCTGACATGCTTTACTGGAAATCCACATGTAGTTATTTTTAAAAAACATGATACTGGAAAAGATTCTAATCAACTGCAAGTTGATAAGCCATCTAGTCTTCGGGAAAGATACAGGATTTGTGCTTCTGGAAGACTCCTGGTTCCCAGGTCAATGGGGCTGATGCTGTCTTCTACGACACCTCAGTGACGTGTGCATGAGGGATTTGTACAACAGCATCTCTCCATGGCACTTCTCGGTACCAAATGAGGGTATCATGCCAGACACTGCTTTGATAACAATGACTGCAAAAGGAGTCACAATAATATGATCAAAGCATATAGTTGTCAGGTAATTAAGGGAAGCAGAGGTTGCTACTTTAAATATCTGGGTCCTGGGGGAAATAGCTAAATAGACTACCAGCTACCCTAAACTTCTATTGTTTTTCTTAATTAAACTTTTAGACCAATGTGTTCAAGGCAATATTACCTAGGTAGTAGACATTCTAGGCTGCTTATCCAGGTTCACCCTTAAGGAGAAGGGAGGTTTGACATTTTGTATTCTAAAAGTGCAAATGGGACTACATGGCTGCACTGATTACCCCTCCTCTACACAAATCAACAGCGAACCTTAAGTCCACTTTCTTCTCAGAAAGTTTTATGACTCGTGTGTATTGGTCTCTTCTTAGATTGAAACTGTCTTCGATAGAAATTAAAATATTAGTATTTAAATTGTCCTTCAAAAGGTTTTATTCTGGCTAATTCTTTCTGTAAATTTTGGCCAAGTAAAGTGTTGATGTGGTTATTAATAGGATTAGGGGTCAGTAGGGCATTGAGGCTATTCTATAAGGCCAAAGGAAGAGGTGCAATCTTATTCTATGATAATAGGTTATATCCTGAGACCCAGAGTATAAATAAATCAGAATTAGGTATTGCTACAACATACCTTTAGTAGGAAAACTAATAGAAATAACAACATAAAATGTCACAATAAGAATGCAATGATGCCCATAAGGTTTGTAGAAATTAGTATATGCTATACTTTGGAAAATTAAACAGGAACGTCAGTAGTCATCATTGCCTTTCCAACACTTTTTTATCTTTATTTTTTTCTTGCTGATGGCTATGCCTTTATAAGCCCAATTTTATTCTGTGTTTTGAGTTAACAAACTTTCTATAAAGGAAAAGATAGTAAATATTTTCCAGCTTTGTAGGTGTCATGATCTCTGTTGCAACTACTCAATTCTGCAATTTTAGTGTGCAAGGGGCATTTGATAACATACAAATAAATAGGCATGGTTATGACCCAGAAAAGCATTTTAACAAAAACAGGCAGAGAGTTGGGTTCGAGCCACTAGCTAGAGCTTACATATTCCTTATTTAGAAAATCTGACTCTCTCCTATCCCAGACTTGAAACTTTGATAGAAATTCTTGAAGATGGCCCTATTATATTTCACCAGTAATTGTTTGATATGGGCATGGTAGTTTTGACCAAGGAGGCATGAAAGAGGAGAGATCTCTCGGAAAATTGCCTCACACTTAAGAAGGAAATATCAGAAGAGATCACTTCTTGGTACTTCTCATCACTGTATGTGGATAAGATGCAGAGGACTGCTGCAGATATCTGTTCCTTTAAGCTTGGAGTCCACAGCCTGGGAAAGCAAAGAGAGCTAAGAGATGAGACTCTCCAAGAAGGGGAGTCAGAATCCTGACAAACCATGCCTCCCAGAATGCTATGCTCTGAGTGCTTGTTAGTGAGGTCATGCATAGCCGTACCGGCTATGCCCTCATCAGTCGTAGCCTAAAACCACTTAACAGAAATATAGACACATCAGAAAAGTTACTTTTCTTCTACTTAATTAACTTCAATATATTTGAATATTGTTTAATCATTTAAAGTACTCGTCATATAGACATTATGATTATATACACACACTATACATCTTGCCTCATGGTCAAAAAAATTTATTTAAAAGTTTGAACATATTCATCTATTCCAGGTATCAAAAAGTCTTTTTTTAAATACGAAAAAAACAGGGAAAGTAGAAAAATATGACAAGGCTTTTTGAGATAAAATTGGTAGATATAAATCATGACAATGTGCAATATCTCTATTACATTCTAAGACAAATTAATTACACATCTATGAAATTGAAAGTCAATTTTGATGAAACTCTCCCTCTCTCTATTTCAGGAGAATGTCACTTTTTCCAAAGAAGTTTATTATAAAACATTGAATAGGTTTCAGTTCTTGGTTGTCTTTCTTCAGAAATGGTGTTCTGCTGGAATCCACATTCTCTATTATACTCCAGATAGGACAGTCCATTGTGGCAGAAGCTTATCCTAATAGAGATGCTATTCTGTACACCCTACCCATGTGGCATGGTGTTCTCCCATTAAAGGTAGGATCTCCTGGAACCTGGATGAACCTTTTTAACTGCTTCAACGGGTAGGATTCAGCAGAAATGTTGCTGCTTGACTTTGAGGGCTAGTCTGTAAAAGTCAATGGGACTTCCACCATCATTTTCTGTCCCACTTTCTCTACACAGGGGCTTGCCCTTGGGACCCAACCCTCATACTGAGGGGGTTCTCAGGAGTCACGTGTTCAGCTTCCATCCAATAACTGCAGTTAGATCTGCAGCCTGAATCTACACCAAAACATGGGTAAATGAGACTTAGGGTGATTTCAACATTTCCCTTCATTTTTACTGTATATGCTAAAGATACACAACCTGACATTTTATATACTTCTAGATTGCAAAATGAATACTATAGATAAGCAAATTATCATACCCATCATCTCATATACTCTTTGAGTGGTTTATAAGACAATTAAAATCTCTCTTAACAAATATTCTGCTACAATTCAATTTAGCCTCCAGGTTCTGAGACTTCCAACCAAAGTCTCCAAATCCACAGAAAAGAGAAAAGCCATTTTTTATAAAACTTGTTTGCATTCCTCACCCACAAACACTGTGAGAGATAATAAGTGATGCAATTGTTGTCCTGAGTCAATAGATTGTGAGCATTTGTTATGTGACAATAGATAATTAGTACAATCGATATGAACAAAATTCTTCGTTGGATACAACCATTCTGATGAAAATATTTATACTCTTCTTCCCTAGCCCCTGCAGGATGCCCTCCAATGTTACTAAAGCCTCTTAAATTGGCCTATTTTTCTCAAAAAAGTCTCCCGAAGTCCTCTTGTCTATCACTGTGGACTTCCTCTCGGGCAACACTCTATTACTTTTCTTCCTTTTCCCTATAAGTATCCTTTGGCCTCAAAGAGGAGGAAAGGAAAGAATCGTTCTTTTATTTTCCCAAATATATTGCTATGATATAATAAACTCTCTGGCCTGCTACCCTCAGGCTTTCCCTTTTGATTCTCAAAAGCTTGTTTGGGGTGGTTAAAAATAAATAAATAAAAAAGCAAACACATACAAAGACAGATCACCTCTTGGCATTTCCATCTCCATGAAACAATTGTACATTTTCCCCAGAGGCAAAGTAGGTATCTGTGATTGACTACAGGAAAGGCATTGAAAAGAGAAGGGAAAAAGAAAAACTCAAACATGATTTTAGAAAAGTCTACCACATACGCCCATGCCCCCCAAGAAACCAAGACGAGGAGGTTAAGGTGACTCAGCTCAAATTTTTCACATTAAAAACCGAAGCCAGAGGAGGAAGAAAGTGGCAGCTATAAGACCCAGCACATCTCAGTAGCTGTAACAAACAAAAATCAACTATTAAGAAGGTAGCTCTTTGGCAAGAAAAACTAAGCAGTGAAGATATTTATGAACAGAAACACAAGAAAAGAAGCACAGTGGAAGAAAATGCAATACTCAGATCAGATCACAAGATCCGCAGCAAAGAGTCTGAGCATGTGACTGACCTCGTGCGACAGCCAGCACCATCTCGGGCCACTGTCCTGAACCACCGCTGCTGGCTGCGCAGCCCCAAGAAATTCCTGAGAGTAAACCAAGGACTTGAAGTGGCCGAGCTCTGACCTCTCAAGCAACCAGCACAATGCTTCAGGAATAGAAAATAAAAGATCCAAAAGCCCATGTGCTCACCAGAAGTCAGCACCTGCAGTGACACACTGTGTCCTTCATAGACTCCGGCCCATAGGACAGTGAGGTAAACGCATTCCTCAGTGGATGACCACCCAGAGCAACCCCAGGGACCCTGGTGAGCTCAAATCTGGTGGCCCACCCCTGAAGTGGTCAAGTTAGAACCTACAGACACAGGAAAGGCCCATAGTGCCCAGGGTGCAGTACCTGCACAGAGTCACAGGGGAATCACTCTAATATTACATTGGACAACCTCCACCGGTGCGGGTAGGAGGTGCAGGCCCAGGACCAGAAGGCACAGAGCCCGGGGCAAGAAGGTGCAGAGACAAGGGCCTGAAGGCACAGAGCCCAGGCCCAAGCATGAAAAAGAGTGGGGAGAGTTGATGAGAGGGATCTGGTGCTTAGGGAGACTGCTATTTCAGTCAGAATTCTCTCTGCTGTAATCCAAACACCTGACCATCACAGCTTAGATGAAAGATGTATTTGCTCACAGTTCTGGAGATTCCAGAAGCTCCGTCCATGCTACGCCAGGTTACATCAGCAGAGCTCAGAGCATGGCTGTGGGAGGCAGAGAGAGAGCACAAGTGCTCTGCTCTGACATCATTTGGCTGGAAGCAAGAGAAAGCAAGCAAGGATTTTCAAGGAGAGAAGTACAGTCGCCAAGACCAGACCCCTATGGCCCACCTCTTCCAGCCACACCTCACTGCCGAGGCTACCACCCAGTAAATCCACTGTAACCCATTTATCCACTGATGAGTTTACACGCCTCGTGATTCGATTATGCCAACTCTGAACATCAAAACATGAGCTCTTTCAGGGAACATTCTATGTCTAAACCACAACATCTGTGTTGCCTGGGCACTGTGACAACCAGCACAGTATAACATGGCAGCACTCCACAAGCCAAGAGGATCTGGAACGGGGCCCACCCAAAGCCACGGGTGCAAACTCCGAGAAAAAATGTCAAGATAAATGAAAATAAAGAATGTATTGAGCAGGAGAAGAATTGTACAGGTCCCCACTCTCTTTCTTGTGAATATTCCATTACAGTTGGCCATCCTAATTGTTAATACACCTGAATAGGTACATAAAAACCTCTGGAAGCCATTCCTTCTAGTTTTTGGGTTTTTTTTAGGGGAAATTTTTTAAATTAGTATACTACAGTCTCACATCATGTGAATCATGTCAACAATGGTACTTGGTGCCCGCCCCCCACACCGCTTCTTCTTTTCCCTCCCTCCCAATACTGAGTGCCCAGGTTAACAATGATATATTCACATGTATACACATAGTCACGTGGAGCTTTTCCATAAATGAACCTCAGCCTTCTTCCTCCCCTACCCTTCCTTCCTGGCCTGGCTGAGGTTTCCCCTCCATTATCTGGAATCCCTCTGGTATCCTTAATACTCCCTAGCTTGAGCATATTAGAGAAAACATATGTCCTTTCTCTTTCTGTGCTTGGCTAATCTCACTTAACATAATGTTCTCTTGGTCTTTCCATCTTCTTACGAATGACATTATTTTGTTCTTCTCTATTGCTGAGTAGAATTCCATTGTGTGTATTTCCCATAATTTTGTAATTCGCCCCATAAAGAAGCAGAAGGTATAGGAAGGGGATGGGCAAAGAAATCAGTCTTTGCAATCGTCTGTGTCTCCCAGGCCACACTCTGGGTCAAAGCACAAATAAAACCATGGGTGAGTAGCACACCTTAAAAAAAAAAAAACCACCAGATTTGCCTGCTATCATGGGTGTCCCCAGGCCTCTACCACCCCCAGAACTTGAGCATATTATGTGAAAAAGGACCCCTTGCTTTCAAAGATAAACAATGGCTCTCTCCCCAGGCTGGTCCCTTTCAAGTGTGCATGGGGCCCTGCTAATTATTTTCACTGCATGAACTTTCAAAATCCTATGCCAAGCAAAGTGTAGGCAGTTTTCTTTATAACGTTGCCCAAATGTAGAAGGGTTTTAATTTTTTTTTTCATCTGTTTTCTGCTTTTAACATGGCCCTTTCCCCAACCTCTGTACCTTGAATTCCCTCTCACCAAGCCATTGTTTATCTTCATAACTATATTTTAACTCGGTATGACCCTTTAGGAACCCAAAGTATTTTTCAAAAGAAACCAGTCCTGAATTGTGGATCTGGCAACGGTTTCTCTGTTTCTGTTGTTTGTACACTAGCATTAGCCCTGCACACGCAATGGGCTTTACAAACTCAAAATCTAAATTACCTCTTTGTTGGGTTGTTTTGTTTCTCTGATAAGCCCGTTTTTCTTTCTTCAGGCCTGAGAGGTTAGTGGTCTTATTGCACAGAAAAGTCAAATGGATTAAAGCAAAAGAGAAAGTTATAGGTAGAGAATACTACAAATGGGACTGTGTTTTCTACTCTCCTGAGACCTCCAATGTTATCGTAGAGATTTGAAGCTGGTGCTGGTCAATTAAGCACTGAAAGTAAATGGGAAATTTTAAGTTAAAACAAACAGGCAAGGGAGTACATTGAATTCAAGTCTTTTTAAAATATAAATGTATATAAATAAAAGAGCAGGCATACAAGAACTCACAAAACTCGTGCGTTTGATTTACTCAACCTCTCCGCAGTAGTTATTTCCCATTAACTTACCAAATTCAGCATCACTCCTTAGGGGAGGGGGAGAAAGTTTGGGCATACCAAGAAATAAATAGCACATTGAGCATTATTCACTGAATCATGTTGGGGGCAAAGGTGCTGTTTTCCTGTCTTTGTATTCTTTCTAAGTCTGTTTGTCAATGTCAATTCAACCCTCCCCCAAAACAACAGAGCTACAATTAGAGATGTAAAACCCAGTTTGCGTGTCAATTAAATGCTGCAAACTGGCAATCTTCTCATGAAAACTACAAACAATTACTTCCATTCTCATGCACAAGTGCATCTGTGCCTCACCATTTCGATCTGGACTTGCATATGAATTGATAGCTAATTTCATAGCTAGAATTTTTTTTAAAAAAAAAAAGCTACTTTTTTTTTTTTTTTGGACAAGGGTGAGCTGTTTGCTTTTCTGTTACAGCAATCTCCCAGCTTACAGTGCCCATAATCTTAAGTGATACAACCAAGGAACTAATGAAGTGCTCTTCTACATGCTTAGCTCAGTTTTGTTTTGTTTTGGTTTGGTTTTTGGGGGTGGTTCACTAATCTGAGTGATTCTAGCCCTTTCTCCACACAGGACTAAGTTTTGCTGTGCTGAGAACAATCGGCTCTCAGGAGTATCTTGAAGGTGAAGAGTCTTGAATAATATATATAAAAAGGAAAGATTTGGCTTCTATTCAATCTATACAGTTTGTCAACTCCAATCAAAAGTAAGATTTAAAAATAAACTTAAGTAAACCTGAGCCGGGCGTGGTGGCGCACGCTTGTAATCCCTGCGCTTGGGAGGTGGAGACAGGAGGATCGTGCAGGTTCAAAGCCAGCTGCGCTGGCTTAAGAGATCCTATTTCCAAATAAAAAGTACAAAATAGGTCTGAGAGTGTAGCCCGGAGATAGATAGAAGAGTTCCCAGGAACCCCAGTACCATCAAAAAAAAAAAAGTAAACCTGTCCGAATCATCCCCAAATAGGCCTGTTGGGCTGAAAGACACCTTTATTAAGAAAGAGTTAGGAAATGCTTAAAAGACATGTATTTTAATCTATTTAGTTTATGCATGGACAAACCACACGTGGTGGAAATATTTGAATAAACAAAACGACAGAGATAATGAAAACTTTTGGTGCAGCACTGATATCCAAGAACATTCTTCAGATGCACAGAGGAAGTGAGCTTTAATACAAAGGCATTAGTAATGGGCTTTCCATTTCCTTATTAGAATTAACCTTGATCTGGAAGAAAAAAAAATTTTCTTCACTGTTGAATGCATATTTCTCTCCCTCTAATATATTCTACTAAACCTTAAAAAAAAAAAAGTGGCACTTACATTGGAATTTATTATTCCTGAGATGGGCATGGCCAGAAACAACATAGCTGAGAAAACTATTTATTTTAGAAGGAAACAAGTTGTTTCCACGGATCATAATGGTATTAGAGGGCATGCTAGAATTTTCTTCTCAGCAGGTATTTTCAAATAGAAGAGGTTCTTCCCCACTGAAGAAGAGTTTAGGCGAAATCTGCCAAAGGCAGGAAAATGAACAAGATTATTCCTTAAAATTCATTCTGAGCCTATTCTTTTATGCCTCTGGTTTCCAATTGCCCATTCCTAAAAGCAGAGCAGTGGGTTAAAAATGTGATTTATTAGCAAGCTGTAAGCACGGCCTGATTCAGCCTCACATAGATTTTAATATTTTAAGGTTTAAATTCTATCATTTGAACTCAAGGCCACATTTCACCGCTGTGCGTCTCTAGCTTCCTAGGAGACAGTGTGTGGGGAAAACAGACTTACTTATATAGCCTCATGTTTGTCCATTGCACTGTGGTGGCTCCTGACAAAGCGTAACACCTGCTGGCTATCTGAACAGGTAAAAAAGAATAATAGTAACAAAATTTAAAAGTTAAAAATTAAGTTCAGCTGGAACAAAACATGGTCATTCCTCATACTGAATACCTGAAGCAGAAGGGTCTCTACCTTAGACAGTCTGAGTGAACATGTATATTTAGTGTATTACAGCACTGGGAAGGTTAGTTCAGTATAAATCTGGCCCTTGCCACTCACATAAAGTGAAGCCTTCAAGAAGTATGAAAGCCTCCACCTATTCCTTCCAGATTCTTACATAAGCCCAGACATAGTTTCCCTCAACTCTGTATCTCCAATAGAACTTTAGGGATTCATTCAGAAGAACTGGCAATACTGCCGGGCGTGGTGGCGCACGCTTGTAATCCCCGCGCTTGGGAGGCGGAGACAGGAGGATCGCGCAGGTTCGAGTTCGAAGCTAGACACGCGAGCTGGCTTAGGAGACCCTGTTTCCAAATAAAAAAATGTAAAAATAGGTCTGGGAGTGTAGCCCGGAGGTAGAAGGGCTTCCAGGAATCCCAGTACCACCAAAAAAAAAAAAAAAAAAAAAAAAAAAAAATATATATATATATATATATATATATATATATATATATATATATATAATGAGGGGAGACGTGGCTAGAAGAATTGGAAAAATACAAGTAGCACAAGTATCCAAAGGTTCAGCAAAGATTATTTAAGAGTCTGTATGCTAATATTGGGGTACAAATGCCTCGCTCAACTTTCAGTGCTTTTAAAGTCCTGGAGATAACATTGATTCAGAGCACTCAAGAGTTCTAATTTCATTCCATATTTGTCACTGAAATTCAGTCCACTGCCTTCCCCCTAAAGGAATTTACCAAGAATCCTCTCAATGTGGGAAATAAATGGCCAAAGGCATTCTTGACGGGCAAAACCAACTGTTCACATGAGAGGGTCACGTTTTCCAGTGAGTTCTTGCTGAAACAGTTGTTATTGAAAACTGATGGGTACAACTTACGTGATTTGAAAAACTTACAAAATTCATTATTTGTGTTGCATCCTTAGTGCCACAAAAATACAAAACATCGCCTTTACTCTTTGAAGCTGATGTCTAGTATATTTTTACTAAGACCTTTCAAATCCATCAGTACATGGCTGTGGAGAGTCTAATTATATGATTGCATTCTTTTTTGTTATATTGTGGCTTGCTTAGCTTATTTTTTTAAGCCCAAAACACTCTTACACACTGATTTGCTCATAATAGTTGTTCAAATAAGTGTTTGTGAAATTGAATTATCCACAGCCACAGAGATCTTGAGTATACACAGGGCTATAGAAGAAAAAGAGCTGGCCTGCCAGACCGCCTCGTGAACCTTGTAAATGTAAACGCTCTTTATACGGATGACAATATTAAGTGCTTTCTTGACAGGTCTGACATTGGCTTTCAACCCTCATTGGGAACAAAGTACATTTCCAGGTTTGTCACTGGGGTCAGTATCTCATGTGTTTCTGTTCCCTCAAATAAAAGCCCTACTTATATCTTCTTGTTGCTTTTTAACTCAGGGACAGTTCAAGATTTATCTTGCTGGGATACATTTTTCACCTGTATTACAGATAAAATCGATCACTTTCGGGCGGCGTTCAATAGCTCCGGGGGAAGATGTGAGGAAGCCCATGGTACAAGATGTGATGTTTTGCTTTTAGCTTTGCTCACGTCTTTCCTGCCAAAGTTTTTAGTCAGTTCTATCATAAGATCCAGCCCCATCCTTCAGGAAAATAAGACCCTTTCTTAAGTAGAACAAATCATGGTTCCTTACCATGGGAAAGAATAGTGGCGACTTGGAGACAAGAAAACTTACCAGCATCATTTACAGATGTGTATTTGGTATTTCAACAATACGGGTCTGCAAATCAAAATAAGCTTAAACAAGCTCCAAGTAATACAAGGGAGACCTTGCTGGCACTCGAAATTGTTGACAATTTTGCAGTGAAGACTGAATGTCACTCTTCAGTGAAGTCCAAACACAAGGCTGGCTTTCCACTTTAACATCACCTTCCTCCTCCCCCTAAATTACACATCCAGGACCCAGAAGACCCAGAACCTTGAGAAAAAGACATCCATTGACAAAACCTCTCCAACAGGTGGCTATCTCCATGACTCCAGGGTATGAGGATATCGCTCAGCCAGCCAAATTCCAATCACAGACACACATGCGGTTTCGCTCATTTTCAAAAATAGCCTTGGTCACAGTGATGTACTCCAAGCAAGAAAGATGGAATGGAGAACCAATAGACAATTTACCCCATGTAAGAATGGTTCTGTAATATATGGCCACAGACATGTTTTCCATTTACAGTCATTTTTTGTCCTTCCTTGAGACTAGAACACTGGATTGGAAGGATGAGTCTCTTCCAATTCTAAACATTCCATTTTTAGCCAGGCTTGTTGTGAATGTCTGTAATCCCAGTACTCGGGAGCTGAGACAGGAGGGTCACAGGTTTCAGGCCAGCCTTAGCAATGTGGCCACGTTCTCAGCAACTTGGCAAGACCTGTTTCAAAATGAAAAATAAATAGGGCTGTAGGTGTAGCTCAGGACTGGAATGCCCCTGGCTTCAAATCCCAGTATCACAAATAAAGTTCTCATTTCTGAGAGCTGGGTCCCAGACTATACCCATTCCTTGCCTGCTTTCCTACAGCTGCCCAAGATAAAGGACTACAAATAAAATTGAGGCTTTGATTGTGTGTGTGTGTGTGTGTGTGTGTGTGTGTGTGTGTGTGTGGTACTGAGGATGGAACCCAGGAAGCATTCTACTTCCAAGCTACACCCCTACCCTATTTTTTTATTCTTTATTTTGAAACAGGGTCTCACTGAGTTGCAAAGTACCCCAGTAAGTAGCTGAGGCTGTCTGCAAACCCTGATTTTCTTGTCTCCGCCTCCCGAATGCTGGGATTCCAAGCATGCACCACCATTCCTGGTTTGAGGCTTTTACTTTTTAAATACATGACCTAGCAATTAACTTTAAACATCTATTTTTTATTTGTGGTACTGGGGGTGGAACCCTGGGGCTTTTCTACCTCCAGGCTATACTCCCAGACCTATTTTATACTTTATTTGGAAATGGGGTCTAAGTTACTGAGAGCCTCACTAAGTAGCTGAGGCTGGCTTCGAACCTGTGTAATCCTCCTGTCTCAGCTTCCTAAACTCTGGGATTACAAGCATGAGCCACCACGCCCAGCTTAACTCCAAACATCTTGTATTAAAGTATTTTGTGGATTTTCAAAGAAGAAAATATATGCGGTATTAGACTGGACAATTTTTTTTCTTACACAAAAGGTATACAGTTTATCTTTCACAAGTTGGAGACTGGGGGATTAGTGTCACGGATGACTCTGAAATGAGCCCAATTGAGGACACCTCCCCAGACTGTTATGTGAAAAAGCACTAAACTTGTGAACTCTCAGGTTTGGGCTCTGTTTGGTGGAGTAGCTGGCTTGCCCAAACCGGCTGCATCTGAGTTGGATACTTACCATTCCCACATCTCAATTCACGCATCTAATTCAAAAGCCTTCCACACAGGATGATGGGCCTGTGGTGAGATTCAGAAAGTCCATCAATGACAGGGTGGGTGGAGCAGTCATACTGGTGATCATGCGCTTCAGAAGTATCTGCAGAACTGAAACACTACCTAGAGTGCAGAATACAAAAGGCAACCTCGGCATCCCATTAACCACCTTCAAATCTCCAGACAGAACTCGGACAATCAGCAGCGTCCTAGCAAACGACTGGGATCTGACTAGAGCTCTTATTCTGTTCCCCACTCCCACATCAATTTTTCTATTTTAATTATTACTCCTAGAAAGTGACCCTTTATCTTTGCATCTATCCTTTATACTCTTATCAGTGCACCGTAATCACACTGAGGCTTACAGTGACCCATGCAAGCATGACTGGGTGCATTTCTCTCCACAAACTACCCCACTCCTCCTCCTCCCTCTGCAAACACAGTGATATTGGTAGTGAACTCTTCATATATAGACATAAACATTTGACTTACTTCTTTCCAACCTTCTGGGATTTTTCCCCGGAAACTTCTGCCCAATCTTAGTATCAAGCTTTATTTCTTCTTTCATCAATGAAGTGAGAAATAAATAAAGAAAAGCTTTATAAATTTATCTTGAAATAGCCACTGAGCCACAGAAGCAGGACACACATACACACACGAGGCAGAGTTATATTGAGAGGGAAAATGTATGCCTAAGTACTGAAGGGATTAGCGCTGGCTTGCTGCCTTGTTGACATTATTGACATTATCCAGGAAGCTCCTGAGAAAATGCACCGTTCCGTTATCAACCAACCATTACCAAAATAGGGAGGGAGGGAGAAAGTACCCTGCTGTATGCTCTTAAAATTAGCAATGACCTTGCTAATTAAAACCTAATTGTGAGAGGACAACATGTTGATGCCCCCCTTTGAAACTCTGGCATGGGTCCCCACTAATTTAGAAGTTGTCACTTACAACCCAAAGAAACTGGCTTATTAAAATAAACACTAATGGAAGGTTCTGCTGCTGAGAGATGACAGGAGAGAGGATTGAAAGGAGAAAGGAAATGTGTATGTGTCTCGTGTTGTCTTTCATTATCCAAGAAGCTTCTGACAGCAAGGACAGCATCAGGGATAGAAGAAAAAAAACGAGGGGCAGGAACCTCAGTCTCCTCCCCTATCCATGTCCATTATATGCAGCCGTAAGCCACCAGCTACCACAGATAGGCGGGTTGTTACAAACGTATTTTAAATAAGTACACAAAGAGAGATTCTAGGACAATAGGGTTTGGTCTACCTTACTTCTTAAGACTGCTGGGAAGCCTTTTTAGTCTGGTAGAAGGCAAGAGAGTCGATCACTCTTTAAACAATTAATGAACTCAATGAATGCATTAGCCTGTCTTCTCAACTAAATAATATACACACTCTCACAGTCTTTCTCTCCTCCTTCCTTTATTTCTTTTATTTCTTTCTTTTTTTTTTTTTGGTGCTAGGGATTGAACTCAGGGACATTCTACCTCTAAGCTACACCCACAGCCCTGTTTTATTTTTCATCTGTCAGGGTCTTGCTAGGTTGCTGACAGCCTCACTAAGTAGCTAAGGCTGGCTTCAAACCTGAGATCCTCCCATCTCAGCCTCCCAGGTACTGGGATTACGAATGTGTGGCACCACACATTTAAAATGCTTTTGAAATTTGTTTTTTCCGTGCTGTGCATGACTACCTAACCTCAGGAACCCTACAACTGCTAAACGTTAATATTTCATGTTTACCTGTACTCTAATCCAGGCCAGTAGATAAAAGTGAAGTCTCTCCCAGCCACAAAAATAGTATGCATGGTCATAAAAAATGAAGGTCCCTCCGGACCTTACCCAACTTGGCCCCTCGGTTTGCTCAGTGCTCACCGACCACTCTCACACTCAAGAGACCACCATGTGCTTCATTCTATCCCAAATCGATATTCATGACCTGGAAACTCATGGAACCCCTCAGGGGAAAGTCCTGGCTTGGCAGCCACATGGCCTGAATCAGTATGTTGACTCTGCCACTCCCCAGTGGCACACCTTTGGGTGTAAAATTAAATCTCCTGCTCCTTGGTTCCCTCATCTTTGTCAAGTAACTGAAGGCATCTTCCACAGGAGGTTTTAGTGCAGAAGTTAACCAAGCACCTTCTACATGGTGAATACTCAGTAAATATTAGCCTTTCTTCTTGTGCTCCAGCAGACAAGCCACCTGGCCATGCTCCGATTTTCTTCTTTCTTGCCTTCAGCACAAAAATATCTTGTCCTTGTCCAAGAATTGTGAGTTGTTTATTTATTTTTTTATTTATTTTGTTTGTTTGTTTGGTATGGGAGATTAAACCCAGGAGACCTCTACATCTCCTACTTCATTTTGGTTGTTTTATGTTTTGTTTTATGGTACTTGGATGGAACCCAGGGGCATTATACATCTGAGCTACAGCCCCAGCCCTGTTTTTAATTCTTTATTTTGAAACAGGGTTGGTATCACTGAGTTGCAAAGAACCTCACTAAGTAGCTAAGGCTGTCCATGAACCACAATCACTCTGGATTTCAAGTGTATGCTACCAAGCCCAGGTTATTTTGGTTTTCATTTGAAACAAGTTCTCTCTAGGTTGCAGAGGGTCTGACTAAGTTGCTGAGGCTGGTCCTGAACCTCCGATCCTCCTAGCTCAGCTTCCCAAGTACTGGGATTCCAGGTGTGTGCACCGGGCCTGGCTTGTTTTAGAAATCTTTCCTTACCCACTCTTGCAACGCATCACATTCATCTGTCAGAATCGTGCTTCTCTTTGTTATTATAATAACAAACCAGTTTATCAGATCCTTTAAGGACACAATACTCTAGCAAGCACTATACTAGTAAATTTGATTCCTAGACTGACCTGTACAACACATGAGATTTCATGGAGAGAGCAAAAGAAGGCGAGAGAAGGAAAACAGGAGAAAACAGGAGAAAAGGGAAATGTGGAAGGAAGTTGAAATGCTTACAATGGTATCAGCAAGCCTTTACCTAAGTATAGCCCGTGCCAGGCCGGTTCCTATATGAGAAGAACATGGCTTGCAACTTAGCTTGGAAACAATCTTAGAGAGAACCTGCTACTTGCAGACATTTTATAAACACAGAACTCAAAGCATGGATATTTAAAAGAATTTTCTTTGTTATTAACTTTTATTGGTGCATTGCAATTATATATCACATTGCGATTCAGAGATTCACTCATCCATGTACACGTCGCTTGGGTTATAGGGCATATAACTTAAGCAATATTCCCAAGACTCCAACTCTAGTTACCTTGATATTACAGCAAAGTTCCCAGCCTTCAACCTTGTTCCTCTCCGAGGTATTAACATAAGAAGTTGCTCATCTGTACATCCATAAGAAGCCATCTTTCAAAAATCTTCTCCCATTCTGTTGGCTCTCAGTTGAGGGTCTTGATAGTTTCCTTTGCTGTACAGAAGCTCTTCAGTTTCATGCAATCCTATGCATTGATTTGCCTTTTAGTTTCTTGTGTCTTTGAGGTCTTGTTACATCATTTACAGGGAAATGAACTGAACTGGAGGACATTATGCTAAGTGAGATTAGTCAGTCACAAAAAATAAGAAATAGAATGTTTTCCCTAATATGTGAAAGCTAGGGAGAAATGGGTAACAGGAGGAACTCTAGATGAAGAAGGAAATTCTATAGAGGAGCAAATAAGGCACCTAACTGAGGGGATGGGAGGAGGGAACAGGGAAACTCTCTAAAGTACATGATGTACTTAAACAAACATGTCAAAGTCAATCACTAAGCCAAGCATGGGAAGGAGGGAGGGGGAGGGAATGGGGTGAGGACTGGGTAAGGGCTAATGGGGTGATGTGTGCATGTATGCCTCCACCATCTTTTATCCTATTGAGCTGTATAACTACAATGCACCAATAAAGATTTTTTTTAAAAAAAAAGAAACTCAGTGGTTGTTTAAAAAAACAAAAAAAAGGAAGACATCTTTCATTTAACACACTTGCCTTTCTTATCAACATTTTGGGGAGGTAGGCTTGTCTTATATTTCACTGGAATCAGATCTTAATATTCCCCAAATCTTATGAAGCACTTTAGATTTATGTCACTTTGCTAATGGAGAAGGCAGCTAAATTACAGTATAAACTGAAGGACAAGAGTTATGCACACACAAAACCATCTTCCTAGAAATCTCTCTATCTGATTAATAAATTTTTAGGAAAAGGACATTGAGATAGACATGTTTTGGGTATTTCAATCTACCTCTTCTCATTTAAAAATAGGTTTATCCGGGTGTGGTGGTGAACACCTGTAATCCCAGTACTTGGGAGGCTGAGACAGGAGGATTTCAGGTCAAAGGCTAACCTCAGCAACTTAGTTAGAACCTCAGGCACTCATCAAGACCATTTCAAAATAAAAATAAAATAAAGCCAGGCATGGTGGCACCTGCTTGTAATCCCAGCATTCAGGAGGCTGAGACAGGAAGACCTTGGTTCTCAGCCAGCCTCAGCTACTTAGTGAGGCCCTTTGCAACTCAGTGAGACCCTGTTTCAAAATAAAGAATAAAATATAGGACTGGGGTGTACTTTGAAGGTAGAATGCCCCTGGGTTCCCTCTTCAATACTGCAAAAATAAATATATAAATAAATAAATAAATAAATACAGCTGCAGTATAGCTCAGAAATACAGTGTCCCTGGGTTCAGTCCCCAGGACCAAAAAATAAATAAGCTAAAAGTAAAATTGGGCCTTAATATATATTTTTGTGTAAAGAGACTTGATTTCGGCACTATTAGCCACACGTTCATCAAAACAAGACATAAATTTCCTAGTGTCCTAGGAGAAAGGTAAGTACTTAAGACAGCATCTGGATTCTAACCCACATGGGCCGGGTATTCACACTCTGTTTCACACCACCTCAGCTGCTTCCCTGGGTTAGAGGCCTCACCTTCGCAAGATGCCCGTTTTCTCGGGGACTCTGAGAGTAGGAATTAATCAATCATCGCACACAGCGAATATCTGAGTGAACGTGAGTTGATTGTCGCGCCAAAAGCAGAAAAGCATTTTGGGGAGTGAGGGCTTAAAACAAGTGCGCCGTGATTGAAGTGCGGGAGGGGTAAGAGGGAGAAAGCTGAAGCCGGCTGGGCTGATGGAGCGGGCAGCCGCCGCACGCGGTGTGTATTGAGAGATGGCGAGCCGAGAATCCCTCACCGTTCTCTCCAGGCCAGCCCCGACATCCAGCCATCATTTTAAATGTGAAGTGCTCTTGGATCTGATGTTGAGGGTTTCAGTTTTAGGATTTCAATGCTATTTTCTCTCTAAAAGGTCATTAGAGATCGGGTCGCCTGAAGATAACTCTCTCTGGCTCAGTGTGCTGCTTTTGTAAGTGTGCCCTCCTGAAAATAAACTACATCTGACAACCACTCGTGTGAATTACCTAAATAAAAGACTCACACTGTTAATGGAACACTTTTGTACTAGCAAAAGAAACCATTAGATTTGATGTTAAGAAGAAACTGCTCTACCACCCCTCCCCTGATGGATCGCATCCTTTCTTAGTTCTTCGCTGAATTATTGTATGGTATTTCTCTTTCTAATCTGCTCCCCTTTTTCAGAGTATTAAGAATATACATTTTGAAAATTGTGGTTAAAAAAAAATGTTGAGGCGTATATAAACTGTGAGATCATCAAAGCCTTCTCGGGTCTGGCATTGAGAATGCAGCTATCATGGGGAGCCTGGAAGGTAGGTGTGCATCTCAGGGAGTGAGGATTGTGTTATAAAAGGGAAGTGTAAGTAGAAATTGAAGCGTTAGGTTTGGGAAAAGAGGGAGCAGAGGCAGAGGAGACAGGCGTGTGGGGTACACATCACAGCCATTAACACCGAAGCCTCCTTGGGTCACAGCCTTCCAACTAATGGCTTCTGAAGTGGTATTTTCAAGGACCAGATGTAAACGCTGCTCAGCAGGCAGGCTCTGTTTGAACCCCCTCCCTCTTTTATCACCTGGCAGAGCCTGTGATCCACCTGGCTCACACATCAGAAAATGTCCTAAGTTAACAGCTATCTGTCTCCATCACTGGGGACCCTGTTGCTGTGAAGGGAGACAGGGCATCTGTGTACCTGGAAAAAGGGCGTTTGGTGCAGGATGAAACACACCCAGCTGACGTGCACGGCCAGAGGATCGCGCGTTACAGAGTCTGACGGGTTGAATGTGCGCGTGGAGATGGGAGCCTCAACACTCTGAGAGACAGCTAATAATCATGGTGACAGGCTGTCAAGCTTCCAGGTTTACCTTTCCTGTTTTGCATACTGACCCTGAACCGGGTGGCATGTTCACTGTCTATGCCTCGCCACCTAGCATCAAGGCCGGAGCATCCTTGGCTCAGATCTGGGCTAAGTAATGAGCGGCTGCCTTTGCCAGTCGTACACGATGGCATGCTGGTATTTATAAATGCCGTGCACAGAGACACGCTGGTAGGGGAGGCTGCCGAGGTTTCCTTGCTGTTGACGTGCAGAGGGTTTCAGGTGGGCAAGGAGAATCTCATTAGCGAGGTCTCCCGTTCTTCCTGTTTGGCTGCCAGAAGGCCACTGAGCCCGGCAAGGACGAGCACAGGCACAGAGGTGGCTGACTGACTGCCTGGAGGGCTGGCGTGTGCGCCCCACCAGCCATTTCCGATTCACTAACACTAATCTGCAATTCTCTGTATTCATCATTGTCTTCCACTGAATTCCCTGAAAACAGGCCCTGAGATCAAGATTCTTTTGAAAGTGATTTATGAGGAAAACAATCAGGAGAGAATGAGTGGGAACCACAAAGAGAGGAGGCTATGGTTGGCAGAATCATTTCCCCTCCCCAGATGCCTACCCCCTAAGACCCAGTACATACAAATGCATCACCATCCATGAGCAAAATCTGAGGTTTTCAATCATAGTTGATAGTCAGTGAAACACACAATGTGGGCATTATTTTTAATGGAATAGATGGGCCCAATGTTAGCATAAGAGTCCTTAAATGGGAAAAAATGGCAGGTCGAGAAGGAGCTGATGCTCTGTGAGCCAGATATCCGAGGCCTCATGTAAGGACTAGAGAAAGGAGGCCAGGTGGGCCCCAGCTGAGAGCCAGGCACAGAAACAGGACCTCAACCCCATGGAACTAAAATTATCCAAGCATCTGAATGAAGAAGGAAAAGAAATCTCTCCTAGATCCTATAAGATTAAAAACAGTCCCGCCAATACATTTTAGCCAGCTAGACCCCTTTGGGACTTCTGACATGCAGAAATACAAAATAATAAATAATATATTGTCGTCGTTTCAAGTTCCTGGAGTCATGGTCATTTGTTATAGAACCAATAGGAAACATAAGTATAAGTCCCACCTGAAAACCTGACTCATGCCCACCATATTAGTGGGCTTCTGTGCCTGGTTACTACATCCATATGACCACCTTCAGCTACCAAAACTGTGCCAATGACCAGCAAGTCTATATTTCTCATTCAGTGTCTTTACTGAGATGCAGATAAATGGACTTCACACCTCCTTCATAGTCACATGGAAGACAGGCTTTTTCCTCTCTCCCCCAACCCCAGCCTAGCTCACATAGATAACCTGTCCCTTCTCTTTCTATCAAAACAGATGGTACCAATTTCAGGCCGGCTGTCATCTTGGTCAGCCTCATTCTCTACTTTCATCCAGTAATCCTAACACTACAACAGCCCTGGGCCCCTCTGCCAACCCTCAACAATTGCAGCCTGGCTTCCCGCCACCAACATTTCTATTTCAACCACTACGGTTGACTCTTCACCCATCCTTAGTCTCACCATCTGCCCAGGTCAGCTTTGCAATGCATAAACCTGATTGAAGAATGCTTCACGGGCTTCCCATTAAGCTCAGAATAAAGTGTAAGTCCGAGAGTGGCTGAGAGGCTATCCGTAACCTGAGCCTTCACTCCCATGGCGGTTTGGACTTAGCTTTTTTCTCAATCCCATTTGCAATACCAAAATGGCGTAATTTTCCCAAGAGGACAGGTTTTCTCACTCTTCTGTGCTGTCCCAGGTTCTTTCTCTTCTGCCAGAAGATCCTTTATTCCCCTGACTGCCTAAACAATGCCAATCTATTTTTTGTATTGGTGCATTTTAGTCACACATCTTAATGGAGTACAAAATGGTAGAGGCATACATGCACGCATCACTCATTTAGCCGTTCCCCAGTTCCTCCCCCACTTCCTCCCCCGCCCTCCTTCTCAGGTTTGGCTTAGTGATGGACTTTGGTATGTTTGAGAATGTGCATCATGTACGTTAGGGAATTTCTCTCTCCCCCCTTCATCACCCTCAGTTACGTCGCCTTATTTGCTCCTCTATAGTTTCTCCTTCTTCATCTAGAGTTCCTTGAGATTTCATCTAATCCCAATTAGAATGGCAATAATTAAAAACACAAACAAGAAATGCTGGTGAGGGTGTGAAGAGGTGGAAACTTTAATACATTGTTGGAGGGACTGCAAATAAATGTGAACACTTTGGAAAACTATGGAAGATCCTCGGAAAAATGGGAACAAATCTACCATATGATCCTGCAATACCACTTCTGGATATCTACCCAAAAGAATGAAAACCAATCTACCAAACTAATGCTTGTATATTTATGTTCATAGCTGCGCAATTCCCCATAGCCAAATCATGGAACCAGCCAAGATGTCCATCAACAGATGAATGGATTACAAAACTATGGGATATGTACACAATGGAATTTTACCCAACCTATTCTTAAACACTTAGTCTAGTATCTTCCAATATTTCTGTGACCACGTGGGCCCAGTAAAATGCCATGTCTTTTCTCTGCCATAGGTTTCTTTCTGACATGCCCTTTCCTGAGTGGTTATCACAACAGATTATGTAACAATTTACCCACCTTTTGCCCTCCTCCCAGTTGGACCACGAGCTCTTGAGGAGCAGGAATCACATCTCGTCCAGTGCAGTAGCCCAAGAACTAGCACACAGAAGAGCTCAAAAACTATCTGTTAGATTTAATAAAAGAAAAATGTGAGAAAATGGTTGAATCAAGAGCACTTTGCTTCATGGCCAAATATGCAGATTCCCGGGTTTCCCAGAAATCCCTGGAAGATGCTTCTCAGAGATTAATGATCAGGAGGACATTCCTGCAGATGCTTATCTTGACACCATATGCTGTCACAAGCCCGCAAGCCTCCCAGGACATACACACCTGAAAACACTTTAGCTGAGACACTGTCACAGAGGGAAGGGGTCACAGCCCTCTATGACACCAGTTAGAGTGGCGTGTAGTGGTTCAAGATATTAGACAAAGCTGGCAAACATTTTATATCCCAAGATTAAACCTGAGAGGTTACTGATTGTTATGAACAAAAGAGGAGCTTTCCAGCATGGGCAGAGAAATCTACTCAAGAAATTGAAACAGGAGACAATTTTTTTTCCCAAATGCAATAATCACACAGACCAAAGGAAAGGGGATTCAAACATCTCCCCTTCTCTTAGAATCTATTCAGGTCTTTCTTGGAGAAAAGTAACAGCAACACTTTTAGTCCTTTTTATTTTTTATTTTGAGACAGGATTTAAGTTGATGAGGCTGTCCTTAAACCTACAATGCTCCTGTCTCAGCCTCCCAAGTACTGAGACTATAGACATGTACCATCACACCCAGTTCAGAATTTTTTTTTTTTTTTGCGCGTCTGGGAATGGAACCCAGGGGCATTCGACCTCCAAGATACACCCCATGCCCTATTTTTTATTCTTTATTTTGAAACCAGGTCTCGCTGAGTTGCAGAGGGCCTCACTAAGTAGATGAGGCTGTCTGTGAACCGCAGTCCTTCGGTCTCGGCCTCCCGAATGCTGGGATTACAAGTGTGCGCCACCACGCCTGGCTCCAGCTCAGAATTTTAAGAAGGCAAATAAGTTATCTAATCTCTTTCTCAGCCAGATATGAAACCATTGCAAATCAGAGGAGAACTCAGAGGACCTCCATATCCTAACAGTTGTAAACTAAAAAGAGCAAGCAAGCTGTCCTGTTACACTAAGTTCACACATTCTCAGCCCTCTGTGCAATGCCCATGTAAAAATAAACAGCTCTGAGACCTGCAGAAAAAATGCACCTCTTTGCACCCACTCTCAGTGCATGCTCAGCTACCAGCCAGTCTTCTTCAAGTGTCTTCTCTATCTCTGCTGGTACTCCTATTTATGCATATATGCATTATGTATTTAGTTTTATATTTTCTTCACCAAAAGCTGTCATCCCTATTTTAACAGATTTCTTTTCACTGTTGAAACAATACATGAAAGAGAAGGACACAAAAAGACTAAGCCAAATGGCACATTGTCCCTCAGTGATGTTGTACCCATGGTCACAAAATGTTTGTCAGCTGCCACAAAGGCTAAGCCTGTCATGATTTGCTCTTAGGTCTAATTTTGTGCCCCTAGTCAGAATGACATAGTGACCATTTTCTTATTTCAAGATCATTTTCCTGTTATCAGGATTTACATTTCCTACTATTGACTTTGCTGGTGTGTTGTTGCTAGTCTTGAGTTTGCAGCAGGAAATATACAAGGTACAGGGGGCCATTTTGTCCTATTGAGTGTACACAACTTTGTGTAGACCCTCTCTGCTGGTTTCCTGACCACCTACCTGGATAAACACCTGCAGCTGGTGGGGTTCTACACTAGGACCTGTGGCTCACTGACTCGGACCCTCTCCCTTTCTTCTCCTTCCTTTGGTTTCTAGGTCTTAGCCCCGTCAACACCAAGCCTCCGTCTGAAATTTACTCCCAATGCCCTGGGCTCTGTCATTCCCGCCCAGTCCTCTACATCACACTCTTGGACATTTCTTGTCCCAATAGGAAAAGCACAGCATGCTCACTTCTATGAGCATAACTGTAAAGCAAAGAGACTGATTCCACAAAGCTGACCCCCAAATAAAGTCATATGGCTTTCACCATCCAGCCTATATTTATCTGTTTATATTCTTAATTTATCCATGTAGATAGAGATACTGCATTTAGATTTTTATTCCCTTTTTCTCTATAACTGTCATTCTATTTTTAAAAGAGTTTTCACTCTTCAGATTGGTAGGAAAAGACAGAATTATACAGGTAAGTTGCTGCTGCTACTGGATTGATGACTTATAAATAACAGACAGGTTTTTCTCACAGTTCTAAAAGCTAGGAAGTCCAAGATCAGGTTGCTAGTTGATTCCATGTCTGGTCAGGGCCTGCTTGCAGGCTCAGAGATACCATCTTCTCACTCTATCCTCAGATGGTAGGGAGACAAGGGCACTAATCTCATTCATGAAGGCTCAGCCCTCAAGACCTGGTCATCTCCCAGAAGCCCCAGCTGCTAATACCAACAGAGTTGGGGGGAGTCAGGTTTCAGCATTCAGACCAGAGCACCAGACATTGTTAATGCCCAAAACATCCCCACAGGACCCCAAATCCCTTTCGGGAGACTAGGATAGCTTCAGTTGCAAAACTATAAATTATTTCATGGTTCTGGCCATAAAAGCATTTGTGCAGAATAATTTAAGATAATAATTATTTAAGAAACAAGAGAAGAATTCGATTGAAGGCATAGTAAAATGATTTGTAAGAAACTGATTAACTATATTTGAAATATTTGGGGCCTGCTTGCTAATGATCTAGGGGGGACTCCTATTTGGTTCACCGAAATCTATTCTCTCTCTCTTCCATGAAAACAGGCATTTGTGGAATTTAGTGAAAGAAATGTAGATTCAATGATAACTTTGTTTAGCAGAACTGTCCTCGGAGCCTGCCCAGACAGACTGATGCCTTTTAGATATGCCAGTGCACTTGGGAACTCTTTGTCATAGCAACATGACCATCACCTTGGCTTAGCCAACAAATTAGAAGTAATATTGAGGATAAGAGAGCCCCTCAGCAAGGACTGCTGGTACTTGGAGCAGTTCACACAGCCAGGGCAGGAGCCCAACATCAGGAGGACTGCTGTGTTCCTGGATTATGAGTTGGGGGAGGTTTCATTCTATGATCTGGACCAAAGGTCCCTTTTGCATACCTTGACCCATAAATTCAGCGGAGAGCTTGTGCCTTTCGTCACTATTTGCAATTGGTCAACAGCTCTTACGATCAGCCTTGTCAGAGGGGGGTGAGCAGCTGTCTGCTCCTCTTTTTCTATACTGTGTTTTCTTCCCGTGTTTTTAGGCAGTGGAAATAAAGACTGTGAGTCCCTTCAAAAAAAGAAGTGATATTGAATAATTATGATAATAATACAAAATCAATCAAAATAAAGTAGAAACTAGTACCTGAAAGCAGGACAATACAAACAAAATCTAGAATATGTTCTTAAAATGGCTCAAAAAAGCCTTGGTAGGAGGCAGTAAAAAAAATTAGATATTGCCTACTGAATTTTTTACTTCTTGTCACAGTAAAGCAGCTGGTAAAACTCTCACCTGTGCAACTTAGAAAACAGATTGCATGCCTGAGAAGCCTAAAGGAAACTCTAGAGAAAAGAATGGGAAACAATCAGAAATCAAGGGAGTCATTTTCTTTAACACTGTTAATAAGATCCAGAAAAAAAGAGATAAACTCAGACAATAATGTGACAGTTTCAAGAGAATTAGAGGTACATATCTGATAAGTGAGACACTCCTTGCCTACAGTCAGAAATCTAAATCTCACCAAGAGTGCTGGTACATGCTTATAATCCCAGTACTTAGAAGGCTGAGACAGGAGGATTGTAGGTCCACGGCCAGGCTCAGGTACTTAGTGAGGCCCTCCACAACTTAGTGAAACCCTGTTTCAAAATAAAGAATAAAAAATAGGGCTGGGGTGTAGCTCAGAGGTAGAATGCCCCTAGGTTCAATCCCCAGTATCGAAGAAAAAAAAAATCTAAATCTCTTGAGGATCCAGAAATAAAGGAGCCTCAGGGGATGGGGAAAAACATAGATTCTGCACCCAAGAATAGCAGAACCTAAATCTATAACCTAAGGGCATTCTCACACCTCCTATAAAGACTCCTTGGCAAGAGATGCAGCCAGACAGAAGGCAGCTAAAGAGGGTTATCTTCCAACAGAAGTCTAATTAAGGATTAGGGGGAAGGACTGAGAAGTGTTTCCCACAAATAAAAAATAAAAAGCAGGTTATATAGGAGTAGAAATAACTGGGAGCAAATATAGGCAGTCTCTGACTTATGGTTTGACTTCTTCAAATTTACAATGAGGCAAAAGCAATATGCATCCAATAGAAATGGTATTTGGAATTTTGAATTTTGATCTGTTCCCAGGCCAATAATGCTTTGTTCTCTTGATGGGCAGAGGTAAAAGTTACACTTCTAATCAACCATGTGATCAAGAAGGTCAATTCTGCAGTCTACATGTCACTAAGTCATGATGTACAGTGCATTAAGTGTATTAACTGCAATCTTGTGTTACACTATTTCCAAGCAGTAATGGATTTATTGGGACACAGTCTCATCCTAGGTGAAGAAGTATCTATAATTGAAGGCCCAAATGTTTCAGAAAAATATCTTACCTGAAGAATGACAGTTCTGGTCAGCTTTGGGTAGGTCCAGGCTTCCTTTATCCAAAAGCCAACAGCAAAAACTATACTCTCAGACCAGATGTGGTGGCATATGCTTGTAATCCCAGCATTTGGGAGGCTAAGACTGGAGGATTGCAGTTTGTGGACAGCCTCAGCTACTTAGCGAGGCCCTTTGCAACCCAGTGAGACCCTGTTTCAAAAATAAAAAGACAAAAAGATAGGGCTGTGGGTGTAGCTTGGAGGGACAATGGCCCGTGGTTCCATCTCCAGTAGGACATAAAAAAGATTAAAAAAAAAAAAAAAGTTGTACTCTCCAACACCCATTTCTAATTAAAAAAAAACTATTACACAACATTAATATACAAGATAGAGTCAGAGTCCACAGAGAAGAATAGATGTGATCCCAGAAAGCAGAAATGGACCAGTCAGATGGTGTTCCAGTCAGCATTCTTGCAGCTATAACCTAAAAGATTGGCCATGTAACTTAAAGGAAAGAAGATTTATTATCTTATGCTTTCAGATTCAGTCCATGTGAGGCCAAGGACCCTGGATCTCAGTCAGAGCATGGCAGCAGAAAGCAGAGAGAGAGAAAGCACAAGGGCTGTGCTCTTCACATCATGAAACCCAGGAGCAAGCAAGAGAGCAAGGGAGGAGGAACCATCTATAAAATCCCCAAGGCCACATCCCCAGATATCTACCTCCAGCCACATCATATGGCCTGGGTCTCCAACCATATAAATCCATTACAAGATTTATCCACTTCTGGGATTCCAACCCTCATGACTCGATTATATCAACTCCACACATTAATAACTGAGCTCTTTAGGAGACATTTTATATCTAACTAGAACAGATAGATAGCTAACTCCAGACCACACTCCATGGACAGGATAAGTCTTTGAAGAGAGTAAGGACTGCTATGTTCTCAGTCATATGTCTATTTTTATACTCACCAGATCATAAAGAGGTTAATCTGGACCTGCTGAAGAAAACAATCATCTTGTGTTCCTGAACTGGAAACTGATGCAGTCATGGGTGGGTGCTGGGTTGCCCTCTTTGTCATGCAAGAAGAATGTGTCAGTCAACATTCTCACTGCTATGGTCCTAAACAACTGAACATGCAATTTAGAGGGAGGATTTATTTGCTCAAAGTTTTTGGAAATTTGGGGCTTAGTCCATGTGAGGTCAGAGAAACAGAGAGGGAAAGAGAAAGGGCTCTTTTCTCACATCATGGAGGCCAGAAGCAAGAAATCCAAAAACAAGGTAATTCAAATATGCACACAGTCCTTAACGTAATATTCCATACCTTCTCCAATCTCACCCTACCTGCCTAGGTTACCACCCAGTAAATCTATCACAATGAATTTATCTACTTATGAGATTCTAACCCTCTTACTTAATTATATCAAATTTGAACATTACTACATAAGCTCTTCAGGGGTTATCCTGTATAAAACCATAACAAATATTCTAAGAAATGTGTGCATGGATATTTAGGGAGTCAGGGTGTCCAACAGACAATTATGTCCCAAATCTTCCCTCACATAGTTCATGGACATATACCTAGAAGTGACGCATTACAGCTTGCATTGGAATGTAAATTAGAAGTAATGTTTGCCAACAATGATATTTTATCTAACTCCAGTTAGAATTGCAATTACCAAGAATACAAAGAATAAATGCTGGTGAAGATGTGGGGAAATAGGAACTTTCATGCATTTTTGGTGAGATTGTAAATTAGTACTGCTTTAGGGATCAGTGTAGAGATTCCTAAAAAGACTAAAAATATAATCATCATATTGATCCAGTTATTACTACTCCTCAGTATCTTTCCAAAGGAATTAGTCAGAATACTATAGGACTAGATGCATATCCCTGTTTATAGCAGCACAATTCACAATAGACAAGTTATAGAATCACTGTAGGTATCTAATAACAGGTGAATGAATAACAAAAATGGTGTGCATACACACAGTAAAATTTTACTCAGCCATAAAGAACAAAATTATATCATTTGCAGGAATTGCAGAAAATAAATAGAACCAAAGAATATTATGCTAATATTAACAACTCTAAGAAATCAAGTTTTGTATGCTTTCTCACATATGTGAAAGAATATAGAAAACTAAAGAGACTTCCAATAAATGAAGAGACCAGTAGAATAGTGGAGGGGGATTGATAGAGGAAAGTGGGGAAGAAAAAAGGAGCATTGAGGAAAAAATAGTTGGAACACCATTATGTTTATATATGATGGTATCACCACCAATCTCACTAATTATACAGAAAGAGAGGAAAAGGATCAGAATGGAATCCAAAGGGAAACACAAAGAAATGGGTGAATGTATGTTTATATCACCCATTTATATCACTTGAACTTCACTATGACATATAATTAAAATGGATCCATAAAAGTATTTTTTAAAATAAGTGTTGTTTGCACTTCAAAACATCATTGTCGACTTCCAGAAAGATGGCAACTGAAGGAAGCACCACATCTCAGTCCTGTTGACTCTCAAACTATCTCCATGAAAACAGCATCTTTACAAAAAAAAAACAGCAAAAAAATTAAACAAAGCAATGAAAATTGAAAGAAAAAGAACCAGAAGACAGAAGAAAGGTCAGCAAATTTCCCTGAGTGTTTTCCCTGGAAAACAGCTGTATGCCATCTTGCCTAGCTGCACTGAGATGTTCTCTAGAGACCTGCAGCAAAAAAAGCCAATGACTTGATGCAAAGTAAGTAGCTGCAGACCATCACAGTTGTAAGCAGTTGGCACCTTACTCCACAATCCACAGATATCTTACTGTCCAGAAGACCAGCTAGAACTTTTGACAGTAGCAGCCAAGCCTACCTCATCATCCAGAGATCCAGAGTGGCACTCACTAACACCATAAATGAAATAGCCATCCCTAGGAGACTACCCAGCCAGAAGAACCCAATACAATACAATATTATTGGTTGCCCCAAACATAGAAGCAACCACTTGAATAAAACAATTTGTGACATTAAGCCACACATAGAACCCAATACAATATTATTGGGAGACTTCAACACTCCTATCCTACCAATAAATCTTCTAGACAAAACGGCAGAAAAGATGCCTCAGACCTTAAGAACACCATAAACCAAATGGACCTATTAGACACATATAGAATATTCCACCCAACTACAGTTGAATTCATATTTTTCTTAGCTGTTCACTGAATCCTCTTCAAAATAGACCATATCCTGGTCTATTTTGACCAAAGCGAGCACTAGCAAATTTAAAAAAAATGTGTCATAATCTTTTGCATCTTTTCATACTACAATGGAATAAAAGTAGAACTTAACCATAAGAAACCACATAAACACATGGAAACTTAACAGTAGACTCTTTAATGAGGAATGGGTCATACAAGACATAAGGGGAGAAATTACAAAATTCCTAGAAATAAAAAAAAGCAAAGGCATAACATATCGAAATCTCTGAAACACCTTGTAGGAAGTATTAATAGGAAAATTTATAGCTCTGAGTGCTCACATACAAGGAAGAGAAAATCATCAAATAAATAATGACACATCTCAAAGTCCATGAAAAACAAGGACAGTCTAACCCCAAAGCCAGTAAAAGACAGAAAATTATTTAAATCAGAGCAGAAATCAATATAGTAGAGAATTTTAAAACTGCAGAAAATCAACAAAACCAAAAGCTGGTTTCTTGAAATATAAGCAAGATAGATAAAACAGTAACCAATAGAAAGAATCAACCCAAATTAGTAACATAAGAGATTATATTACCCCAAGCAGCACAGAAATGTAGAGGATTATCAGAAACTTCTTCGCAAAACCATATTCCAACAAAATGGAAAATCTAAAAGAAATTATCAAGTTTTTAGGTATATACAACCTTTCTAAATTTAATCAAGAAGATATAGAAATTTAAACTGATCAGTAACATTCAAAGAGACTGGAACAGCAATAAAAAACCCACCATCAAAGAAAAGCCCAGTTCTCAGCAACAAACCATGCAAGAGGCATCACAATACCTGACTTCAGACTATACTACAGTCTCATTAATAAAAATGCACAAAACAAACACATGACCAATGAAGAATAGAAGACTCAGAAACAAATCCACACACTTACACTTACAGCCATTTGATTTTTGACAAAGGGGCCAAAAATATACATTGGAAGAAAGCCTCTTTAACAAATTGTGTTGGCAAAACTGGTTAACCATATGCAGAAAAATGGAAATAAACCCTACTTGAAGGTGGATCATAGAAAATTATCTGAAAATTAGACCAGAGACCTTGTAGCTCCTTGAAGAAGGTGTAGGTCTAACCCTTCAACACAAAGGCACAGGTAAAAACTTCCTCAACAAGACCCCCAAGGCACAAAAAATTAAAATAAGGATCACTATGTGGGATTGCATTAAACTTAAGAAGTTCTGTAAAACAAAAGAAACTATTAAGAATCTCAACAGAGAGCTAACATAATGCGAGTAATTTTTTGCCAACTGCTCTAATAGAGGACTAATATCTAAAATATACAAAGAACTCAAGAAACTCATTGCTAAGAAAACAAATAGCCCAATTAAAAATGGGAAAGTGAACTAAATAGATACTCCACAAAAAAAAAACTTCAAATGGCCAATAAAGGTATGAGAAAATGTTCAATATCAATGGCAATTAGAGAGATGCAAATCAAAACTATCCTGAGATTTCATTTAATCCCAATTAGAATGGCAATTATTAAAAATAAAAATAACAATAAATGCTGGTGTTGGTATGGTTAAATTAGAACTGTAATACATTGTTTGTGGGATTGCAAATTAATGCAACTACTTTCGAAAATGTATAGAGGATTCTCGGAAGAATGGGAATGAACCTACCTTATGACCAAGCAATACCATTGCTGAGTATCTACTCAAAAGAATGGAGATACCAAACTGCCAGACTAATACATGTGTATCTATGTTCATAGCTACCAAATTCACAATTGCCAAACTATGGGATGAGACAAGATGTCCATCAACAGGTGAACAGATTACAAAACTATGGAATATGAAACAATGAAATGTTACTCAGCCATAAAGAAGAATAGAATTATGCTATTTTCAGGGAACTGGATGGAACTGGAGAACATTATGCTAAGTGAGATTATCCAGTCACCAAAAGGGAAACATAGGATTTATTCCCTGATATGTGGAAGCTAGGGAGAAAATGGGACATCGGAGGGACCCTAGACAAAGAAGGAGGAACCTGAAATGAGTAAAGAAGGTGACCTAAGAGGGAGATGGGAGGGAGGGAGAAGAAAGCATGATGTATATTATGTACACTCACAAACATATCAAAATTGGTCACTAAGCCAGAACTGGAAGAGGGAGAGGGGAGGAAATGGGGTGGGAACTGGGGAAGGGCTAAACGTGTGATGGGCACCTATACTATTGTGTACCTCATAGTGATGTATGATTACAATTCACCAATCATTTTTTTCAATCATCATTGTCACTTTACTAAAAAGAATTCTCTTGCTCTTGGCTTCTCCCCTTTCCATGAGCTGAAACACAGCCAAGGGTGCATCCCAGGTCCCAGTGTGGGCTGCGTATTGAAGGACAGCACTCCAGGAGATTTTGAATACAGCAGGACAAGATCAAATCCAGGTCTGTCAAGACCGCCCTTTGAGAAGCACCGCGACCCCATCTCCTGAGCACGGGCTGGCTGAGGAGCAAACTCTGCCTCACTCAGACCATTTTATTCGTGGTCCCCTTTGCTACATTGGCTTAGCCTATTCCACAATCAACTTGCCATTATGTTTGGGCCCCTTCTCAGGGATGATGAAACTTTTGGTGTAAGACAGGACAGTTTCAAGGGGTTATTCTCAGAAATAAAAGACGCCCATTTGCTGAAGTCAAGCCAAGCAATTAAGTGAGTGAAAAGTCAAACTGAGATCTATTTTATAGTCCAATTAAAGCTACACATAGCTATTCTTATAAAGACTCCAAACGCCTTATACGTTGAAATTTTCTTGTACCTCCTATGGCCTGTGCTATGGCCTCCAATTCCATGAGTGGGAAGAGAAGCCGTCAGAGATAGAAAACAAACCAGTAGCTTTGAGGTCAGCAACCTGCATGGTTTCAGGACAGCAAGCTCATCTTCATCACTTGGCTCTTCTCTGCATTGATTTCAAAAGTCCTTTTATATTGTTTGCCTTTCTAAGCCTTCAAAAAGTCAATCAAGCTAGAATCATATAGAAATAAATTATGAATTTACTGAAGGCAGGGGTGGCTTGGAGTCAATGGACTTAGACACACTTGAAGCCTTTATAAAGATATTCCAATGGAAAAAAATTCTAAAGCTACATGTAAATTTTTATAAGTGAACACTCCAACTTACAGGTGGAGAGGGAACAGTGAACATAGAACTGTTTGATCCAGTAGGTTAAGTAGTAGGTAGAAGATAATAGAGAATAAATTGCCAGCAGATGTTGTTGTTGGTTCAGAGCTTGAGACTGCCAAATCGGAATGGGCTATTGGGATATCATGGAATATAAATGACTTCCTCATTCTGGGTGATTTAATTTCACTGAGTTGAAACTTGCAACTCTTTATTATGAGATGTTCAATGTAGCTGAAAATTTTTTAAATCTAAAAAGCATGTCTTTACATGAAATGAAGCCCTTTATTAGATAGCATTAATCCCCTCCCCAAGGACTAAACCCATGATGTGCTGGAGATCCTTCTTTCTGTCGTACCAGAGCCACCACAGGGACCTCTTCACAACTACTGTTCAGTGACATCCTGACAGTGGCTGAAAATCAACTAGGATGACAGTATGTACACCATAAAAATTAGCAAAGGCTACAAGTAAGGGTTGTTACACTTTTTTTTTTTTCCAGAGGGCTGGCTTACCAGCTCATCACCACTGAGGGCAGAGACAGCTAGAGCTGTCAGACAAGAGTCAGTCAGGTCACAGTCCCTCCCAAGAGCCTTTGCACCCAAGTGGCCTGGCTTCCAATCAGCACAACCCTCAGGGCCATCCCAGTCTTCCTGAGGCTGCAGCTCAGCCCGGTTCCTCCCGTGTGAATCGGCCTCCTCTGCTCTCCCCTAGTGTGGATCCAGAGCTCCACACTCTCACAGGGGAATCTCAATCTACAAGTCAGCTTTGCCATAACCCCAACTTGAGACAGAGGCACGAGAAGGACATAAAATGCATTAGCGAGCGCTAAAATAGAAAATCACTCCACAAAGATATCTAAAGCACTCCTCAGTTTTGCACTGTTTAAACTGATCTATTAAAAATTTTTATTGTTCTTGTTACTGTTGCTCTTCTTTTCTCCAGAAATCTCTTCTCTTGGGGAATATTTTTATTGGTGCATTTCAATTATACATCATAACGAGGTTCAGTGTGATAGAAACGTACACGCACCCAGTACTTACTGAGTTTCCCTCTGGATCTCACCCCCCTCCTTTACCCTCCCCATATAGGATACTGAAGTTGGTGTTGATAACTTCATATATGAAGAGTATTATTTGAATTATTGCGTCATCAATTCTTCCCATTCACCTATCCATTTCCCTCCCCAAAGTTCCTTCCACTATATTGATTTTTTCTCGTTTTTCTGAGTTCTCTTCTGTTTACTGTCGCGCGCAGTGACGACTCTTACACGATCTTCCTCAAGCAGTTTTATTACCCCAGGTTCTTGTACAGTTACCATTCCTCTTTAATGCTCTCTCAACGCCCTCTCAGGTAAAAACAACATCAGTCTTCTATCCTCTCCCTCATCACTCCACCAACCCTCCTTCTGGCACTCTATGTCTCTGCTGCAGCACACACCGGTCACAGTGGTGGCTTTGTGAACATGTCCGTCGCAGCTCGGAGCCCAGAGCAGTCCGCCAAGAAACTGCTCTTCCTGTCCACCAACCCTCTTCTCCTTCTCCTTCCTCCCCGCTAGGGCATGCGCGCTTTTTAACCTTCTCCTGGGCGGGCAGGTGGTAGCACGAGGCGTTGCGTCACTAATTATCCGTAAGGCGCCTGATAGGGCTCACTGCGCAGGCTCAGGGCACCGCCAGCCTCGTGAGCCTCGTGACTTGGCTGCAAGCCCAGGCGCCATCTTGAGTCCACACTGGCAACAAGCCTGGGTGCCACCTCGGTCCTGCCGAGTGGGCCCCAACATATCTCCCTTTTTGTTTTATTAAAATAAGGCTCGGGATCGTGCCTGTCTTAGGTTGCCGACCCTCAAGGACCATTCTTACCCGTCATTGGGAGAACAATAGCATGATTGTTTCCCTGTCTTAGGTTGAAAGGTCCCGGGGACGATCTTACCCGTCACTGACTACCGATCCAGCATACTGAGCCATACATGGGGAGATAAGCCAGCTTCTAGGGCTGCCAGAGCTTGCACCAATATGCGCTGTTGTTGCAGTGCGCGTTGTCGAGTTCGCCTGATATATCCAACCATGAAACATCATGCTACCACCAGCAAGAATGCCCAGAACGCCATGCCACCCCAGTCTTTTAAAAAACCCAATGTTCCATGTATCAAGTCCATCCATTGTTGTACTGCAGCGACTTCTACGCGGGTAGGATTAATTGCAGCGATGGACGCTCGTAGCTCAATCATGGTGTGTTCAAATTCACGGCTCCAAGTTCCTAGAAGCGTCTTGCTTAATTGACGAAACAAATTGCCTGCATGGGAGAAATTCTGATACTGCACATACGTTATACATATAGTCCAGATAATTGAGCTTGCTGAGCCATGCCAGCAGCCACATGTGAGGATAGAGCATTCATAGTGGCTGCAATAACTGCCACGGCCACAGAGGCCACAATTACAGCAATAAGAGCAGAAATTCCAAAGTCTCCAAGGGTGCATAGAAGCATAGCAGAAAGTCAGAAAACAGGTATCAATAAAACAACCTAAACTATCCATCTCTACGGTACCGAGCAGTAGTTTACAACTCTTACGTTAGGAACTAATCTTCTGACCTATCCTTTACACATTAGGCGCCTTTTCCAACTAACCTCAGGTGTCTTCCATCTATGGTGGCGGATTAGGAGAGGGAGTCGAATCAGGACCAGCCCGATTTTCTAACTTGCTTACACTAAAAAATATCCTCCTTAATGGAGCCCCCTTTGATCGGGGAAAATACAGCGCTGTCCCTCGCTTTTCCGCGAGCCTCGCTTATCCGCGAGCCTTATTTAAAAAATATCCTCCTTAATGGAGCCCCCTTTGATCGGGGAAAATACAGCGCTGTCCCTCGCTTTTCCGTGAGCCTCGCTTATCCGCGAGCCTTATTTAAAAAATATCCTCCTTAATGGAGCCCCCTTTGATCGGGGAAAATACAGCGCTGTCCCTCGCTTTTCCGCGAGCCTCGCTTATCCGCGAGCCTTATTTACTAAAAAATATCCTCCTTAATGGAGCCCCCTTTGATCGGGGAAAATACAGCGCTGTCCCTCGCTTTTCCGCGAGCCTCGCTTATCCGCGAGCCTTATTTACTAAAAAATATCCTCCTTAATGGAGCCCCCTTTGATCGGGGAAAATATCCTCCTTAATGGAGCCCCCTTTGATCGGGGAAAACACTAAAAAATATCCTCCTTAATGGAGCCTCCTCCTCCCTTTTCGGAGTCAAAGGAGTACTTACCAGCCGGCTGCCCGGGACTGCCGAGGTTCTGATCAAAGCGAAGTTCCCCGTACGGGCCACCACTTGTCGTGCGCAGTGACGACTCTTACACGATCTTCCTCAAGCAGTTTTATTACCCCAGGTTCTTGTACAGTTCCCGTAAATCTTCTTCCCGTAGATCTTCTCCCGTCGATTCTCCCGTAGATCCCCTCCCCCCAGAAATCTTCCCCTTATATAGAGCCCAACAGCCAATCAGCAGACTGTTCACGTGCACAACTCATGGCAACAGCCAGTCCATTGGCTGTTGCCCTATGGCATGCGGTGTTCCCGTGTATCTCATGCTCTTGTCGTCACTTCCTGAAAGCTGTTTACCACCTAAGTGCTCTGGGGAAGATTTCCGCTCAGCGCCATCTTAGCTCTCGGACTTACTGGCTGATGGGCGGGGCCCGTCACAGTTTACCCATTTTTTCTCCACAGATGAGTGAAAACATAAAATTCTTCACTTTCTGAGACTGCCTAATCTTGCTTGGTATAATATTCTATATTTAATGTGTTGCTAATGTAAGGAAAATCAGAGATTTGGGTTCTAAGAAAAAGAAAACCAACATTTGTTTTCACACTTGCTTAATTTTAGTAATCTTAAGGGGGATTGCCCCCGTGGTTCAAAGCAAAATTATAAAAAAGAGGTCAACCGTGATCAAAGAAACCACACAAAAATGATTTAACTGACTTTTTTAATCTAGACTACTGTTTTTATTCCCAATTCATTACTTTCAACTCTGTGTTCGCCGATCTTTTAGCTAGTCTTCTGCAATTTAGTTCACAAAAATGACTGCAACAGCCTTCATTTAACATGGTCTTGTATCACATTTAAATCTCATCTCTGTGTTTTAAAGAGGCTCCATCCTCCTCTATTCCATACCCTCACCTTAATGTACATAAACAAATGTATCAAAGTTAATCACCAAACAAGCATGGGATTGAGGAAGGGTGAAGGAATGGGATGGGGACTGGATGAGGGCTAATTGGATGAGGCGTGCTTGTATATCCTCTCAAGTCTTGTATTCCAATGTGATATATGATTACAATGCACCGATAAAAATAAATTTAAAAACAATCTCACCTCTGCCTGGGCCTTCCCCACTGAGGTCCCGTGGTTGCAAAACTAGTTTGGCAGAGAAAGGCCTGGTCAGTTCTTCTATTCTTACTCTTTGAAGTTGAGGGGGATGGGAAACTAAATCTCCCTGTCCTGTCCTTCAAAAGACCTGGTTCTTTGGGGGTGGAGTAAAGGGGAGGAAGGAGCTAAGTGCTCTTGGCTGCTTGGTAGTTGTCGATGCCTTCCTGACTAGCCTTGAATGATCCATCTGTGCCTCCAACTGCTGACGCTGTTTTGTTACTTGGTTGTTTAGGTAGAACTGGGGATTGAAGCCAGGAGCATTCTACTGCTGAGCCAGAGTCCCCAGCCCTATTTTAGTTTTTAGTTTGAAACAGGATATTAATAAGTTGCTGTCTTGCTAAGTTGCTGAGGCCAGCCTCAAACCAGTGATCCTCCTGTCTCAGCCACCCAAATATTGGGAAGATAAGCCTGCACCACCACACCTGGCTCCAAGAGCTGATTCTTTCGGGAGTTGTTTCTCAAAGTTTATACACAGGCCCTGGGAGTCTTACCGCTTTGCAATTTTCCTAAAGAAAGGTATACTTGGCTCCATGCCTGTGTGGTTTCAGCTCCCGGCTCCCTATGAACAAAACAGATGGGGTAAAATCTGATAAATGCCCAGCTATTCAACAGGAGAAGATGGGGAAGTGTCAGCCTGAGATGAGCGCCCAGGAGGCTCCTCTTCCACTCCTGGCCCCTCGGTTCTGCTTCCTGGAGTCTGGGATGGGGATCAAGGTCAGGGCCTATAAGCTAACAGCCCTGATGGGTTTTTCCGGCCCCAATTGTTGCTGGTTCTTAGAAGTTCTCTTTTTAGACACGAGCTTAATGCCTCTGTTCTAAGCTTAGAATGAATGCTAATCACCTGTTCTAAACCAGCAGGAGAATCTCACTCAATATCTTTGTAATTTTTAACCGGCACTTAAAACTAGTTCCAAAACCTACAAAAATAATTTGGCCAATTATCAAGTTAGTCTGAACTGTAGACTGAGGCGATGTACAGCTCCTAAATTTGTTACTGAAATTTTCAAAGTGATTATCGCACTGATTAGACGTAAGAGAAAATCGCTGCTTCGGCTCTTCTCTTTGTATCTGTAGAAACAGCAGAGTGATGAGAACTCTGATGAAGACCAGACCCCACATGACACCTTATTGGTTCGGTGACACCTCTTAGTACCTGGCTGATGTTTACAGCATAAGTATCTTGAAATTTTTCATAATTGTTTTGTTTCAGTGCTACATATTGAATCCTGCCTTACATAAGATTCAGCCCAATTTTGGGTTTTCCCTCATAACTAGATGCCACTGTTAATTTGCTTTCCTGTGGCTTGAAAATGGCCCTCTATCACACATAGTTTGCTTCATCCGAGCCTCTTAAACAACAACAAATTGAATCCTTGAGGGCCTGTCTGTCAGACTTCTATGAACTTATATAAATAAATAAATAAACAAACAAACAAAAAAACAAACAGCACCAGCCCAGTCGGTTAGCAACTACAACCGTGGCCCTCAAAAACATCAACCTAAGAAGAAGGAGAAAAAAGAAAAAAAGAAAAGCAGTATTGCCAATATACAGTTTGGGCTCCCTTAATTTCATGCACTGTGACTTCAACAATTTCTCCATTTCTCATCTTATTTCTATAAAAGTAGCTTCATTTAAAAGCAGGGAAACCACATTTCATGCTCTTCAGTTTCATTAAAGTTATACAAAAGGAGCCTACCAAAAGGATCCTCTCCTAATTAAACAGCTGTAGCAGATGAAAATATTGAAATGATGAATCTGAAAGGAAACCGACACTCTATAGTCCCCAGAAGTTTTTATCTTGACATGAAAAAAAAATGCACAGAAAAGAAAAATTAAGATCTGAAGGCCAGGATGAAGTGTCACAGCTGTTATTATAAAAACAAGAAATGAGGTGTATACACTGACTTCTTAAGGTAGTACAGGTGACGTGGCATTAGAATCAGAGCAGAAGCCTTCCAGTCCCTCTCGATGGTCAGCCCTTTGTGGTTCCCAAACGGGGTTCGTGGGAACACGTCTCATAGGCTGGACAATGATCAAAAACTCATTCTTGTAGCAGTGGCTGGATGCAGGCCTTGGCCTCTTGCGAGAGCGCCTTTATCCTAATTCAGACCCAGCTACTGAGTGCTCCAGCTAATGGGCACTTAAGATAAAGTGTTACCAGGAATAAGAAAGAGTAAAATTTACTGTGTTATTCCTCCCCTCCAGGACCTGCAAAATAAGCTTGTTGATTGACAGCCTCCTCTCTCCAGGCGGGGAGCGTAATGACAGGCTTCTCAGAGGCGCAGACATGAGCCTCGCTGTGGACGGCTTGCACCGCACCTACGGAGGCATGCAGAGCCGGCTGTTCATTCTGATCCTGGTAGTTATGTACTTACGTGTGTTTCATTTCTTACAGCTCACACTCTGCACCATTTACCAAGGTCTAATAAGCAGCTTAAAATAATCTATAAATTCAGATGGGGTTTGATGTTAATGTATTTGTGGCCCCGTTAATCGTTATCTTTTTCTCTACCTTGTATTATCTATAGGATGTTCCTCAAAGGAGTTGAAGGTGGATGCTGTGGGGACAGGGCACTTCTTGTATGTCAGAGCTCTGCACACTGGTGACGAAGCTCTGGACTTTAAGACTTATCCACACACCGCCATGTGAGAACAAAAGAAAATGAACTATGACACTGATCTCTGAAGTTTGCCGTACGCAATTTTTTTGGTTTTTGTTTTGTTTGGGTTTGAGTTTGGGGACAGGGACTTGAATTCAGGGGCATTATTCTACCTGAGCTACACCCCCAGACCTCTTTTATCTTTTTTTGTTTGTTTGCGGGTCTGGGGATAGAACCCAGGGCATTCTACCTCCGAGATACACCCCCTGCCCAATTTTTTATTCTTTATTTTGAAACCAGGTCTCACTGAGTTGCAGAGGGCCTCACTAAGTAGCCGAGGCTGTCCGCGAACCGTGATCCTCCGGTCTCAGCCTCCCAAATGCTGGGATTACAAACGTGCGCCACCACGCCGGCTTTTTTTTATCTTTTATTATGAAACAGGGTCTCAGTAAATTGGTGAAGCTGACCTCAAACCTTCAATCCTCTTCTCTCAGCCTCCCAAGTGCTAGGATTACAATTGTATACCACCACACCCAGCTTGGTCCTCCTTCTTGATCAGCGTTTGGCAAGCTTTGTGTGTTGCAAGTCAGATTGGAGCCTGAATACATAAGCAGACTTCTCATCACCCACCTCTGGAGTGTCTATCCAGAGTGACACGTGAGCATCAGAATGTTTAAAATGACTCAAACCTAGCCGGGTATGGTGGCGCATGCCTGTAATCTCAGTACTTGGGAGGCTGAGACGGGAGGATTGCAGGTCAGGAATCAGCCTTAGCAACTTAGGAAGACCCTATTTCAAAATTTAAAAACCATAAAATAAAATGGGGCTGAGGGTGTAGCAAGGTTTTAACTGGAGGGTTTAACCTCAAGGAGAGAGAGAGTACTGAGAGCGGGCTCAAGGGAGGGACAGCTTTGTATCAGTTGCAGGGGTGGGCTTGGGGTGCGATTCGGTCCCCATGATGACTGTCCCTGCTTAGAGGGACAGCTTCATCAGAGATGTCATTTCTGCAAGGCTCAGCTGTTTTCAGAAGTTTTAGGGCAATGACTAGAAATTTCTAGTCCCCACACCAGGGGTCTGGAACAGTACACTGTAAAAGTGGGCAGTTGGCAATCTGCTGAAAATATCCCCGCTACTCTTACTGTCTTCAGCCATGAGGGGGTAGGTCACCCTCAGCTAATGAACTCTCCTTAAGTGATTAACACACCTAGTTGCAGACCTGAGTGAGAATCTGACCCACAACTGAAGGCAAGGGGCAGATACAAAATAAAGGCAGAGATATCAAGCCCTTAACCTTCTCCTAGTTACCTACTAGGCAGCCCTATTTTTTATTCTTTATTTTGAAACAGGGTCTCACTGAGTTGCAAAGGGCCTCACTAAGTAGCTGAGGCTGTCCATGAACTGCAATCCTACTGTCTCAGCTTCTCAAATTCTTGGATTACAAGCTTGTGCCACCATGCCCAGCTTTTGTATGATATTATAATTTTAAGTTAAGGGCCTCCAGAGTGTCTCTGCCCTCTGTCCCTTTTACAATCCCTAGCCATCTCAAAACCCACACGAGACTTTCTTTTCATTTCTGCTATTTCATTCTTATGACTCTCAAAGTCACCTTCATTACAAGATCATTGTAAAGATCAAAGAGAAAGTGTTCCTCCCACGTAATCGGCACTGAGTGCTATTTATTAGTTTCAGGTTCAAATCTTGGTGCTTACCCACTTACACAAGGCAAGCTTCTCCATCTGTTTGGCGTCTTTCTTTGTACGTTACATGATGACTATCTTAAAGAATTGCCATGCGGACCAGAATAGTGTAACGAAATAGATGAGGAAATGGACACAGAGAAATAGAATAGTGTCTATGCACTCCACTCACAAGAGGATCTATCAAGAGTTATCCACTTCTATTTTTACCAAAAAAATATAAAAAGCACAACATGACAAAACTTGAAAAGAATAAAAGTGTACAAATGATCAAAAAAAAAAAAAAAAAGCAGGCTCTCTCTGGAGTCAAAATGAATCCACACCATAGCTCTCCTGGCACTGTTTTTGCAGAAATGATTCAACTTCTCTGTGCCCATTTCCTCATCTGTAAAGAGCTTACTGATAATATCTGTCTCATGTGGGATTGCTGTAGGATAAAACTAGATGATATATGTAAAGGGCTTATAACAAGACCCAATACTGAGGACATGCTCAGTGAACGTTAGTTAGTGTTGCTAATCGCTTGACGATTCTCCTTTAGCCTCCAGACCATGGCAAAGACAATCTGTGGTGTGCATGGTCCCTCGAGGGGGAAGCTGCCTGTGCTTTCCTCAGTGGTTGTGGGTGAAATCACTAAAGGCTGCGACTTCTTGGGCTCCTCTGCCAGTGTAGCTGAGTGCACTCAATCTTGGTATTAAGTTGCTAGGGTGGTCATAGACAAAGTACCCCAATGTGGATGGCTTAGAACAACAGGAATGTTCTCTCACAATTCTGGAGGCAAAATGTCCAAAATCAAAGTGTCCCCGTGGCCATGGTCTCTCTGAAGGATGTGGGAAGGAACCTATTCTTCTAGTGTTTTCTGGCAATCCTTAGGGTCCGCTGGCTTGGAGAGGCAGCTGGTTTCGCATGGCGCTCTCCAGGGTCCACGGATGACCATCTTCTCCCTGTGGGTCTCCTCTTTTCCTCTTAGAACAAACACAGTCATACTGGACATTTAATGACACTCGCTTCCTTGATTACATCTACAAAGACTCTATTTGCAACTAAGATCATATTTTGAGTACCAAGGGAAAGGAAGAGTAGGACATTAGTTTATCTTTAGGAAGGACATAGTTCAAACCATGAGAATATTCTCATAATATCTATCACTATACAAATCTCATAATTCTTAACAAAGACTCTTATTTGTGTGTGGTGCTGGGGATGGAACCCAGGGGCATTCCACCTCCGAGCTATAACCCCAGCCCGATTTTTTATTGTTTACTTTTGAAACAGGGTCTCGCTAAGTTTCAGAGGGCCTCACTAAGTAGCTGAAGCTGGCCACAAACCCAGATCCTCCTGTCTCAGCCTCCCTACTCCAGGGATTACAACTGTGCGCCACCATGCTCAGCATCCCGCATATCATATGAAAATAAAATCTAATACTGCTTCCATGAAATGGACAGTTTGAAGCTCTGACTTTGAAAGTTTTCTAGATTCATCTGAACTAATTTGTGCTGTTAAGAAAAGAAAAAATGTTTGAAAAAATTTCTGTTTTAAAAAATTATAACTCTAATGCTGGGTGTGGTGGTGCACGCTTGTAATCCCTGCGCTTGGGAGGCTGAGTCAGGATCACACGGGTTTGAAGCCAGCCTCAGCTACTTAGTGAGGCTCTCAGCAACCTAGTGAGACCCTGTTTCCAAATAAAATATAAAAAAGGTCTGGGTTTATAGCCCAGAGGTAGAAAAGCTCCTGGGTTTCGCCCCCAGTACCACAAAAAAATTATAACTTTAAAGCACCTATTTCTGCTAAATAACAGGTTATACAGCACCTCAAGAAAAGAATAGTTTCCAAAATCTGATTGGAATACAACCTAAATTGTATGTACATGTGTTTGTGTGTACACATGGGAGTGTGTTGTTTGCATGTGTGTTGTTTGCATGCGTGTTGTGTGTGTGCTGTGTACATGTGTGTGTTGTATACGTGTGTGTGCCAATTCATATACAACATTTGCCCCTGTGTCCCAGAAAATATGGGGCTGGTCTGAAATCCAGCAGAACAGATGGCTGAGTGGGCCTTGTGAATCTTATATATCTCATGGAAGCTAAGAAGTCATTGTAGAATTTTTTTAAAAAATAAAAAACAATCTGTAAGTTTTTTCCCTAAATGTATACACTGCCCTGTTTACTTCTATGAAGCTTCAAATATTCACTTTTGAGATCACTGAAGGTTGAAACTTTGAAGAAGCCTTAAACTCAAAATGAAAGAGCACAAGAGAAATGTGTGGGTGCCCTAACATAATTAGATGCAGCTGTGCCTCTCCTTACTCCCGTGTTATGTCTCTAAACAAGCTTGATAAAAGTCAAGGAAAAGTAAGTTTATGCTCACCAGAAGTGCTCATTGTCCTTAAAGGAGTTTTGCTTCAGTTTTTATAAAACAATCGGTGACTGTTCCTACAGGACAGAAGTCAATAGTATTCTTGACGCCAAAGCCTGTCCTCTCCACGTGCTGGAAGAGCTACAACATATTGGTGGCACATTGACATGAGCATCCTCGCCTCCTTCTCCGGCCAACCTCTCTCACCTCTCATCTCTCACCTGTTACCCTCACAAACACCAAAGACTCTTCCTGACATGTTATTTTGCCATGATTTCCAGCTGACACCTGGGCTCTTCTAAGCGTATCCCCAAGTTTGTAAGAGCTTTGAACACACATGCTTATCCAGCTTGGTCGGTTGCTCCTTCTCTTTTCTGGATAGAATTTAGGCAGCCCTATCAATTTCTAGCTTTATCCCTAGTGGCCTCAGTGGTCCATTTGTATGTTCTCCTGGAGGTTTTCATCGACGCTCACTGCCCACCCCACATTTTACTTATCACATACGCAATAATCTTTCCATTCTGTGGATACTTACCGTGTCTATTAACTCTCATTTGAATTCTCCAAATTCTGTATCATAGAACAGTTATCTTTTCACCAGTCTTAAATCCCTAGCCAAGTGATGGTTTAGGGTAGTGATTTATAATTCTCTTTTATTGTGCCCACCCAGTCCTAGAAATGGGCACTGCATTCCTTGTTACTTGAGGTTGGGTAATTCTCATTCTCTCTCTCTCTCTCTCTCTCTCTCTCTCTCTCTCTCTCTCTCTCTCTCTCTCTCTCTCACACACACACACACACACACACACACACACACACTCAATGCAAAGCACTGTTCCACATGTTGCAAACTATGATAAGGACAAGAGGATGCGATCACAGGCAGAAGGTACAGGAGACAAGACTTCCACCAGTAAGAAACGCCAAAGGCTTCGTAGAGAAGGTGACTTTTGGAAGAAACCTTGAAAACAGATCAGAATTTGTACAGGTGGGCAATGAATCACTCAGAGAAGTAGAGAAAACCCTGGTGAACAGCCCCCCTCTGGTGGGAACAGGGCAGGAGCAGGTAACCAGGAGGAGGCTGGCTGGTGCAGACGTGGTTTCAAGGAGCTCCCAGCCTTGCTGAGTATGTACAAAGAGGCAAATCATAACCCTCTCTATTCTCCACTTAACAAACTAGCGGGGATCTGGGAGAGATTTCTGTTTTGATCGGTAACACGAGGTTGTTAACACTGGAATTACACTGCGCCTGAGATCCTAAATTAATTGAAAAGCAAAGCCTGCATTAGCCAGACTCGGAAGCTTCCACAGTTATTCCTGCGAGCCATAAATCAGAACAAATAGGCAGAGACTATTGGGCTTCTCACCAAACATTAGTAAATTTCACCTGAATTTCTCTCTCCCATTTAATAAGAAAAGGGAGGGCTATAAGCTTTCCTTTACCTACATTTGCCAAAAGAGACAGATGAGCTGTAATTGTACATCAGTCATCTCAGTATCTCAGGTACCTCTGCATGTCAGTAAATAATTAATTGGCACTTTTCTCACCATTTATAACGATGGCTCATTTCTAGAAAGGAGGCCATAATGTGTTGAGCTGAAAGAGATTTCTTCTCCACAAAAGCAAACGTTTTGTTTTCATATGTTGTTTTTCAAATAACACATTATTATCTTCATCATGGTTCAAGGCCTCTTGGAGAAGGATGAAAGCGGAAAGGGATTAAAAATGTATCTGATTTTTGGTGCATAGTTTTTAATCATGTTGAGAAGAAAAGAGCAGCAGTAGATGTTTATAGCAAGTACTCAAATTTTTCACAGTTTTTTTTTTTCTAGACAGTAGGTAGAAATCCACATGGAAAAATTGACAAAATCCTCTTTGAGGTCACAGTATAAGTTTTTCAACTGGTCATCAGGACTTGTCAGTATGATTTTTATGCTTCCTTCAGCCTGGCTACAGGTGCCTACTCAACTACCCAGGAGACTCATTTCCTTCTGATATTCTTTTTCTTGCTGTTCGACCTAACTCTTTATTTTATCCTCTTTCATAATATAGGTGCTAAGGATGCCAAGTCACAGAGCCCTACACTCTAATTTCTGAGACTTGAAGTTATTGTTGACTTGAGTTTTCTTTCTTTCTTCTTTTTAAGTTCATCAGCCACATTCTTGTTTCTTTCTTTTTTTTTTTTTTTTTCAGCTGCCAAGGAACAGATGTTGAGCTTCTAATAAGAAAAAGCATGAATCCCGCAGGAAAACAGTATCTCCTGAATCTAAAGCAATATGAGAACAAAGTTTCTAATATTTGACTAAACTTTGCTTAGGAAATGAAATCCTATGGTCTTTCCTGTGGACCTTTGCTAGTCTTTTAGTCTAAAATAAACCAGCAATTCCTCTTTCTGTTGAAAAATATGTCTTCCCATTTGCAAAGCAAGCCTCAGGGTCTCTGTCTAATGAGTAGCTTCCCAAACTTACAAGCCTAAGCTTACCACTTACTATATACAAAGATTAGGGAGAAAGAAGTATATAATTATTCTGAATATCTCAAGAAGAATTCTCAGTTCATGCAATGCCATGGAAAAATGAAGTTTAAAGTGCAATCAGGTGCTTTGATAGAAAACCTCAGTTCTTTGATTACTTCTGGAGAGGAATATGCATTAATGTCAAATCATCACTTGATGTAAAAGCTCAGATTTTTCGATAAAAAATGCTTTTATAGAACATTAAAATCAGATAGACAAGCAGTTTAAATGCCTTTGTGCTTTGTAACTCTAGCCCCCTGGTGGGTCTTCTGATGTATATGGGAATAATTGAGAACCGCATTTTGAAATTGACTAAAAATTGCCCAGAATTATGTATGTTAGATCATCTCAAGACAGTAGGGCTTAGGCTACATCAGAAAATCCACATTTAATGCCCTTCATAGCTTATCTGCACTATCTTCCTCTTTACTTACTTCTTACACAGTGTTTTTCACAAAGCTAATCTTTCATAAATATGTGGAAATTAGCTGTGCATGGTGGTGCACGCTTGTAGTCCCAGCATTCGGGAGGCTGAGACAGGAGGATCACAGTTCGCGGCCAGCCTCAGCTACTTAATGAGGCCCTTTGAAACTCAGTGAGTCTCTGTTCCAAAAATAAACAATAAAAAGTCAGGGGGGTGAAGCTCAGGGATAGAATGCCCCTGGGTTTCATCCTCAGCACCACAAAAAAAATTGTGGAAATTATTTAATAAACGCTATATACATTGTTGTCATAGATGAGTAATGTGACTCACCTCTGTGCCTTTGATTGTGCAGAACAATATTCCACTCTTCAGCATAGACCCATTGCCTAAAGGTAGAGGCAAACAATAAATATATGCCAAGAACTGTTCGAAATGCTTTATGAAAATTGATTCACTTAATCCTCCCCAAAATCCCTATGAATGTTGTATTTTACTCCCATTCTATAGATTTAAAAAACTGAGAAACAGATACGCTGATTTGCCCAAAGCCACCCACAGCGTGGCCATGCCAGGGTCCAACCCCAGGCATTCTAAAGTCCGTTCTGTGTTGAGGCACAGCCAGCCTCATTAATCAATGCTCCTACCCCGTCCTACCTTCCCCTCCGCTCCTGACGGTGTTTCACACACTTAAACCTACTTCACAGTCACCTGCAGAGTTCCTTGAGACAACACTGACTACCGAGCTCCACCTTTAAGCTTCTAATTCAGAAGATCTTGGGTGAAGCTTGAGATGTGGCACACCTAATAAATTCCCAGGTGCTGCTGCTTCCCTGGGACCCTCGCTTTGAGAAGGTCTGATGTACAGAATCATTGTCTACAGAAAGTGCTGCTCATCTGGGGTCTAGCACTTTACAGTCGGCGGGATCAAGGCTATGCCCTGAGATGAAGAAATCCAATGATCTGACTACTTAAGTAACAAAGTTCCTGTATCTCCTGTACAGCCACCTGGAACGGTTCACCTTGGGACTGTGACTAAGGGACAAAATTCTTTCATCTTGTCACTCCATCATTCCTTCGGACATTATTTTCTACGTGGTCAAAGTTGGGACTCCGACACATCCAAATTCTGTCTGGTAGGGATGGGAAAGTGCACCCTATAAATTAAGGTCCAGACCAGAAATGACACATGTCACTTCTACTTATATTCCAGGTACAAGAACTAAACCATTGGACCCCAATAACTACAAAAGCAATTTAGAAATATTATATTATGCTCTGAAATGGAACATGGAGAAATAGATTCATTCACCAATATGCAATTCCGGCTACAAATATCCTGCCTTATATTTCTACTGCGCCCCTTCTCCACGCATGACCTGCATCCTGACTGCCCTGCAAATTACATACGCATCTCATGTTCTCACCAGGTAGATAGCAGCTGGGCTTTCAACACAGGAGACACTCAACACATTTGATTAATCAAATGACATGGAGTAAAATCTTCAACTTACAGCTACCTAATTTACAAAAGTATACTTACGGTATCCATCCTATCCATCTTAAAAACATACTGTCAATATACAATTATGGAATAAAAATATATCATAAGCTCCTGGGTTATGCCAGACATAAACACTATGTCACTAAGTGTTTACCTAAGTCATTTATTTAATCATCCCATAAACTCCTAAGATAGATACTGTTTTATCCCGTTTCTCAGTTAAGTAAAAAAAAAAAAAATCCTATAAAGAGCCCGCAATCGATCCCAATCACACGGCTATTAATTGGTAGAATGGCTACCCAATAACATGACTATTAATGGGGCAACACAGAGATGTGGCTTCAAGTCTTTGCTTATAGCTACAACTAAGTCTTCAAAAGTATACACTTAAATTATAAATCATTTAACACATGGTCGGAGCCAACTTTCAAGTTTGAGAAAGATTTTCCTGCCACTAGTAATAACTGGACGATACTCCCTCAGCACAAAATCCTGCAAATCTGCTCTGGAAGCATTTATCACATTGGTCCCCAAGTCTAGCTGAGCTCTAGAGTTCTCTGGAGGAACTTCTAACAAATGTCACGACTTAGACCCTTCCCAGTCAACAGATCAGCATCTCTTGAGGTGAAGCACAGCGTTCATTTACTACTTACGTGTGTGTGTGTGTGTGTGTGTGTGTGTGTGTGTGTGTGTTACTGAGGATAGACCCTAGGAGCACTGTATCTCTGAGCAAAACCTCCAACCCTATTTTATTTTATTTTATTTGCGGGTCTGGGGATGGAACCCAGGGGCATTCGACCTCCGAGCTACACCCCCTGCCCTATTTTTTTTGTAATCTTTATTTTGAGACAGGGTCTCACTAAGTTGCGGAGGGCCTCACTAAGTAGCTGAGGCTGTTTGCAAACCGTGATCCTCCAGTCTCAGCCTCCAGAATGCTGGGATTAGAAGCATGTGCCACTAAGCCCGGCTCCTATTTTACTATTTTTTTTATTTTGAAATAATTTTTCACTAAGTTGCTGAGGACCTCACTGTATCACTCTGAGGCTGGCCTCAAACCTGCCTTCCTCCTATCTCAGCCTCTCAAGGACTAGAATATGGGTGTGCACACTACACCCAGCTAACTATATTCACTTCAATTGTGTTGATCAAACCAGTGGCAGTTGTTTAACCAATGAATAAGTAATTGTGCTGACCCAGGAAACTGGGCCAAGCTGGGAAAGACGTGGAAGTCACATCACATAGGTATCTTCCCATCCTCCTTGCCTCCCAGCCCAAGTATAACTATTCAACGTCACCGACATCTGTGTAAGCCCCAGACGCCTTTCAGCACACATTCCTCAGTTCAGATTAGTTCGGGTTTAAAGATTGGTCCTCTACAGAGTTGCCTTGATGCTGGGACACACAGCTCACAGGAAATTCTTTCAACTCAGCATTTAGTGAAAATGCCCTGGATGGACACCAAGGTGGGTCTTCTTTCAAATTTCTTAGGTGGCAAATAGCACAATCATGTCCCAACATCTTTGCTGTGCCTTTGAGATTATGTACAGTTCTCTAGAACATTCTTCAAACTTCCTACAATTACAGCTCATAGCCTGTTGGCTTTGCCATCTCTCCTAAGTCACCCGCTGGTCTCCAGAGAAGAGCAGACCGCCATTTCTTCTTCCAGAAGGAGAAAAGAGTTAAGGATAAAATATAAATTCTGAATCTCACTGAAATGGTCCTATTAGAGCCACAGCAGGCACTAGTAGCTATTATTCAAAATCCACCCTCCTCTTCTTCGTTAGTGATGGGAACCCTGAAAGTGGACTGGCCACTTGGAAACATACAATAATGATGGCACTGAAGCCACATGTGACCAGATGGCGCCATTCCGGCCGGTGGAATGCAGCTGGACACACTCCCAGGGAACTTCCTTAGAGTGATGGCACTTGGCTTTTTACTTTTTCTTTACTTCTCCCTCTTGCCTGGAATGAGGATGCAAAACCCCAGCCAGTCATCGCAGACCAAGGAGCAGCTCTTGCATGCTGAGGATAATCAGGACAGAGGACCCCTGGCGCCTGTGGTTCCAGGTGCTACCACACCCGCCCACTCACTTCCCTTCATTTCCAGTTAAACCCACTGTATCTCGGTTTCTCTGTCTCTTGCAGTGGGACCTAATCCCAACTCACAGTCACGACTGTTTCTCAAAAGCCAAAAACATGGACTGTCCAACTTTTGCAGAAAACATTGATACGTTTCAAAGCCATCGTTGAAAACTTGTACGTTATGATTCAAAGCCATCGTTGAAAACTGGTATGTTATGATTCAACTTCCCTACCCGGGTCACTCTTTTTTTCCTTAATCTTTTTTGCCAGCTCTTGTGGAGGAAAATGTGAGAGTTTGAAATCATTTAGGGTATGAAGAGAAAAGAAAAAAAAAAGACGGTTGCTAGGTGACTGTTGTCTGAAAGCTGGGAAGGTGTATTGGTACCCGCAGAAAAATTCAAGTAGGAGTAATGTTTTGTAGTTTAGCCCTTAATGAAGATGGTGCATTATTTTTTAAGTGGCGAGCACCAGTAAACAAACAAGAAAAGAGCCGCATTTTTTTCATATAAGATAAAAATGACTTTTCTGCGCAAGCAGCCACGTGCAATCCTCCCAAGGGAGGACCGGGCAGCGGCCAGGACGGTGATGGGCAGCCTGCTGCACTCCTCTTGGCCCAGCCGTGCAGCACAGGCTCCCAGGTTCCAGGAGCAGCTGCCACAAAACTCATTTTTAGCTTGTAACACCTGCCAGAGACCAAGTCACTTGGGAAGAGGGGGTCAGATGCGGATGGTCCTTTTGACAAGGGTAGGCCCAGGCTGATTGTGAGACAATCTTGTGTTACTCATACTGAACGTGTCAATAGGGAAGCAGAGGGGAAGACGGACACAGAAGTTCTTTGTGACGGCAGGGAGAGAGAAAGAGCGAAACCAGGACTAGATCAAGAGAACAGTGAGCGCTGGGGTCAGATCAACCACTGCTTCCTTGACCCAGAGCCTTGGCTGGGAGTGGTGGCACACACCTGTAATCCTAGTATTTGGGTGACTGAGACAGGAGGGTCGCAGGTTCAAGATCGACCTCAATAACTTAGCAAGATTCTCAGCAACCCAGTGAGACCCTGTTTCAAAACAAAATATAAAAAATAAAAAAGAGCTTGGGTTGTATCTCAGAAGGAGAATGCCCCTATGTTAAATCCTGAGTAATGCACGCGCGCGCGCGCACATACACACACACACACACACACACACACACACACACACAGAGGAAAAGAGAAAAATCACTGGACCTCTCTCTTTCCTTCCACTGTGCCTTGCTGAATGTTCCCACCAGCCCTGGGTTTTAAACTTCTCTTCCAAAATATAGCTAAAACCATCAACTGAATACAAAGGGAGATATTTTTCATTATTGACAATTTATTTATTTATTTATTTATTTATTTATTTATTTTGGTGGTACTGGGGTTCCTGGAAGCCCTTCTACCTCCGGGCTACACTCCCAGACCTATTTTATATTTTTGAAACAGGGTCTCTTACGCCAGCGCGGCTGGCTTCGAACCTGTGCGATCCTCCTGTCTCCGCCTCCCAAGCGCGGGGATGACAAGTGTGCCCACCACGCCCGGCTTTTATTAACAATTTAGAAAAGTGGGAAGAAAGTGGTCCTATTAGCTATGAAAAGAATTAGGTGGAGAAGGCTACCGGCCAAGGGTTCATGAGGCAGAAGGTCTTCATAGGAATGCCAGGACTGCAAAGCAAGATTCCCACCTGTGAACACAGGCGTGAGCCCCCTCCTTGGCCCCTGCATTAATTTCAATTATTACGTTGCCAGTTGTGACCTGTGGGGATCTGGATGACACCCACACGCCACAGAAACGTTTCTAATGAGGAAGCATCACTGTCCAAATCAAGCCTTCTCTGGCTCGGAATCCACCTGCAGCCTCCTACTTCACTGGGCCCCACAGAGTGGTCACATCCATCCCTCTACAGCTGGAAAGGTACTCAGAACCAGAGCAAGGGGGCAGCTGCCCATCGGTGCATGCTGGTCTTTTCCCAGGCTTATAATGTTTCAGGTTGTGATGTGGGAAGAGAACAGAGCGCGGGCGCCCCGGTATTTCCAGCAAAGCTGTTCTTGTCTCCCAGCAGGCAACAGTGTTTGCAGGATGGTAATTATTATTATTGCCTTTTTAAAAAAAGACCAGTTCAAAAATCCCGAGTAATAATTTACCGCACAAGCATTTGCTCATTATGCACTTACAGCATCCCTTCTTGCTCTTTCTAAACCTTATTTGTGTTGCTAGGCGTGCAGTAATCTCCCAGAGTTTCCGGAGCAGGTCTTTTACTATTCATGTGATTGCAAACAGAAAGTTCCTTATTCAAGATGGAAAAAGGGTTTTTTAAACCAAGGGAAGGTCTTTCTCCATTAAAATAAGAAGATGGAAAAGCATCAGGGCTGTAATCTCAGCTGTGAGGCCCCACACAAGAGGCATAAGCAGACTCCCCCTCAGCCTGTCCATACCAGCGCCCTGCCAGCAGTCAGGATGCGAGCCGACTTGTTCGTAATCTCATTTGCAAGGTGTTTGGTTATTTTTTAATATCTGCTTATTGTTTCTGAGTGTCCAAGCTTGTTTATTAAATGGAATTCAAATAAGTTATTAAAAATGGTGTGTTGTTATATCCTGAGATATGTATCTGGGAAACTCCCTTCATACTCAAGCAATGATTTTAAACTCCATCTGAGATAAACACACAGAGCTGGTCTCAGCCTAGCCATCTTTTTGTGGCTCAACTGGCGTTGTCTGGGGTCTGGAATGGATGCTGATTCTATTGTAAAGGAGAGTCCTACAATCTATGGCATTCCTCTCTCTCTCTCTCTCTCTCTCTCTCTCTCTCTCTCTCTCTCTCTCTCTCTCTCTCTCGCCCTCTCGCCCCAATATGAATGATTCTCTTTTATTAAGCATATCCAACCACTTGGCAATCCAGATATTTTAGTAATATTCTTCATCAGCCCTCTCTCGATGCATAAATTGTCCCAAAACATCTCCACTGCCTTCAGGACTGCAAGAAATAGGCACTGCCAGTCCGTGCTCTGAGGATACTACAGGCATTGTAAGGAAATAAAACAGAAAAGCCATATTAAGCCATCTTATTGGGGGTTATCAAGAAACAAAATGAACTAATTATTATTTCCTTTCTTTTCCCAATGATTTGCAATTCCTGGATGACACCTGAATAATACTGAAAGGTTCCAAGGCAGCCCTTTAGAAAGTGACCTTTTGCTTTCCCCGTTTCATTTGCCCTAAGTGTTAATTGACTTTGAAAAAACAGTATATTATCTTTTTATAGAAAAAGAGAGAGAGAGAGAGAGAAGGATAGACCTGATTTGTGAGCACCAACATCCTGCCGCATCAAAGCCCTGTTTAAATCACCACACAACCGAGCTGAAAACTATCCAGGACCAGAGATGTGAAAGAGGAAGGGGTGGTCTTAGAAAGAGTACCACTGCCATCTACAGGCCGACCGAGGCCCTGGCTGGGAAAGGAGTTCAATTAGCATCCAGCTGCCGGTCATTTGCTTACCCGCTGGCACCCAGAGGCCCCTGAACTCAGTCTTTGTTCTAACAGAAGCCCAGACTTGTGGACAGGAGGGTGTGGGAGTCCACGGGCTCCCCCAGATTACTGCCAAGTGCACCCCTGTGGGTGTGAGAAGCCACAGAACTGTATCCGATGATTTTTTTTAACCCTCCTTAGCTGTCTGGACCCACAAGCCCTGTATCTGTTTTCTTCCAGACTTTTCTAACTTTTCTTTCTGACAGTATCATCTGGCTTACAGCATAGAAATATTCCCTTTTTTTTTTTTTCAATGTTTGCTGTTCACTAAAGTGCGGCTCTGGGGATGTTTAACATTGTGAATTAAAACCACCCAGAAGTTTCTGAAAACAAGAAAGAGATTTTTCTAATTTTTTTTTTTTTTTTTTTAACCAGAAGGCATGATTGAGTGCCTAAAGCCAACACAGGGTGAAAGGCTGAGCAAATGAGGCTCTTGGTGTTTCCGTTAACAAAGAGGCAGGACCAGAGGCTGCACAGATGCGGCCCTACCTCTGATAAGCCACTGTGGCTCCAACCCAGAAACTCCATGAGTCAAAATGGAGGGAAATCCTCTGCCTTCATAAGAAATGGCCAAACAGGAAAAGCAAACAGAAGGCAAGCGTGCGCTCAACCGCGCTCTTCCTTCCACAGTGCGGCCCTCGTAGTCATACTACTCTCGGCTGCTTAGCTTTGAAAGCTGTAGAAAGCTGCGCTAAGTCCAAATACCTGTGCCACCCCTTTCTTTTCCGTTCCTTTGATCATTTGTTTGTTTTAGTTTTGGGGGACTGAAGATGGAACCCAGGGACATTCTTAAGCTACACCCCCTGCCCTATTTTTTATTCTTTATTTTGAAACCGGGTCTCACTGAGTTGCAGAGGGCCTCACTAAAGAGCTGAGGCTGTCCGCGAACCGCGATCCTCCCGTCTCAGCCTCCCAAATGCTGAGATCATAAGTTTGCACCACCACACCGGCTCACAATGTTTAAATATGCAAATAAAAAAATTTGAACCTGAAAAAAAATAATGATGAGGCCATATCTAACAGGAAGAGAGACATTATTACGGTATGTTGTTAACTGCATTGCGTACACAACTGTGTGGAGGTAGAATATGGTCCGCATGGAACAAATCAATGTCTCTTAAATGTATTTGTTCTTTGGGTAGAGAAAAAAATCTTCTTTCAATTCTCAGCACCCTTAGAAAAAGGAGTTGCTGTGAATTATACTAGAAACTCTACAGTTAATGTTATTGTGTAGTCACTAATTAAAATGCAATTTGTGACTTAAAGCCAAAGGCAACATTTTTCCTGCTGTGCTCTTAAAGTTCCTATAAAAATCACAAAAAAATTCAGTTTCACCTAAGTTTTACCCACACGGCTCCAGCAGAGAACATTTGGCCTGTCATGAGAGAATTAGCATTGTTATAATTTAAACTAGAACCTTCCCTACATCAAAACCAGAAAAGGAATGGTATCAACCAGTAACTTAAAAAGTAAGAATAGGGATAAGTGACCCTTATGATAGCTTTTTATTTCAAGAGTTCATGATCCTAGTTATAGCACCCTATGCCCATATTTTTAAATATTGTTTAAAAATAAAATTTCTATATACAGGAGAATATATGAATAAAGTAGACTCAAAGTTTTACTCAAGATGGTCTTCCTGATTTAAAAAAATTAATTATAATTAGTTACTATGGTAATATTAGAGTCTCTGGAAATAAAAGCTTATACTATGAAGTGCATGAAATTAGCAAACTCCTGTATATAAAATACTATGGTCTCTATTTCTGATTCTGCAGTTTCATGATGCTGAGTTGGGGACACAATTTCTTTTATTCATGCTTCTCATATGGGTTCATTAGCCTTCCAGTGGTTTGAGTATTGGTATGTAGTCTGAGAAACTTATAGCTACTGTGTCTTGAGATATTTTAACTTCCTCAGTCTCTGTCATCCCTCTTTCCAGAACCCAGACATACGCTACGCATTCTTTCTTTGTGTCCTATCTTCTTAACCTCTTTCATAATTTCCATTTCTGTTTCTTGACCATGTATTTCAGATAATTTCTTCAGTGATGTCTTCCAATTTACTAATTTTCTGTTATGCTATTTCCAATATTCCGTCACACCTCTTCATTGAGGGTTTTTTATCTTAAAAACTTGTGTTTTTCATTTCTAGAAATTTTGTGTTTTCATATCTTCTTAGTCATTTTTATAATCCTCCTTTTCATTTTTAATACCATATATTTTTCGTCAGGCATGGTGGCGCATGCTTGTCATCCCAGTACTTGGGAGGCTGAGACAGGAGGATCACACAGGTTCGAAGCCAGCCTCAGCTACATAGTGAGGCTGTCAGCAAGCTAGTGAGACCCTGTTTCCAAATAATATATAAAATAGGTCTGGGAGTTTAGCCCAGAGTTAGGAAGCCCCTAGTTTTCATCTCCAGGAACACAAAAAATAATAATACCATATTTTTTCTATAAACACACTTAATATGTTTAATTTATGTACGCTTAGAACTATCGGTATCTTAGTGCTTGAGCTTGATACAACTGTCTGCTGTGTCATGCCTCTCTTTGTTTTTTGTGTGTTCGGGGATGTGGGCTCTGAGCTCATAGTCCTTAGAGACTCACGGGTATTATCTGGGGACTGGATTGAAGACGGTTCCTCCAGGGAAGCGGCACTTACTCTTTTCCTTTTCCTGAAACCCGCCCATCTCACTTGTCCAGACCTCGCTGAGGACTGTGTGATCACTACGAGCTCTAAAGAGTGATATCTTTTCTTTTGGGTAGATACCCAACAGTGGTATTGCTGGATCAAATGGTAGGTGTGTTCCCATTCTTCTGAGGATTCTCCATACTGTTTTCCAAAGTGGTTGCACTAATTTGCAATCCCACCAACAATGCATGTGTATCTATGTTCATAGCTGCACAATTCACCATAGCCAAACTATGGAACCAGCCAAGATGTCCATCAACAGATGAATGGATTACAAAACTGTGGGATATGTACACAATGGAATTTTACTCAGCCATTAAAAAAAAACTCAATTACGTCATTTCCAGGGAAATGGATGGAACTGGAGGGCATTATGCTAAGTGAGATTAGTCAGTCACAAAAAATAAGAAATCAGATGCTTTCCCTAATATGTGAGAGTTAGGGAGAAAAGAGGAGCAAACAAGATAACCTAAAGGAAGAGAAAGGAGGGGGAAGAGAAAAATCTCTAAAGCACACAATGTACTTAAACATATCGAAGTCATTCACTAAGCCAAGCAAGGAAGGGAGGGACGGGGAGGGAATGGGGTGGTATTTGGGTAGGGGTTAAATCAGCGATGAGTACATGTTTGTACACACAAGTTTTTTACCCCAATAAGTTGTATGAATATAATGTACCAATAAAAAAAAAAGAGTGATATCTTGTCCATGGAGCTGAGGCTACACTTTGACATAAGTAGTTTCACTGGCCAGAGGAAGGGAAGCCATGCAAGGAGTGTCAATTCCAGTTTTTACTTTATCTCATCCTACAGGCAGACTTTCAAGGTCCCCTTTAGCCATGAAGTCTTTTTTGAGATTCCCATATTTAGCAAGACCTCAGCTTTTTCTCACTTTCTATGCCCTGTAGGGACATGGCAACCAAAGATCAGGCACCCGGGCATGGCCAGTCCTTCGAGTGAGAGTCAGTCTCACCACCCCACTTACCTTCTGAGCTCTGGCTTTCACATGGCTTTTGGCCTCTGAAGATGTCTTAATTCCATGCCAGTTATCAATGGGATAATAATATGGAACATCTTCTATCGTTTTCAGCCAGAAAATCTGTCAAAAAAAAATCCAGTGTGCTAAAACAGAAGTCCATTTGTAGTGAATCTAAATATAAGTCTCTACAGCTGCTGTGTCCCTTCTAACGGGAGATGCTGGAAAGTCAGACTCATGCTCCATGTTGCTTCATGTATTAACTGCTCCTCCTAAAAGCAATCCAGTGACGCCATTTAACCTTTCCACATCAACTCCTCACATCAGGATAAAACCCAGTCTTTCTCATCTATTTATTCATCTAGTAAATAGACTAAGAGGTACATGTCCTCTCCCTATCCAGCCTCCCTGACCTGTATCATCAACACCATCACCATTACCACCACCATTTGGCCCTACAGAGTCATACCTAGTACTGTTTATTAAATTTTTATTGGTGCATTTATTCATACATCATAATGGGGTAAAAAAAAAAAAACTTGTGTAGACATTCATGTACACATCAGCCAGTTAGCCCCTGCCCAATCCCCACCCCATTCCCTCCCCATCCCTCCTTCCTACACCTGGCTTTAGTGCTTGATTTCAGTATGTTTAAGTACCTTGTGTGCTTTAGAGAGTTTCCCTCTTCCCCCCTCCCATCTCCTCAGTTAGGTCGCCTTATTTGCTCATCTATAGAATCTCCTTTTTCATCTAGATTTCCTCCCATGACCCCATTTCTCCTTAGCTTTCGCATATTAGGGAAAGCATCTGCTTTCTTATTTTTTGTGACTGACTGATCTCACATAGCATAACGTCCTCCAGTTCCATCCATTTCCCTGTAAATGATGTAATTGTGTTATTTTATGGCTGAGTAAAATTCCATTGTGTACACACTAGTCCTCTTGCTCCATCACTTGTAACCCCTGAAACATCGTCTTTGACCCCTACCTTCTCTACTCATCCTTCCAGCTTTGGCAGGATCAGTCACTTCCCATCACACAGGTTTATAAAAATAGGTATATCTGTCCTGTTCAGTTACATAATTTGGTAACCACTACAATCCTGTAACACAGTAAGTGCTCAGTGAATATTTTAATATAAAATAAAGTCTCAGCAAGGCTTGGTGGCCTGTGGCTGTAATCCTAATACCTGGGAGACTGAAACAGGAGGATCGTAGATTTGAAGCCAGCCTTGGCAACTCAGACCTCAGCAACGTAGCAAGACCCTGTTTCAAAATAAAAAGTAAAACGGGCTGAAAGTGTGGTTCAGAGATAGAATGCCCTTATACCCCTAGTATCAAAAAAAAATCTCTAAAAATGAAGTCTTTTTCAGCTTTTCCAGCTTTTCCTTAATGTAAACAAAAGCGCCACTGTACCTGAGTGTTTCTGTGGCCTTGGGTCTTGGATGGTTGAATGAAACAATGACAAGGGTTGGTGTTCACTTTAAAAACGTCATTATTTCAGAAACATTATTATATCCTGAAAATATAAATCTGACATTCAGTGTTGCTGTTAAGAGGGTGTCAAGTCATGAAGCTTTGGGGACTCTGCTCCCGTTGTCTAGGAAGAACGCTTTAAATTCTTTATTATGATGCCTGCCACACTGACGGGAGCAAGGCAACAGACTCATCAGAAAGTCTTCCTGGCAGAAATCTTAAGAGATTGTGGTAAATTCGACATTCATTAAAACGACAGCTAAAATGATTAGAGGTAGGCACACCTTAACCTGGCCTGTGTCTCTCCAAAGGGAGGCGGTGCAGCTCGATGTGCCTGCAGGTGGCATGAGGATTGCCTCTTCCTTCTCGGCTCTCCTCTGACCCCTCAGTCTCTTATTTAGTTTCCATGTTTCTGATTCCTTGCCTTTGGGGTTCCTGAGAGTCCCTCTTCCCTCATGGGAATTAACCTAAGAATGTGGCTTAGCCAAGAGCTTACACATGCATCCAGTGACCTAGCAGCTAAATTATTTCAGGCTGAAATTGGAGCAGCCCCCATGATTTTTCTAAATAAAAAAGTAATTAGTCGTCCGACCATTTGATTTTGATGAAATCAGAACAAAGTGATCCTTTATAGATAAGATGTAATCCAGCCCAGTGGACCTCATTCTTTATGGCAAATTGAATGTCACAGGGTGTGTATATTATAAGCCACACTTGGTCATGAGAAACTAGCCTGAAAAATCACAAACTCTAAAGAATAGACTATATGCCCGCTGTAGTTTCAGTCTTGAATTTAAACCTGAATTTACCTCCCCGAAGGCCCAGATATTAAAGGCCTAGTTGCCAGCCTATGGCACTATGGGGGGGGGGGGACTTTTAAGAGATGGGTCTTGCTGGATGCCTGTAATCCCAGCTACTGGGGAGGCTGAGGTAGGAGGATCATAAATCTGAGGCCAGCCTGGACAACTTAGTGAAATCCTGCCTCATATTAAGAAATGCTAGGGATTTAGGGAAATAGTTCAGGGATAGGGTGCCCCTGGACTCGATCCTCAGTCCCACAAAAAAGAGGTGGGGTTAGTAAGAGAAAGTTAAATAAATGGGGGCATACCTTTGAAAGAAACGCTGGGACCCCAATTCCTTTTCCTCTCCTTTCGCTTCCTGACCACCATTAGGTGAGCAGCATCTTGATATATTATAAAAAGAATATTATATTAAGACATTAAAAATATGTTATGGCCAAGCGTGGTGATGCAGACTTGTAATCCCAGCATTCAGGAGGCAGAGACGGGAGGATTGTGGTCTGCAGACAGCTCAGGTATTTAGCAAGGCCCTTTGCAACTCAGTGAGACCCTGTTTCAAAAATAAAAAAAACTAAGAAATAGGACTGGGGGTTATAGCTCAGAGGTACAATGCTCCTGGGTTCCATCCCCAGTACCACAAAAAAAAAAAAAAGAGTATGTTAAGGCGTATAATTAAGATTATATAAGACACTGTGATATGTTGCTTTAACACAGGTCCAAAGCACCAGAGCCAACAGAACTGTGAGATAACTTAACTTTTTCTCCTTGTAAGCTGAATATTGGGTATTTTGTCACAGCAACAGAAAACTGGCTACACAATACCTAACGTTGGCATTGGCAATATTATCAGTGGCACGAGGTCCTTGCAAACTCTGGGATCTTTTAACATTTATGGAAGTGGAAAGCAGTAATATAAGTAACTTCTTTAAAAGTTTCTGTTCAGTAATTATGACCTACAAGAGACTTGGCTGAGCTTTGGACTCAGCTTCAGAATTGATATTATGAGACTTCTGGGTATAAATTAGGTAGGCTTTTCCAGGATCTAAGATCTCGTACTGTCTTATAAATGTCTGTGAAATCCTTTTCTAAAGGAGGACTGCAGCTCTCTCTTCTCACTTTCTGATGGAAAACATCAAATTTCTCCCTTTAAAGATGATTTTCTTGATGCCTGATTAGTGCATTGATAGCTTACAGCAACCTAATGTGCCCACTAACAGCAATAAGGATTCCAGTGTGAAGACAAAAATCAAATCAATGTTGAAGCATCCGCCCTGGGATCACCCAGTGCGGCAGCAAATCAGAAACCAGGCTTGTGTCTGCTGTAACCTTTCCTCTTTTCCTGAAGTGCGTCCAACATTTATCCACTCTCCTCTTAACGCGCAGCCGAGGGGTTTTACCCCTTGAGAAGCAGCAGCTACTCTACGCCCACTGCTTTCTCTAAGGTACTTACATCCGGTTTAAAAAGGATCTCTGACTCTAGACGCGCCACGCGTCTCTTCAATGCAAAGCCTGCTCTCCTCAGAAGTAAGATATGGAAAGACACATTCCAAACCACAAGAGACGGGGACTGGAGCGGGTAGTGACCCAGAGGGGATGCGGAAACCAAAGTATCTGTTGAATGGCAGCCAAATGGAAGGGCACGGCTTAGCAAGTCCTAAGGATCGGCATTGCTATTGATTATGGTGGTTCACTGACCTGAAAGAATAAAAATACAGCCAGGTGACAAAACGTGCTGCTGATAGGAAGAAATTCAGTTACTACCAGGTAAGAACACGGTAAGCCCAGTAATGACTCGGGTAGATTGGCGTTATGAACTAATAAGCATTGTGAGCTCGTTGGTTTTTTGAACAGTCTATCGAATTAATCTAAAGTTAAATGATAACAGAGGAAATTGAACCTTCTGTAGGCCATAGGTACCAATTGGTTTGCCCTGGAAGTTCAACATAAAGCTATCTTTCTTTTTTTCTCCCAAGTATTTAGGAAGAGAGCGTTTGTAAAACCAGACATAAATTCATGCAAATGGGAGAAGATATTGATAGTATTGGGGGCTATTAAGCATCTATCCTTGGGGGGAAGAAAAGAAACTTTAAAGGAGTTTGAGTGTTGAGCCAGCCAGCTGGAAGAAGATTACATCTTTGAGATAACAAAATTGTTAGCAAGAACCCAGCAAGTATGCTGAGCCCACTTACAGAGCAGGATGCGGGTCCTTTCAACCTTTATCAAAGTCATCAACAAATACTGGGATCAAGTACGAAAGATCTCAAATGAGAGGTAGGGGGTAACTTTGAATGTTCTTATTTTCCCAGGGTGGCATTAGATAACGAAAGAATAATTAAATGTGTTGAAAGAAATACAAAAGCCGTCCGCGCGGGAGGAGGAGGACGGGGGCTCTGTGCCCCAGGCCTCTGATGCTGCTGTCTAGAGACTGATCAATAGCGATCGCCCCTGCGCACCTGCCCCTCGAAATCAGTCCTGTCTGAAGAGCTATTTCTTGAGAATCATCCCAACTTCAGTGTCGTCCCAGCTCTCTAAATGCACACATTCTGGGCTTCCCATTCGGAAATCAAAATCTCTCTTTGAGAAATTTTTATTTACATTTTTGTTGAAAATATCTCGTTCTGTTCAATAGACTCTGGCTCTTTAAATATGATTGAAGCAGGTTTAGTAGAAGCTATTATCTAATACTTTGGTGTTGTTTTTTGTTTTGCTTCTGATTTTGGTACTGGGGATTGAATGCAGGAACATTCTACATCTGAGCCACAGTCCCATCCCTTTTTATTTTTTCAGTACTGGGAACTGAACCCAGGAGCATTCTACCTCTGAGCTAGACTCCCAGCCCTACTTTTTATTTTTTACTTTGAAACAGGGCCTCACTAAGTTGTGGAGGGCCTCACTAAGTAGCTGAGGCTGGCCATGAACCTACGATCTGCCTATCTCAGCCTCCCAAGTAGTGGAATTACAAGCATGTGCCACCGCGCCTAGCTCTTTTTTATTTTTTATTTTGAAACAGATTCTGGCTAAGTTGCTGAGGCTAGCCTCAAACTTGCAAAACTCCTGTCTCAGCCTCCCAAGTACCCAAGTACTGGAATTACAGGTGTGCGCCACACCTGATGCCTTTTTTTTTTTTTCCAGTACTGGAGTTGGAACCCACTGGCATTCTACCTCCAAGCTATAACCCCAGCCCTATTTTTTATTTTTTGAAACAGGGTCTCACTAAGTTGTAAAGGGCTCACTATGTAGCCGAGGCTGTCCTCGAACCGTGATCCTCCTGTCTCAGCCTCCAATGGTACTTTTTTTTTTAACTATGTTTAGGAGTCCGGCTAAGGGGCACCAAGTGTAACACGTTTGATAAATGGATAACCTACTACCTAAAAATTAGCCTGCATGAGAGTAAGAAAGGGGAGAGACGGTCTTTCTCCTCCTTTCTAGTATCAGGAGAAACATTTTATTCTAACGAGAGGACATATAGCCATAGGCGCTCCATCCTTTTTCTTTTTCTTTTTTTTTTTTTTTTTTTTTCAGTACTGGGGATGGAACCCAGGGCCATTCTACCTTCCAGCCTTGTTGTTTTTATTATTTTTTTAAATAGGGTCTCACTAAATTGCGGAATGCCTCATTAAGTAGCTGAGGCTGGCTGCGGCCATGTGATCCTCCTGTCTCAGCCTCCCAATTACTGGCGTTACAAGTTTGCACCACTATGCCGGGCTTCGCTCCACCTTTTCAAGTGTCCCCATAACATTAGTAGACGTCTGCCACTCCCCTGCCTTAGCTGGGAGGACGAGAGAGGGCAGAGCATAAACAAGATCCCAAGACAAGAGACCTGGACCTTGGCTGGTAGCCGAAATTAGCCACAAGAAGCTGCACAACTGGTTTCCTGAAAATGCACATAACTACCAAAAGCAACTCGCAAACGACGCCGATTATTAACACACTTCTCCCCCAAGCCCATTCCTACACTGAACTCTTGTGTTGGAGTTTGTTGTGAAACTCTGCCTCTGAATAAAAACTGTAGAACCAAAAGATGGTTTTTAAACATATCTTGACTGGATCGCCTTTGGCAAATAGCGGTGTGCTACACAGGGCCGGGATGTACAATGCACAGGGGGAAAACGAATAGACGGAAAACACAAAAAGGGCAGACTGCACAATAGCCAACAAAAATTGCCTGAAGGACACTCTGGGAGTCTGACCCTGAATGGCACCTCGGTGGCACATATTGGTTTCTCATGACACCATGGCGGGCGTCCTTAAAGAGTGAGCCCCGGCCTATTCTGCCTCCACTGCGGGTGGTGGGAGTCGGCCCTTTGCTGCGAAGAATGTGATCTGCTCTCCAACCGAGAGCAAAGGTGAATGTAGCTGTGCTTTCTTCTCTCCTGAATAACCTCGCCCCGGCGGCCTGCTGTAATGCCACCTTCCCGCCTCTACCTCCTCATTCTGTCCCTGTCCCTGCCAGCTCACGGGGCCTGGCTGGGCCAGACGGAGTTCATCTGAAGCACTACATCCATCTAGCAACCTGACGTCCTGGACGATGCTCTGTCTCAAGGAATCGATTGTGCACTGGCACATTCAAAGTTCTTTTTTTATTGTTGTTTTTTTCTCCTGCAAAGCTACAACCAAGTACCCTTCCCTGATGGAACAGTGCAACCGGCTAATGCTGGACCTTCCCTGGGGGGTCAGCAGGTGTGGATACTGCTCACTGACAATAATCCACTCCATCTCTTGAGTCTAGTAATATCATCAGAGAGGCAAACAGCTCTGAAAGCCCACCAACAGGTTTCTCCATCAGTGGGTGAGCGGATCTCTCCTGGGAGACACCATCAATGGCGCCCTCACATGCTAAGTGAAGAGCAGGCCTCTCTGCAGAGCCCTCTGGATTCCGCACATTAGGCCCCCGTTGCTCCCCTGGCCAGCTTATCTCTTCCTGTGGGTCTACGCTCAGCCAGGACTTCAGCCAGCTTGCTTTTAGGCAAACCAGGCATTTTCCCTTTTTTTTTTTTTTTTTTTTTTTTGGTTTTTCCCTTTTTCTTTGTTTGTTTCTTTCTTATATTGGGTCTTTCATTCCCATTCAGCTTTCTTGTACCATTTCAAAATCTCACCCATCCTTAGACACCAAATATCTTCCCCACCTGCATTAAGAAATATCCTCTTATACTCCCCACCTTCATCCCAGGAGAACACAGCCCTGGCAGCCCTGTGAGGAGGCAGCACACAGGCTTTGAATCTGACAAGCATGCATCTCAATAAGGCTGTACCACGAGAGATGCGACTCAGCTTCTTTGAGTCCCGTTGTTTTTATTTGTTTGGTTTTTGGTACTAGGGGTTGAACCAAGGGTCATTCTACCTCTGAGCTATTTTACTTTATTTATTTTATTTTATCTTGAAACCAGGTCTCACGCCGGGCGTGGTGGCGCACGCTTGTAATCCCAGAACTTGGGAGGCTGAGACAGGAGGATCGCAGTTCACAGATAGTCTCACCTACTTAGGGAGGCCCTCTGCAACTTGGTGAGACTCTGTTTCAAAATTAAAGAATAAAATAGAGGGCTGGGGGTGTAGTTCGGAAGTAGAATGTCTCTGGGTTCCATCTCTAGTAATGAAAAAGAAAGAGGAGAAAAAGGAGGAGGAGGAGGAGGAGGAGGAGGGAGAGGAGGAGGGAGAGGAGGAGGAGCCGAGTCTCACTGAATTGCTGAGGACTTTGCTAAGTTGCCAAAGCTAACCTCATCCCTGGGACCCTCCTGCCTCAGCCTCCCAAGTACTGGACTCACAGGCCTGCATCAACACCAACCTAGAGACTCAGTTTGTTTCCATCTGTAAAATTAACACAGACAACAGCTGTCAGAAATACGGTGAATGTTGTCAGCATTTGAGTGGTACTCAGTAAATAATCATTTCCTTCTTTAAATTTGATGGTGTTCCTTTTATAGTATTTACCTCCTACGTCTCATTCTGCATTGCATATATACATGCCTGAGCCACAGCATGGCTCAGCTATGACCTTACCATGGAGGCCGTCTGTGAGTACCAAGGTGACCCACACTGTCCTTTTCTGTCCTCTCTCTCTGCCTTTCTCCCTCATCATTATCACAGCTTGTTTATCCACCATTTTATACATAATATATATATATATATATGTACCTTTCAGAGGAGTGGGGGCTTTTTCTATACTGCTGACTGCTAAGTGCCTGGGAAAGAGTAGGTGTCCAGTAATGTTTGAGAAATTAAGAAAAGATTTAATAAACCCCTTAAGGTTTGTGATAACTTTCTAATGATTATAAAGCTTCGAAGCTGGAAGAAACACTAAAATCCCTTTACTGCTGGACATGGTAATGTACACTCTAATCCTAGGACTTAGGAGACTGAGACAGGAGGACCACAGAATCAAGGCCAGCCTTAGCAATTTAGCAAGATCCTCGGCAAGTTAGGGAGACCCTGTTATAATATTTTATGTTATATATTTTATTTATTTTATATATTTATATATTTATATTTTTATATATTTTTAAATAATATTTTATTTTATAAAAATAAAATAACGCTGGGGTTTTAGCTGAGAAGTAGACTGTCCCTGGGTTCAATCTCTCTCTCACACACACACACACACACACACACACACACACACACACATCTTTACTGACAGCAGAGTATCTCACACAGCCATCCTTCTTATATAAAGAGCTGCAAATTATTGCCCCAGTATCCCAAACTTTTGAATATTTCCCTCACATGGAGGCGCTGTCCCCAGTGCTTAGAACTCCCTCTTTCTGCTCTTTATTCACACCGACTCCCCTGATCCCCTGAAGCCCACAGCACGCTCTTTGGGGCCACACAGGACGGTGCCCCGCACACTTAGTCACGAGCGGGCCATCACGAGCAGCTCATTCGGCTCCTGGGTATCATCTGTTTATAATGTGAAAGTTAGCAGGGTTGGGCAAGTCTGCGAGGCAGCGCTCTGAGAAACCACGGCATGGCGTCTCCATGTGGGGCTGACTACACTGGGAGACTTAAAAAATCAAACGTAAACAAGACAAATACTCCACTCTTCCTTTCTCTGCCACACCTTCTCCAACTGATCAACAAAATTGATCATCACTTTCCTTATCTACATATTGTGACACGTCTTACAGATGTTTGTACTAAATCAATAATCATAGCACGCTGATGTCATATGGCTTCAAGCCCATGGTCCCCATCTGTGTTACACTTAAGGACAGATGTCAGGACTGGACTGACCTCGTAGCCCCAATTACTCCCTCTGGCCTTGACACAGGATAGATGGTACATGCAGATTTTGTCATTAAATAACGCAGCTGTGAGAGCTATGCCTGGCCTGGGAAGCTTCGCGCCTCTGTTACTTGTCTAGGTTATGTTTCCTGTCTGGAAATCCACTCTTAAACATCATCTTCTAGTTGATAGCTTTCCTCGCCTGCCTTTCTGTAGGTCAGTTAATATAAACTCGTGGCTCTATTGATCTTCTAACAAGTATCACATGAATCGCCTCCTAATGTCCAGTCTTCTTTGTCCCGCCTGGTTTACATCCTCATCCCCCTCACCCAGGAGTCTGTTCCTTATACATTGATTCGACAAGGCACAGAACCAGAAGATGGGACCTCTCTGCTAGCTGGGCCACTGAACACACCATGAGGCTCCTGGTAAAGCTGCAACTATCCTTTATTTAAAAAATAAGGCAACATAAATGAAAAGAAAGCACATTCCCTAGCACAATGGCCAGCAAGAACAGTTTTTAATACTAATTACCTCTAACTCCACAAATAGAATATGGAGAATTGTTCTTAGTTTCCCTAGGTGTAGTTTAACAACAAAAAACTAAAAGCAGAGTGAAGATATTTTCTGAATGCCAATTAATTTTCTAAGATGGATTTATCTTCATTGGTGTGTTTATAAACGGCATGCAAAGATAAAAAGAATTTGGGTACTGCATTATAATTTTAAATGGCACTCTCGTGGATATCATTACTAGTTCTTTTAAATCAAAATCTTAGCCTTTGTCTATGTTAAACTAAGGAGAGTTAAAAGCAAAAAAGTTATTCATTTTGATGCAGGTATTCCTTATCTATTAGATGTAGATGATTCTAGCCCCAAAAAGAGACAGATGTCACCCTGACCAGGCTTTCAACAGGACAAAAGAATTTACAGGTCTGATAGTACAAATGAAACTTGAAACTATCATAAAAGATGGAAATGCCCTCTCTGGGTGAGAAAGCAGAGTGAAAATAAGGTGAAGCAGAGGGACAGGGAGGGAGCCGCGCTCCCTGGTGGGACTGGATGCAGCAAGGCAGAGGCCTAAAGGCTGCGCTGGCAGACAGGGCCGTGGCTCAGTCTACACGTCTGTGAAATGGAGGTAAACAGGCTGCTCCTCCCATCCTCACTGTAGCAGTGGTAGGATTAATAAAGCCAGGCCAGGGATGTATTTTGAAATCTGCCGGTAAAGTATAACGGAAACAAAAAGTAAAAACTGCTATTCAGAAATATTCTTTCAAGGATTCTTGAGACCTGAACATATTTCTCTCGAGGCCCAAAGCTTTGTCCATATCTATAGAATTTCTAAAGGCCTCTGCTCTGCGGCACAAAAAAACAAACAAGTCGCTGTTTGATCTGGAGAACAGAATAAGACCTCGCACCTCTGCTGACAGCCCTGGGTGCTGTTTCCGATGCCGTGTGATAGAAACTGAAAAGGCAGGAGCCTCTGCAGACCAACATCACAGAAACTCGAGGAAGGAGAGGGTGCCACATTAAAACACGCCACTCTTGAATTCGGACTTTGATTTCTGACTTCTCATTGCTATCCTGGGAAAGCATTTTGCCTATTCTCTCTCTTTGATACGGGAAGGGAACAGGGCCCGAGTTGGGAGTTCTGGTTTATCAGCCAAGTCCGGTATACAAGGCAGGTCTTAGGAGCTTCAAGCCTGTACACCTTCATCTTTCAAGCAGGCATATGTAAAGTTAGGTGCTGCGCTACATGTCTGTACTTGGAAGGATCGTGGGTTCCAGCCCAGACTCAGCAATTTAGCAAGACCATGTTTGGAACTAAAAAGTAAAAAGGGCTGGGGGTGCAGCTTGGAGGTAGAAGAACCCTGGATTCAAAGCCAATACCAAGAGAACAAGACAGAGACATATGTAATTCTTATATCAAAGGCTGATTTAAAAAATGTCAAAAAATATAAAGGCACTACAAAGTGTAAGCATTCAGTGTAAGAGGCCATTAGAAGGTTGACAGTCCTATTATCCTCTAATTTCAGGAAAATCAGTTACCGTGTGGGGAAAACTGAGCAATATATAAAGATTCAGAGTGGAAGGGGGTCTGAGTGAAGATGAAAACTCAGGTCTCTCAATATGAATAATGAAGACCACACCTCCAAATGCGCCCATTGAATACTGCCATATCTTTACAGACTTTGTTAGGTAAGTATAATAGATAAGCTCAGAGCTCTGTAATCCGAAGAAAAGGCCAAAATGAACACCTCAGCCATTCCATTATGTACCAAAAAAAAAAAAGATACGCAAACAGGTGCCAACCCTGGAAATGAACAGACAAACGACTCAGGACGTGTAGTAAGGACAGCAGGTCACGCAGTCACGCTGACTCACAGCGAGAGAGACGCCGTCTGCAGCCGCAGCAGAGGCCACCTCAGGCTGAAGGAGCAATGATTAAGACAACTGAAGAACAGCCGAGACCAAGATTCAGAGATGCTCCTGGCGGTGGCCGTGTATTCATAGCACAGTAATCGAATCGTTGAAAATGACCGCTTTCTATGCCAAGAATATTTTTTCTGTAGCTGTGGAAACACAACGCAGTTGTGCGCTTATGTGTTAAGCCCTCTGTGTAGAAAGCAGACCAATAAGCCCACAGACATAGGATGCAGGAATTGATGGTGGGAAGGGTAGAAAGTCCTTCTGCTTGTAACCCACCACTGGTTCCGCTAGAGCCCAACGTGACATCATGATGTGTCCATGCACGGCAGCTTTCTCAGAGGGAAAAAGAATCACAGCCCTAAGAAATACACGGCATGTATTTATCACCCAGTACTGCAAACTGTGATTGGCTGAGCATCCTGGTAAAGATTTTGGAGCAAGTCTGTGCTATTACGGAGATTAGAACCTGTTCTCCTGCCTCCCTCTGCGATGTCTGTCACTGAAGCACACTCCACACCACACTGAAACATCGATGAAAGTGTGCCCACAGAATAATGTCAAGTGGGGAAAAAGAAATAACAGGGATGGAAAACTTCACATTCAATATTATTCCGCGTTATGTAAAATACATATGTTTATAAAATTGGACTTGGAGGAAGCCAATATTAGCAGCAGTAACATCTGGGTTGTGGAATACAGATACATGATGATTTGAGTTTTTTATTTTTTTATCCCACTCTGTATTTTCCATGTTCTAAATTATGAGCAATCATATTTTGGGGAGAAAAATAAAACAAAGTGTAAAATTCATTAACAGTATTTTATACATTATAAAGATGTGAACATATTAGTCAAAAATACTTTTGAATTTCTGTGCTAAATATGATCATTGCTAGCAAAGAAAATAATATATTTCTACTATATTCTTTTTTTATTCTTAGTTGAAAATGTAACCTCATATATGACCACAGGTGAGCTTGCCAGTGGGCTTTGACTACATCCATAACTACTCCAGGCATGTTCCATTCTTCGAAAATTACCACATTTGTGGAAGAGAATCAGTCTTTTCAACAAATGGTGCTGGGGAAACTGGATATCTACCAGCAAAAGAATCAAGTGGCCTCCTGCCTTACACCATGACATAAGTTAAATCAAAATGGACCAAAGATCTAAATGTAGGAGCCAAAATTGTAAACCTCTTGGAAGAAAAGCATCATGACACTGGATTTGGCAATATTTTAGACCTGGCACCAAAAGCCCAGTCAACAAAAGAAAAAACAAATTTGGACTACATCGAAGTTTAGAACCTTTTACCATCAAAAAACACTATTGACAGTGAAAAGACAACCCACAGAATAGGAGAGAATATTTGTAAATATGATAAGGTAGAAGTAGCCGGATACAAAAGAGCTAGCACAGCCTAACAAGGATAACAAAATAACTCAACTAAAAAAACTGACAAAGGCCTTAAATAGACATTTCTCCCAAGACATAAAAATGCCCACTGAGCAAATCAAAGAATGGTCAGATCACTAGTCATTAGAGAAATGCAGATCACAACTACATGAGATATCGTTAGATCCAGTGTGAAAGGGAGAGAGAAAGAAAGAAAGAAGACAAAGAAGAAGAACAAGGAAAGAAAAGAAAGAGAGAGAGAGAAAGAAAGAAAGAAGACAAAGAAGAACAAGGAAAGAAAAAAGAAAGAAAGAAAGAAAAAGAAAGAGGAAGAGGAGGAGGAGGAGAAGAAAGAAAGAAAGAAAGAAGAAAGAAAAAAGAAAGAAAAGGAAGAAGAGGAGGAGGAGGAGGAAGAGGAGGAGGAGGAGGAAGATGAATGGAAGGAAGGAAGGATGGATGGATGAGTCCTGGCAAGGATATTAGAAAAACTGGAGCTGGAACTCTTGCACATTGTCGGTGGGAATGTAAGGTCATACTCTATGGAAAAGAGTATGGCGGCTCCTAAAAGTAGAATTACCATAGTGTCAGAAGTGAATTTGCTTTCAATTTCCTACAGATTTGAAAGCAGGGATTTCAACAGAAATGCGTACATTCATGTTGATTGCAGTATTATTTGCCAGAGCCAAAAGTTGGAAGCGACCCAACTGTCCATGGGCAACGATGAGTAAGCATAGTGTGATATGTGCATATGAGAAAATATTAGTAAGCCCTCGAGAAGGAAGGAAGCTCTGGCACGTACTACAACATCAACAAAACTTGAAAACATCATGCTAGCTAAGGGGAATAAATCAGTAACTAAAGGTAAATACTGTATGATTTTATTTATGAAGTACCTAAAAGAGTCAATTCATAGAGACAGAAAGTGGAATTGCGGTTGCCAGGGGCTAGAGCGAGGAGGCACTTGCTGTTTAATGGGCATAGGTTCAGTTTTGCAAGATGGAAAAAGTTCTGGCGATGTGTGGTGGTGATGGTTGTATGCCAATGTGAATATCCTTAATGCCCTAACTGTACACTCAAAAATGGTTACAGTGGTAAGTTTTGTAGTATGCATATTTTACTACTATTTAAAAATAATTATCATGTGTTCCTACCTTGTATATCTTTACTTCATAAAACTGAAAAGGCCCCACCCAACCTCCAGCTTTGGAAACTCAACCTTATCTTCAAGAACTCTGATTAAATATTTTCTTTCCTTATTGAAGTTTCTTAACCCAATGCAATGTCACCCTCATCCACGCCCTAATTATGGTCCAGAATTTAATCAAGCACCATATAAAACATTGTAATATATAAAATGCACTCAAATATATTACAAAATCTATCTTAAGACATGAGATTAAATTGCAAAAAGTTGTGCAAACTGTCAAGGTTGAAAACAATAGTGTGAGCTAATCATCCAGTACAATTTCCAGTTTTAAACGATGCTGCCCAAAGACTACTAGATCTAACGTTTCTGCATTAAGTATACATCACCTTGAGTTAATTGCTAATTAGAAGCTTCTTTTGTGTGCTTTTATGAGGCTATATTTTTAAGAACAGGGACTGAATCCTAAACATTTTTATAACCCCAGCTACCCCAAATATGTGTTCAATCACTCATCATGGAATTAATGGACTGATAATCTGTGGGTGATCTGTATAATAACAGGACCAAATACACATCCATATTCTAGAACTGAAAGATGGTTTGCTCAGCATCCTACTAACGGCCTCTGGCGGAGTGAGCCCCAGGTGCTGTGGCAGCCTCAACTCCTGTGCCATTTACCAGCCCTGTTATTTGTGACAGTGGTTCTCAGTAGTGTGATAAGGGTTATCGCTGCCTTCTCACTCACCTGTGTGTGCAAAATAGCTCATCCTGTTTCCCTTTGAGAAGGCTAACCAAACCAGTACTTTGCATGGCTGGCTCGATTGCAGATCAGGGTCTGCGCCTCAATGATTCATCCACACTTCTTGCCCGGTGATCTGGTTCTAACCCACTTCATTTTATTGCAGCTGATCTCTGAATTCGACTCAAGTAGTACACCTGGCTCTGTGCTTTTCTACTTATTTTATGTATATGAGGATCATTTGCGAATGTGTAATATTAGCAACGTGCTATGTTTACTAATACTATCACCAGCAGCTTGTAAACATATTCATTTCAGGTTCAGTTATTTTACTAGTCTCCAAATATTGCCAGTCCTGATCATTAACCAGCACCCCCTTGATCCTCTACTTTCAAAGATTATACTCGAATTGATCTGAAATGCTTTTGACAAAAGCAGAGAAGATGTTAGATCACAGTACCAAATACATATCGTTTCAACGACCAGCTTTGGTGATATTCGACAGTTACGGAAACGGGCGTCCCCAATTATTCTCATAACACAGTCAAACCTTCCGCCCAGCAGAGGCAACCCCCTCATTTGGTACTAGAGATCTGGGGGTGCGACCAGGTAGGTGAGATACTGGGTCTTCTTAGGAACCCTGCAGGGCTCATAGCTCCCTGACAAGTGTCTGCTCCTGAGTACAAGACTTTCATTACCTTAAAGAATGATGGAATGATACGGTGTGGATCCAAAATTGTGGGAACCCACTGTGAGGCCAGGACACGCAGCTTCTCCACACGATCTGAATCTTCCACAGGCTTTTTCTTGAAGCTCAACTCCCTATTATTATCCATGAACTATGAGTGGGCAGGAGCATGGGAAGTAGGAAGGTGAGCTGGCACCAGGAGACAGTTCTCAAGCCCTGGGGCAGGACACCCCAGGGGCTGCTCACTCAGCCTTTTCCACGGAATCTCAACAGCTCTAAGGTAATCGTTCTCTGGGTTTGTATCAGCTTGTTCCTTCACATGGAGCCAAGGTCGACACCGCACACCAAGGAAGGCTAATCTTGGCTTTAGGAAGTAACAAAGGTCTTTTCTTGTTTCTTAGCCTAAAATGACTGGAAACTCAAGATGATTGGGGGGAAACGTGCTTTAAACAATTTGTAGTTATTTTGCTTGATATTTCCCTGGAAGCAATAAATAACTGTGCTCCCTGCTGCTGGCGTTTTATGGATCTCTGTTTGTCGTAACTACGTATTATGTTCCATACAAGACGGAGTCTTTGAGCTTTCTCTTTGTGTTTCTGTTCTACCATTTAACACTGCGAGGAGCAATACCAATGAACCTCCAGAATGAAGGAACCACAGAACCTGCTGCTAAATGCCACCACCTGAATGCTGAACGTCCCTATTAGAAATACATGAATGCCGATTTGGGTTCTTTAGTGTAAATTAACGTGCTGAGGGTGGGAGAAATAAGCAGGAGGCCCTGCGTTAACTACCTCTCCCTGCTAATGATGGCTCTTGCCACTAAGAACATCAAAACAAGAGGAAACTCTTATCCATGGGGCATACCTACCCTCTGGCCACAAGCGGCCCACTATATCCTGAACACTGAAGAGGAGTCGTGCGAGAAGTTCTGTGAACACAGCCTACGCTCGTGGGCTTGTCGTCATTGTGACCAAAATACCAGACAAGACCAACTCAGCAGAGGAAAGGAAACTTGGCTTGTGGGTTCAGAGGCTTCAACCCATGGTCGGCTACCTCCATTCCTGTGGGCTTGAGCTGAAGCAGAGCATTATGGTGAGAGAGTGTGGTGCAGGAGAGCTGTTCAGCTCATGACAGCCAGAGAGAAAGAGTCCAGGAGAAGAGAGACCCTTCTGGGACCCCCCCAGTGACCAGTTTCCTCCAACTAAGTCCCACCACCCACCCAGTAACCCATCCAGCCATCAGCTGATAAGCCCACCCATCCATCAGTCAATCAACCCTTCACCAGATGAATTAATCCACTAAAGGTTAATTTTGGGACTTTCCAATCACATAACAAAAGTCCTATTCCTAAGCGCATGTGACTTTGAGAAATATTTCAGATCCAAACCGAAACAACGCCCCATCTCTTTGGATCTCATTGAGGTATCATCTCGTTCATTTTTCTACGAGAAGGGGAGGAATCTGGGATTGTTGTCCCCTGGTTACCATAGTAACATGAGTTTCAGCTGACCAGGACCACTGATTCTCAGATAATGGGACCTGCGACATGGAATTTGCCTTATCTGTCCCCAAAGCCTGTACTCCCAATTCATAATGATAACAATTAGACTAGAACACGCATATCCAAAGAGCTTTAATTTCCTTCATTCATTTGATCCTTAGAAAACAAGAGATGAGACAGTAATTATCTTCCTCATTTCAACCACAAAATGGATCACTGATAATGTAAAACTCCTTTGGTATTTCCATTTTCCCTTTCTGGAAATCAGGGTTTCACAAAGCTCCAACTATTCACTGGGCCCGTGTTCATCCAAAGCACTAAGAATAAATTGCAAAATACTTTTCAAATGCAGAGGCGCTCTGCTGTTGCTTTGCATTCCGCAACCTCTCTCCTTTCCATCCATGAATTACATTTAAATGAATTATGGCAAATGAGGCAGAGCTGCCATGGCCCGAACCCAGGGAGCGTGAACGACTGTGCCGCCCAAGGAATAAAGTGATCGCAGCCACCAGCAGGCGCGAGACACCCTGCGCCGTCATCCACACTGGCGGCCCAAGTGTTGACGGGGAAACCCTCTGCCCGGAAGACGGCCCCTCATCTCAAGACAAGGGCGGCCCAGAAGTAGCCCTAGAGGTGGCTCTGCCAAGAATCTACTGCAGTGAGGAGCGGGGGGAGTGCAGCGCTGACATCCTCTTTGCCATGTGAACCAGGGAATCCAGCTGTAAAGACAAGTAAATTTGATTCGGGGTTGAAATGTTCTCCAGCTGGAAGCTCCAGGGCTCTGCGAGCGCTTTTGTATTAATAGTAGTTTATAGAGGGCGTCTAGGAACTTAGGAAATTTAAGGTGTCATTTAGAACATAATGTTATAAAGAATGCCCTGGAGTTAAAAGTGATATAAAAATAGGAGATGCGGTCCACGTAAGGGTCATTAGGATGATTATTTTATCGCTTCGCATCCAAAATTTTGAAATGAAATATGGTCTTTCCTCCCTTCTTCTGCAATAAATCATTCACAGAAAGTAAGTGGTTTCACAAATAAATGACTGTATCTATGACTACTCTCCCCAAATCAATAATACATCTATTGATAATTCTGCATTCAAAGGTTCATTTCACCTTAGTATTGACATTCTGTCTCCCCTGCCATTTCATTAGATTTAAAATTTTTCATTTTTAGTAATGAACTGTAAGAAAGTTGCTATGTTAGAAAGTGGCCCGGTTTCAGAGCTGGGCAGTACAATTCAATACATCATTTTCCACTAATTACCACAGTCAGGAGTTTGTCCAGTGTATGCTCAGCAAAACAGAAGTTAGAGTCTTTGGCTTTATTTTCTAAGGCAAGAATTCCAGCCTGCTCCTTAAATGGAGCAATATATAACAACATAACTTCCCATGAGCCTTCAGACAAGGCTTTTAACTTTGTTCAACAAATCCTTGTGCGTGACTCCAGCGTGACATTGGGTGGGGCGCCTGGGACTCAAGAACTAAAACGTAGCGTTGTCCTTGAGAAATCAGCAGTCTAACATGAAGAGAAGCAGGAAACCGCAAGTTAAAGTAGTAGGCGCTGGTGTCTGAGCCCGTGAACCAGCAAAGGTAGCAGAGAACAAGGGTGTTAACCCAGTGGGCTAATTGAAGGAACGCTGCATCTAACATTTAAGCTAAGTGCTAAGGCTTCTTAACCTTGAGATTTTACAGCAGAATGCAAAATATAAATGTGCATAAACAATTCTATCACACCACCACACAATGTAATAATTTAGCCAGCCCCAGCATGGAGGGCCCTACAGACACCAACCACAGCATGTATGCTCCAGGGAAGATCTATATGGAAACGCCCTGATAGGGATAACCCAAAGTCGAGTCACTACGGAGCCACTGCGTGGACTCGAAAGAGAATGACACAACTTAATATGTAAGTCTTTTTCTCTACCTGTATTCATCCTGAGATGCCGTAAAAATTGTTTCAATAATTTCAGATGCCTCTAGAAGCAGGATGACAAAAGCAGGGTTATACTGCCATCTGCTGGCAGCACAGACCTGGCTCGACTTGCAGAAACCTTACACAGGTAGGAGGGGGGAGATGTTTATCATTAGCTCTTTTATTAGCAAGAATACATTTAAAACTCATTTCCAATAAAATGAGTTTTCTGAAACTCGTTTGTGTCTTATTCTAATCAGATACGGAAATGTTAATGATATTTTCTTAGTAACTATTTCTAAAATAGTAACCCCAGAACTCGAATTTTTCATTCACATCTCTTGAATTTTTTATGTACGCCTTATTATTTCCAGCACAATTTAATACGACGCACTATAGGGAGAAGCATGCATTTGCCATCAGATTTGCAATTACCTAAAACACGATATTGTTTGCACTTGAACATACGGCGATGTGTTTCCTACATTGACAAACTCTGTAAACGTCTCTTCTTTGTCTTGGTTTGACAACAGGTTTTACCGCACTAAACCCACATACTGTGTGCTTCTCTAACTTTCCCCGAGGCCTTTTTTGAACTATAAAACCATTTATGGCAAAAAAAATTAAGCAAACCAATTGTTCCATTACTTGCTAGTTTCCATTATGCACCAAAACATCCATTCAGCATTTTTTATCTGCTAATGTAACACAAACTCATCTACTCAATAAGATTTATTACTTGTTTTTTTTCACGTGTTCACAAGACATTGTTGTACGTTTTGCAGTAGGTCTTTATTATCTAGTAATGATGGCTTGCAAATTAAATTAGCTTTTAATGGCATAGTTAAATTCTAATTTATGTTTTGTAGCTTTGTTTAATTCATTTAGTTATAATGTAATCGCTTTCTTGCTATTTTCTTACATTACACAGAAAGAACAAAAGAACGGGGTCTCATCTTATCTCGTTCAGTTGTTTTGGCTTTATTAAATCCTGTCACTAATTGCATTTCCCCCAAAGAAACTTTCAAAACAATTGCAGGCCCAACCTTTGGGCAAAACTATCTGGTTGCTCAGCATTGTGGAGAAGGAAGTTGAATCACACTATTACCGCAACTCTGAGGGTTGGTTAGACATTGCACTTTCTCTGCTCATTATAACCCTACTGTGCTGGGTAACAGACTGGGCAATTATTCTTTTACAATAAATTCCTTTCCTGTGAGCTCTCTTTCTTTCCTGAACATTCAGGAAAACTCAAACCAAAAGTGATCATTAGCTGCACAGAAAGTAATCTTTTATAATGTCGACTTGCATTTTCTTCCCGCTCAATCGACAGGACTTTCATAGACCTGGCTGCAATAACCTTTTGTATTACCTTTTCATTGGGGTGCATACCGCAAAAGCAAAAGCCCTTAGCAAGTTTCACAGCTCCAAATCAGAAACTGGATTATGGGGTCACATACGGATAATTGATACTATTTAGGATTTCTGGAGCAGAGCTGACCCTTCCCTGGTGTTGGTAGTTTTCTTGGGATGACTGGAACACACAGGTGATATTTTAATGAGGACTGTCTGCGTCTCAGACTAGGATCCCGTCTAAACCAGGACAACCTTTCTTCCCGAGAGTCTCATATACTAGATAAGTCTCCCATGACAATTTCAAGATGTGCGTATTTTTCTGAATGTGGTCCCTCTGCACACAACACGCAGATGCCCCAGGTAAGCTGGTCACAGACATTTGGTTTCGGCCATTTGCACGGATTCCAGCCCTTGCTCTGACCACATCCTTAAATTCTTGATCTTGGCCACCAAAAGAGTAGTCTAATCATTTTATTTTCCTGGAAGAGCAACTCATCACACCAGTCCTACGGATCAGGAATCAGGCAGTGCTAAGAAAGAAGATCCCCATGTATTTCTTACAAAGATAAAACAAGAATATATGTGCTGTTGGCATGAGAAGGAGATTGGGTTTTCTGTATATATCTTCTTTTGACTGTTTTGATAATTTTTCTCTCTGCACATTTTGCTAAAAAAACAAATAATGTGGGTAAACATATAACACTACTCTGACTTTGGTGACTCTGTAACACTACTCTGCTTAATATTGTGGTCATTAAAATGAGAAAAATAACTTAAGTTAGGACATCATGGATCCTTTTACACGAAAACATATGTCTCTAAAAAACTCATGAAGAATACAAGTGACCTTGATGTTAATCCCCTTTTTTCTCTGTCGAAACTATATAGCCTTTGGGGTCTTCTGGTCCCAGATTTGCTATTGACAAAGACAAGCCAAACATTCACAGAGCAGATCTGAAAGTACAAATGGGTCCTTTAGGTTACTTATGCAGGAGCCACATCTGCACTAAACTGAACTTAGGAAGAAGGATGTTTGTAGAAAGAGACTCATGCCTGGAAGCTCACCCTGACTCTCAGCTACTCACACACTCCCATCCACTGCCTGGGAGAAGTGTCCACCTCAGCTAGAGAACCCAGGTGTCACAAGACGCTCCTTACACTCTGCCTCGTCCTCCATTAACGCTTCCCTCTTCTTTTCTTAACACGATGGTTCACTCTGACAACAGTAGACTTCCAGAGCTTTCAAAATGAGCCATATTGAGACATGCACCAAAAGAGCACTGCATAGATTGTGAGGATAATCCCTTTAAACATAAAACTCTTTATTTCTACCGCCTGTGACCTGTGACTCAGTTGACATATAAGCTATCTCCACATCCAAACACCAGTGCCTCCCTATGTCCTGCCAAATATACACCAGCCACTAGAGCCCCAGACAACCGGAGAGGGTTCTGCCAGCTAGAGCTCTCTCTCCTGCAGTTTCCATGTCTCACTGTATCCCCCCAAAACTATAATCTTGAAGTATTAACCCTCGGTACCTTAGAATGTGGGTTGATTTGAAAACAGGTTATTGCAGCGTCTGTCCTCTGTGATATGAGGCCAGATGCCAGCCTCCATGATGTGAGTGACTTCCAGCCACCATAACAGGGAGCAACTTCCATGATGTGAAAACAGCTCAGTCCGCCATGATGTGAGGGCAGCTTCTGTCCGCCATGATGTGAGAGCAGGTTCCAACCTCTACAATGTGGGAGCAGTTTCTAGCCCCCATCTTTCTTGTAAGATCTACTCCCATTCTCCATGATGTAAGATACGCTTTTGTGTCTCTCGTGATGTGGAAGCAACTTCTGACCTCCATGATATAGGCTATAAACATTATTTCTAAATTTTACCGTGGATGCTGTTTTACACACTATCTTTTACGTAGCTTTTAGGGAACCTGTGTAAGTATTCAAAGCTTTAGTAAAACAGAGAGAGATCTGAACGTAGACTGCAGAGCCCAGGCCTGCACCCCACATCTGAGCCACATGGTCACATTGTGACTGCTGGTCCTCCTGTCCACCCGAGAAAGTGACAACAGTTCCTTTATGTGAAACTGTGGTCACTGTCAACCTGGGGAATCTAGACAATATGTGAAGATGTGCGTAGAAGATCAGAGTGTGAGTATTAAAAATAAATGGAACAGCAGGGATCGCTGAAGAGATGCCTTCCGGAACCAGGTCCCACGCCCCAAGAAGGCAAATCCAGCACTCACACTTACTCAGCTCCTACAGCAAGTATTTGCCCCTTCAGTTCTCTCTGCATCCCCTTCTTAAGCATTTGATCTAGCTTCCACCCAATCGTGTTTTTTAAGGCTGTAACTCCTCAGCTGAGTAGTCACCGTGGTGTGTCAAACATCATCTCTTGGTGAAATCTGACATGGTAACTGTTGGCGGGTTTGGGAGGTACTAGGGATGGAACCTAGGGGCATTCTACCTCCAAACTACAACTCCAGCCCAATTTTTTTCTTTGAAACAGCATCTCATTAAGTTTCAAAGGGCCTCACTAAGTAGCTGGGGCTGTCTGCGAACCATGATCCTTCTATCTCAGCCTCCCAAATGCTGGGATTACGTGAGCCACCACGCCTGGCTCTAACATGGTACCTTCTCACATGTCTGGATTTCTACAAATCAGGCTTCTTTCTGCCCTTTAGCAGATGGTCCCCATCACCTCCTTTCCTCTCAGATTCTTCTCCACTTAACCACCAAAGTTGGATAAGAGAGAAGGGAATTACAGTCAAGCCAGAGAACAAGACTCATAATTACCCTCCAGTGTAAAATAAAATACAAGTTTATATGCCCAAGAGCTTTGGAGAAAGGTGAGAATTTGGCATTACAAGGGGGGTAAAGACAGATGGGAACCCAGATATACATTAGTTAATTAACTGAAAACAAAATTGTCATTGTTTTCTTCCTTGATCAAATTCTAACTAAGTCTTGGAACATGAGAATATGTCTAGCTTTATTGCCCGTATTTCTTATTTTTAAAATAAGATCAATCAAACTGGGCGTGGTTGTGCACACTTGTAATTTCAATCCTTGGGAAGCTGAGACAGGAGGATCTGGGTTCGAGGCCACCCTCAGCTTCTTAGAGAGGCCCTCTGCAACTTAGTGAGATTCTGTTTCAAAATAAAGAATAAAGAAAATCGGGCTGGGGGTGTAGCTCAGAGGTAAAATGCCCCTGGGTTCAATCCCCAGTACCAAAAACCAATACTAATAATAATGCCAACCAGAGAATAAGATATAAGACGATACAGTATTGTACCAAGAGCCTGAGTTTAAAAAAATAACTAAAAACCAGCAGAGTTAAGATTTGAACCCTATCGGTGTGACCCTAAAGTCTTCACTTATACCCAGGACCGTGTCACCTCCTAATATGACTTGTCTCTGACAGTGTAAGAAAGGGAAAGAAAATCTTATCTACAACTTTTTCTTTTTATTAAAACCATTAATCAATTAAATTAATTTAAAAATCAATTAAAATGAAATAGCAACAAAAGATAACAGCTCTTTCATTTGTGGCCTGTAATCTTAGTACTCGGGAAGCTGAGACAAGAGGATCACGTCTCAACAACTTAGTGAGACCCTGTTTCAAAATAAAAAATAAATAGGACTGGGAGTACAGTTTGGAGGTAGAATGACCCTGGGTTCAATTTCTAATACCAAAAATAAAAATAAAAAATGTTTTAAAATAATAACTCTTTTCTATTTTAAATCATATCTACCATGTTAGCAAAATCCAACTTGAAGAGGAAAGATTTAATTTAAGAAAAGTGGGTAGAGCCGGGCGTGGTGGCGCACGCTTGTAATCCCCGCGCTTGGGAGGCTGAGACAGGAGGATCGCACGGGTTCGAAGCCAGCCTCAGCTACTTAGTGAGGCTTTCAGCAACTTAGCGAGACCCTGTTTCCAAATAAAATATATATATATATTTTTTTAAAGGTCTGGGAGTATAGCCCGGAGGTAGAAAGCCTCTGGGTTCCACCCCAAGTACCACAAAAAAAAAAAAAGTGGGTAAAATAGTGAAACAATGTCCTGAATTTAAGTTATACCACAACTATTTGCCTATGATAATTTCACTTGCATTACTAGTTTAAAAAGCTGATCCATGCCAGGCATGGTGTGCAGGCTTGTAATCCCTGCGCTTGGGAGGCGGAGACAGGAGGATCGTGCTGGCTTAAGAGACCCTGTTTTCAAACAAAAATATAAAATAGGTCTGGGAGTGTAGCCCAGAGGTAGAAGGGTTTCCAGGAACCCCAATACCAACAACAACAAAAAAAAGCGAGTCCAAAAAGTGATTATATTCAACAAGAATAACCATTGATAAGCCGGTAATCTGTGGCTAATTCCTATAGGTTTTCATTTATCCCAATTTGCCTAAACAATCAGTTTTATTTTGTGTTGTATATACATTTGATTGTATGTAATTAAGAATACATGAGTTTAATTTTTCTATTATATCTAATATTTTATAGCAAGTTTTAAGAACACTCCATACCATGGAAAATATTTTTCATACAATGAAAAAAATTCTCAATATTTTGAGAGAGAAAAATATTAAGAAAAAACTGTTTACAAAATACATAAACTAATAATGATGGGTTGAAGAATATCATCCTCTAGCTTGCATTCTATGGCTATTCTTATCACACAATCTGAGGCTGCAGAAGAAAATCTTCTGTCTTTAATCCAAAAGAGAAAACTTGATCACGGGTTGGTAGATAGTCTAGGGTGTGGTCAGCTTGCAATAAAGACTCACATTTGATACCAATTTAATAAATCGATAAGAAATTAAAAGAAGAAAAGAGGTTATTTCAGATGTAATTAGTTGTGATTAGACTATACTGTAGTAAGGTGGTCCCTTAATTCATTATGACTGGTGTCCTTACCAGATGCCAGCAAGTGGGGACATTGCCTCACAATTACAGAAGCAGAGGTTACGAAGACACAGCTATAAACTAGAGAAGGCTGGGGGCTGGCCCCGCTTCAGAAGCCAGGAGAAGACAAGGAAGGGTGAGATGCGGTGTCTCCGAGGGAGTGTGGCCCTGCTGACACTTTGATTTTGAACTTCTAGTTTTTATATCTGTGCCAATACATTTGTGCATTTTCCAGACATCACAGTTGATGGTATTTTATGACAGCCATCCTCAGGAATGAACACATCTACTCACCTAGTACAAACTTAGCCTGTCCCAAAATCAACCACCTCCCACTTCCCAGGGGTCAAAGGGCCTCAGGCATAATTTTGAGGGATGTCAATCAGGGAAATGCATACTTACTCATATTCCCTGTGCACTGGAGTCTGCAGATAAGCCATCCATCAAATTATAAGCGTCTTAATGAAGCCATGTTTTTTCCCTGCTTAATTTTAATTTTTATTTTTAATGCTTTTATCGGTGCATCATAATCACACATGGTAATGTTGTTCAAAATAATCACACACACACACACACACACACACACACGCACGCACACACACACGCACGCACACACACACAGTACAAGGTTTTAAATCTCCAGTCTAAATAAGATCTACTACTTACGGGAAGAGGTCTACTGTTTTTAATATATCACTACATTTTGCCATGGATTTGAGGCTTCCAGAATAGTTTATTTTTAATCTAAGGAAGTTTATACATTTTCAAAGTAATGCTACCTTGCCACCAAAATAAAACAGAAAAAAAATTTATTTGGCCTGCAGTAAAATCAGGTAGAACCCACTATATATGTATATATTTGGATATGGGGTTAAGAAGAGTACATATGTTGTAAATCTTATATAAATTGAATTAAAGGGTTCACCCAAAAGCTTAATTTTTATTTAATTTTCCAAAGACACAAAAGAAAAGTATAGCCTTATAATTATTGAGTTTGGTTTCAAAGAAGACCTACAAATCTACCAACAGAGTCCCTCAATGGTATCTCACTGTCTGATTTGGGGTACCTGAGGCATTGATTTCAATTACATAAGAGGCTCAGGTGGCTCAGGAATTTGGATCCCCCCAAGGAGTTACAATATAGAGAGAATCATGCTACGGAGAGAGCAAAGCCAGTGTCTCTGATTTAATCATACGGGATCGCTGAGCGGTGTTCAGATCATGCAAACACCCGTGATCACCTTCAACTCAGCTGCTCACCCCCATGAACAAACCCGACAGTGTTTTTCCAACTTTTGACCCTGTCTTAAGTTATAAAATGTCCTTACATCACGACTCAATGGAAATGGACTCTGCACATAATTTATATGAAGATATATAATTGACAACATTTTCAAAGAGAAACACTTGTCCTTATTGCTTGGAATACGGTCTGCTGTTGTATATTCCATACTTTTATTTTTTTGTATTTTTTGGTTTTGGCTTTGGTTTTTATATTGTTGATCTTGACCCATTAAACTGATTCCTCAGTAGTTGAAATGGGACATGGTCAACATCAACCCGTAAACATAAAGTCTGTCAGCAACCCAAGTCCTCTCTTCCACAGTTGTTGTTGAAGGTCCCCTGGTCCCCAACTCTTTCCTCCTCTCTTTCCAGCTCATTTCTTCAAGAGAAGCAGCTTCTACAATACTTCACTGACCAGGTGTATAACCTATCAATCCTAAAATGTTTGCTTCAGTCCATTCCTTTACATACCCTCCACTACATAAACTGCCTGGTCCTTCATTATGATCATGTCCATGGACACTCTTTACTATTTTCTCCCTCTTTCTGCATCATAGCATCCTCGTAAAAAAGAAAAACTCAGTCCTGGTTGAATCAAACTGTGTCCTAGGCACATATACCTGCAGGTGCATAAAGATAGAGAAGAACACCCAGCCTTGCTGCTAATCTCAAACTCACCAAACTCAACTCCAGGTGGCCCCTGGTACTGCCCTGTGCATCTCACCCATGCTCAAGAAGGAAGGACCATTTGCTCTGGTGACTCCCATTCATGTCTCCAGCCCACGTCTCTTTCTTGAACTCCAGATTTGTATGAATTACTGGCTGTTTGACAACCTCTCCAGCCTAGCTGGGGTCTCAACCTTAATGCAGCCAAATCCATGCTCCTAGCACCACCCTACTGCACACCTGCCTCTCCCGCGGTCTCCCTTCTCTCGGGAGACACGGCTTCACTTTTACGGTTGCTTTCTACTGGTTTCTTTCAAGCAACAGCAAAAGTTGGAGGTCCACAGGAATCCCTGTGTGGCTTCTTCCCAGAGTTGAGTTTCTGTCCTCTGTCCTCCTCTCCTGTGGATCCCACACGTACCCACCCAGCACCAGACACACCGGCCTCTCTACATTCCAGGCACACTCCGACCTCAGAGCCTTGGCCCTACAGTTCCTCTACCTGGTTTCTTTTCTCATGATTCCTCTTCTTAAATCTTAACTCTAGTGTGAACTTCTCAGTGGGGCTCTCTCTGTTCATAGAAAACTACAACCTGCCTCCAGTGCAGCACTACATGTTCCATTCTTGCCTTATTTTTTCCTTAACACGTATCACTCTATAGCCTGCTATCTAATTTATTTACTTATCTAGACTATACTGAACTAAAGTATCTGCTCCAGTCACACAGGGCACCTGGGATTTAAAGGTGAAACTAAACATTCCAGTAGTAGAGATTGGGATTGTTAAGTCTATTTGATATAACCTAAGTGGCCAACACAAATAGTATTGCCTGTTCTCTTTTGTGCTGTTAAGTACAGATCAGCAACCTTTTTCCTAATAATTATATTGTCCCTAACTTAGTTGGGAAAAAATTCTCCTACAGAAGGAAAGAAAGAAAGAGAGGAGAGAGAGAGAGAGAGAGAGAGAGAGAGAGAGAGAGAGAGAGAGAGATATTCCTGGATCTTGGTACACTTCATAACTGGGATCTCATCCTATATTATATGTTTGGGAGATGTGACTCTTGCAGAAAAACTACTCAAGGATGGGAAACACAGTTTCTTTCCTGAGATTTCAAGCTGTGATTTAAACATGATCCTAAGATCTTTGTATCACTGATAGCAAAGGTTGAAAGCAGTAAGATTTTAAGCTAAAAGTAATCTTTGTTTTGCAAGAATCTTGATTGTATCTTTTAAATAGGCAATTCTTAGGCAAACCTACTCACCCTACAAAACCTTTTAATTATGCAAATTATAAAACAAGGAACCTATTCTGGACTGAAGATACCTATGGAGAGAATACTAACTTGAGTTAGCATGGAAGACAGTTTTTTAAAATATAATCGGTTTGCTTTGGGGACAAGAGGAATCACATCAGAGAATATGAGTGTGTTTTAGAAGACAGAGTTGGAGTGTTAAAAATTCCTCCCATATCTATGAGACAAAATCTATGACTGGGAATTTCATGGGTATCTTGGTAGGAGACTCAGAAGTCATTCTCTTTATGGACTGGTATTCATGGAGCATTCATGAAAACTTTTGCAAGACAAAAAAAAATAAGCTCTCAAAAGTTATCATTAGCTGGGTGTGGTGGCACACGCTTGTAATCCCAGCATTTGGGAGGCTGAGGTAGAAGGATTGCAGGTCACGGACAGCCTCAGCTACTACTTAGTGAGGCCCTTTGCAACTCACTGAGACCTTGTTTCAAAATAAAGAATAAAAAATAAAACTGGGGGTATAGCTCAGAGGTAGAGTGCCCCTGGGTTCCACCCCCAGTACCCCCCAAAAAATTTGTCATTAGTATCTCAGCATTGAGACAAGCAAAGCTGCCTTAGGGCTTAGGAGACCAAGCCAGCAGAGCTGCAGAGAACAGGGTTCTCTTCACCTTGAACCTTGGAGGACTGGAGCTCCAGGACCTTCCAAGGACAGGACCCTTGACAGTGTGAATACTCTGAGCAGAGTCTGAGATGGGACCTTTAAAGGCCCCACGGCCTGAGACAGAAGAACACAGTGGAGATACCCAGTTGGGGAATCCTGAAATAGTCTTGGATACTTTAGGGGGCAAGTTCCAGATAGGTGGAATGGGCAGGGGTTCAGAGATAGGTGATTTGGGGCCACATGTAAATTAGGCTACCTCGGCCTAGCAAAGTTTGGGTGCATATACATGAGGCAACTTGAGAATATTTTTAAAGAAATATCATAAGTTTAAACCAATTTGATAAATCTAGGGCCCAGTGTAGGCTGGGGAATCAGCTAATTTTCTCCTGGTCTTGCCCACTAGAAAAGATATGCCTGGCATGGTGGTGTACAACTATAATCCCAGTACTTGGGAGGCCAAGACAGGTTTGAAGCCAGTCTCAGGAATTTAATGAGACTCTGTTTTGAAATTAAAAAAATTAAAAAGAAGGGCTGGGGTTGTCCCTCAGACGTAGAATGCTTTAAATTCAATCCTCAGTACCAAACAAAACAAAACAAAATTCAAACGGGGAAAGTATATATTTCTTCTAAGAATTCTAAGGAGTAAAGAGGCTCCGTCCACACAACCTCCACAGACTTCTGACAGTAAGACAGTAAGCGCCCAGATCTCTTCAGACTGAAATCTAGAAAAGTCTCAAACTTGGAGAACCACCTTGAAATGAAACTAAACACACTTTTGGTAGTATAAAAAGAATTAGCTGGGGTTATCAAAAATGAAAGACCCCAAACCCAAGATGACAACATTATAGTCTCCCTGGTATCATCACCTTATATGTTGGGTCATAACTAACATGGTGTTATCATCCTAACACCAAAAAAGAAATAAAAGAAGTACTGCGAAACCCCATGGAACATTTTTAAACAACTTAGGCTTATTTACAGTTAGTCAAGTTACAGCAAATTCTGTATAATTTAGTTACGATTTTCATATAACAAAAAAGTACATTTCCACGTGCAGTTTGGTATTCATTTCTTTTCTCTTTAAAAATAAAAAGGTTTTTTTAATATTTTTATTTAATATTTTCCATCTGGAGCCTTAGATTCTGCCCTCAACTGTATAATTCATGATGCAGCTCTCAGACAGCTGTTATTAACAATGCTGATCCACCTGCAAGCCACCTATTTTAACCCATCATTCGTGCTGAGTAGGGATTCACATCCATTGTTCTTGGAAGTCTATGCAGTGCACAGGGTTTTTAAATATGAGCACCCTCTGAATTTTGGTGCCTTTGCCCTCGGTCACAACCCTGCCCTTGAAATTTGTTTCATCAACATTTGAACTAAAGTTTCATCGAACGAGATTGAGGAGAGGCAACACTTACGGAGCCCTGTGGGAAATAAAGAAAGGATAAACCTAAGTAACAGCGCGGACAGATTCCTGAGATCGCCAGCTACTCGCCAACATCCACTTAGTTTCAGCTTGTCTCTAGCTTTTCTATAAACATATAGAGCTATCCGTGGTGGAAAGGTCAGTGTCGCACCGTACATGCGCTAGTAAGCAAGAGCTCAACAAGTGAGCATCATCAATTTGCCCAAAAACTTTCCCAGTAAGTTGAAGGGGAAAAAAATCTCCGATATTTCAAAGTACAGTGTAAATTCTCTCTCTCTGTCTCTGTCTGTCTCTCTCCCTCTCTCTTTTCCTGTGTGTGTGTGTGTGTGTGCAGTGTGTGTGTGTCTGTCTGTCTGTCTCTCTCACATATTCTTATTAGTTATATAATGTAGTAGAGATGCAATCCAGGTCTTACTTTTTATACCAGGAAGGTCTCTCTAGCAACTTTCTTTTCTTTTCTATACCCAGCTGGTACTCCACAACAATATCAAAGAGAGTCTTCACAGATCGACCCCCGGTAAATTTTAAACTGTACAAAGTACCCCTAGACACTTTCAGTGTCTGAATGCCACAACAGGACAGCCCCAGATGGAGTGTGGGGGCAGAAGAAAAGAAAAGAAAGAGTACACACAGCAGGAAGGGCTTGGCTGGAAAGCCGGCGATGGCGGTCAATGTAGAGAAAGGGCAGAGAGTGACAGAGCGGCCCATCGATGGCTCCCAGAGAGAGGGGAAAGACCAGGTGCCTCCGGGCTCTCTAAAGGCCCAGCAGCCCTCCAATCATTTCATTATTGTGCTTCTCAAAACAGGAAGTCCTCCATGCTATCCCAGGCTATCATTTCCACTCTGTTAGTGGGGGATACATCAAGAAGAATGACCCGCTTTCGGTGGGAGGGTAACTGCTTCCCATTTCTTTCAGCACAGATCACAGAGAGGAGAAGAGAAGGGTCTCTTCCCGCCTGCTGGGCCTCAAATGATGCTCAGTTTACTTTCCTGTGGAGTCGGCTTGCAGAAAAATAAATCATGTGGCGACCCTCAAAACAACCCTAAAAGGGTGTGGGGAGACTGAATAGTGGATCGGTTCAGTGGGAGAGAGAGAAAGGCCTCCTAGTCCCCAGTTACAAAGCAGCAAAAGAGAAGCATGGTCCCTGCCACACGCCTGGGTGCTGGCTTTCTTTTGCACAGTGAATTCTGTGTTCACATCTATTGTTGCAAATGTTTCAGGGCCACTGGTAGCTGAAGAGTCCGGTCTCTGACACGGCTGGAGAGCAGATTGTTGAGGACTCGGGGGGCACCTTCCCTGAGGAGCAAGCTCTTTTTTCTCAACACCCCAGTTGTCTCACCATCGCTGAAAGCAAAGAATGCAAAGCTGTGGCATGATAGGCTGTGATTAAACCTTGGCTGAACTTTCCCCGCAAAACAAGGTATCACATAATGTACCCACAAAATCAGGAGTATTTTGGGAAAGCACTCATTCACTTATTCAACCAAGAAAAGGTTTCTAGATCTAATTGTTACCTGCGGTGCACACCATACAAAGGTTGCTGGCTACAAGACACAGTTGTATAAATAGCATGACAAACAGCTGCAGATTTCAATTACCCCATGATCATCAGTGTATAGAAGAAAGAGGCAATTTTGTGGAGGAGAAACCACAGGGAATACATTGGACTGACAACTGCCTGGAATTCAATTTGTTGAAGTGATACTGAAATATGGGGGAGAAGTCGCGGTGTGCTGATTAAGCTTCAAGCTGCCACATCCCTGATACTGTCTCCTGGACCTGGATGCTCCGTTATCACCATAGCAACGCAATCATCAGAGCAATCCTGAAAACAGGCGACACCAGAGACTGTTCATTTACATTTGTGATAAATGCTGGAAAAGTCGGGTACATTAATAAACCAGGACTCTCACAGAACCTGACACCCTAGAAAAATTGCCAAGAGCAGAAAATAGTGGTTTTCTATACCTTTAGTTATTCGACACACATAAACAAACATGTGAGAAAGATTTATGAATGACAGAGTCAAATGTTTGTCCAAGAAGAAATGAACACAGAAAGTCTTTTTTTACTGTAACCCTGGTGATATTTACATTGGCACAGAGCATCTATTAGGGATAAAATAATATGCTTTGAGTTATTTGAGGGGAGGAAAATGCACACACACACACACACACACACTTAAGATCACTTAACATTGAGTGTTTGTTTCTTGTGTCACATAGGTGTGAACAAAATCTTTGCACAAGTGAAGTTTCACCACATTAATTGTATTTATTGTGCTTGAATGAATGACAAACTGGACCTATTAATGAGAGTCAGTGTACACATTTCTTATTCTCAAAATGTCCATCTCTGTTTCCTTAACGTTATAACCAATGACTACCAAAAAAAAGTGAAATATAAAAGGCAATTATTTCTGGAGGCTTATTTTTATTAAGTAAATTTACTTCCCTGGTAGAAAGTATGTCACAGAAATATTAGTATCTGCCTTGGAAAATATTCTCTTTTTCTGCAAATGTATCAGACAGACAAGGAAAAAAATCAGCTAAATTTTAAAATCTTTGCTTTTTCGGATATGTCAAGTGGTGTTTGCCACCTAAAGTCTGAGACGTTTGGTATTTCCCAGGCAAGTCGAGCCACTGTCCTTTGTATTTATGGCAGGCCTCCTTCCTCTTTGCTCTCTGTCCAGAGGCTGCGTGTTATCCCCAGCAATGAGACAATCTCTCCTCAGGTCTACGTGGTACTTCCAGCTTGCAGTAAGAAAAGTTTATTCATAAGTAATATATTTTAAAAAAACACTTCTTTTTCAAAATAGTTTGTTCACTGGAGTTCAAACAAAGTTCATTCTTAGCAGGATACTATAATAAAATTCTCTAGAAGCAAAAATGTGCAATGCACTGCTACTTTATCTGCATTCTATTTAAAAGGCTGTTATATTGTGTTACTATAATACAAAAAAAAAGCAGTCGTTTTCATTCCAGAGGAAATCCAGAGTCAAGGAGAAGTTACAAAACCGCCAGGGCCTCCCTTTGCCTTTCTTGAACAGACTTCCCAGTCTGTGCACCCAGTGAACACACATGCATGCAGGCCCATATGTATCTTCTATTATTTTGTCCATTTTTCAAGTCCTCCAAATGCCCCTGTGTTCTCTGGAAAGCACCGAGGAACAGAGCAGAACACAAAGGGCTTGTAACAAGGTAAGCTTGAGTTAAAATCCCAGTTTCTAGATTCCTAACACTGGGCAACTCAGTTACTTGATGTCACAACTATAATTTCCTATGTGCAAAACAGCAATCACAGGTCTTCCACAGACATAAAGATTAATGTGATGATGTCACCCACCAGTGTCTGCCTCATGTGGGCACCCAGTCAGTCAAGGTGAGTTTCTTTAAGGTGAGTCTCTTTCCTCAAAAATCAACCCCTTATGCTCCTCCATTCACCAAGTGGTCCTCAGAGCTCCACCCTCCCCTCTTCTTCATGAAACCTCTCCTGGTGCAAATGAGTCAACCACAGCACAACTCCCAAAACCTTAAACAAACCAGAGCCTTCGATGGCACCATATTGAGTTCCCCTTACACTGCTTCTAAGGTTTCTGGCCACTCTCACCTCACCTGTCTCCCTTAGCATTTCCTTGTTCCTGTCATCTGTTCCCTCCCCTCAGAGTATCCGGGGCCTTTTCCCTTCAGCAAGACAAAGAAGATTGGAAAGCCTTCCAGGAAAGCAGCGTCCAAGGTGGGAAAGTTAAAAAAAGCCTTAAGGCATTGCTTGGAGACGCTTGGTAGATTTGTGAAAGCAAATTACAGCAGAAATAATGTCAGAGTCTCAGAGAGACTGAGTGCTTGCCTGTGCTCTGACAATCGTAGAGCACAAAGCAAGACACATCAGGAAATGTGGGTTACAAATGTCTAGGCAGAAGCTGTTCACAGAATAATCTTCACCGGCACTAGACAGAGGCTTTGCCTTCTCAGGATGGGTGGGAGAGTCAGAGGGGATGAAACAAGCCCAGAGCCAACCATCCTCTTCCAACCTGCTGCTCTTTCACTTCTGCAAGTGGAACGTTTCACTCTCTCATGTTAAGTACGCACCAGCACCACAGTACAGAGAGCCTTAGTGCCTATGCTAATTAGCCATGGCAGCCTGGGTCCCATAAAGCCTTTAGACCTCTGTGCCCAAGGGTAGTAATTTTGGGCCACAGATTCCCTTAGCAGTCTGGTGAAGCCTGTGAACCCTTTCTCAAAAGAATATGCCCAATCATATGAGGTGGTGCACACCTTTAATCCCAATACTTAGAAGGCTCAGATAGGAAGATCACAGGATCAAGGTCAGGCTTAGCAGCTTGGTTAAACACTCAGAAACTCAGTAAAACCCTGTTTCAAAATAAAAAGGGGTGGGGTATAGCTCAGAGGTAGAATGCCTCTGGGTTCAGTCCCCAGAATGAAAAGAAAAGAAAGCATGAAGAGAAGAGAAGAGAAGAGAAGAGAAGAGAAGAGAAGAGAAGAGGCCTAAATTTAAAGATAAAATAACCAGATTATAAAAAATCATTTACACTAAAATTCAACCAATCAAATATTCTAAAAACTGCAACATGGTAACATCAATGCTTCTTTATAAGTCTACTCAACAAAATGATCTACTGGTAATTCTAATGAATAGTATCAATTTGAACTGAAGATACTTTAAGATATCTGTTACCATAGTACATATCTGTGAAAAATTACAGGTACTGCTATAACACTGGATTTGTGGCCTTCACTCCTCTTTCGAGGAAGCACAGATTTCAGTCAGAGGTTAGCAAAAGTGAATTGTTTCCGTAGGGGAATTCTGCCAAACGTTTTTGCCCGCATCTGCTCGGGCTGCTATTGCAATATACATGGTCAAGGAATCCTATGCACAACAGAAATGTTTCTCACAGCTCTGAAGTTTACAAAGTCCAAGTCCAAGACCAAGACACTGGCAGGAAGGGCCCAGTTCCTGGTTTGCAGACAGGGAACTAGGGTTCCTGGAAACCCTTCTACCTCCAGACTACACTCCCAGACCAATTTTATGTTTTTATTTGGAAACAGGGTCTCTTAAGCCAGCGCGGCTGGCTTCGAACCTGCGCGATCCTCCTGTCTCCGCCTCCCAAGCGTGGGGATGACAAGCGTGCGCCACCACGCCCGGCACTTATTAATATAATTTGATAGTTTGGGCCACTAATTATACCTTGGCCCACCTTGAAGACCTGCCATTCTTCTTCCTCTAGACCTTGCCACGGCCTCTCAATCTTATTCATCTCTCAGTAGCCCCTTTTGACTCCAGTGTTCTGATTTGACTCTAATATTGACGATTCGTTTATTAAGTGGCGAATGTGGCTGTCTGAACACTAACTCAGACAACTCATGACTGTAGGTACTGGAAATGCATTCATTCATTCCACCAACATCAGTTGAGCGCTTTCAAGGTTATATGCACTCCTCTGAACATGGAGAATCCAGCAAAGAATGAAAGAAGCAGTCTTAGGAAGTCTACATTCAAAGATTAAGAACTCCTCTTTGAACATGTTGGGCAAGATCCCCATTCTGCTGAACCTCACATTTTCGTTAGACATAACAGACAATTAACCACTCAAGCGGCAAGCAGACACACTAGAAAATATCCACAGGTGGTAGTGTGACTGCGATTCATCACTAGTCTGGCTCCCCTGCATCACTTCCACACAAAGAGTAACCATTGCCCCTTCTTGGAGGTATTTTATTTTCTGCCACAATTGAGACAGACATATTCCTTAACTGCTCCCTCCGTTTTGGTTGTTACTAGGGTTTTTTGGGGGGGTTGTTTTGTTTGTTTTGATTTTTATTAACTTTCCCTCCCGGACTCCCAAACTTTGGTTTTCATTCTAGGGCTTTCTCCACTGTTTGTACCAATAGGGTCTGCTTCCTGACGGTCTCTTCCTTTTGGAGTTACTGCCCCTTCCTCTCATGCCTTCTGCTCATATCTTGCCTGAGCACCTCTGCTGGACTGTCTTCCTGTTACGCACCCATTTTCAGTGGCTTCTTGGGGAGAAGCCATCCATTTGTCCTCTGCTTCCTTGGTGCTTCTGTTCAACTGGCTTCCACATCTGCACCTCCAGGCCTGGCTCTTCATCCGTGCACAGCCGTAATCTGTCAGACATCTCGGTTCAAGTGACTCAGCTGCCCTTTGAACCCTGTACAGACAGATGGTCTTGGACCTGCCATGGTTCAACTTGTGATTTCTCAACTTTCTAAGGCACAAAATCAATACACTCTTAGCAGAAGGCATACTCTGAATGTGGAGTTTGTATCTCTTCTCAGGGTGGTTGTATGCACTGTGATAGCTTCTTGAAATGCTGGGCAATGGCAATGAGCCACGGTTCCCAGTCAGCCAGGCCCTCACAAGGGCAGACAACCAGCACTCCAGCGCATGCAGGGCTGCTCTGGGATGTTCCAGAGGTCATGTGCGTTGAATGCATTTCTTGCTTATCACGTTTTCACCTTATGATGGGTTTATTAGGATATCCCTCCATGGTAAATCAAGGAGCATCTGTAAAAACAAAAACCAAATGCTCTGCTGTTCCTACCATGTTCCTACCCACACTTCTCCCTCTTCATTAGATGCTGGGTTTCTTCTTTTTATTACCATACATTTAATGAGGGAGTAAAACATCTATATACCCCTTCTTTCTCTTGGATATTAATCTGAGCAGTTTTAGATTCCAAATTATATCTGGGCCACAATTTGTATTTGAGATGTCATAGCACTAATCAATCAATCAATTGATCTCTCTCTCTCTCTCTCTCTCTCTCTCTCTCAAGATGCTTTTTGTAATCCAGTCATGGTGGCGCACTCCTCTAATCCCAGTACTTGAGAAACTGATACAGGAAGATCACAGGTTCACCACCAACCTCAGCAACTTAGCAAGACCCTCCACAACTTATCAATACCCTGTTTCAAGATAAAATATAGAAGAGTGTTGGGAATACAGCTCAGAGAAAGAATGACCCTGGGTTCCATCCTCGGTACCATGAAAATAAATAAAATGGCTTTTGTGTCTCCAAAGCATTAGGCTGATCAGGATCTTGTATCTTGGATACACTAGCCATCATTTTTATCTTTTATTGTCATAAGTGCTATTTGGTAATCTGACCCTTTTTGTGTTCATATAGGATTAAAATTGGGAAACAAACCAGGCATGGTAGTATGCACCTGTAGTCCCAGTACTTGGTAGGCTGAGACAGGAGGATAGCAAGTTTAAGACTAGCCTCAGTAACTCAAACCCTCAACAACCTAGGGAGACCCCCATTTCCAAATAAAAAATGAAATAGGGTTGGGGGTATAGCTCAGGAGTAGAATACCTTGGGTTCCTGGGATTGATCCCCAGTAACACACACACACACACACACACACACACACACACACACACAAATACACAAACACTAAAGATTTAGATATAGATGGAGGAAAAGCCCCATATTTTCTGGGTCATGAGCATCATTGGCAGAGTGGTACTATATCTACCATTTGCTTCTATTTCTTGTGTATCTCTTCTTTAGGATCTCTTGAGAGAAAAGCAGCTATGGGCAGAGAAGTAAGACATTACTAGATTCCTTGGTTAGCTGCCAAGTATTATCACAATATTCTCATTCAAATTTCTAATAATATTCATACTTCAAGGCCCAATTCAAATTATTTTATTACAGTCATTAGTAGCACAAACACTACATGAAAAATGTCTTATGTATGAAGCTCAACTCCACTACTTACTACCTGTAAACTTAGTCAAGATACTTCTATGAGCCTCATCCAGGAAAATGGGGGATCTTTAGTGAAGATGTAAGAATCCATCTATAGAATTTAGCAGTCTTCCTGGCAGATAATAAGAATTCAATAAATCTTCATCAGGGGTTTGAGCCCTGGATACCAAGATCTGTCCCCTTCCTCACTATAATTATACTTCCAGTCTTTCTCATACCTACTTAATACATAAAACCCTGAATTTCTGGAATATTTGGTTAACTGCCATTTACAATTTTCTAATTTGTCATGTGTTAGCTTTGGTTTCAAGAAGTAAATTGAATATCCTCTTGAGGTAAAGAAAAAGCTATCCTCTCTTGTGATGCCAAGAGTGATCAGCATATCACCAGTAGACCTCAACATCATGAAATCGGCTCAAGCACCACCTATGAGCAAAATTCAAGGTTATTTTTTTAGTCACACTGTTAATATATTTTTTACTATAAGTCAAAAATATGTAGGCTGGCAGACAAATAGAAGCTCTCACCATTACTCAAACTTCCTGGGTCTGAGCAATTTTCACAGAGGCATAACTCAGCAGAGAATGGGCGCACCAACCCAGTAGTCACCGATCTGCTATATAGATAAAGCAAAAAGAAAAAGTGTTGCCGGGTGTGGTGGTGCACGCTTGTAATCCCCGTGCTTGGGAAGTGGAGACAGGAGGATCACGCAGGTTCGAAGCAAGCCTCGCTGGCTTAAGAGACCCTGTTTCCAAATAAAAATATAAAAATAGGTCTGGGAGTGTAGCCCAGAGGTAGAAGCGTTTCCAGGAACCCCAGTACCACCAAAAAAAAAAAAAAGTGTAAGATATCTAGTGACCATTATATTTATTAATTTTGTGGGAGGGGTGTTTGTTTTTTGGTACTGGAGATTGAACCCAAAAGTGCTCTACCTCTGTGCAATACCCCAGCCCTATTTTTTTTTTTGAAACAGGATCTCACTAAAGCAACTACACACTAACTAACCTTGACCCCATGATCCTCCTGTCTCAGCTTCCTAAATACTGAGATTACAGACAGGCACCGCCATACCCTGCTCTGAGGTGGTTTTGGAGGGAGATTACGCTGCTGCAGATTACAAAGAACAGAACCAACCCAAGATACAAATCCAAAAATAACTTGACTCATACTGAACACATGAGTCACGTGTCCTTTAAGGTTGAACCACAAATAGCAACAGAGAGCTTTGGACTCATTCTGTGGTGATTACTATAGAAAGTGGGACTGACCATTAGTACCTACACAATATCAAAATTATTGGTAATCAAAATTATTTTATTGCACATAGATTGGCATCCAGTAAAATATAATCGAAGTTTCACAAACTACTTTAGAAAATTTTGAAGCTGGGGTCTGCCTATAAGCACACACACACACACACACACACACACACTGTCATTTGGGAAGGAAAAACAAAGAGGGAAGGTGAAACATCATAATTTCTCATTCCTGTTTTTCTCTCTTTTGCCACTCACTTTGAATCAGAAAGCTACACCACTTTTTTCGGTGCGGTGTAGTCATACATCTTAATGGAGGACAAGACGGTAGAGGCACACGTGAACACATCACTCATTTAGCCCTTCCCCAATTCCTAGTGCATTCCCTCTCCCTCCCTCCTTCTCATTTTGACTTGTGATTGACATTGATATGTGTATGAATGTATATCATGCACATTAGGATGCAACATCACTTTTTTTTAAGAGATAACCTTCTCCAGCATCACCTGTTTCATTCCCTTCATGAGGCAGAATGAGCAAAGTCAGCCCTCATTTGCTTTACTATGGTCATGCTGCAACTGCAGGGCAAAAATAAATTTTTTAAAAATTGAATTCTCTGGTTTCAGAGAACACTGTGTTATTATTTTTAATGTTGCTATTTGGGTTATTTGTTTTTCCCTTCAGTCCTTAATCAAACTGTAATCTGGCCCAAGAGCCTACAGCAGAGTTGTCTGAAGAAAAATGGCCCAATGCACATGGGCGATGGGTGGAGCCCAGTGAGTAACTCCTCTCTCCTGTTCAACAGATCCTGAGCCCCAACCACAGTGCATCAGGCCTCGACTCCCTTCATGTGCTTTGGCAGCAAGGAGAAACAAGATGATTTCAGGTCGTGTACACAAATGCATCTGTCACAGAGCTGGGGAAGAACAGGAATGCCCGACGCCGCCCGCAGGAGACATCACCTAGCAAGAATTAAGATACGCTCATGCGGCCTCTGCAAATCAGAAAAGTTTCTACCAATGAGGGGAAGATTAAGAGGAGAGTCACAAATGTGAAGGGAGGAGAGGACGTTTGTAAAGACTATGGCCCACATCCTGTGGCCAGATAGTGGGTAAAGGAGACTGGGAATATTCATAAACACAGGAAAGTGGCATGCAAGAGGGAGAGAGGGGGCTTGCTGGGGGTGCCCGAAAGCAGAGTAACAGCCGTAATGAGATGAAATTGAGCAAAGGAAAACGTCGGCTGCACGTCAAGGAAGAGTTCTCCAACAGCGAAGCCTATTAGACTGCCAAATGGCCGCGCAAGGGAAGAGGCTTGAACTCCATTGTCTGGGTCATTTAGAACCAGAATGGACAAAAGCTCTCAAGGAAACACTGCAGGAAGCAAGCCTTCCCCGGCAGGGGAGAATCAAGATGACCTACCAGCTCCTGTTCCCTCTCTCTAATTTCTGTGATATATAGCATCGTAACATCACATCATTACATCGCTTCTAAATGGGCAGCTCCTTGGGCTGAGGCCATAATGAGAGTGGATTACTTAGCAAGCAATGTTCTCCAAGGGAGGCTCACAGTGGCCCAGCCTAGGCCCCGCAGCTCATTAACCAGCAGCTACTCAATGATTCTCTATGATTCTGGCCTCATTCAAATTCGAATTGGAGGGATTTTCCTGACAGGCTGATGAAAGCTTCAGGTTCTCAGGATTTTTATCACCTGTTTTTCCAAGAGCTTTGAATCCTTTTTCTTTAATAAATAAATAAATAAATAGCTTGGTTTCAGCTCAACAGATACAGAGGAGAAGAAAAAATGCCAGGATATTACCGGAAAACAGCAACGGACAAAAGTAGATTGCCTTCCATGTAGGACATGATCCAGCAGCCGCTGATGCTATGAAGGTAATTGCACAACTGCACAGTAGAGCAAGCCATTTCCACCGGAACAAGACTTCAGCCCACTGGGACCCTGTGGGCCTGCACTGTGTGTACCGATAGGTGCTGGGCCCAGGGCCCCCCATGAAACTATCACCAGTTCCTTGCTTCCCGCCTTCCAAAGTACCTCCCACTCCTCAGATCTGAATCATCAGGAAATTGAAAGTTTAATAGAGGATTGTATATCCAGTGTCTATGAATTAATGATTTTCTCTTCCCAATGTGACTTATGCAAATCAGTCTCTATACTGTAAAGTTACACCTTAAATATGATTACCCATTTTATGGAATCAATTGCCAGTTTGGGACGATGATTTTATACCTATCTTTCTCATCCTGCTTGTACCACCATGTGGATCATGATAACAGTTAATTAATTGGTTCCTGATTCTTCTTTTTTTCCTCAGTGTCCTGTATGAACCTTAAAAAAAACATATAAATTAGTGCAAACACTTTGGGAAACAGTATGGAGGATCCTCAGAAGAATGGGAAGGAATCTATCGTACGATCCAGCAATACCACTTCTGGGTATCTACCCAAAAGAATGGAAACCAAACTACTAAACTAATGCATGCACATCTATGTTCATAACCGTATAATCCACCATAGCCAAACTATGGAACCAACCAAGAAGTCTACCAATAGATGAACGGATTACAAAACTCTGGGATATGTACACAATGGAATTTTACTCAGCCATAAAGAACAAAATTATGCCATTTACAGGGAAATTGATGGAAGTGGAGAACATGATGCTAGAGTGAGGTTAATCAGTCACAAAAAGTAAAAAATCGGATGCTGTCCCTAATATGTGGAAGCTAGGGAGAAAAAGGGTCATAGGAGGAACTCTAGATGAGGAAGGAGAAACCATAGATGAGCAAATAAGGCGACCTCACTGAGAAAGATGGGGGGCAAGAGGGAAATTCATATATATATATGATATATATATATATGATATATATATATATATATATATATGTTCACAAACATATCAAAGTCAATCACTGAACCAAACATGAGAGGAAGGGAGGGTGAGAGGAGGGAATGGGGTGGAAATTGAGGAAGGGCTAATTGGGTGATGCAAGCATGTATGCCTCTACCATCTTGCACCCCATTAAGATGTATGGCCTCAATGCATCACTAAAAAGTAAAAAAAGAAAAATACAAATTCAATTTACCACTTTCCTGCAATCTGTGTTTTGCCATTTCTCCAGCCACCGAATTATAACCAACTTTAACTCCAACCTCAATTCAGTTGCTCTGTATTACTGATCTCTTATTTTTGCTTTGCAAAGTTTCAGCTGGCCAACTCATCTACCACTCAGCCAATATTTAAGTAAGCAAGTAATATAACCCGCAACATGTTGGGCCCCAGAACTACAAAATAACTGCTCCTGCCTCAACCTCAAAGTCCTTACATTCTAGCTGGTGAAACAGACATAACAATTACACAGCACACAATATAAAACGTGGCGCCTCAGACAAAGGAGGAGCTACTTTGGGAGTAAAGGAAAAGAACGCCCACATCTGCAGAGATGGGCATGACAGCCCGTGAGACTGTTCCTGGACTCCATGTTCTCTCTGGGTCTCCCTACCTTTCCTTTATCCCTGTCTCTGCTTGGATGCCAGCTTGAGTATCTATATTTTAATAGAACAGAAGTTCATTGGCGGAATCATTTTGTTCATCTCCTCCACAGATTCAACCCAGAAGAGCTACCTAGTAAATATTATGACAGCCTTTATATTCAAGTTTTGTTTATTAAGACACTGATGTAAGCTTGAAACAAGTCTAAGACCATTAAAAGGTTGGATTTTCTTTCTGGCATAATAGCTCCTTATATGGGAAGAGATTTTAATTCTACATTAATAATATTTTGCCAGTTTCCTAAAAGATCCAGTCTCCTGTCATCCTCACCCAAAAATGCTTTATTTTAGGGGTGTGTGTGTGTGTGTGTGTGTATGTGTGTATTTTACTGGTGATTAAACCCAGGAACATTCTACCACTAAGCTATACCTCCAGCACTTTGTATTTTTTACTTTGAGACAGGGTCTCACTAACTTGCTGAGGCTAGCCTCAAACCTGTGATCCTCCTGTCTTAGCCTCCCCGTATTGGGATTACAGATGTGCACCACTGCATTCAGTTTATTTAATTTCTTTACCACTAGACTCCTCACTAGACCGGCGGCTTGGTGCTCAGGCTGCAGAATTACATGCGGCTTCTCAGGTCAGGTTGTGAATAAACATTTCTCTTGGCAGGAGTTCTCACTGGATGGTTTCCCAAAAATCCTTCATGTTTTCAATCCTCTATGCCTTGGGTCTCACTCTGAGCCTTTCTCCTTATCTTTCTCTACTTTTTAAAAAATGTATTCTCCCTTCAAGTCTTGGATCAATGCTGTGTTCTCCAGGAAAACCACACCTCCCTTAGCATTAAAGTGTGCGGACGTTCCAACAACTCTTTTCCGCTTACACTATTAATCACGCACCAGGTTATAAACTTCTGGAGGGCAGAGGGCGCAGTCTGTCAGTCTTCCCAACCTTCAGGGCCTTTGGCTCTAAGTGCTCTGCTTACTGCTGTCAAATGAATACAAACTGTGTTGCGATCTGTAACTGGATGATAGATAGCGTATTTGTCAGCGTATGCGCACAGCAACCTCCACGTCTTTATCCCCTTTAATTTTCCCATCACTACGCATCCTCCTCAAACAAATACCTGAGGTCTGACAAGTCCTGCTCACCTAATATCTAAGATGAAGCGGAGTGAAAGCCATAGCTATCTAAGAGCTGAGCCCCTGTGGGGCTTCATGGAACAAATCATTTAATTAAAAGTCCCGGTGCTCTGATAAGGTGCTTTATTGCCACAGAAATTAATTTTGTTCTTTGAATTTCATGTTGAAAGTACATCTTTGCCATAAGAAAATAGATGATCACATTTTTAAAACCTTCCTTTTAATGGAATGGGATTTCTGAACCGCGTTTGTCATGAGTCTTATGTGACATGCAATGTTGGGTCTGCTCAAACTTGGTTATAGTTACATTTCACACGAGTGGAAGCCTTAAGGCCATCAATGCATCTCTGTTCCTTAGTGATTACTCAACTTCTTCCTCCAGCAAAGCTGGAGACAAGTGACCAAAATGGTTTCCCAAAGGACTGGGCTGTGGCTCAGCGGCAAAATGCTTGCCTCCCATGCACAAGGCCCTAGGTTCCATTCCCAGCAAGACACACAAAACAAAACCCACAAAATAGTCTCCAAATATTTAGATAAAACAACAGGATGGTTGAATTAAGCACTAGATCTCAGAGATACTAATGCTAATAATAAATCATTGGACTTCGGTCTTTTTATAGTTTAAAAGCATTTAGGGGGTTATCGATTATATTTATAGTCAAATCCCTATCCTTGATGTGAAAATTTTCTATAATGTTCCAAATAAATGGTCAGTCACCTTGCTCTGAAGTATTTTCAGGGACTGAGAATCCACTACCTTATACAGCCACTCATTATTTAATGTGCTTTGGTTGGTGCATTACAATCGCACATCATACTAAAGTTCAAAGTGATAGGGTCATACATGCACAGAGCACTTGTTTCACAAGGCTCTAATCATCAAAACGTTCCTCTGTATAATGAACCTGACCAATCCCAACAACTTCCACCCCTTATTCCTAACTACTGAATCTCACAAAATTTGTATAAACTCTGGGCCTTTGGACACCCTTTTTGCGTGCCCAAAACTTTCTGCTCATATATTTGAAAACCACAATTCTTTCCTGTAATTTCCTGATTATAATGACAAAGATAAATATTTATTGAGCCCTTACTGTATAGCAGGCTCTGATCAATTACTTTGTATTATTTATATTAACTTGTGCTTTCATCCTTACAATGACTCTCTGAGTTCTGAATTCGTTTAATTTTCAGAAGGAAGTGGAGACACAGAGTTGCTTGCTGGCCCAGAGCTTGTAAATGGCAGAAACATTACATGAACTTAAGCTTCAGACTCCGGCCTGACTGTCTGTGAGTGGGCTGTAGCATCTTCCTACCAGCCTGCTCACTTCCCTCAGCATGGAGACTGTAGATTTCACATGCCCCCCTTAAAACAGATTCAGCATTGGGGATAGAGTGGATATTCAGGCAGTAATATGTTTTAAACCTCCTCAAGTGATTCTAAGAGGCCTCCAGTGGTCCAGGACAAAGATTCATCCACTTGAGGGCTCATGGAGATCATCTTAAATTCTGACTCAGGAGCATAGCTTGGGATTTGAAAACCCACATTTTCATCAGGAAACACCCAGGCAATTTTGATCCAGGGAGCACTCAACTGTGGGATTCTTGTTATCTCCCACCACTGCAACATGGCAAGGAGTCAAGGCATCTGAGAAATAGGAGAAGCCTCCCCACATCAACATCTCAGTCAGGACCACAGGAGCCAAATTCACTTCCTTATTTTATCCCGGCGCCAGTGACTCGGATGCCACACAAGCACTTGATTGGTACAGACATCAACTAACCAACATACCCCACTTATGCAGACATTACTAAAAATGAGTTCACCTGATATGGGTGCAAAAGCCTATAATGAAAATACAAAAGACTTAAAAATAGTTTAGGCAGGCTATATTTTAACTGTTCTCAAAATATCATTACGTACACGCACGTCTTTTCGCATTCCACACAATATTTTTATATAAATAAAATCTGTTGACTTTCAGTCATCTCAACAAACATATTTAACGCACCTGCTAAGTTCTAGACACTCTGTGGAAGGAGATGTGGGGGGAGGGCAGAGACCATCACGGATTTAAATTAAACATGGCCTCTGCCTTTGAGAGAATCATATCTATGGACTGAGCTAACTCCTTCCAGTAGAGCCAGAGCCAGCTAGACACACAATGCACCAATGACCAGACCCCTAAACATAGTGCTGGACACTACAGTGGTCTCTGAGCTCAGAGAGTTGGACCCATTCACATTACCCCATGTTAACAATCCTTGCTTCTGGAACTGTCCAACTGCTGACCTGCTTCTTAATTTTTTTTTCCTGCTTTCAGACTTATATTTATCTCTATGACAAACAACACACCTCTTGCCCTTCTCTCTGGGTGACCTGGATTTACCCATGAATCCCACCTGTCTCTGGCCACTCCTGCAAAGCCCCAAGTTAGTACCATTCTATCCAGGTGACACATGGCTCTGAGTCTGATTCTAATCAGAACCAAATTGACAAAGCGAGTGTTGTATAGTTCATCATCTACCAGAAGCCATGTCCAAATGTATAGATAATTATAAGACAGGAAATATGCTGGTGTTGAGAGGAGCAGCAAAAATAGAAATGTGTTATGTTTTGATATAGACTGGAGCCTTGATGAGTTCATAAATAGTGTTTGGAGTTGAATTGAGACTTGAGGGTTGTAATCCCAGCAGTAGATAAATCCATTATAATGGATGTATCTGGGTGGTGACCCAGGCCAGTAGGGTGGTAGCTGGAGAAGGTAGATCCCTGAGAGTACAGCCTTATGGATTATAGATGCTTCTTTCCTCCTCCTCCTCCTCCTCTTCCTCCTCCTCCTCCTCCTCCTCCTCCTCCTCCTCCTCCTCCTTCTTCTTCTTCTTCTTCTTCTTCTTCTTCTTCTTCTTCTTCCTCTCTCTCTCTCTCTCTCTCACTCACTCACTTCTGGCCACCATGATGTGAGGATCACAGCCCATGAGCTCTCCCTCCACCTCCTATCACCATGCCCTGATATCCACGATCCCAGGCCTCACATAGACTGACCCTGAAATGTAAGAAAATAAATCCTCTTTCCTCTAAGTCACACGGTCAGTCTTTTAGATTATAGCTATAAGAATGCCGGCTGAAACACCATGGAATCACATTGAAGGGAAAAATTATTCCTGATTAGGATGATAGACGGCATCTTCATGGAAATGTAACGTTTGAGACCAATCTTGAAGAAGAAAGAAAAGTTTATCAAGAGTTAGTTGAAAGCAACCAAGATAAGGGACAGACAGTGAACAAAGGAATGTGGTGGGCATGAGTTTGGGACACTATCAGGTTAAGGAAACAGATTAGGGTCTGAGGGAGGTGGTTAGAAAAGGCTCAGAAGTTAATTGGAAAAGAGATGTGTGTGCCCTCACATTCCATGATAGTGTGGACTATGTGCTTTATGGCATGAGCCATTAAAGTTCTGTCAGTAAAGATGTGATACAATCGCTACACTTTAAGAATAATATTTGGCTACACTTTGAAAAACCAATGGGGACTGGGAAAGAGACTGAGAAACAACCCGCCAACATGAGATGTATATTCTCCTCCGGTGAGGTCTCTTGCTCCATCCTCCACCTGCTGTCTCCCCTGAGACCGCACGCTGACCCCTGGCTTCGGTTTCTGTTCACATTCACCAAACAGTGGTGAGGACACACAAGTAACCAGCCCCAGGAGGAGAGCGAATCTGATATATAGATGCCCCTCAACTTAGCCAGGGGTTATGTCCTGACCAACTCATTTTAGGCTGAAAATATCACAAGTTGAAAATTCATTTACTACACCTAACCCACCAAACGGCACAGCTGAGCCTAGCTTGAATGTGCTCAGAACACAACCATCAGTCTAGGGTTGGGAAAAAAAAATCACCTTCTGAAAGCCTCTTTTATACTGAACAGTGAATTTCTCATGTAATGTCTTGAGGAATGCACTGAAAAGTAAATAGAATAGCTGTATGGGTACCAGAGACACAGATGGGTAATTCATAGACACAATGGGCTATGACAACACTAAACACAATATCCGAAAAATGTTGGCAACACAGTTCACTGGAGAGCGTATCCTGTGGCTGCCTGCGAGCTGCCCAGTGGCTCAGTACCACTGCCCAGCATCATGAGAGAGCACCTTCCTGCACTTCTCCAACCCAGGCAAAGACCAAAATTCATAGTATGTTTTATCCTAAATGCATACTGCTTTTGTGCTCTGGGTAAAGTAGAAAAACATAAGTCAAATCATCGTAAGTCCAAGCTGGGGACCTTCTGTATGTATTTTCTCAGTTCCCTCCCTGCAAGCTTCCCTCAGCTGGCTGAATCCCAGTCCCATGGCTCTGCCAGGGGCTCACTCTGTTCCTCTATGTCCTAGAGTGGCTCTTTATTTCTTCAGGCCTGGGGATAGCAAGGGAACCACATCCCTGATGATTTCCCTGTGTCCTGCCCATACTTTCACAAATAATCTTTTTACTCAATCTTCCCCAACTTGTCCAGTTTCGGAATGTCAAGCTCAGGATGAAAAAGTGCTCCTGAGTAATGGGAGAGACTATGAACATGAGAAGACCAAGGTGGTGTTCCAGAGGGCGCAGACTCCCAAGTTCTCGCTGGTGAAGAGGAGCACGCCAGGGTAATGGGCATGAGCCCTCAATCCTCATTAATTTATCTATTTCAGGCAGAATGATAGTGCAATTTTAGAACATTTCAGGTTTTCTAAATTTTTCTCCTGGGGGGGGGCAGGAATTGAACTCAGGGGCATTTTGTCTCTGAGCTATACCCCAGCCCTTTTTTGTTTCTTAATTTTGAAACGGGGTCTTACTAAGTTACTGAGGGTCTTACTACATTGCCAAAGCTGGTCTTGAACTTGCGATCCTCATGTCTCAGCCTCCCAAGTATGGGGATTAAAGGCATGCTCCACCATGCCCGGCTAATTGTCAAACATCTCTAACACTCAACTCATGCCTGATAGAAAGGGCTGTTAGTTGTGAAATGGACTCATGATCAAACAATTTGCCTGAGAGGGAAGAAAGTATACAGTGTTTTAAAAAGCCAGACTGGCACAGCCTGCAGATGCAGCAGCCGAAGGCTAGGTGCCTGTATTCACAAAAAAAAAAAAAAAAAAAAAAAAAAAAAATGAGGCTTCCGCTAACACAGGAGACGAGACGTGTGACTATTTATATAATCCATGTTCAGGCTGAGTCGGAGAGGAAGGCACTCACTGAGAAAAGGGGAGTGTGATGCTGAAGCTGCAGTTCTCTGAGCAGAATTGTGGGAGATGTTTGGAGTCCTCTATGTGGGTCTATAGAGCAGTCTATTCAAGCAGATCAGATAATACCTAGAGGGCAGGTGGCTTATTTGTTCTAAATGCAGTAAGAGGTAATGGCATGCTTAAGTCGTTTCTGCAGCAGCCTGTAATTTCACAAGCGCTCAAACGTTTCCTTTGACAGCTGTGCTGTGCGTTCATTATATTGTCAATGTGAGCTCCACAAAGGAGAGAGGGCCTGGTTGGGAGAGGAGTGGGGGAGAGCAAGTGTTCGACTTTATTTTTTTTTTTTATCTCTCCAATTGGTTTAGAGCAATCAAGGAAGGCAAGAATCCTCTATCCTGAAAATATTCAAATTGCCCATTTCGCACACTCTCCCATCTTTTATAGAAAGATAAAGTTAATCTTCCATGATTTACTTGAAGTTAGTGATTACAAGTTATCTACTTTTTGACCAGCCTTTATCGAATTCTCTGGGAATATATTTAAGTAGAGTGCCGGAGAAAATTGAATGGCTGTGGGGAGGAGGGTAGAGAAGGACAGAAAAACCTCATGCGAGTCATAGAAATGGAATTCAGGGAAAACTGGAAAATAAAAGTAACTTTTCAGAACTGATTCACAAAGGAAAATGGAAGAGGGGATTGGGCCCCCCCCATTTCAGAAAGATGGTGTTGTAAGTACTAAACAAGGAAACAAAACGTGGAGCATTATTCTCATCTCTTGTAAGGTTTGATTGGAGCATCCTATGGAGTTGAGATCCTGACACATGCCAGTGTTCCTCTCTCTGGCTCCCCAGGACCCTTCTTTCTAAATGAGCGTTGCTCCTGTGGAGCGCCGGGATGGGAGGACCGCACAGAACCAAGCAAAGCCTCTTTGTACTTCTCTCTCCAGCTTGGCTGCCAGTGCTTCCAGCAGAGGACACAGGTGGGGAGGGGGCTCTGTCTGTATGACACCAACCAATTAGAGAGAAACAAAATACCTTCCAAATGTGGATCCATTTAATGACCAGTTCCCCCCAAAGAGCACTTCAAGTCCCTATCAGATAACAAACACCAAGGTACATTCTTTTGTTTTGAAGGTTTCTTTTTCCTTTTTTTTTTACACCTTAACTATCTAGTTAAAATTGTTCGGTCGATCGACCTAATTTTCCTTTACCTCTGCTATACCTCATACTGTACAACTGGTCATAACTCCAGCTGACTGAAAGCTATCCACAGCCCATGGTCACCCTGTTTGAAGCCCAGAGCCCCTCTTTCTAAGTTTCTTTTTGTTTCGTTGGGCCTGGTTTTTACAGCAAAACTGTCTTGTGGCCCTTGATATTTTAAATATCTCAGCAGATAGGCTTTGAGTGAGTCCCAGTAGCTGGGAGGCTTTCAAGCTCCCACAGGTTCAGAGTTGGCTTATTCCATAGTTTTCTTTTTTACTTGTGGTAACTAATTGCCATAATTAGTGCTAATTAAAAAGGTATGGGCTCTGACATTAGTACAAACTACTCTGGGAATTTCTGATGGGGCAGAACAAGTACACAAAATCAAACTAATTGAGTAAGGGAGAGTGTGAATGGAAATTAAGAATTAAATAATATTTTTAAATTCACAAGTGTTTTCCTTGTGCTTTTTATAACCTTGGCACTGAAATAAAGCAGGGCTTTAGTTTCTAGGAATGTATAATTTAATCAAGAGACCAGAATATGGTTTCCTGTCCCCTAAGATTTTTTATTCAGTAAAATTAAGTAACAATTAGGTCTAATTTTCTGGAGGGGTGGAATGGGAGGTGTGGCATAAAAAGCTAGATATCTGGAGACTAGATATCAGCTCACATTTATTAAGTATTTAATGAGCACCAAACATTGTTGAATATTGCTGTAAGGGCTTCATATTCTATGTAGCAGGTGTTATCTGTCCCCTCTTATGAGAAAACTACAGAAAGGTTCAGAAGCTTGGTAGAGGTCACATAGTTTCTACGTGGAATTTGCTGGTGTCAAACTCTGCGTGTTCTACCTACTTGTAGATAATATCATTTACAAAGACCCTTGGGGGGAGAAACTTCTTTATTGAACAAAATTGAAATTACATTGTGTCTAACTAGAACTAAGATATTCAGGAAAATATCTGATAAAGGTTTCCAAAGACTGGGAATTAGTTCCAGTATTCTAATAGTTTCCTACCCAATCCCAACTGAAAGGCCTGAAACATAAGGAGGAGATGAACTATAGGATGAGGACCTGACCTCACAACACAGAGACATGTCTGCAGTGAGGGGGCAGCAGAGAGGGCGGAACACTCCAGAACAGTTTGCCCTATTTTGCTTCTAGAATCTTCTAACTACCTGGACCGTGTAATTCTATCATCCTCTAATCTTAGAGGCTACAGAGTGAATCAAAAACAATACAGAGATGCAATAAGGCTGATAAATATACAAATGGTTTTCCTTTGCATTTATCCATTCATTAAGCATATTTTCCCAGCAGCACTTGGTATTTCATTAGACACTGTTAATAGAGTGCTGAGCCATAGAGACACAGGTCCTTGGATATTGAGCCCATAGGTAAATAGGAAAGTCATTAAGCAAATAACTACAAAATAAATGCAATAGGAGTCATGAAGACATCGAGCATACTTAAAATCAGGTAAAGACACCAAGTGATGTGTGCATGTGTGTCTGTGCCACGTTGAATCTCACTAGGTTGTTTAATTACACTGCACCCAAAAAAGTATAAAAAGGGGGAAAGTGGTCTCATGGATCAGGGAAGGTCAGTACAGAGGAACTGAAATTAAATCTCTACAGACTGAGTGACAGACGATAGAGCCAAGAGTAGCAAGGTGGGACATCATATACACCAAGTCATAAACACCATGTTAAGTATTTTTCTTTTAATCCTGAAAGCTCAAAACAAATATAAAAACATTTTCAGGGCAAAATCAAAACAAGATTCATATCTTTCAAAGATGACCTGAGGAGTCTGGAGAGAAAAATAGAAATGCTTTTATGTGGTTTGAGGGAGAGTTGATAGTTTAGATTCATATAATGACAATGGATGGTCCTAATCCAGAGATATTCTGAAGATGGAATGGGCAGCATTTGGCGGCTGGTTATTTATAGAGGTGTAGGAAGAGGAACGACAGGATACCAAGTGGATGGTAACCAAGGAACAGCAGTAGATGGGAGAAGTATCCGTCAGATGAGGAATCCTGGAAGAAGAGTACGTCAGGGAAAAAGATTTTGTTCTCTGTTGGACTCGTATTTGAGGTGTCAATAAAAACAGACAAGTAAAGATAAAAAGATAAGTTGATAAATGTAAGGATCTGAGGTTCAAAGGCAATATCTTGGCTGGAGATAAACATTTTAAAAGTAGTAGACAGTGACAATTGAAGCCGAGGAAAGAAATGAGATCATCTAAGAGAAATGTGTGGTGCAAGAAGCTACAAAAATCTATGGCTTGTCCTGAATATCAAGACATTTTATAGCTACAGGTAACTTCAAGAAAGAGTAGGCAGAAAGGTGAGATTCACCCAGGATCCAGGCAGCCAAGAAGAGAAAGACCTATTTTTGGCCAGGGTTTCCTAAGAAGGTTAGAGATGAGGTTTATTCTTTATAAATCAAATACTAATGTGGGCAAAATGATTAAAAACAAACAATCTCTAGGCACTGGAAAGCACCCAAAGGCCCAGAACAACCTCAGGATAATTTTCCATAGAAAACCACTTTTTAGATAAGAACTGGTAGCCTACTGTTCAGAGGCCATTTCAACCCCACCCAGCTCACCATGGAAAAGCTTACTGCTTTATTTATCTGTGGTCACAGACTCCCTCAGAGTAGACAAGAAAGCAACTAAAAATTTTACTGGGAAATTCAGAAAGGAAAGAACCATAGAAGTACTGATATAATAAATTTCTCAAATAGCCTTAGAGAACTTCTATACCGAACATGAATACAGGAGACACCTCCTCCCCAGAGAACCTGGCAAATGTTAAAGACCTGAGGAGATAGTAAAACAACGTACCTTTGTTTCAAAACAATTGAAAACACTATCAAATAATTCAACCTAACTGACATCTATAGAACATCCCATCCAACAACAGAATACACAGTCTTTCTAGTGCAAAAATGATGTTCAACAGAATACATCATATACAGTCAATAAATAAGTTTTGATCATTTAAAAGCACTGAAGTCTTATACAGAATATTTTCTGACCAAGATGGAGTTTAATTTCAAATCAACCATAAAAATTTCAGTTATTCAAAATAACCAAAAAAGTAAGAAAATAACAGAAATATTATAAATTAAATAAAATGTAGTATATCCATACAAAAAGCTATTACTTGGCAATAAAAAAGAATAAACTACTGATGCAAGCAACCACATGAATGGATTTCAAAACATTGTACTAAAGTTATCAAAAAGAAACAGGTACATACCACCCATCCTATAACTAAGCTTCTGTAACCTTGTGATAAATCTTGGGATTTGGGAACCTGAAGTGTAGGGGTGAAGAAATAAAAGTAAAACAAAGAACAGGTGCAGGGACATGCTCACTCTTCTAGGCCTTGGAGATGTGAGACAGCTGAAAGATACCCTGCAGTAGGAAAGACTTCCCAAGAATTCTGTTGTCCCTTTCACACTATGAAGGCTGGAATACCTAAGCCAAGTTTAAGTCCCAAAGGACTTAATCTTAAAGGCAACAAAAACAAAGACCAAATGACATTCAGAGGCAAACCAATTAGAATCACTCCAGACTTCCCAAAGCAAGTCATGAAAGCCAGAAGGGCCCGAATAACATATTCCAAACTCTAAAAGAAAACAATTTGTAGCCAAAATTTTTCTACCCAGCAAACCTATCTCTCAAATTAAACAGGGAAATAAAAATATTCTACAAAAAACAGAAGCTGAAGGAATTTATGTCTTTCAAACTAGCACTAGAGAAAATACTCAAAGAGATTAACTGCAAAGAAAAAATAAGGAATACATGCCAGAACCAGAGAAACAAGGACTTCTACCAAACGAATGCATGTGTATCTATGTTAATAACTGCACAATTCACCATTGTCAAACTATGGAACCATCCAAGATGTCCATCAACAGATGAATGAATTACAAAACTATGAGATATGTACACAATGGAATTTTACTCAGCCATACGGAAAAACACAATTATATCCTTCACAGGGAAATGGATGGAACTGGAGAACATTGTGCTAAGTGAGATTAGCCAGTCACAAAAAATAAGAAATAAGATGCTCTCCCTAGCGTGTGAAAGCTAGGGAGAAAAATGGGTCATGGGAGGAACTCTAGATGAAGAAGGAGATACTATAGATGAGCAAATAAGGTGACCTGAGGGGCTGGGAAGGGAACAAAGGAAATTCTCTAATGTACATGTTGTACATTCACAGACATATCAAAGTCAGTCATTAAGCCAAACATGGGAAGGAGGGAGGGGAAGGGAACGGGTTGGGAATTGGATAAGGGCTAATTGGATGATGTGTGCATGTATGCCTTAACCGTCTTGTACTCCATTCAGATGTATGACTACAATGCACCAATAAAAGTTTTTTTAATTAAGAATAAAATATTGCTGGGAGTGTGGTATAGCTCCCCTGGGTTCAATCCCCAGAACAACAGGGGGGGAAAGAGCATAAAGTTAAATAAGTAAAAAACAAGAACAGCCACTAAGTATGGGACCCAAGCAGAATCAGTCCTGTCAAAGTGAACAAGTCGGGCTGGGAGTAGGACAGAGTGCTTGATGAGGGGCCAGATTCCAAGTAACAGGAAAACGGTCCAGGGTGGCCAGTGATGTAGATTAGACAGAGAGAAATTTATTGCGGTCTTTTTGAAATAGCATAGGACATTTCACCTTTGTTATTTTACACTGTACTCATATTAGTCCCAAATAACTCATTTTGGGGTTTATTTTTTTTTATTTCATAGTCCTAATAATTTCCTTTTTCAGAGAAGAAACCAAAGTTCTCCAGCTATACACTCCTGGGTATCTTTCCAAAAGAACTGAAATCAGAGAATTACATTAATATATGAATATCCATGTTCATAGCAGCAGAATTCACAATTATGCAACCAACCCAAGTGTCCATCAACAGTTGAATGGATTATAAAATTATGGGATAGACACACAATGAAATTCTACTCAGCAATAAAGAACTAAATTTTGTCATTAGCAGGAGAATAGGTGGGACCTGGAGAACAGGATGTTAGTGAGATGAGCCAGTCACACACAGTGAAGGGTCGTATGTTTTCTCTCCTATGCAGAAGCTGGGGAGTGATGGGGAGACCCCAGGAACTTAAAATAAAGGAGGGGAAACTCCAGTGAAGCCAGGGAGGCGGTCTAGAGACAGGGAGGGGGAGGGAGGATCAATGAAGGAATTATTCCCATTGACATTACATACCCAAGTGAGAACATCATCTCCAATCTTGATACGTTATATGGATGTGGGGGTGGGAAGGGAGCCAGGGGAAAGCTCACCAAGTGCTGTGCGCATGTCACTATCTCTATGAACCGCACTGCCATATCAGACTGTGATGCAATAAAGATATTTTTATAAAGAACAGAAAAGAGACCAAGACTCCACGAGGCTGAACTGGCTCACCCACATTGCCGAGCTGGTGAGGAGAAGAGTTGGTTGCAAACCCAGCAGGAGAGATGGAGGGCACAGCCTGGTCGGCCACACGGCTGGAGAGAGGCAGAGGATGTCACTCCCAAGTCAGGGAACACGTCTCTCAGGCAGAATCACTTTGCCATCATTGTAAAAGGTGATCGGTGTCTGTATGTGAAGATGTCCAAGATCCACTAAGTGTTTTAAAAGCCATAGAAGCTGGGATGAAAAGGAAAGTCGATGGTACTTTTCAGGAATTCATTTAAGAGACGGCTCAGCTAAGAGTTACACGTCACCTGTTGCTGAAGGGTCCTCCTTACTAACTGGGATGCCTCATCTGCCCATCTTGCAGGACCACAAAATCTCAGCCTACGGAATGGTTCTAAGGGCCAGTGATAGCCTTCCTCCTCTCCACCCCGAGGCAACAACCCCACCGTGTCAGCTGCTCAATTTCAGCCACTTGAAGACTCACTTAGCAGGCAAGAGCAAATCATGGAGGGGTGATTTTTGAGCTAGGGTCTTAATTATAGTATTGTGTACCAGAGGTAATTACCCGCATGATGCGGTAGTGCTAGAGACTATTATTTGTCAGCAATTAAATTAATTTGATTTGGCCTAACCACACGTGAAGCCAGTTACCTGGAGATCACAAGAGTTTCCCAACAGCTCCACGCCCATTATTCTGAAAACAAATTTATTATATAAGTCTATATATTATATTATCAAATAGAATATGTAAATATTAACATATAGTATTAACATATAGTATAAAAGCATATCCTATACTGTCGTAATATATGATATATTACATAATGTAACATATTACATATATAACAATATGTAGATGTATTATATATATTATAATATAATGTTATATATTGTTGTAATATAGTCAAATATACGATCATATATAATATGTATCATATATACAAGATACTATATTATCACATATACAAAAACATACATATACATATATATAAACACATGTAATTTTTTTGCATTTAATCACCCCTTTTTAGGGGAAAACCACTCTATCCAAGTTCCAGATATCTCAACATTGCTTTCAAACACCTTTTCTTTTAAAAGAACATTTCTCTGAAATGTTTCTACCAAGTCTTCACAAAGTATGATATGAACATCAGTGACCCAGTTAAACTTATTATTTCATGCCAACCACAGAAGGGCTCCGGGAAGTGGACACCAGGTCCACCCGCACCCACTGTACTGGTCATAGCACTTGGACACAGTATCGTAAGATTCATGGTAATTGTTCACATAAATAACAAGAGGAGAAGGACTGGGCTAGAGCTAGTCATTACCTCATTTAAAGCTAGCATTCGTCTGTGTGTATGGGAGGAAACGATGCTGGCCACACATTAATGTTTTGGTGTGGGGTTGGGATGATTTAGCTGGCTGAAGTCTAATGGAGAGAAGTGTCTACCAGCATTATCTCTGGGAATTGCCTTCAGTCGGGTGGCTGCCACACAGCATCAGTAACAAAATATTCAGATTGCAACTGTGCCAGAAAGTCTTATAAAGTGTCTCGTTTCTCTCATTCACTCTTCAGATAAATAGCACTACATCTGAAGGAAAAATGAAGGTCCACGCTTATAACTTACTTGGCATAAACTCCCTGAAGATTCAGAGAACAATAAAAATGTTCATGTATCCGTTTCAGGATCCACTGTGCATCAATCACTCTGCTGAGCGCAGACTGAGCAATAAATCACTCAGTGCCGGATCAGCCCAAAACTACGCTCAGTATGATTCTTATCCCTGTTTGCTTTTCCCTTTTTTTCTTGTTTTTGTTTTTTGCTTGTTTGTTTTGGGTACTGGGGAGTGAACCCAGGGGCATCCTGCCTCCAAGCTACGCCCCCAGCTCTTTTTATTTTTTGTTTTGAAACAGGATTCTCACTAAGTTGCTGAGGGTCTCAAACCTTGGACCCTCTTGTCTCAGCCTCCCAAGTGCTGGGATGACAGGTATGCACTGGCTCTTATCTCTGTTTCTTAGGTAGAAGCTAAGGCTAGTTGTACTGGGACTCTTGACCCAAGTATTAGTCACAGAACTTTACATCCAGCCTATTTGTGGCAGTGAAGACGCTTCGAGATACCTGTATGACAGGCGACTCATGGCACCCCACCTGTCCCTGAGAGGCCTTCTGGTTTAACACCTCCTTACACAGAGGTCAACATTGGGACCCAGAGAAAGTCAACATTGGGACCCAGAGAAAGTCAACACTGGGACCCAGAGAAAGTCAACATTGGCATTAAGCAGAACTAAATCTCAGACCAACTGATTCTGCCTTCACCACTGAGTGGGTTAAAATAAAAATTACTCCACTACTGAAGGTCAAACTAATCATTTTGGCAAATACTTATTACTCAGCTTCTTGTCTGCATTTTTTCATCTTCTAATCATTCTAGAAAAAAAAAACAAATTATGCTATTACAACTTGTAGGTGATTTTTTTCTAGTGATAAAAGATCACCTAGTTTTCTTCCTCCTGTTATTCTCTAACAAAAATTTATATTGTCCAAACAAAATATTTTGGTTTCTTAATTAAGTCAGCTGTTCCTCATTCCTGTTATCACTAAAGTAGAATATTTACTAATTAAGAGTAGTCACCATAGGTTTCGTGTTGTCATAAGACTCTGTTCTAACTTGTAAGACTTTCAGATTTCATTTCTCTTGGTTCCAGAGCACATACCACATCCAGAAACGTTACTTATCCAGACAGAAAATCAACACCAGGCAGAGTGCTGCACGTGCCTGGAGTCCCTGGGAGGCTGGAACAGGAGGATAGAAGGTTGAAGGCCAGTCTCGGCAACTTTGAGAGACCCTGTTTCAAAAATTTTTGTTTCAAAAGGAGAGCTGAGAATAGCTTGGAAGTAGAATGTCCCTGGGCTCAAGCCCCAGTATCACAAATTAGCACTCTCTCTCTCTGAGCACGGCCGAGCTCACCTGCTTAGCAGGGGCTTAATTACAGTCAGGAGAGAGTATCTCCACGCACTTGACAGTATTGTTGCGAGGTTCTGGACCACGGACTGAGTCAAAATAAGAATTATTCTATTACTGAAGGTCCAACTAATCATTTGTGCAAATACTTACCACACAGCCTCTTGTCTACATTGCCCCCTCTACTTCTCATTCTGGAAAATGAATTCCGTGGCTCGGTTTTATAGGAACTTCTTTTTCTAAGCAAATGTAACATGAAAATAACAATCTTCAGAGAGATTAGATAACATGATTCCAAAACATACCATAGGCTACATATTTGGCAGGCTTCGCCTACTGTGATAAAATGAAATCCTGGGTGAAAAACATTTTAATGCGTTCATAGCTTGCGATAAGATGAGGACCTAAAACAAAGAACAACAACAAAAACGACTGAGCTGAGAGGAAACAACGAGCTAGCTACTGCAATCCAAAGGCCAAGCTGCCGAGAACGCAGCTTCTCCTGTCACTGACAGCAGGAATCTGAGCTCGGCTGCCCCTTACACGAGAGAAGAACTGAACTTGAGACTTCTGCAATGAATCAGGAGCCTACAAGTCGCAGGAGACTGAGCCCTGGGGTCACTGGCATTATAGACAAGATGAACTTAACCCACAAGAAACTGCATTAAAGCAGTTCCTGGTCAAATCCAAGGTGAGGTGAGAGAGGAGGCCAGGGTCTAGATTTAACAAGGAGCACTTCCCTTGGCCCCGAGAGCCAGGACCTGCTTAGATTCTGTGCCTGGATAGGCATTCTCACTGCGCCCTAATCCCAGCTCCATCTCAAGTTGATTTCATAGCCCTGGCTCTGCCAGAAGTAAACAGCACAAATCTTGTGTGGACAAAGACATTTCCAGCCAAGGCCTTCAGCACTGACAAATTAAGTCAACCAAATCTGGGCTCACAAATCCTACCAGTCACACAAGGACACAGACCCTATGATTTGGAATCAGCAGAATCACATCATACCTACCCCCAAAATATGCAAATATTAGGTCAGTCGAAACATGAAATGAAATATATTTGATGTTATTACATTAAAAACAAAACAACTGTGAACAAATTTTAATGAACTTATCTTAAACTGATGCATAGAAACATAAAAATTATGCATATTAATGGTAATCCTGCAGTGCTTTAATACATGTGTCCATTTTGTAATGCTTAAATCAGATTAAACATGTTTTTTCTTGTATGTGTGGTACTGGTGATAGAACCCAGGGGCATTCTACCTTCCAGCTATACCCCCAGACCAATTTTATTTCATATTTGGAAACAGGGTTTCACTATGTTGTTGAGGATGGTTTTGAACCTGTGAGCCAGAGGTCTCAACCTCTCAAGTACTAGGATTACAAGCATGCGCTACCATGCTTGGCTTAAACATATCTTTCTCCTCAAACATTTTATCATTTCTTTACGGTGAAAATTTTCAAAACATTTTCTTTTAGGTTCATGAAATGCATAGTACATTGTCGTTATCTGCAACCATCTTGCTGCTAAACAGAATATCAGAACTCTTTGTTCCTGGTGCCCAGTGATCAGCCTTTCCCCCAGGCCGCCCTTCTTTAGTCTCCCCAGCTCAGGTAACCACCATTCTAATCTCAAGTTTCACCAGATCAGCTGTTTTAGGTTTCACATTCAAGTGAGACTACGCGGTATTTATCTTTCTGTGCCTGGTTCATGTCCCTTAATATCATAACATCCAGTTCCATCCACGTGGTGGCAGGTGACAGGACTTCATCCTTCTTACGGCTGAATAGTATGTTTCTGTATAGGCACAACATTTTCTTCATTCACCAGCTGATGGACTCTCAAGTTACTTTATATCCTTGGCCATTGTGAATAGTGTTGCAGTGATTGTGGGCACGCAGATGTCTCTCCAACACACAGATTTCATTTCCTTTGGATACATATACCAAAGGGTAGTTCTATTTTTAATGTGTTGAAGAACCTCCATCCTATTTCTCCACAGTGATTGGGCTCATTTATTTTCCAAGAGTATGAAAAGGTTTGCGTTTCTCCACCTCCTCACTAGCACTTAGTCTTGTTTTCATTTATTCTCGCTGTTGTTTTTGGTTTGGGTTTTTGGTAACAGCCAGTCTTCGTCACCTCTTATGGTGGCTGAGTAGTTTTTCATGGAACGGTTGGCCATTTGCGTGGCTTCTTTTGAGAAATGTCTAGCCAGCAGCATTGCCAATTTTTCGTTGAATTATTGGAAATTTTATTTTGTCGTATGTAATTGAGGGTTTTTTGTGGAATTTCTTACATATTCTGGACATCAACGCCTTGTTGGATTATATGGTTTTTAAAAGTTTTCTCCCATTCTGTAGGCTGTTTCTTCACACAACTGAGCAATCTCTTTGCTTTGTTGTGTAGAAGCTTCTCAGTTTGATATAATCCTGTTCTCTATTCTCGCTTTGGTTTCCTATGTTTTGAGGGTCTTGTCCAAAAATCCTTGCTTATTCCAACGTCCTGAAGCATTTTGCTTATGTATTTCTCCAATGTGTGTTCTTGACACTTTTTTTCAAAATCCATTGGCTGGGTGAGATGGCTCCTAGGCTCTCTGCTCTGCTCCGCTGATCCAAGTGGCAGCATTTATGCCAGTACCACCTGTTTTGATTAATACAGCTCTGGAGTCTATTTTGAAGTCAAGAAGTGAAATGCTCCTGCTCTGCTCTTTTTGCTCAAGATTGCTTTGGTTATTCAAGGTATGTGTGGTGGAGTTCATATAAATTTTAGGATTGTTTTTCTTTCTGGACTAAATTTATTTCTACACATTTACAAATGTTTATATAAATGGGATTGCTTTCTCTTTTGTGTGTGTGTGGCAATGGGAAGGCACCCAGGGACATTCTACTTTCAAGCTACACCCAGCCCTATTTTTTATTCTTTATTTTAAAACAGGGCCTCACTGAGTTGCAAAGGGCCTCACTAAGTAGCTGAGGCTGTCCTCAAATCGCAATCCTCCTATCTCAGCCTCCCAATTGCTGGGATTGGGATTGCTTTCTTAATGACCATCTCATATAATTGAATGATTGTCATAGAACAACTCTGCTGATTTCTGGATATTGATTTTGCATCCTGTACTTTGCTGAGTTCATTCGTTAGTACCAATATTTTTTGGTGGAGTGTTGGGGGTTCACTCTAGATTAAGATGATGTCACCTGAAAACAGTGACAATTGACCTCCTCTCCAATTTGGAGACCCTTTATTTCTTTCCATTGCCTGACTGCTCTGTCTAGCACTTACAGCACTAGGTTCAATCAAAGTGGTGAGAGGTTGCGTCCTTGTCTTACTCCAGGTCTTAGGGGCAAAGCAGTTAGCACAGTGTGAGCTGTTGGCTTATTTAAATGGCCTTCATTAGGGTGAGGTACATTCCTTCTATACCTATTTGTTCAGCACATTTTTATCATGAATGAATATTGAATATCTATCAAGTGTATTTTCTCCATCTACTGAGATAATCAGCTCTTGGTTTATTTTCTTTTTTAATTTGTACATATTCATGGGGCACATTATGGTAACTCAACACATGCATATAATCTGTATTAATCAAATCAGCATCCTAAGCATTTTTATCTCTCCAACCATTAATCATTTTTATGTGTCGAGAATGTCATACCCTTCTGTCATTTTGAAATATATCACTGGTGTTTGGCCCAATAGTCCCCCAATTGTGTTAAAAGTTGAGAGTGGGCCCTCTGATCTAACTGTGCTTTTGGTGCCTCTTAATGACCTTCTTCCCTCCTTTTCCCCTCCTTCCCTGTCTCTAGTCACCACTATTTCAATCTGTTGTTCTACAAAATTGACTTGTTTCAACCGATGAGCGATAACAAGTAGTATTTGTCTTTCTTGGTCTGGCTTGCTTCACTTAACATAATGACCTCCAGTTCCATCCGCATCGCTGCAAACGATATGATTTCATTCTAATATGGCTGAGTAGTATTCCAGGGTGTAAACAGACCACATCTTCTTTATCCATTCGTCCAATGAAGGGCATCTGGGTTAATTCCAATGTTATAAGCTATCGTGAGTAGTGCTACAGTGAATGGAGTACGAGTATCTTTTCAATGTAAAGTTTTCGCCTCCTTTGTATATTCTCAGTGGTGACATTTACATCTGTTCCTCAGTTTTCTGAGGAATCACCATTTTTACTAATACACTAATTTACATATTTATATATATTTTACATCTCAACAGTATAAGAGTTCCCTCTTCTCCGCATCCTCACCAGCATCTGTATTTCTTATCTTTATAATTATAGCCATTATAACTAGAGAAGATATCTCCTTGTAGTTTTAATTTGAATTTCTTTTATGATTAATGAAATTGAGTATGCATTTTTATGTATCTTTAGTGTGTCTTCCTATGATGAGAAATGTACTTTGCTGCATAGGGTGAGAGAGAGGTCAAAATACCTTGCCAGAAAATAGAAAATATATATATATATATATATATATATATATATATATATAATCCTGAGGTATATATGTGATAGGTATTCTCCAGCATCCTTTGATCCTCTTTAGCCAGGTCCATAGCAATGGACTGAGGTACTTCAAAAATGGGTATGCATACATATGTATATGTATGTATTAACAAAAATTATGTACTGTCCAATTGATAGGATTCTTTAAAACAGTATCTACAATCATCTTGATACTGTACTATATAGAAGAATGTGCTATGTTATTTATTTAACAGTAGTCATAAAACAATTTTGCAAATACCAAATCCATGAAACTTTAGTATAATACTGAGTCTCCATTAGCTAAATTTTCCTTCTAATGATTTAGGTAAAAGTTATCAGTGATCAATAAATTAGATATGAATCCCTGATTTTTAATACTATTAAATTTAAGAGTGAAGCATGCAGATTCATTATAGAAATTTTGGATAAATACAGAAAAAAATAGGGAAAAGTTACCCATAATTTTCTTATCATCTTTGCTCTCTTTTTATATATCTTGATTTTATTTTTAATAGACATGTTAGAAGTTAGATGAAAATGAGTGGTTTTTTCAAAGAAGTTGACTTGAAATACAACATTTTTATATTGTTCCTGATCTAATTTCATTTAAGAATATTGGAATTCTCCTTTTCAGAATTTTTTTCTCAGTGCCATCATATTTTCTTAAAGAATTTTATTGTTTCCAGTTTTTTTTTTTTTTATGAGGAAGGATTTGGTATTTGAGACCAATACTCTTTCTTGGTACCATGAGTGTGCTCCAACTTAAGTCAGGCTTGAAGCCTGTTCCTAATTAGCTTAAAATCTAGCAAGGAAAATGTGACATATACTGAAATAAATAGAAGCACAATTAACAGTGGTATTGCTTTTATGGACCTGAATTGTCTCATTTAGTTCCCATTGAGAGAATCGTTCATTATTTATGTGAGAGGACAGAGATTAGAGATGCTAAAGGTTTATTTGCATATGGCCAAACATCCTCATGTTAGAGACCAAACCTGGCAAAGACACCACCAGAAGCAGGGAGCCGTGAAAAGGAGCTTGGGGAGGGGCTGCACAACCTGGCCACCACCCACTTCCTACATACCCTTCAGATTCCCCGCTCACCCTGACAAGCCAGGGAATCAAAAAGCACAAGGAAGGGAAACATTCTTAAAAAGGGAAGGAAATTTGGATCATGGACTTTGAACACTACCTGAGCTTGTGTAGTACTGCCACCCACCACCTACCTACCTGTCCATCAATGAGGGACCAGCGACTTGATGGTGGTGGCCCCAAATTTCACCTAGGGAAGGCGTGACCATCGTTGTTTGAGTCCACTCCATGAAGTTTGCATAACGGCTGCAATCACCCGACAATGTGTTTCTTAGGTCATATCCCTGTTGTTAAATGATGTGCAACGTACTTGAATTTAACTGCCAAAAGGAGTCTGAGGTTTCAGTGGGAAAGATGAGTATAACTTCATGATGCCTTAATAGGTTTTTTACTGCTGAATCAAAAAGTAAAAAAAAAAAAAAGGATAAGAATCAAAAAGAGCCCACACTGTTATGAAATATTTTCTTCTTGCACACATCAGATTGGGGCTGTTCAAGTTACATCTACTATAAATATTTGATGGTGGGCAAGAGAAACAGTACATACATTAGTAAATGAGAAAAATAGTCTTAAAACAATATGTGTAACATGATCCCACTTTTTTAAATTTTTTATTGGTGCACTGTATTCATACATCATAGTGGGATACAAAAAAAAACTTTTGTAGACATACATGCACACATCACCCAGTCAAATGACACATATGTTTAGAAAAAAAAAGATTGAGATATGACTGTTGTTCAAAGTGGCTTTTCTCTGAATGGTAACAGTATAGGTGACTTTTCTTTTTCTTAGTTGTATTTTCTCTTGTTTTTAATAAGCATTTGATTTTTTAACATAGAGATGTTCATTTTAAAAAGGAAGAATGGCCAGGATCATTGAGATCCTCAAAAAAAGTAATTTCAATAAGGATAAAATAATAAAAGGTAATTCGATTTGGCTGCTGGGATACTCATTGCTGACACATAGAATAGTTTTACTAAAGTGATAGGGCTGGGTAGTCATTTGTAAAGTTCTAGTCTCATTCATCTTTAAAATAGTCTTGGAAGTCTACTGTTAGATGTTGTATCAACACAGAGCAGAGGCTGTGGTTCATTTCCTCAGGGTACCCTGCACTGAGACAGGGGGGGAACCCTACCCATCATCATGGTTCTCTTGGAAGCTACTAACCTTAGCAGAAGTGATGTCTTCACAGCACTGGGATTTGTATGGCAACAAGAAGACAAATGCAGGAGAAAACCATTGGCTTCCATCTTGCTTCACCGCCTCCAAGCAGCCTTTCTGGGCAGATACAGAAATAGGGGCAAACTCCAGGCTTCAGTATCATAATGCCTTCAGTTTGCTCTCCATTTCTATTTCTGCGAGACTGTCATTGTATATGACAAGTTAATGATGATATATTTACTTTTGAATATTTTTAGATATATTCCAGATTGTAGAATAAAGTTTTATGGAGATGTGCGCAGCCCAGCAGGTGGTTGATATCCAAATTAGTTACAGCTGCCACATTTAAATAACAGGAGAAGAAAATGAATATGTAATGAGATAATTGTATGTATATAGATAAATGCAGTGCATCAAATGACAATAAAAGAATATAAACCTTGCAATGACCTACCCTGTCACTGGATGTTACTCTCATCCAATGGCACTAGTTCTAATTTTTAACATTAATAGAATGATTGCAAAGTCCTTGAGGAAAAAACAAAGCCTTAATATGCAGAGTCACCAATGCATAATACAATGTCTAAGAAACAGGGGGTGCTTACTAAAGAGTTGGTGCTGACAGTAGACCCAAAGTTAGATTATAAAATTCCATAAATCTGAATATACACATATATTTCTTAATAAATCTGAAGGATGCAACTGGTTTAAGAGAAAAAGACGTCGGACACATCCTTATGCGTTCCACATAAAATATTTAGAGTCTTCTGACCCAGGGCCTCCTGCGAAGCCCTGATAAGAATAATGCACTCTGGGCTTTTTTCAAAGTCGTTTGACTCGATGAAACATTAAAGCCATTTTACTCTCAAAGGGTTCTTTTAGAAAAGAGTAAAAGTAACCTCATTCTTCTTGCAGAGTAACCAAAAGGGAAATCTCTTTCTAAGCCGAGCAGTTTAGTTACTGTGAAGTGCCTAACACAATGGCCCGCAGGACACTTGCCCTTTTGAGGGCGTCAGATGATCAGCTCCTGGCTCTGTCGCACTAAGAGGTCACTTGGACAGCAGGAATTAAAAGTTGCCACAAAGTCTGCCTGTCCAGATGCCCCTTTCCTGGTGAACTTGGTGCCAGTTATGGCCTCCCAAAGTTTGAAGAGCATCCTGCCTACCAACTTCATTTTTCAAATGAAGAGAAATAAAGTAATTCACATTGTCTTTCCCCATACACATACACACACACACACACACACACACACACACACACACACAGTACTGGGGATTAGACCCAGAGGCATTGAGCTACTCTTCCAGCCATTTTTTATCTTTTTAAAACAAAATATAAAAAATCAGGGTCTCACTAGGTTGCTGAGGCAAGCATCAGACTTGTGATCCTCCTGTCTTAAGCCTCCCAAGTACTGGGATTACAAGGGTGCAGCACCATGTCCAGCTCCTTAACTCATTTTAACAGGTGAAGAGGCAGTGCAGACACTGAACCCAGAATCCTGGTTGCCAAGAAACCCCTCCTCTTACTGTTTTGGCTGTCTTCTCTTTGTGTTGATATTCCCACCTTTAAAATTATAATTCACTGGGCACAGTGGCACACACCTTTAATCCCAGTACTGGGAGGCCAAAATAGGAGGGTGGCAGGTTCAAGTCTAACTTACTGAGACTCTCAGCAGCCTACTAGTGAGATCCGGATTCTAAAAACAACAATAAAAATTTAATGCTAGGGGTGTTCCTCAAAGGTAGAATGCCTCTGAATTCAATCCTTAGTACCAGCAAATGAAAGATGTGAAAGAAAGAAAAAAGAGAAAGTGGGATAGAGAAAGAGAGAGAGATGGATGAGGAGGAAGAGGAGGAAGAGAAGGAAGAGGAGGAGAAGGTGAAGAAGGTGAAGAAGGTAAAGAAGAAGGTGAAGAAGAAGAAGGTGAAGAAGAAGAAGAAGAAGAAGAAGAAGAAGAAGAAGAAGAAGAAGAAGAAGAAGAAGAAGAAGAAGAAGGAGGAGGAGGAGGAGGAGGAAGAGGAGGAGGAGGAGGAGGAGGAGGAGGAGGAGGAAAGGAGGAGGAGGAGGAGGAGGAGGAGGAGGAAGAGGAGGGAAGGAGGAGGGAAGGAGGAGGAGGAGGAGGAGGAGGAGGAGGAAAGGAGGAGGAGGAGGAGGAGGGAAGGAGGAGGAGGAGGAGGAAGAGGAGGGAAGGAGGAGGAGGAGAAGAGGAGGAGGAGAAGAGGAGGAGGAGAAGAGGAGGAGAAGAGGAGGAGGAGGAGGAGGAGGAGGAGGAGGAGGAGGAGGAGGAGGAGGAGAAAGGAAGAAAGGAAATACTATTGGATAAGAAAAGTAACTCGACAACTCAACCACATCTATCCCAAACACTGTTCAGAAGGACATTAACACAAAGGTGTCTATTCCATTAGCCGTAGTAGTCACATACCTGAGAAGACAAGACTTCATCCCAGGTATCTCTGCTGTGTGTGTATCCCTGCTGTCTCTGCAGAGCTATTCCTATCCTCATTCTGATAGAAACTCTAGTACCCAGTTCAAATATCAACATCTCCTAACAGCTTCTCCTCAGACCTCCTGCTTCTGCCACTGACGCCCCACAGCAGCATTCCTATACGCTGCTCTTTATCCCACTCAACACCATAGAGCTTAACTTGTCGTTTGACTGTTTATTGGCGTTTCTCAGTCTTGTCTCCTGGTTAATGCGTTCTTCCTAGACAGCTGAGCCATGTATCTTACTTCCTTTGCATCCTCTGTAGACTCTCATGTCTACTGTTCTCTTGTTGTTTTTTTTTTAATTTTTTGACTACTATATCATCTCCCAATTTTCTAAATAAATTTTATGGTGTACATTTAAAGTACAAAACATGATGTTTTGATACATATAGATAACATAGTTATTCATCTATCATTTTTTGTGGTACTGGGGATGGAACCCAGGGGCATTCTACCTCCGAGCTGCACCTCCAGCCCTAATTTTTATTCTTTACTTTGAAACAGGGTCTCCCTGAGTTGTGAAGGGCCTCACTAAGTAGCTGAGGCTGGCCGCGAACTCATGATCCTTCTGTCTCAGCCTCCCAAGTACTGGGTCATCTACTAACATACACATTAAATGGATTGATGTGTTTAATATTCTGTCCCTTTCTGAACAGGATTTAAAACAACACTAAGTCCCCAGAGCATTAATCCACTTTGGATTCATGACAGTGTGTTTCTGAGGGGGGGGGGAGATGATCAGAAGTGGTGACCAAGTGTGCCACGTGCACACTGTACAAACAAGCCCCAGCCTTCACCTGCCAAATGGCTGGGCTGAGCTGTCCTCCACCACATCCCCCACACAGACAAGCTTCCCCTGAAATCCCTTCATGCTTGATGTCACCTTAAGTGACACTATGATGTCACCAGTGGTGACATTTATAAACTAGCTGTTGTTCCGAGGTACTAAAGGAAGACTCATCACAACCCGCTTGGATGGTTTGGGGGTGTGAGGTGACGGAGGGGCTGGTGTCCTGCTCTCTTAGACAAACCAAGTTTCCTCGTCTGCAGCTTGGAGCTTAAAACTCTAATCATGCCTTGGGTTTATCTGCACCACACATGCTTCAAACATATTATGTCACTGAGAACGAGCAAGCAGTATATATGAAATAAGTCTAAAACTTTTCTTTTCCATTGCTGATGTGCTATGACACCAGGGTGCAGTTAGATCCTTTATTTCAGACATCTGCATTCTCGTTTAAGAGGAAAACGCTGGTCCCATGAAGGTATATTAAGAGGCATTTATCAAGACACTTAATTTCTTTCAAATAATTATGATTCATTGCAATCATCACTCAAATAATAAAGTCTTTGGCAAACAGTCCGCTTATCTACTGTGATTTTCCCCCTTTACACCCAATCATTTTTTTCTTTAAGCTTTTAGAATTGTGGTTGGTAAGATAGGTAATGATTCTAAATCATGTATCATTAGCTGGCTTTAATTAGAACCTGTTATAAAAATTCCTGTTATTTTTCTTGATATTCATAAATATATATTCATCAAAGTGTACAAAATGTTCAACTTTTAAAAGCACAGTTGTGATACACCAGTCATTAAAAATAAGGACTTTTATCCATATCATATTTTAACAGCTTGTACATTTCTGAAATTATAATGTTTCCCTTGATCCTATCAAAGTGCAATATAATCGGGTCCCAGTGATGGTAACAGAACAGCCTCTGCTTGAATTTCTGCCCCATGTCAAGTTCCATAGTCACCTGGTTAAATAGTCCTGGTTATTATGGTATTTCCCATTCATCCACCAGAACATGTGCTTTGCCTGGAGAAAGCCATGGCATAGAGTCTTACTGAAAGAAATAGGAGTCTGGTAACTGGAAAGCAATTGAGGTAACTTGGATTTTTATTGCAGCATCTAATAAATATTAATGAGCTATAAAAAATAAAAAATATGCTTTCTCCACCTCTCCCTTGACTCTCAAACATGGCTGCAGCCCCACAGGGCCCGGTCTACCCTAGCTCCTCTCTCTTCCCACTCCTGCCCTGCCCAGCAAGGCCAGATCAAGTTGATGGCAAAGATCAATATAGGTCCCCTGGCAATCATCCGGTTACATTTATCTATGTTCCAAAGTTCTGCCAAAGAAAGACCAGAGAACTCACTTTTGAATAATCTTGCTGGTAGGCAACACACCAGTGGCTTTCTTCCCTCCTGCCTGGATATGGGACTCCCTGGACCTTGGTTGCTAATCCTAAACTAAACCTGGGGTGCTCCTGGCTCGAGTCATGCTCCCACACTTGCTTCTCTCGCCCACGTTTCAACAGTTGCCCTACAACACCGATGTAATCAGGCCAGAAAGAAGAACCTCTTTTGCTCCTAGGCCACCCCCAAAAAATACTGAGCCAGAAGTGCTGATAATTCCCTACAATCCCAGTCTTTGGGAGGCTGAGACAACAGAACCATAGGTTTGAGGCCAGCCTCAACAACTTAGCAAGACCCTCAAAAACTTAGTAATACCTTGTTTCAAAACAGAATAAAGTTGGGGGTGTAGCTCAGATGTACGGCAGTCCTGGGTTCAATCCCCAGTATCCCGTGCATACACACACACAAAAAAAAATAAATAATAAATAAATAAATAAATACTGTTATTCACTACATCATTGTCTTTTGTTGCAAAGAATACTAGCACAAGAACAAAGAGAATCCAAGAAAACATCATTTTAAAAAATTAGAAATAATCAAGAAGTCCCCTAATTTCTATTCTCATATTGTCTCTGCAACTCTGGACCAGTATTTTTCTACAAGACTTATAAATAAATACTAGGAATATATATATAAGTCTTTAAAACGTACACATTTGGCTCACCCACTGAATTTGCATATTGACTACAACTTATGCACAAAATTTTAAAAGCATCATTTTATAGTAAAGTGTAAAAACAGTCAAAATATCCAATAATAGGAAAAGGTTCAATCATCGCACAGATGTTCAGTAAATCACTGTAAAGTTATCTTTTTTTTCTCTTTTCAAGAAAGGAAAACTACAGACCAATATCTTTAATGAACATAGATGCAAAAATTCTAAACAAAATACTAGCTATACGCATTCAAAACTATATCAAGAGAATAATACATCATGACCAAGTCAGTTTCATCCCAGAAAAACAAGGCTGGTTCAACATACACAAATCAATACATGTTATTCACCACATAAATAGAACCAAGAACAAAAACCACATCATCATAGCAATAGATGCTGAAAAAGCATTCGACAAAATCCAACACCCATTTATGTTAAAAACACTGCAAAAAATTGGGATAGAAGGAAAGTACTTCAACATCATCAAGGCAATATACTGCAAACCCAAAGCCAACATTATATTGAATGGGGAAAAACTGCAAGAATTTCCGCTACAGTCAGGAACAAGACAAGGATGCCCACTATCACCACTCCTTTTCAATATAGTCCTTGAGACTCTTGCTGCAGCAATCAGACAAGAGAAGGAAATCAAAGGAATTCACATAGGAAGAAAGGAATTAAAATTATCCTTATTCGCAGATGACATGATCCTTTATCTGGAAGACCCAAAGAACTCAACCAAAAGACTTCTGGAGCTGATTGACAAATTCGGCAAAGTCGCAGGTTACAAAATCAACCTAAAGAAATCAGTGGCCTTTCTTTATGCCAACAACGAATCCACAATGAAAGAAACAAAAACAACAATTCCATTCACTATAACCTCAAAACCAATAAAATACCTAGGAATAAACCTAACCCAAGATGTAAAAGACCTCTACAACAAAAACTATAAAACATTAAAGAAAGAAATTGAAGAAGACCTTGGAAGATGGAAAGATCTCCCGTGCTCATGGATAGGCAGAATAAATATCATCAAAATGGCCATTCTGCCAAAACTGATCTATAGGTTCAATGCAATTCCCATTAAAATACCAGTGACATTCTTCAAAGACCTAGAAAAATCAATCATGAACTTCATATGGAGAAAGAAAAGACCTAGAATAGCCAAAGCAATTCTCAATAACAAGAAACACGCAGGAGGCATTACAATCCCAGACTTCAAACTATACTATAGAGCAATAGTAGTAAAAACAGCATGGTACTGGCACAAAAACAGATATACTGACCAGTGGATTAGAATAGAAGATACAGAAACAAACCCACACATCTTTAGTCAATTAATCTTTGACAAAGGGGCCAAACACATACGCTGGAGAAAAGACAGCCTTTTCAACAAGTGGTGCTGGGAAAACTGGCTAACCATTTGTAAAAAGATGAATCTAAACCCCTATATCTCACCAAACACAGGAATCAACTCAAGATGGATCAAAGACTTAGAAATTAGACCTGAGACTGTGAAGCTAGTAGAGGAGAGCATAGTTTCAACACTACAACATATTGGCACAGGCAGTAACTTTCTCAACAAAACATCCAAAGCTCAGGAAATTAAAGCAAGAATAAATAAGTGGGATAACATCAAACTAAAAAGTTTCTTCTCATCAAAGGAAACTATCAATAACCTAAAGAGGAAGCCTACAGAATGGGAAAGGATCTTTACCAGCCACCATTCTGATAGGGGGCTAATATCCAGAGTATACAAAGAGCTCAAAAGACTCTACACTAGCAAAACAAACAACCCAATCAAGAAATGGGCAAATGAACTAAATAGACACTTCACAAAAGAAGAGATACAAAGGGCTAATAGATACATGAAAAGATGTTCTTCATCACTGGCCATCAGGGAGATGCAAATCAAAACCACACTGAGATTCCATCTCACCCCAGTCAGAGTGGTAAGCATAAAGAAATCAAATAACAACAAATGCTGGCAAGGATGTGGGGAAAGAGGAACTCTTTTACACTGTTGGTGGGAATGCAAACTAGTTCAACCACTATGGAGATCTGTGTGGAGATTCCTAAGAAAGGTGGGAATAGATCCACCATATGATCCAGCTATACCACTCCTGGGTATCTTTCCAAAGGGGTTGAATTCAGAGAAATACAGCAACATATGCATATCTATGTTCATAGCAGCACAATTTGTAATAGCCAAAATATGGAACCAACCCAGATCACCATCAACAGATGAATGGATAGCAAAACTGTGGGAAATACACACAATGGAATTCTATTCAGCCATAAAGAAGAACAAAAATATATCATTTGCAAGAATATGGAAAGCCCTGGAGAACAACATGTTAAGTGAGATCAGCCAAGCACAGAAGGAGAAGGTACATATGTTTCCTCTAATATGCCCAAACTAGGAAACACAAAAGATACCAGTGGGACTCCAGATACTGAAGGGGAAATATAAGCTAAGTTTGGATGGTAAGATAGGAGAGGAGGAAGGCTGATCTTGATTAATGAGGGTCTACACCTGAACATGTGTAAAATTATGAATAAGACATGGTTAACCTGGACAACCATTGGTGGGAGGGGGGAAGGGAAAACGGGGGTGGGGGGGGAGGGCACCAAATATAGTGTAAATGTATACTATTTATGTTCAATAAAAAATTGTTAAAAAAATAAAAAATAAAATAAGTCTTCACAGCCGGGCGTGGTGGCACACGCTTGTAATCCCCGCGCTTGGGAGGCAGAGACAGGAGGATCGCGCAGGTTCGAAGCCAGCTGTGCACACTGGTTTATGAGACCCTGTTTCCAAATAAAAATATAAAAATAGGTCTGGGAGTGTAGCCCGGAGGTAGAAGGGCTTCCAGGAACCCCAGTATCACCAAAAAATAATAATAATAATAAACTGGGCATGGTGGCACACACTTGTAATCCCAGCACTTGGGAGGCTAAGATAGGAGGATTGCGGTTCACAGACAGCCTCAGCTACGTAGTGAGGCCCTTTTCAACTCAGTGAGACTCTGTTTCAAAATAAAAAGTAAAAAGATAGGGCTGGGGGTGTAGCTTGGAGGTAGAATGCCCAGTACAATGATGATAATAACTCTTTACTGAATGTATCAACAACTCATCAGGATTAACTTTCAGTGGATATATAGTCCACAGGAGCTGCATCACCATGCCTCTATTGGCTACAAATCTTTATCTCCCATGGAGACCTTTACAAAAGCCCCTACATGTGTGTGCATTAATTGATTTGATAAGAAAAGCTCTCATTCAAGTTGAATATACATAATATAAAATAGAAACTGTTTTCTTTGAGTTGTTTCATGTTTTGTTAGTAAACAAAACCAGTTGTTAAAAGCAGACATAAAAAAGTAGAACACATACATAAAGTGTGTAATTATAATGCAAAATGCAAATGCACACTCCATCACTAAACTTTGGAGACAGACAGAGACCGTGGGTCCATCGGTTAGAGTTCTGCCCCTTCTGCATAGAGCCACCCAACCACCCCACTAAAGGGTATTAGGGAGGGAGATCCCGTAACATTTTTAAGATTCCTCTGATGGCTCTATGGAAAGTTGCTGGCAGCAGGGCAAGAGGGAAATCACAGAAAGAGGAGAAGAGACCACCCCACTACTCCAAGACAAGGTGGGGACCAAGACAGGGTATCAGTAGTGCCCGTGGAGAAATGGCTGTGTGGAGGCAGATTTTGAGAAAGCCTGTACTAACAGGACTTTTTAAATCATTAGATATGAGGGAGGAGAAATGACTCATATTTCAGCAGAAATATTAACTAAAGAGAAGCAAAAGGAACAAGCGGCAGAGCTAAGTAAAAACCAAGAGTTCTGTTTTGGATGTGACACATCTGAGTCAGCTGAAAGAGGAGTCAACTGGACGGCCGAATCCGCGAGTCAGGAGCCTCGGGAGAATGCGGTGCTGGAGTTATAAGTGCATGAGATGAGACAGAGATTTTATCTAGTGACAACAGATTGGGTGAAACCACTGCAGCGGAATATGGAGACAGATAAGAAAACCAAGAGATGAGACAACAGGGAAGTCGGTGAGGAGAAGCTGAGAAGGTACAGCCAGCCGAATAGAAGCGAGTGTAGACACGCTCGGGTCCCAGGAGCCAGCGGGCAGCCGCGATGGCACTGAGAGTAGGGTAAGCAAGGACAGACGACACCGACTTTAGCAACTGGACAGCAGAGGAGGCCATGAGGGCAGCAGCCACAGACGGATGGGGAGAAAACACAGATGTGGGGGCGCACACTTGTCTTCCCAGCGCTTGGCAGGCTGAGACAGGGGGATCGTGGCTCACGGCCAGACTCAGCTACTTAGGCCCTTTACACTCAGTGAGACCCTGTTTCAAAATAAAGAATTAAAAAATAGGGCTGGAGGTGTATCTTGGGGGTAGAACGCCCCTGGGTTTCATCCCCAATATAAAAAAAAAAAGAAGAGGAGAAAAAGGATACACAAGGATGGGAACTTCTTCAAGGAATTTTGTTATCCAGGGCAACAGAAAAATAAAGACAATAAAGGGTTTTCTTTTGTTTGTTTGTTTGTTTGTTTGTTTGTTTTTGGTGCTGGGATTCTGCCCAGGGGCATTCTACCTCTGAGTTATACCCCCAGCCCTTTTTATTTTTTCGTTTTTTAGTAGGATCTCATTAAGTTGCTGAGGGCCCCCTCCCTACGTTTCTGATGCTGGCTTCAAACCTGTGATCCCTCTGTCTCAGCCCCCCAAGTCCCATGATGGTAGATGTGTGCCATTGTGCCCAGCTAGATTTCCGTTTAAACGATAAAACCTGTAGCCAGGGACATCAGCACACACCTCTTATCCCAACGACTTGGGAGATTGAGGCAGGAGGATCCCAAGTTCAAAGCTAGCCTGGGAAACCTGGCAAGACCTCGTCTCAAAATAAAGTTTAAAAATGGCTGCAGATGTAGTTCGGAGTCAGAGGGCCTTGGGATTCAACTCCCAGTACTGTAAAAAGTAGAAATAAAATGAAAGATGAAAACTGTTACACCATGTTTATAAGCTCTGGGAATAATTGAGAGAGAGGAAAAATTAGTGAAGCAGATAAGATATGGGAATCTACTCATATATGAGTGAGTACAGAGGTTTCCTTGCCCAAGTTTGGCAGCTGGCTTCTCCAGAGAAGCCAGGTCAGTTCAGCTCAGGAACCCAGAACAAAAGTAGCCTATGGAAGTAAATATGTAGGCAGATTTGGCGATGGGCATTGAAAGCGGCTCTCAACGGAGCACTCGTGATTAGCTGAAAATAAAAATGAGACACAAAGCATTAAAAGTTTTAAAAGAGAGAATAAATTATAAAGTGGTCACCTTCGAGAGAAGGCCAATGGGAACTAGAGAACCACGGTTGGGCCACCCTGGGGAGCCAAGTATTTACTTGGGGTCGGAGGTTGCAAATCGAATCAAACAAGAAAGTGGTTGAGTATCTTCCTTCAGCCGCATTCAGCTTTTCGACTCCAGCCAAAAAATAAAGCCGAGTTATACTGAAGTAGAGCTTTGTCCAGTGATAGAAAATCAAGGACATTAAGGTGCATGCCAGGCAGTGACTAAAGGATACTGACCCAGCTAGACAAGGAGAGCAGAGAGACACAGGTGGGAGACAGTGCGGGAGGGACCGGCTTGAAGGAATCAAGAACACTTCTCTGGGAGTACCAGGGGTGATGAGCTAGGTGGATACGAAGTGTTGTTTCCACATGAGATGCTTAAAATTGGAATTTCCATGGTGGAATTACTATTACTAAAAACAAGGAAGAGGGTACTTTTGATATACACCAGACAGCTTAGCACAGTGGCACACACCTATTATCCCAATCCTTGGGAGGCTGAGACAGGAGGAGGATGGCAGGATTGAGGACAGCTTCAGCAACTTAGCAAGACCGCAAGGCCCTCAGCAACCTAGCGAGAATTTGTTTCAAAAAAAAAAATAGGCTGGGGCATAGCTTGGAGAAAGAATGTCCCTGGGTTCAGTCCCATAGATAGATAGATAGATAGATAGATAGATAGATAGATAGATAGATAGATAAATTGATACATGGACTGGGGTTATAGCTCAGAGGTAGAATGCCCCTGGATTGTATTCCCAGTACTAAAAAATAAGACTGTGTACTCCAGAAAACAGGAGAGAAAGAGAAAGGGGGTGGATTACTGAGGAAATTGGCTCGCATAATTATAAACACTGAGAAGTCCCATCATCGTCTGCTGTCTACAAGCTGGAGAACTGAAGATCCAGTCTGGAAATTAGCAGGGATGGGGAGAGGTGTGCACATAAATACTGGGGTCCAAAGGCTGCAGAACCAGGGACCTGATGCTTGAGAGGAGGAGAGAATGAGTGTCCCAGCTCAAGAAGAAAGAGAGGGAATTTGCCCGTCTTCTGCCCTTGTGTTTTAGTTGAGCCTTCAGAGGGTCAGATGATGTCCATCGACATTAGTGACCTGCTCTGCTGGTTCAAATGCTAGCCTCTTCTGGAACACACGCATAGACACACCCAGAAGTATTGTTCATCAGCTATGCCTAGTCAAGCTGACGTACAAAATTAACCATCACAGGGAACAATTCCAAAAGCAGGTGTTAAGAAAGATGAGCCCTCTGGGGGTGAGAAAGTCCAGGCGCTGGCTGGCTAGGGTGTGGGTGGTTTTTCTCTAAGTGGTTATTACCAAACCAATGGCAGAAACTGCAATAGAGATGAAGACTCGAGCCAAGAATTAGGTCTTCGATAAATGAGGAATTTGTCTTATTGGATTAAGATATTCAGCTTACAGGATAGATTCTACTGTTAAACTATCAGGGTGTTGAGAGTAGGACCTTTGTCTTTTCTTTTCTATGTGTTTATTCGTAGGAGCAGAATGTCTAGTACGCAGCCACTTGGTAAGTACTTGCTGAGGTGCTCCTCTGCCATGTCTTGCGAATCCCAATTTCCACTGAGCTCAAGATCAATCCAGCAGGACTGACAGTACAAGTACACCGTCAATTAGGGGTGAACCAAGACCCCTGATGCCTCAGAAAGGTCTAACCCTTTAATCACACTGCGCAGGGCAGCAGCCTCTGTGATCTTCCCCAGCTTTCTGTTGAGAATGTAGCCAGCTTCTTCTATTGTCCTAGTAATCCAACCCTGATCCCACATGTTTACGTCCCACACAGAAAAACACTGAAGTCCTTATGGTAACAAAACTCTCTTTTCTTGTAGAATAATTTAGCTTCTTTATTCAAATGTGCCTTTTGCAATCTCACCTCCCACTCCAAGAAACTTAGAAAAGTATTCCTTCCTTCCCACCCAATAAAGTGAATGTCTAGTGATTTTTCAGGTCCTCTTATAGCTCAGCATCCCGGGACCTTCTTGACTGGTCAGTGTCTTAAGCCAATCCTACTCTGACTTCTTTCCAGGGACTGGGAAAGTCAAAGCAGAATTAAAATAAAGTCATACCAAGAGCTCAGTGAGGAGCTGATCTAAAAAGTGCTAAAGCGAAACGAGAATAAATATTCAAATTTTAGAATCATCCTCCATTGCAGAGTTGCCATGCCCTCAAGTAAACAGCCCTCTCTATTGCAGACACGGATCTATCAAGTTTTTTTAATGAACATTTTTAGTTGTGGGCAGATAAAAGTCAGTTGCAATCAGCTGGAACTCCAACAGCTAAGTGATAGAATTTTGTGGCAATGCAATAAATTTTATTGCCTAGATATTAAATTCTTTGCCTCCTAAGAAGCTGTCTGGCTTGGCATATAGAAAATAAATCCAAAGAGAGAACAGCTAATATACTAGTAATAATATCTAACTTGATTAAATGATTTTTCCTAAGTTACCCAGTTAGTATGTGAGATACTTGGTATTTAAGCCCAACCTTGCTTCTCTCTCCCTTTCTTTCTCTCTCTCTCTCTCTCTCTCTCTCTCTCTCTCTCTCTCTCTCTCTCTCTCTCTGTTTTCCAAAATAGTAACAACACTGGCATGACAAGCAAAAGTTAATTAATGCCGTGTGTGGTGGTGCACGCTTGTAATCCCAGCATTCTGGAGGCTTAGACCAGAGGATCAAGGTTCACGGATCACGTCAGCTACTTAGTGAGGCCCTCTGCAACTCAGTGAGACCCGATTTCAAAATAAAGAATAAAAAATAGGGCAGGGGGTGTAGATTGGAGGTCAAATGCCCCTGGATTCCATCCCCAGACCTGAAAAAAATAATACCAGATTACCAGCCTCCCTGAGCCATGCACATGTTCATCTATCTAGTCCTGGGTAGTAGATGGCACTGCTGCTTTGAATTCTATACCTCTCCCCACATCTTTTCTTGGATGTGACTGGAGTTTCAGTGGCAAGATGGGGAGATTGCTTCCGGGTTGTGTCTAGGCACATTGCTCCTGTAGCCAATGACATATAAACAACCCAGGTTTGCAAAGCCTGAGGCTCCTGGGTTTGTTCGCTTGCATTCCCCCATGAGCATACAAATCATATGGCCTAATCCCAAAAGAACGGCAGACACCTAGAACAGATGCAAATCTCACCTCCAGTCTTTGACCAAGTCCAACCTCAGCCCCCAGAGCCCCAGCCAGGCCTTAGATGTCTAAGCAAAAGAGAATTGTTTATCACTGCCAGTTGCTGAGTTTCAGAATAGATTTTAATCAACACCAATTAACTAATGTAGTCTAGGGGGTTCATATAGTTTCAGCCTCTTGCCCAAGCCTGATAAAATGCCCAAAACCAACATTTTAAATGGAAAAATCTTTTCATTGTCCATTGAGAGTAAAAAGAATACGTCTTTTAGAATTTATATAAAATTCTACTTCATGTCATGAACAACCAGAAAAGAAAACATAAAGAGGAAATATAGAAGGGAGTTTGCAGGGCTTTTATGTGTTATTTTCTTTCTTTTTATAAATGAGATTTTTCCTTTTTATTTCAGGAGTGGTAGTTTAAATAAAAATGTGAAACTACACAGAGCTCCAGGGAAGTAGGAAGCCAACTCCTAGAACCAGCAGAAGACAAGAATGTGAGTAAAGCCAGCCATACAGCAAATAGAGAAGCTCCCAGGGTCCCGGCACAGGAGTGCACCCTGTAATCTTAGCACATGGAATACTGAGACAAGAGGATCTCAGGTTCCACATCAGCCTCAGCAATTTATCAAGACTCTTAGAAACTTGGCAAGACTCTGTTTCAAAAATAAAAAGAGCTGGGGATGTAGCTCAGAGGTAGAATGTCCCTTCGTTCAATCCCCGATAAAGAAAGAGCTCAAAGAAAGATGCACCTACTTAAATTTCAGAAGTTTCTGTTCACAGTGAGGAAAACTGGTAAAGAATTGTGATGTTAGCGTATGGTTGCATCTAACTTTGCAGCTGGCAACATGTCAAAGAAGAACTCTGAATGCATTTTCCCATTGGAAGAGTTACCTTACATTGTGATTACTTTTACAGGGTGAACATTACATCGAGTTCTTTCCTTCATTCCACAGATTTTCTGTAGTACCTACTCTATCTCCTATGGTAAGTGCTTCAGTCAGCATTCCTGCAGCTATAAATGTAAAAGATTAGCCAGGCATGGCGGCTCACGCTGTAATCTCAGTACTCGGGAGGCTGAGACAGGAGGATCTCAGGTTTGCAGCCAGCCTTAGCTGCTTAGTGAGTCCCTTTGCAACTTAGTAAGACTCTGTTTCAAAATAAAGAATAAAAAAATAGTGTTGGGGGTGTAGCTTGAAAGTAGAATGCCTCTGGGCTCAATTCCTAGTACTACCAAAAAAAATCTAAAATATTGACCGCGTAAGTTAGAGGAAAATATATTTTCTTATGGTTTTGGGTTTAGTCCATTTGAGGCCAGAGACTGTGGATCTCAGACTGTGGCGGCAGGAGAGAGAAAGGAAGAGCACATGGGCTGTGTTCACATCACGGAGGCCAGAAGCAAAGGAAGGTGAGTGGCAGGGAGAGGAGCTGTATATAATCCCCAAGGCTGCACCTCTTCCAGCCACACGCTACCAGCTACCCGGTACCACCCAGATAAATCCATTACAATGATTTATCCACTTCTGGGATTACAGGCCACATGACTCAATTACCTCAGCTCCAAACATTAATAAGTGAGCTCTTTAGGGGACATTTCATATCTCACGATAACCGTAAGTGTTAAGGACAAGCAAGGGAAACCTAAGAAACAAGTATAGTTGGAGAGGATTGCAAACAGTAACTTACAGATCGACTTCTAGAATATTATCTCCCTATAAATTAAGAACTGTGTTGTTCTGCAGTGTTGAGTGTTGTCCACTAAGTACATCAGAGAGGCTAAATGAACTTGAGAGCTAAAGATAGATATGATAGCTAATTTGTAAAAGGAACCCCGCAATGAGATTGTCCCCATGAAAAAAAATGGGCCAAAATTGTAGTATATATGTTTGATAAGTCGGGATTGCAACAAATACAGCCAAGGAGTATTAGGAGGTGCTCAACTGAAAAGAAGATGGTTTGTTGCCTGGTGTTTTAGACACCTGATGGAGATTCAGGAGAATGCATTTATCTATGGCTCCATTTCAAATTCAACTCTGCCTATATTGATAGTCACTTGCAGAAATATCTCAAGCACATTTTGGGATTTTTAAAACAGGATAATTTATACCAGGGAAGTGTGGGAAGCTAGTCTAAAAAGCCATATATAGAAAACCAGTAAAGATTTCCAAATGCCTAACAGCTTGTTGAACTGGGAGGATTCTACTTGGGATAGAGTGAGGGGCTTTACTGTCATGCCCATAAATCCTGTCCAAGGAGAGAGCCATCTTATTGGATCAAAGTGTGAATTAATTGACTCTTTCCACATAACAGGCTCTATTTCAGGGCTGGGATGCCGGTTTATGTGAAAACGAGAGAGAGCAGCAGAGTAAGGTATAAAGGACTTAAAAGCTGAAAGAGTATCCATTCCAACTGAGTAATCTCAAGTTAAACACAAGGTGGCTCACCTCAGTTTTCAAATTAATTATGCTGAAGATGTCATAGAAAAGGGTCTGAGGGATAATAAATGAGGTTTTAGAGAGAAATTAATGATGTAATTTTTCAAATTTAAAAACAGAGGAAAATCCAAGTGGGTTATTTAATGAACAATCATGATACTTAGGCACCAAGATTATTATTATTATTATTTTGGTGGTACTGGGGTTCCTGGAAGCCCTTCTACCTCCGGGCTACACTCTCAGACCTATTTTTATATTTCTATTTGGAAACAGGGTCTCTTAAGCCAGCGAGGCTGGCTTCGAACCTGCGCGATCCTCCTGTCTCCGCCTCCCAAGCGCGGGGATGACAAGCGTGCGCCACCACGCCCGGCAGGCACCAAGATTTTGAGAATCAGTCATGATACAGTTTGGAAGATGGATGGCATTCCAACATTATTGAAACTGATACATCTTTAAGTGTCCATCTAACACTGCATGTGTAAATGTCTTCATGAAGACACAAAAACAACAAATGGACGGTCAGATAAGTATCAGTTACGTTTGATGTTATTTAAATAATAGATGCTGTATCTATGGCAAATATTTAAAACTCCCATGAAAACAGGTAAATAAAATAAACCTTTCCATTCTTTATAACAACGACCCAAAGGTCTATACAAATCTTAATCACTCATGTTCTGGAGGTGACATACCAATGTTAGATTATGTTTTTACTTAACAGAAAAACAAATGTATTAGTGAACTTCTTTGGAACCAAAAAAAAAATTAACTTGTGATTCAAATAGTTCATATTTTCTTCATTTGAGATGCATGTAAAAAGAATGATATTGGCAGGGCGTGGTGGCACACGCTTTTAATCCCTGTGCTTGGGAGGCGTAAACAGGAGGATCACGCAGGAGGCTTGAGACCCTGTTTCCAAATAAAAAATATAAAATAGGTCTGGAAGTGTAGCCCGGAGGTAGAAGGGTTTCCAGGATCCCCAGTACCACCAAAAATTAAAAAATAAAAATAATAATATTGGCCTAGACAAAACTTTAGGTGCATAAGAAAATCTATCTAGCATTTGGACAAATTTTCATATTTCTGTTTGTAAGCAGACACCCCCAAATGTGGAAAGAATATTGTCTCCAAACTCAGGGAGAGATGGTTTCCCTATTTATAAATGAAAATGTCTTGCCAAATGAGCCAACATAGACAAAATAGACATTTGAGAAATATTTCACTTGAGTCAAGAGAACACTGTGGCTGGCTCCTCTGTCTACCTGCAGAGAAGGTTAAATTTATGAATTTATGCAGAAAACAGTGAGTTTACCATTTCATGCAGAAAAACAAATGATAGAAAGTGACTTATAATTAGTAAAACCAACAAGTACATAAGAGTCATGATTTATGGCATCTGCTGTTCAACACCTATTATTTATTCACTTAGATCTACAAATATTGAGTGAAAACTTACCCCGTGCTCAACACAGTGCTTTTTGACGTCGTTCCTTATGTTCATACGTGACCATACATATGATCGCTTAGGTTGACTGAATTCTAGTTGCTTCTCCTTCCATGACCCATCACATGAACTAAGCCAAACAAATAACTTCACTACAGTGTTTTTTTTTTTTTTTTTTTTTGTGGTACTGGGGGTGGAACCCAGAGGCTTTCTACCTCCGGGCTATACTCCCAGACCTTTTTTATATTTGATTTTGGAAACAGGGTCTCACTAAGTTGCTGAGAGCCTCATTAAGTAGCTGAGGCTGGCTTCGAACCCGTGCGATCCTCCTGTCTCAGCCTCCCAAGCGCGGGGATTACAAGCGTGTGCTACCACGCCTGGCCAACACTACAGCGATTTTAAAAAGAAGGGTAAGCCGGGCGTGGGGCGCATCCTTGTATCCCAGCATGCAGGAGGCTGAGACCTTTTGCAATTCAGTGAGACCCTGTTTCAAAATAAAGAAGAAAAAATAGGATGGGGGTGGGGTGTTTCTCAGAGGTAGAATGCCCCTGGGTTCCATTCACATTATCGAAAAGAAGAAGAAGAAGAAGAAGAAGAAGAAGAAGAAGAAGAAGAAGAAGAAGAAGAAGAAGAAGAGTAGTTTCTAGCACAGAATCTCAAGGGTTCTTCCAGAACTAATATCCTATACATCAACCAATAAAAGAATGAATAAAAAAACGCCAGGTGTGGTGGCGCACGCTTGTAATCCCCGCGCTTGGGAGGCAGAGACAGGAGGATCGCGCAGGTTCGTTCGAAGCCAGCCTTGCTGGCTTAAGAGACCCTGTTTCCAAAAAAAATATTTTAAAAATTAGGTCTGGGAGTGTAGCCCGGAGGTAGAAAGGTTTCCAGGAATCCCAGTACCACCAAAAATAAAAATGAATAAATTAAAAATCAAGTCATAAGTATAATTTACAATGTTAATTTTCAATGATAAAGGTTAAAAGTGAATTAAATCATCTGATAAAGCATTGATGCAAGGTAGAAAATCATGTCTAGCGCCCATCCCATCTGATGAGGACACCCTTTATATGGAAAGTAAAACATCTTTTATACACAAAGGGATGCGAAGCTGGTGAGAAACAGCCACCACTGACCCAGCGACTCACAGAAAAGAGATTCCAGAGAACAGTATCAGAGGGCAGATCTCCGCCATGGCCACCAGGAAAGGACGCTCTTCAAGGCCCTAAAGAAATGAGACAGATGGGGTACATGTGTGTCCATGCACATCCTTTTCCCCAAGAACCTACTTCAGCGTCAGACTTCCTTAGAATTATGCTGATGTTCTAGAGTGAAAGCCCTCCCAATAGGACTCGGCCTGGCCTCGGGGCCCCGTGGAGAACACGGCACCTTCAGGCCTCCCTGCTGCCCTGGACGCCTTCAACAGGCTCTCCATCTCAGACACCACCCTCCCCACGGCACCCCCAGAGACATTTGAGCCTTCGGACTGACCCCAGGGGTGCCCTACCTCCTCGCATGCGACTCAGCCATGAGAAGCACCTGTGTTCACTCCTGGGCGCCTTTACTTTCAAAAAGTTCAACCGCCTCAATATCTTCCGCACCTGTATTCACTTTTCACTGAGTGACGTTTGCCTAAGAACACCTGCTTGGTTTTCTGTTCCCATTAGTGGCAGGATTTTGTGAGACAATGAAATTTAAAAATGTAGGTGACTAGGACAAAAAATAAAATCCCTCCCAATGATGCCATGCTCTGCATGCAGCAAACTCCAGCCTGCTGAAAGCCGTTACCTCCCATGTCAAGGGCAAAGCATCTTCTGGCTTCCAATGCGAGCACCGCGCTATGAGAATCACCTGGATGCTCCACTCTGCCTTTAATGACAAATACAAATTTATTAAAATATTCTGCCAAGGAGCCTACTATCTCTTCTTTTATGGAGGTCACAAAAATGCTCACACAAAAGAAAATATATATATTTTAAAATCTCCATTTGGGGTCACTGTGAGGTTCCTAACAATATACCCATTAAGGCCCAAATATGCAGCGAAATAAAGCATCTTTAAATGACATCCCTTTAAAAAGTCTCAAGATGCCCATATTTGTTATTCTAACAGTAGCTGCAGGAATCGTGCCATTAATTATTGAACTGAAGAGGGATGAAGGCATTCTTCCTGTGTGTTCAAAAGCGCTCTGGGAACAGCCGCAATCCGGAGTCCTTTCTGAGCACCTGTGCCTGCTTCTAAGCTGCTCTTACTGTCCTTGAAGGACCACCTGACACCAACAAAGCCCCTCTTTTTTAAACCAGGGACTTGAAAGAGAATTGAAAAATCCACATGGCGCCTAACTTTATCTAACCAGGCAGTTATTAAGTCGGTAACTTATCCTCACATAAACGACTTTTGTGCATCCAAGTGCCATATTCAGAGAAATCCCAGCTCTTTCTCAAAAGCATTACTGAAAAGCCTCTTTTGTTCTCTTCCCAGAAAATCAGCACTTATGTCGAGTTTCCCCTTGTTTTATGTGGGAGGGTCTGAAAACACTCCAGTCGGAAATGAAGGAGCTATTGCTGCCATTTTCTTCATTACAGAAGTCGAGCTTCGGAACACAGTTTAAGTCCCTCTCTTAAGAAAGAGAAGCGCTACGTTGAGGAATTCAGGTGAAAGATGGCAAAATTCCACTAAATGGCGGTAGACAGGTATGCAGAGTGGCACCAGGCGTGAGGAAACACCCTCAAATTTTAAGTGAAGTAATTCAGATTACATATTAGAATTTCATGACATAATAGATACGAGCACAACAGCAAACTGATTGAGCAGGTTTTATTTTAAATGGAGAACTTCTGAGATAAAATTGAATCTTTCAAGGCTGCTTTTGGTATTGTGATTCTTCTTGTTATTTTGCATAAATTCCATGCATGTTACAAATTACATTATCCTAACCCTCTCTGCCTCTTTGGTTCTGATGAATTTTATTGCTGAATCGCTATAAACAACAGTCTCCGCATCAAAAAAGATCACAAATATTGACATATGACATTTCTCCATAACCACAAAACGCAGACAGCCACTTGATAAATAGTAAAGTTGGCCTTCCTCGCCCATAAGCTTCCTGTTTTCTTTTTCCTTTATCATGAACATTTCCATGGTCAAATATATTTTTCAAGAACTGTTGTGGCAAACACTATTTTAGGCTTTGGGAACTTTAAAATGTTAATATACATTATGACTCACCAGGAGAAAGAGGAGAGAAAGAGAGAAGAAGGAGGAGGAAGAGGAGGAAGAGGAGGAGGAGGAGGAGGAGGAAGAGGAAGAGGAGGAGGAGGAGGAGAAAAGATAGTGTTTCCCAAGCTTATTTGGGGGATTTTTTTCCATGGAGAACTCAGAAGAATTTTGAATTCCATGGTAGACATTCCGGGCAAGAGAAGAATGTTAGATTTTTTTTTTTTTTTTTTTTTTTGTGGCACTGGGGTTCCTGGAAGCCCTTCTACCTCCGGGCTACACTCCCAGACCTATTTTTTATTTTATTTGGAAACAGGGTCTCTTAAGCCAGCGAGGCTGGCTTTGAACCTGTGTGATCCTCCTGTCTCCGCCTCCCAAGCGCAGGGATTACAAGCGTGCGCCATCACGCCCAGCAGTATGTCAGATTTTTCACTCTGAGGTTTTACCAATTCTGATTACCCTTGAGGCTCCACTGTGGGCACAAGCCCAGGGGTTCCCAACTCGGGCTGACGTCACTTTCCATAGATGTATGTTGTTTACTTAAAAGATTGAAGTCATTAAAAAAAAGCAAGCAATATTTAAATTCAAAATTCAACTGTTCTAACTAGGATGCAGTCTAGAATTAGCACAAGGTAGATTTTTAATTTTAGAGGAATTGTTTGCATCTTGCTCTAAACATACCTCAGTGCTCTTTCAACATTAAAAATTAATTCCATTCAATATAATTTAATGAACCCAAGAATCATTTAATGCTTAATATATGCCAAGAATTATGCAAGAAACTCAATAAATATTTGATAATATTTTAAATATGATAATAAAACCCAATAGTGTAAACTATTTTACAGGTACAATACAAACATTTTATTAAAAGCTAACCAAAGAAGACCTTGTTAAATCAACACCTAAAGCAAATCAACTATGGACTAGTAAATTGAAGTGAGATTTTTTTTCCTCTATCTTTTGGCTTATTTCTACAAATGGTGACAACTTTCTTTGTTAGGTACCTATTTTTTGTTTGTGTGCATTTACATTTCTTAATGCTTATTCACATATAATTTTTCTTATCTAACGACCCAAATGTCCATCAAAATAGTATTTCTAGATTCTAACTCTTCTAGAGCACAACCTTCAATATTTCACATTTTAAGAGGTACCCTAGTTCTTTCAGACCAGAAAAATCTCCTGCTCCATCCTGAAGGCAATAACACGTAGAATATGAACAAAATGACTCTAGAATGTTTTACTCCGAGTCTCTCCAACTACGAACAAAGCCCGGAACCACAAGTGAAGTACTCCTTCTATCAGCTAGCCCACAAAAACTGACACAGCCTCCAGCTGTACCTAATTTATAATCGGAAAGATGCTCATAACATCCCTGTTTGCAAACATGATGCTTTGCTACACATAAAAAATGACTTCATTTTCAGAATTTAAAGAAACCCAGTCCATTATGGTACAAGTAAAATAAAGCATTGAACCAATGCAGGAACTACCAGCACTGATAAAAGGGCTCAGGTAAGAAGCAGAAAGGGTGTGCCAACTTGAAGACTTCAGGCAGTCATTATCATATAGATTGTTCTTTAAGTCAAGTAAAAAAAATTGCCTAGGAAGGATGCAATTTCCACCAAAAGGACAGAATGATAGGAGAGGACTAAATTATCTAGAAGATTCAGTTCTATCGCTAAATCTACCAAACAGAATTTGAGGTCTTTTTAGGCAAAAGACTATGATTAAGTGCTCGGTATATTAACTGTTATTAAATTTCGAGCGCATAGTTCTCTTGAAATTGCATCTGTACAATATTTTTAATAAGTTATGCATATGCTAGATATATAAAAATGTATGCGTAGCGTTCACCCGGGAAGCACTATTCTGGTAAACACATTTGATTCAATTTTTATAATGGAAAAGACTCCACTGAAACACTAGTGTCTGGAACCAAAGAAGCATATTTCATCTACAGAACTCTGTTATTTCTTAAACATTATCATTAATCCTCAGAACACACCTGTCACTTCAGGGAGGTCTGGGACTAGGTGTTCTTCTCCTAACAAGGAAAAAATTTTTAGACCCAGGGTTCAGAATCAGAGACTTAAATTTCAGAAAATCCTAAAATTCGAGCAGTATCTATAAAGTTTTAACACATTCCAGCCTTTTAAGTCAAAGGAATCCCTGGGTACACCTGAATGTAGCTTCGAGAAAAAAGAAATGACACCTGAGAGGGCTGTAATAGGAATTCTCACACATGATATTTTTGCCCTCTATTAAATAAAACCAAGAAACATAGACTGCAATGGTCCTGACAGATGTCAGAAAGTACGAATTGGTGTGGAACTTCATCTAAGCCTACATTCTCCTGTCGTTTTTAATTTGGAGACATTTCCTCCACACTAGCAATTTATTTTTAAAATAACCTCATCCCCATTAGGTGTGAGAATATGTGTAGGAAGTTCAAATGTTCCAGCCGAGAGCTCTTTGATTAGCTTTCCTCTTCTGTGTGTCCGGTTTGCGTGGACCACTGTATTTGAGTGACGGGCACAGGTGAGAAGGGAAAATATGCTCCCCTGAAATGTGGGTCAAGATTGTTCCTGACTGCTCGGAAGCACTTTGGGAAGAAATTCTAAGGTTGTGCCGCAATCGTTATAATTCTTCTTATGCTATTTATGAATGTGTTGAACTATGGAACCAGCCAAGATGGTCATCAACAGATGGATGGATTACAAAACAATGGGATATGTACACCACAAAATTTTACTCAGCCATAAAGAAGAACAAAATCGTGTCATATGCAGGGAAATAGATGGAACTGGAAAACATGACTTTAAGTGAGATTAGTCAGTCACAAAAAGAAAAAAAAATCAGATACTCTCACTAATATGTGGAAGCTAGGGAGAAACTGGGTCATAGGAAGGATTCTAGACAAAGGCAAAACTTCAGATGAGTAAGAAGGTGACCTGAAGGGGGTGGGAGGAGGAAGAGGGAAGGAGGTACATTCACAAACATATCAAAGGCAATCACTAAGCCAAACATGATGAGGAGGGAAGGGGAGGGAACGGGATGGGAAGTAGGAAAGGGCTAAATGAGTGATGTGTGCGTGTTTGCCTCCACCATCTTGTATCCTATTAAGATGTATGACTACAATGCACCAATAAAAAAAAATTTTAAAGAAAGGGTAGAGAGGCATGGTGGTGCACACTTGTAATCCCAATAGTTGGGAGGCTGAGACAGGAGGATCAAGGCACTATCTCCTAGATTTGATATTGCAATAACCTCGTAATCAAACTCCTTTTATCTTCTGTTACCTCTAACCCAACCTCCCACCCTCCTCAGCAGCAAATGTCTGTATAAACTTTAAAACTGCTTCTTGATATCCCTTTAAGAAGACACCATTGGATGTCTTCTTATAGTTAATGAAAGAGCTCAGAGGCAGACTCTCCCTGGGTTCAATCCCTAGTACCACACACACACACACACACACACACACACACCTGACTCATGAATACATTCATGCATAATCCAAAGATATTATCAAAAGCTCAACTTGCCGGGCGTGGTGGCACACGCTTGTAATCCCTGCTCTTGGGAGGCAGAGACAGGAGGATCGCGCAGGTTCGAAGCCAGTCAGGCTGGTTTAAGAGACCCTGTCTCCAAAAAGAAAAAGTATAAAAATAGGTCTGGGAGTGTAGCCTGGAGGTAGAAGGGTTTCCAGGAACCCCAGTACCACAAAAAAAAAAAAAAAAAAAAAACCTCGTAATCTCAGCATTTGGGAGGCTGAAACAGGAGAATTGCAGTTTGCAGCCAGCCTCAGCTGCTTAGTGAAGCCCTTTGCAACTCAGTGAGACCCTGTTTCAAACTAAAGAATGAAAAATAGGGCTGGGGGTGTAGCTTGGAGGTAGAATGCCCCTGGGTTCCATCCCCAGTACCATACACACACACACAAAAAAAGCTCAACATAGATTTTATTTTTTCAGAATCCCCCCAATTTAGAAGAATTGAATTGACTCCATAATTTTTTTAAATCTTGCATATTTAACAATAATAAGCCTACCAATCCATGAGCAAAGGATACCTTTCTATTTTTAAAAGAACTTCTTTAATCTATGTTAACTATAAATACAGCTCTCAATAGCTCTAAAACTATTGAGATTTTCTATGTCTTAAGATAGTTGGTCCTTATACTTTCTCACAAAAGTTTTTTTATTGTTTTCTTAACTTGCATAAAGACGCTCATAACAGTACTTATTATATTTTAATATTCCATGGTCTGTAATGGTGCCTAACATTTCCATTTTATCCCTTGATCTAAGTTTGATTTTTCTATTTTAAAATTATGCTTTTAGTTCATGCTTATGTAATTTTTATCTTTTAGACTAAACTAGACAGTGGAAGGATTAAAACGGCCCAGTACAGATAGGATCAATGACAGATGCCTCCGGAGCAAAGGTTAAGTCTCTCTTGCACTTTCAAACCCCACAGAGCTGGGGCACTTAGACAATGGGCTCCAGCAAACTACTCTTTACTGAGGTCAGTTGTCCATTAGTGTAATAACAACCTTCTGTGCCTATTACTGGACTGGCATGGAGATCTCAGAGTGGCCATGCCAGTCACCAATTCCCGGCTAGTGGAATTACTGTTGCATTCCCTCTGGGGAACATTTCCCCCTTGGGACCTGTGGCATCCCAACCAACAGAACCCAAATATGTAAAAATAAAAAGACACACTTCGAGGGTGAATCATAAGAAGAGATGGCAGTGAGGATTTTCTCACTCTTAGACACCTTGATTCCCAGGTGCCGGTGCGATTTAACTTTCATTTTGAGAGGGACATTCTGCACTCTCAAACTATTAAAACTGTACAAACTTCAATCTTCTTTAGGCCTCATGGAGTCTTATGAAAATTTGCTCCATTTCCCTGGCCTAATTGGCGTGATATGATCAGTGTAGCAGACGAGCACCATGTTCTGTGAGATGAGAGGGTCCAGATATCTTTGGATCCAGTTACTAAAAAAAGCCTGTTTACTCCAGGCATGGTGGTGCACGCTTGTCATTCCTATACTTGGGAGGCTGAGACAGGAGGATGGCAGGTTCTCAGCCAGCCTCAGCTATTTTGTGAGGTCCTCTGCAACTCAGTGAGACCCTGTTTCAAAATAAAGAATAAAAAAGAGGGTTGAGGGTGTAGTTCAGAGATAGAATGCCACTGGGCTCCATCCTCAGTTCCAAAAAACAGCCTATTTAAGATACCTTGTAATTCTATCCAAATTTTAGAACCATTTTTTCCATTTTGGCAAAAAAAATCATGGAGAATTTTATAAGAATTGAATTGACTCCATAGATTCTTTGGAAATCTTGTATTTTTAACAATATTACGTCTACCAATCTATGAGCAAAGGAAGCCTTTCCATTTAATAAGGACTTCATTAATCTGTGTTAACTATGAATACAGCTCTCAGTACCTGTAAAACTATTAAGATTTTCCATTTCTTCTTAAGACAGTGGTCCTTATGTTTTCTCATAGAACTTATTGGATTGTTTCTTTAACTGGCATAAAGGGGCTCATGACAGTACTTGTTATATTTTAATATTGCATAGAGTCTGTAATAATGTCTAACTTTCCCATTTTATTCCGATTATCTTTTTATTTTATGATTTTTTAATTTTCTTGATCAGTCTATCTCATGGTTTATCAGTTTTGTTGATCTTTTAAAAACAGTTTTTATTCAATTCATTTCTTCTCTTTTTTCACCTTTTACTTGTGCTTATATTATTATTTATTTTCTTCTACTTACTTTGGGTTTAATTTATGCTTCTTAGGGTAGAAATTTATATTATTAGTTTTAACCCTTCTTTTTTTCTAATGAAAACATTTTAGGCTATCAATTGCCACTTCTGATTAAATGAACTGAGTTACCTTTGTTCTAATTTTATGTTTTAATTTTTATTCCATTTGAAATATGCTTTTGTTTTTCATCTGATTTTTAATTTGGTCTATGGATTATTTAGAAATGTGCTGTTTAATTTATAAAAATTTTAGAAGAGTAAAGATATATTTCCAGTGTTGCTTTGTAGTGTTTTCCATTTTTCAGTGCCCTCTATATAATTTTGGTCTTTTTACATTAATTGAGATTTATTTTACTTCCCATATTACTATGTATATTAATGCCAGCTTCATTTGTGTTTGAAAATAATTTGTAATCTGCCATTATTGAGAATAGCATTCAATAAATGCCAGTTAGGTAAAATTGGCTAAAGTCGTCTATGTTCTCATTGACTTATAGTTCTATTGATTACAGAGGTTCTATTGACTCTAAAACCAATTATAATTTGTAAGTTGTCAATCCTCTCGCCTTTGACAGGTTTTGCTTTATGGGTTTAAAAGGTCTATAATTTGACAGAAACAAAAAGCACTGTGATCTTGTTGGTGAATATTTTATTATGATGATATATTCCATTTCTTCTCTGTACATATTCTCCTGAAGTCTGTGTTTTCTGTTAACAATACAGACACTCTTGCTTTCTTGTGGTGTTTTTATAGCATATCTCTTTTTGAGCTCTCACTTTTAGATTACATGCATTTTAGTTTTTCCCATTTTTGACAATCTCTGCTTTCTCACTGAGAGTTTAAACCAATTCACGTAAAACCATTATCATTATAATTGAGCTTAAGACTGTCATCTTGCTGGGCGCTTCCCATCTGCACAATATGGTTTTTGAGTTTTTATTTTCCTACTCTCTTCCTGCATTCTTTTGAGTTGAGTAGTGATATTTTAATTTTTCAGTTTATCTCTACTGTTAAGTACCACTCTCTCTTCCATTGCTTAAGATTGTAATAACACCCATCTTTAACATATCATAAAATTATGCTGTCATATGTGATATTTGATCCATCTCTCTCCCCTACATTTATTTTTAGCTATTCTAGTAATACTTTATTTCTAAATACTTTATAAATGCCATAATACCATTGTTATTGTATATTTCCTTTAAACAATGCGAATCTTTCAAAATAATTTAAAAACAAAAAATCTTACTTAATGAAGAACTTCTTTAAACTTTTTTATATTGCTGATCTCCTACAACAAAAGTTCTCAGCTTGCTTTTCTGAAAGTGATTTTTGTTTGCCTCTATTTTTGAGAAGTATTTTGTGATAGAAAATTCTACGCCTAGAGATTTTTATTTCTTTCAACCACTTAAAGATGTCTGTCATTCCAACATTTTCTGGCATGTGTTGCTTCTAATGAGAGATGACAGGTAATTCTTGTATTTGTTTCCTTCCATAAAATTAGTTTTTCCCCTACTCTGAGTACTTAAAAAAACTTCTTTTTATCACTGGTTTTAGAAAATTGATTGTAAAGTCTCTTAAAATGCTTTGCAAACCCTGCTTCATATTCTCTAAGTTTCTTGGGTTTTATATTTGTTTTCATCAAATATAAAAAAGAACTATAATTTCTTTTCTGCCCCTTCCTGAAATCCAGTTCAATATTTTATACTGTTTTCTGTTGTCTCAAAAACCACTGAGGTTCTGTTCTTTTGTTTTCTAATTTTATGCTTTATCTGTCCCCATTTGCTTTTCTCTTGTTATATATTTTAAATTTGAGGATTCCTTTCCCTGAAGCCCATCATCTTAAGCCTACCTAGGTATTTTTAAAACTTCTTATATCTTTCCTAGACCTTCTATTGTTTATTTTTTATATCTTCCATTTCTCTCCTAGTAATGTTTATGCTTCTCTTTAAATCCTTGCATGTATTTATAACAGTTGCTTTTAAATTCTTTGCACTAATCTCAATATCGCTATTTTTAAGACCTGTTTTTCCTGCCTTGCTCTCCGCTGTCTAATTTCTTCACAGATCAAGTAGTTTTTACTTCATAACAGACATCATGATGGTTACAGAGGTCAGAGTCTGGATTTCCTTGACTTCCTTTAAAGAGTGATGAGTTTTATTTTGTCGGGAAATTAAGTTATCATTTCAAGCTCTTTTTTTTAACTGAACCCTCTGAGTAGTCAATAAAGTGTCTCCACTGTCATTTAGTCAGAATATAAACTATTCTAGGCCTATGTGAATTCTGGAACATATTCAGTTTAGAACTTTAGCAGTTCTTTATTGACCCGCATCATAAGAGTTTCACTGTATGAATGCAAAGCTTGGCATTCAAGCAAAGACTCAAAAACATACGCATATAGAATTCCAAATATTTCTCTATATGCTTCCCTTTTGTTCTGGAACATGCCTAACAAACCCAGCATCGCAACCTACTCAACTCTACTGCTATCTCCTCTACCCAGTAAGATGGTGGTGCTCGGCTTGGAGTGTTGCTTCTGCCCAGCAATGTGGGCCACAAGTCATCGCCATGCAGAGAGCCAGGGCAAAGGTCATCTTGCTTTTCTCTTTCAATGATTACAATCATAACTTATAATTTGTTCCTTGAGTCAAGTTTGGTACCAAGAGCTCTTTCAGTCAGGATAACAGACATAATCCAAATATTTTAAAACAGACATAGCCAGGTATGATGGCACATTTCGGAGGCTGAGACAGGAGGATCACGGTTCGCAGACAGCCTGAGCTACTTAGTGAGGCCCTCTGCAACTCAGTGAGACCCTGTTTCAAAATAAGGAATAAAAAAAAAAATAGGGCTAGGAGTATAGTTCAGAGGTAGAATGCCCCTGAGTTCCATCCCCAGTACTGCAAAAAAAAAAAAAAAAAAAGACATGAATTTCATACAGGAAGATCGATGACTACCGTACCACTGGACTGCTTAAAGAATGGATGTGAGGAATGTCCACAACTTGGTCTAAACTTTGAGAAGGTTAGAAAGTTCCAGAAACTGTCGGTCCAACTGATAAATGCATGGGCCTCTATCACAAGGACGGGTGACCTGTAGAATAAAGCCTGAAGGTCCCTGCAGGTTTCATATCTGCTGAAGCGCATGCAATCTCCCACCACTGACAAAGTTGTAAATGCCAAATATTGCATCTTTTCCTCATCTACCATCTACATGTTGCAGAAATGCTCTCTAGGGAAGAGTAGAAGGAGACCATTGAAATGGGATGATACTGAGTTTTCCACAGACAATCAGGACAGCCGGAATAGAGGCATATTCAGAGCTGAAATTCAGAGCTGAAAGTGTCTGTTCAAATTCTTTAACTGCCACAATTATCTAGGTAATCAAAACAAGTCACATAAATCCCTGTGTCATGAAGCCCCGGACCATCCTCAGGCATGATGGTTTGCTAGAACTAATAAAAGCCATTGTAATCACCTATGACTTCTTATGGCAAAAAGCTAGATTGCCATCGGCACAGGGAAAAGTCCAAAAGAAACCAGGTGAAAACTCCCGTTTGTAGCTTCCATTTGTGACTCCTCAATGGAGACACCCAAGTGCTTCATTCCCTTATCAGCAAGGTCTGATGCCAAACAGGAAGTGTGTGGTCAAGCAAGCACACCCAAGCCCTGTTGTCCGGGGAATTTACTGGAAGTTGGTCACCTGGTGTAATACCTGCTTGACTGACTCAGCTTCTCCCATTGCAGCCTCCCAGAGGTCAAACTGCTACAAGTTAACCCAAATATCAGGTAGGCGAAAAGAGATGGTCACTCAAAATCCTATTGTTGATATAAACTACCTGCAGTGGACCAAGGCCTCAGTCATACAAAGATACTCTCCGCAGGAGGCTGCTTCAGGGGCTAAGACATCGTCTCTCTGGAGCCAGCCAAGGGTGAGTCCTAAAAACTCCGTGGAGAGGTGGTTTGTAAGGAGCCAGGCTTGCTGGTGAAACTCTTTCACCTCCCGAAATTTAGTCGTCATTATCTCTAAAAGGAGGCCTATTGCCAATAATAAAGGAAGTGGTATGTATATAAAGCACCTAGCCCATGACTGATAAGCAATTGATATTTATTCATTTATGTGTGGAGTTCCAAAAGAGGGAGATGATCTACATATAAGCCTTTCAAACATCAAAATATCTATATGGCCTGACATAGCAAATAAATAGGCAATCATTCATTCTCACCACACACTCCCATCTATTCTCCAGATGTACACTGCTGGCACTTTATAGAATATACTTTAGTGGTCCATCATTTGTTCTGGTTAAGCAGGTTCCTACTATTCGGCAGAGATGCGTATAGCAGGCAGGTTCTCTACAAAAAGATACTTAGCAGACGGGCCAAGTCAAGCGCCAGAAGTGGCACAAGTTTCTGGCCAGCGTGTGTGCCACAGCTTCATTTACCCTGGGACATCTTTTTATTTCATGTATGGACTTGTAAGAGAAACATGGTCCCATCATTATTTTTATCTCCATATTATGGGTTCAAAACTAGTGATTTAGATGAAATCCACCCAAGACATTAGGCGTCAAGATTACACTAAGAGTTGTGTGCATGTGTTTTGATGACGCTCTGTACTCCAATATGATATAAAATTATAATGTACCAATTTTTTTAATTACAGTTATAGAGTTATTTGAAGAGCTGCAGCCATTTTAAATATGTACCACACTAATTCCAATTACAATTTTATTGAACCAAAATATATAATTCACCTAATCAAAAAATGCAGCTAATACTATATTGAAACATGTTGATTTGGAATAAGAATCAAGGTCGATATTCTTTTCTTTTTAATTCCATGAAAATAATCTACACACACCAGCCTACTTGCACAAGCTACACCGCAGAGGTGATGCTCAAATCCTCTGCTGTTTACTTTAGAATTAAAGCCATTAAGTCTGGTTATTAGATCCTCACAGGAGATGGAAAGGATTATTTCTACTCATAGGCTGTATAAATTACCATGGATGCTGACGACATTTTAATGTGCATGACAAATCCAGACAAATCTTGGTAGGCTCGGTTGGATTTACTGGATTAATTTATGTAATTGTCAGAATATAAAATTAACTGTGAAAATCGAGTCTGAAACCAATTAATGACATTCACCTAAAGCAATCGATTACGCAGCGCCTTCCCCTCAGAAACCGCTTGGGCTACAACAGCTTCATGTCAAGAACCTTGTACTCTTAGCAAATTCACAAATACTGAAAATAAAACCAAGTGAAGCTTTACAAATATCCGTTTCTTGGCAGATCACATTGGCTGGTATTTCCTGGTTTTTCTCCATCTAGCCTCCTTTTCTTTCTTTTCTCCTATAGAAAGTGTCAATCTAGACTTTTCTAGCAACCCGAACACTATCTTTCTTAACGATATATTTGTCTTCATAGGGCAGATGCTGTGTGCTGGAGTGGCAATTTTTCTAAGTATCCCCATACAGAGGATAAATCTGGAGTTCATAAAAGAGGAAAGGTATGGATGGGAACAAAAGAGGAGTCACATTTTAGTTACTAGACGATTCTTCTATTTCCTTGACTTCTAAGATAACTGACTCCAGAACTACAAATATTGGTTTGTTCCAGTTTTTCAGTTCTTTACAACTGTCCCCAGCTCAGCCCCACTCTCCTGGTATATTCAGCCCAGCGGAGTAAGATTCTAAGCCATCGAAAAGCAACTCTCAAACATGGGACTCTTATCTTAACATCAGTATGGTTAATATTGTTAATTGGCTCTAAATCTCATGATTCCCTCTTCATTTGACACAGAATTGAGATCCGACAGGGTACAATGTCCCCTGGATCCCAGTGCAAAAAAGAGTGTTTACGCAGTTAAGAAAGTATAAGCCCCAGAATTCTGAAAAAAGCAGATTTTCTTACAGACTCCATCCTCTCCCCTTCCCCTTCCTTCTCCCTGTCTGAGGTCCTGTAAGGATATAACCAAGTTCCAACCAAAACTTGGCATTCTCTGTGCTAAGAATGACGAAGTATACTCAAACACCACAGTAGGGTTTACATAGTAGGGTTTTCTGTCACTCAAAGCCAAAACCCTTCTCAGCTAATAGCAGCAGCATCTCTGTTTATCAAAGTCTAATGCAGGAAAAGCTATTTTTCAGTGTCTTTAAAATGGCAGGGAGGCAGCCCACTTCCCTGACAGCACTACATCTCCATAATCGTCAGACAAATTAAAATGTGGTTAATGGTTACATAACATTCCCAATAGAGTACCACTTTATGTTGGTGGTGAAGACAAATCAAGATGATTGAGCGTGAGCACAAAAACATCCCCCGAAAGAGATAAAATCGTGATCACTTGCTGCCTCATCAGAAAAGGGACGTTGCTGGTTCAAGCACAGTTTAAGGTTAGCATCTTTGCGGTAGCACAAGAGGAGGGTGGTTTAATTGACTGGCTTTTAAACCCAAACAACAAGTCTCCAAATACTGCTTCTACTGAAACAAAGCACTAGCTCAGGGCTTTCACAAAGCAGGCTTGTCTGTAGCATCCCAGGTATAGAATGCCCCAGCACACAGGACATGTTGACCAGCGCCAGAAAATATTCTGCGGTAGAAAAAGATTCGTCTAGCTTCCACTGAGTATGGCAACATCCCCATATCTTATTTATTTCTTCTGAAGAGGGTAGACAATTTTCTCACACCCAGTGAGAGAAGAGAAAATATGGGAATCATCTGCTTCTCTCAAATAGGGTCCCCAGGCTAAGGGGACGTGTCAGGGCTCACCGGCCAACAAGGCCCTGGAGACTGAGCCACGGCGCACATCAGCACTCCCTAGCACCATCTGTCTCGAGAGACTGCTAACCCCGGGTATCCATCCGCACCCAAATAGACCTCGTACTGTTAATTGCAGCTGACGTGCAGTTTGCAAAAACACTCGAAAGTTATTTGTGTTGCCAACAGCCATCTGAGGTCTTATTTTATCTCCTTAAATCTGCTGCCAGTTTTCTGAATGAAGTTTTATGGTCGCATTGAAGGAAACAATTAGAAGGGCAAATAAAGAATTCCCCGGAGCCCCACTTATCTTGTTTGATCTGAACAGTGATAAACAAGCTGGGTGAAAAAATCCTCTCCTGGTCCTGAAGACAAACCGATCCAGTACAGAACACAGACCACTGACGAGGCCCAATTATCTCGTCAAGAGACATCGTGGAACATTAAAAATTCATCTTTTCACCTTTTGATGACCCTTGAACTTTCTGTGTTTAGTCAGTGAAGTTCCCTCTTAGCTAAAAATAACACACACACACACACACACACACACACACACACACACACACGTTTTGATTTTTTGTGTGTTTTATTTTGTTGCCTTTTTCAGGAAGATACTATCATCCTCCCCCTACAGGCACAATTACACTTTTGGACATCACTTATGTAGTTCCCATCCTACTTACAACTTTCTTATAGGTATTTGAATTATGTCTATACAAGGCAATATATATATATATTCAAACACTAAAAAACAGCACTAGTCCCAAGCATGGCAGAGAATCATTGCCAACTTTGCCCTCAAGGAATGGTCAACAGGTGCATAAATAATAATAAGCAGAAATTGATACGTCTGATATGTCATAGAAAAGTTGAACATAAATAGTAATGTAAGCAGACATTGATAAGTCATAAGAGAAGTTCAACATATAATAATAGAAGAAATTTATATGTCATAAAAGAACGTAAACAAATAACATAAGCAGAAGTTGATGTCATAAGAGAAGTTAAACATAAATAATAATAAAAAGAAGAAATTGATACGTCATGAGGAGTTAAACACAAATAATGATAACATAAGCAGAAATTTATCTGTCAGAGTCATTAAAATAAAGCAGTTAAAGGAAAGCTGGGGACAGATGCCTTGGGGTGCCAGGAGATAAGGCTCCACAGGAGGGTACATCTGAGGCCACAAAAAGGGTTTTAAACTACCAAAGAAGCAGAGTCGCACCTGGTGGGATGGTATAGAGGAAGTCACAGGAGGAAGGTGGAGAAAGGCAGGGAATGAACAAGATGCGCAGTTGGTCATGAAAGGTGGAGCAAATCATTGGATAGTAAAAACTAAGTTCCAGTTACATAGATGACCACGTGAGAACTTCTAGCCTGGAACCGGGAATTCTACACACTTTTGGCAAAATGGAAATTAGAAATACAAAGTAGATTTAATGAGGGCAAGCCTGGGAGGTCCAAGGAAAGCTCAGTGGCCGGTGATCATGGGGTTGTCCAGGGTACTATGATGGTGTCGCACAAAGGCGAGAACCAGTCTGGAAAAAAACCGATGTCAATGAACAGAGCGTGATTTAGGACAGGCTCCAACCTGCCCTGTGTGTGAGCGGACCACTCCATCTGATTGGACCTCTAAGCAACCAGTCCGGCAAGCACCCTAATAGTGACTTTCCTCCCGAACAGAAGTTCATCAACCAATGCCATTCTAGGTCCAGGGTCTGGCTGGTTCTACCCTGAATTTACAGCAAATTTAAAGCTCAGAATTAGAGCTTTCTCCATACTTTAAGAGTCTTCAGAGTTCCTGACTTCTTTAAACATCTGTACCATCACTACCAATCTTACTAATGTGTACATGGAAGGAGGAGGGAGGGCTGGTTGGCATTTAGAGAGAAATACACCAAGCATCGTGTTCACATATGAATCTATGACTTTCAGTCTCACTATAATATACAATTACACTGCACCAACAAAAGTATTTTTAAATAATTGATAAATATCCGTGTCTACATATAACAATTTTCCAAAGCTTCCCCCATGGTTTTCCGGTAAGTGGCAAAGATAATGGATGATATTTTTACACAATAGAACTAACATACATCAATAAAATTAAATTATACAGAATCAAAGAGATATACATCTGTATAAGTATGTGTATATGTATGTGTGTATATGCGAATACATATTCGTTAAACACAATGCCGGTTCAATTTCCTTAAACACTTGACGAGACCTATTTTCTGTGTGATTTCTTGCTAACGGGCCCTCAGTCACATTAAGTGCTCACAAAGTGCACAGAAGTTGTATTTTATCACAGAGCCCTAATTGAGCTGTCTAGGTTAAAGAAGCTGAATGTTACAGAAATGTTTATTATACAAGCACACTTAATCTGAAGCTGGAAAGGAACATTTCTGTAGCTCTGGGTGTAATTTATCCCTGCAAAAGGCATGAAAAAAAGAACTTTTATCACCCTCTCATTTCCGTGAATTATGTTTATGGAGTCCTCCTACCGCAATGTATCTCCCTTCACTCCAAAGTGAAGAGGCGTTAGATTCCGAATCCCTCATTGTGCTCCTGGCCCCTGGCTTCCATCAAGACCATGCCTCCACCATATGCATACAGTGCGGTCACAGGGACTTACGCCCGCTCTTACTTATGGCAGCCATTTGTTTACGGCAAGGCAGATAGATGGTGTGGAAATCCAGACAGCAGGAGGCATTTATTATTTCCAGGTATTGTTGCTTCAGTCAACTTGCCATGAGACACTTAGAATTCTTTTCCAGCTGTTTGTTATTTTTCCCCCTCAGTTGGTGGGACAAGTAAGGACTTTGTTTGGCTACATTGAGAGTTTCCTCCTCTTTGATTTCTTTAAATATTAGAGTGACAATAGCTGTCAATAAGTGTGTATATATAGGCAGAAGTATTCAACAATTTTTCTATATTTTTTTGGTCCAGAGTAAAATGTCAAAAACTAAGCTCATCAAAACGGAGGTATTAGTCAAACCAAGCTATTCCATTGGCCTCTCAGTAACAAATAGGATATTCTGTATGTACAGATGGCAATATTGTGTTCAAAATATAAATTTATTTTAAAATTGGCTAAATGATAGATTGCATGTTTTAAATTACAATATTCATATAGCTATTATCTAGAAAACAAATACATTTATTATCTAGAAAATAAGTAAATAGATTTAAATTCGTAAATTTAATAAAACATGGTAAAGCGTTAATTCTTCCCAAGATTAAAAAAAAAAGATAGCTTTCCTAAGCATATATAATAGGGCCAAGCAGTTCATTCATTCATACAACAAACATTTCCTGGGCCAATTATGTTCCCAACACTCTTCTATGAGCAAAACTCAGAAAAAAATATTCCTCTCATCACTGAGCTGACATTGTGGCCAAGTGAAAACCAGTCAGTAAAAGATATAAGGAGGAATTGCATACCCACTTGAGCATAAATGATTTTAAAACTTAGAAGCTGGGTGCACGCTTGTAATCCCAGCATTTGGGAGGCTGAGATAGGAGGATGGCAGTTCACGGACAGCCGCTACTTAGAGAGGTTCTTTGCAACTCAGTGAGACACTGTTCGAAAATAAAAAAATAAAAATCAGGCTGGGGCTGTAGCTCAGAGGTAGAATGCCCCTGGGTTCAACTCCCCCCAAAAAACTAGTATAAATCTGAAAAAGAAAGCATATATATATATATATATATATATATATATATATATTCCAAATTGAACCTAATTAGAGCACCTCTTCATCTAAAAACATCGCAGAGCCAATTCTCTGGCAACCCTGGAAGAGTCAAGATTCTGCGGAATAGAATGGCAGAAATTAGCAAGATTTTATTTCATTGAGATTTAAAAGTTAAGCCACATGACCAAAGTTGGGATTCAAAGTTGTAGACTATCCCCTAAGCTCCTCCCACAGCATCTTGCTGTGGTAGAAAGTAGTAGACAAATAGATGTAATTCAGGCACAGAAACTGATACAGCATTTTCTCTAGACACATCATTTTTTTAAAAAGTGGTCTAACACCAAACAATTAATTTTTCCTATTTTGTTAAAATTTATAAAACTCAAAAGCAATACTAAACACACACTTAAAATAACTATTTTTTTCATAGTGACACTAGTGGTACACTGTACACATTTTCAGATGCTGGGTAGGCAGGGCCGGGAGACGGGCAAGGAGTATGGGTGGAGAACCTTCCCCGCTCTCCAGACACCTCTGGAAATTTCTTGCCTTCATACCTGTGCTCATTGGCCCACACGACTTCTGTGACTCCAGATACATCGTCCAGAGGAAGGAGCCAGGCCTTTTTCTAACCCTCCACGTTATGCTCCTCAGTTACAGCCTTGGGGGAAGATGAGTTTCCCTGTGGTTGCAAGAGTGCAGCCGGCACAATTGAGACCAGCATTTCTTTGCCTCTATCCAGCGGAAGAAGAGAGCATCTTCCTCTTCCCAGAACCCCCAGCTACTGTGCTCATCCCATTGGTTTAATTGTCACGGGATCTTCATTTCTGAACCAATCCCTGATGAGGACACAGAATCACCACAATTGGCTCAAGCCATTCCCCAGACCTACAGTGGATGCTAAGGAACTAGCCGTAGCATCCTCCCACAATCCAATCCAGTTAACACCTGTGCAAACCTTTCCTCCTCCCCTCTACCTCCTCTCCACCCCTGGCCCAGAAGTAAACTTTCATCTCTTAAGCTCCAAACAGATCCTTTGTTGGCTTCTTGTCCCGTTGACCTGAAGCAGCCTCTGCTTGATCTGTGTTCACCTGAGACTGGACTCTGGATTTTATCCATCTGCCCCTAGAGCCCTTGTACACACACACACACACACACACACAAAAAAAAAAAAAAACCCAAGAGCACTGGTAGAGAGTAATGTCAGTTGTACTTATGGATTCACAGAGCAAACGGAATGCATCCACCAGGTTTGATGCCGCAGAGCAGACCCTGATCTCTGCCACCGCCCACTGGCTCTGGCCTCTGGGCGCACTGTCAGCAGCTGTTCAGCACTGTCTTCCCGCCCCATGCTTCTGATTTTTTGCGACTAAATTCCCATCCAGTTTCTGAAAGCAGGAGACAGTCTCAGCAGGGACCCATTGCCCTGATGGGCACCTTTTGTTATTTTCTCCCCTATATGTTCTCAGTGGAGGGGGGAAAATGCCCGTGTGATTTCCTCACTTAAAAGCCGTGTGTCTGGTACTTATTTTGCCTGGCCCTCCTGCTTCAGCTCTAAATAACAGTAAATATAACAATAAGAATGATCCAGATGCTGGTGTTGTTATCCTTTATCTAACTCTTTATCTAACTATCCTTTATCCTAACTCTGCTTCCTTAAATGTCTCTCTTCCTCACAAAAGCCTTCTGATCGCATCCATTGCCTTACCTCCATCCTTACTGGCCAGCAGAGGCAATATTCATTTTCTGATGCATTATATATATCACCTCTCCCTCCCTATAAGAGTAAGCTATGACCATTGAGGGTATACTTGGATTGTATTGCTTCTCATTTTTTCAAATAATGATGAAGAAAGAGAAGGCGATTGTAGAGGTAATGAAATCTTGAGGCCCACTGGATTGCGTTTCCCCTTACCCTCTGCAATGCTCAGCCCTTACAGCTGCCTGGTACAATGCCTCTGATGTGGTTCTGGGATCAACTGGGCCAAAATAGAACTGGTTTGTATTGACTACAAGTTCAGAAGCACCTTCTATTACACCTCTACCTTTTCTCATGTAAAAACTTAGATTCTCTGAGAAGACATTGATAAGTTGCTCACTGCAACTTAGGTAAAGTTTATAATACCACTAGAAAGATTTTTTTTGTATAGAGTTAAGGCTCAAGACCTTGCTACGGACCATATACAGTTTCTTGCTTACCTTGGCCTGGCCTTCCAGCTGCACCATAAGTTACAATAAAAATAACAACTACAACATTAGTAACTGTATTGCAATTCTATGAAATATAATGTGATATGAGAAATATATGGTTATTCTCATTACAATTTGAGGAAATTTAAGCACCGAGAAAAGACTTGTCCAAGATATGAGACCAAGGCTAAGATCCAGCTCGGAATAACTCTGGTCTTGATTCAGCTCTGAATAACTCTGGCCTTGCTGTTCTTCCAGCATACACTCATAGCCAGTGAGTTCCAGGGTAAGACATTGGTCTCTGCCAAGGGAGGGTCTGGACCTTAGCTGCTGCTCCGTTTCTGGTGAGAATCACCGGGGCTGCAGTGCCTCCAATTCAGCCTGATGGTGTGTGGTGTGTCAACAGATCTGCTTGTGTTGATGTCCTTGTTGGCTTCTAGCCTGTTCTCCTCCAAGATCAATAAAGGAATGAGGAACTGATTGGCTCTCCCCTTGACCCCGCCAGCTGGGGTCCCAGCCCCCCAAGGCTGTTCCCTATTTCTTGTATCACCTTTATCATAGACTAGTCTCTAAATTAAACAGAAGGTCCTGGGCCTGGAAATTTTACATCCAGAAGGTATAAGAATCCCAAGTCAACAAGTTAAATTAGAGGACAAAAAAGGCCTCTCTGAGCTGTCGAAGATGTTCTACCCATTTGTGGACTGAAAACTTAAACCTTAAAGGAAATTGAGGTAATAGGACTGAGGTTATGAGTCCTAAAAACACCCTTATATTCATTAAAGACAAAACCACAAATAAGATAGAAATCATATTTTACATATCTAAAATTAGCAATACAGCCTGGCATGGTGGCGCACAGTTGCAATCCCAACACTTGGGAGGCTGAGACAGGAGGATCGCAGGTTTGTGGACAGCCTTAGCTACTTAGTGAGGCCTCTGCAACTTAGTGGGACCCTGTTTCAAAATAAAGAATAAAAAATATGGCTGGGGGTTTAGTTCAGTGGAGGAATGCCCCTGGATTCAACCTCCAGTAGCAGTACACAATTAATGTCTATTTGAAATAACCTATTCAATGGTAGTAACTTTTGTCAGCCGGCAAAAGTACGGGTTCCAAAGAGAGGAATGAGGATGAAAAGAATTCAATTTTAAGAATTTGATTCAAAAAATATTTAATTCTATCATAGAAGGATCGCCAGTACACTCCCAGGTCGATATCTCTACTGACTGATCCTGGGTTTATCACTCTCGTCCTATTTATACAGCTCCAGGTTAATCAACCCTCGTGACGTCACCACCTGTGCGCGTAACGGTCAGGTCAATCAATCCCTCGTGCCATCACCACCTGTGCACTAATGGTCAGGTCAATCAATCCCACCTGAGCCTCTCTCAGACCTTGAACTTTCCATAACCCCAAACCTTATTGACTCCGGGCAAAGGACCGTCAGAAGTATTCTTTTAGGGGAAAACCTTAATGGCTCCCCACAATGTAGCATATGTACAATTCATTTTGAATAAACTATTTGACTAGATAAAAAAATAAATGTTATGCAAAAACACATTAGCCCAGTCAAGATTTAACTCATCTCCCTAAAAAGTAAACAATCATAAGGATGTAAATGTCATAGCAATTTATTGAGTACTCCATACACATTTGCCATTATTGTTATTGATGTTGTTGCTTCATAGAGGAAGAAAATAAGGTTCAGAATGGTTAAGTAATAAAGGGTTTGTGGCATATGGGAAATAAAGGTTTGATAAGTTAGAGTGCCTGGAGGTCTCAAATTTCTTCTTACTAGGAAGTATATAATGCTATGACCAACGTTATAAAGAGGCCTAAAGTCCTAAAGAGGTGTGAGTTCAAAACTGAATGAAAGAGCCAGGCATGGTGACACACACCCGTAATTGCAGTACTTTAGAGGCTGAGATAGGAGGATTGCAGTTTCAAGGGCAGCCTCAGCAAGTAGTGAGACTCTCATCAACGTGGTGAGACCCTGTTTCAAAATAAAAAAAAAGAATGGTCTGAGGGTGTAGTTTGGAGGGAGAATGTCCCTGGGTTCAATTTCTAGAACCACATACACATAAAAATATGAATAAAATTAAAATAGAGGGCAAAGAACCAGAAGGGGCTGGATGTATAAGGAGATCTGGGGTTGCACCTCAGGCTGCAGGAAAACCAAGGAGACAGTGAGTTCTCAAAGACTTTTCTGTGGGTGAAATACTCATAGCACTGTCGGGGGCATAAGTTGGAGAGATTCAAAAAGAACTGCTTTGATCTGGTACCAAAAAGGGACTGCTCCAAGAACTTGGAATTCTATCTAAGGAAGTCAATCATCCTAGAATTTCTGGAAGAATTGGAACGAATTTTGTTGTTGTTTGCTGTCGTTTTTAAAGGACAATGCTCCCAAGAATTAGGAGAAATCTTAAAAGAAGCAAGAAAGTTGTGCCAATCTGTGTAAAGTCGATGCCTAACTAAGAAAGTGTTTCTGCGAAACATCTGCCTTGTGTGACACCTGTCCCCCGCCCCCACCCCAGTCCTCCAGCCTTGGTGAGGTTGGCAAGCTGAGCTTCTGTAATATATTAATCTCCGTTATAAAAGGAAAAGGTAGTCGTCTTGAATCCTAAGCAACAGCACTAGGACCATGTCCTACAGTAGAAATGCAAAGAGTTAAGATACTGAAAATTGCAGCTGGGAGAGGCAAGAATTTGCCGAAGTTGAAATATTATAAGCTGACCGGTGAATCAGCAGCAGTCAGTGAGGAAGGGTCCGGGAGGGGTGCACGTCAGAGGGCAGGCAAAAGCAGCCATCTGGGAATCAGAAAGGCAGGGCTTCCCAGCTCCTGGAGACCCAGACACTCACAGGGTCAGAAACCAAGCAGGCAGGGCAAAGATGGCTGCACAAAGAGAAAGCAGATGGCCAAGGCCCTGGGTCGGCAGCACAGAACCAGAGTGCCACAGCCAGAGGAAGGAGAGGGCAGAGTGGAGAAAACAAACCCATGGGCGCCAGAAATGGACACCATGTTTGTGTCTCCTATGCACAAAACTAGCAGAAACTGAATATTTATTGCAATAGCAGAACCCATTTAGCACTGAATTCTGAAGTTGTCTCTTACTGTGGAATTGAAGGCGCTGACTAGTGAACGCAGACATTATACGTTACTGCACATCTTCTTTGTCAAGTGGCCGATGGCTCAAAACATGAGTTTGAGGAGGTCCTCTGCTGCTTCCTAAAGGATCAACAATCTTTCTCAAAACTAAATGAGCATGGCCGCTGGCGACAAGAGCGGTCACCAGCCAACACTCCTGAGATTCTGGCTTGCTAATGCCAGTACCTGGGAGGCTGGAACAGGGAGGTTGCAGATTTGAGGCCAGCCTTGGCAACGTAGTGAGATTCTGCTTCAAAACAAAAATAAGAAAAAAGAGGAAAAAGAAAATAAGAGAAAAAACAGAAATAAACAAATGAATAAATAAATAAACATGACTAAATAAATTTCCCACTGCACTCTCCTTCAACACACATACACAGAGTTCTCAAGTGTAGAACACCCATACCCATTCAGTAAATGTGAAGAAAATAGCTGAGTGGGAATTAAGATAGGTATGATTTTCACAGACATGAAGAGAATAAAACATTTCCACTAATGACACCAAACAAAAGCCACAAAAAAGAGCACTTGACCTTGGCCTAAAGGATTTGTTTTCCTGTTTTATAACACAGGAAAAAGTTCCTGAAGCAGAAATCAGAGCCCTGCAGTTGACTTTCTGTGTTCTCACTAAGTCACTGTTCATTAACCTCTCAAGATTGCAGCTCCGTTATTTTAAAAATAGCAAAGATTATTTCTTTAGTTTTCAAATTCTGTTTCTAAGAAACATTTTCTTTAGAATAGGGGCTAAAGATTGGAATGTGCTAACCAGAAAGGACATAGATTGTCTTCCTCCGGAAATCTTCTAATATAAATTAGGAAACCTCATATGGAACAAAGATTTAAATGTAAAATCATATATGAACATAGAGAAGACAAGGATAGATCCATAGCTGTTTTTTACTCTAACTTTGGAGTAGGAAAACTTTTCTAAATATGACTAAAAACCATAAGAAAGAACTGATAAATATAATTACATGAAAATTTTGAAGTTCTATAGAACAAAATACGATATGACATAGTCAAAGTCAAAAACACAGTTGGCAAAAATGGAACCCAAATCACAAAAGCTATACTTCCTTAAGTCCTAAGAGATCTTATAAATCAAGAAAAAATGGGGCAAGTACTGAAACATAAGCTAGAAATTCTTGCAAGAAACATAAATGTCATTAACATGAAAGGGATTTTCAGTTTTACCAAATGCTAGAAATAGTTAAGCAGTGGTGAAGTACAATTCTTCACCTCTTAGGCTAACAATTCTGAAAAACTGTAGCATCTATTTGTTGAGGATACAAAGAACCAAATACTCTCATATAAACCTCTGGTTGGAGTTTGGTACAATGCTTTTGCAAGTGTCCTGGCAATATGAATTACAATTTAAAATGCAATTCCCTCTCTCACCTCAATGTATTCCTCTTCTCACCTCAATTCCCCTCCTAGAATTTATCTTATGGAAATACTTGAACAAATTTTAAAAGATGAGCACTATAACTCTGTTAAGATTGGAAATAAGAAATAATTCAAATATCTACCAGAAAGTAGCAGGTGAGATAGATCACATTTCCTTTGTTCAATGGGGAATTATGCCATTAAAAAAAGAATAAAGGTATATTGCTCATAGCTTGTATTACCTGTTTCTATTGCTTTTAAATTATTAAGAATAACAAAAAGCCAGGTGTGGTGGCGCACGCTTGTAATTCCCGCGTTTGGGAGGTTGAGACAGGAGGATCATGCAGGTTCAAAGCCAGCCTCAGCTGGCTCAAGAGACCCCGTTTCCAAATAAAATATAAAATAGGTCTGGGAGTGTATCCCGGAGGTAGAAGGCCCTGGGTTCCATCTCCAGTACCACCAAAAATAAATAAATAAAGAGAGAGAGAGAGAGAGAGAATAACAAGATAGTTGATGAGATGATGATAATAAATAATTGATAGATGAAAACATGATAGAAATTCTCCAATTGTATAATTTAAGTATATTTCAGTTAAATTTACTTATTTATTTATGGAACTAGTTTTTTTTGTTTTGTTTTGTTTTGTTTTGCCATAGTGGGGATTGAATCCAGGAACATTCAACCTCTGAGCTACACCCCTGCCCTATTTTTTTAATGATTTTACATGCTTTAATTCTTGGCTCGGCTTATATTTGTCTTTCTTTTTTATTCATTTATTTATCTTATTGGCATATTGTGATCATACATCCCTGAGATGCAGAATGGCAGAGGCATACATGCCCGGCTCACACTTTTACTCCTTCCGTTCCCACCCAATTCCCTCCCGTCCCCCTTCTGTGCTTGGCCTAGTGGCTGACTCTGGTTTGTTTGTGAAAGCACAGCATGTGCATTAGGGTGCTCCTGCTCACCCCTCTCATCCCCTCAGTTAGGACGCCTTCTTCCCTCATCTAAGGTTTCCCCTTCTTTATCTAGAGTCCTTCCTATGTCCCACCTTCTCCCTCGCTTTTGCACACGAGAGAGAACATCTGACGTTTCACTTTTTATGACTGGCTAATCTCACTTAGCATAATGTTCTCCGGTTCCTTCCATTTCCCTGCAAATGACATCATTTTGTTCTTCTTTATAGCCGAGTAAAATTCCATTGTGTACATATCCCATAGTTTTGCAATCCATTCATCTGTCAGTGGACGTCTTAGCTGGTTCCATAGTTTGGTAATTGTGACTTGTGCAGCTCATGGTGGCCAGAAACCCTGTTATATATCATGGGTGCCTGAAGCCTCTCTAACATCATGGCAGCTGGAAGCTGCTGTCACATCATGGAGGCTAGAAGTCACTCTCACATCATGGAGGAGGGACTCTGTTTCCAGACTTATCTTTTATTCTTTGTTTTTAAACAGGGTCTCACTAAATTGCAGAGGGGCCTCAGGAAGTAGCTGAGGCTGGCCATGAACCTGTGATCCTCCTGTCTCAGCCTCCCAAGTACTGGGATTACAAGCATGAGCCACCACTCCTGGCTTGAGCTAGTTTTTTTTTTTTTTTTTTTCAGTACTGGGCATGGAATCCAGGGGCATTCTACCTCCATGTTACACTCTCAGCCCTGTTTTTTTATTCTTTATTTTAAAACAGAATCTCACTAAGTTGCAGACAGTCTCACTAAGTAGATAAGGCTGTCCACGAACCTGCAATCCTCCGGTCTCAGCCTTCCAAGTACTGGGATGACAAGTGTGTGCCACCACGCTTGCCTGAGCTAGTACTTTTGAGTATCTTTTCTGCACACGATCAACCAGCAGAAAATTGTGTAAATAGATATTCGAGTTCCCTTCACACGCATTTACTCGATTTTCTTTCCCAAATACAATAAAGGTAGCCTTTTTTAGGAAGTAAGAAAGCTTGAGATGTTGATTCACATCATACAGCAGCAGAATTAATCTTCAATCTCAAAAACCGTCTTCAGGTGGAGCAGCTGTGAGACGCTTCTGGAAGACCAGTGGTGATCTGGTTAGGATCTCCAGGACAGGGGCCAGTAGTCAGGTTCTTTATGGCTGAGAAAGGGTATTGCTGGAGGAGGAAAATTAGTGCCGCACACATGCTTAATGCTCTTTAAAGTCCCAGTTATTTCATCACATAACTTAAGAGGAAAAAAATAGAGAGAGATAGGTCCTACTGTGTTACGAATTAACATGCAGGAAAGATAACTGTGGCCAGACTGAAAATCTGCCAGCATGCACTGGCTTGGCTGAGAGGTTATCAACAGGTCGAAGGTTTTTATTCCCGGCCCATATTCTCACAACTCTGGCTGCCCAGCCCTCTCCCAAGCCCCCTGACCTCCCACCTTGCAGCCACCGGGAGCCTGAGGCCTGTCCCAACAGTGCCATCCCAGATCACGCCACCCATGGGACGATGGCTGCCGGCCTTCTAACAGCCAGTTGTTTATGCTCTTGAGGGAGGGGCATGTGTATTTTCCCTTCTCCCCTTAGGCGTTAACTTTAAGCATACCCAGAAATCTCCAGGATGGTCACCATCTCGATCATCTTTACCATCAACCCCTCAGTTCCATGTTGGCAAATTCTAAGATCATCAGCAAAAACATTCCCACAAGGCCGGGCGTGGTGGCGCACACTTGTAATCCCTGCGCTTGGGAGGCAGAGACAGGAGGATCGCGCAGGTTCGAAGCCAGCCTCAGCTACTTAGTGAGGCTCTCAGCAACCTAGTGAGACCCTGTTTCCAAATAAATAGAAAATGGGTCCGGAGGTAGAAAGCCTCTGGGTTCCACCCCTAGTACCACCAAAAAGACAAATAATAAAAAAAAAAAAAACACATTCCCATACCTCCCTACCTGTACTGTACCTGTCCTTCTACAGACACACCTGCAAGGCAAATGGCTTTGCTCAGAGGTGGATCTTTCTAGGCTAACAGATAAGGAATAAAGTCTTCATGAATTGTTTGGGACGAGAAGAACTGACTATAAAACTTACAAAGAAAGGAGCATTCAGTTCTTGACTGGGCAGCAGAGAAAAGTTAAGTTTGAGATTCCTTTATTGTTGTATATAATTGTTTGTTTTTATTTTCTTGGTCTTGTATATCACTGGCCTTTTATTCTTGCCATTATTTTTTATTTTATTGTATTCTATCAGTGCTTTCTAAATGTAAATTGTGGTGAGATTCAAAGTCATCTTGCAGGCCTATAACCCCAATATTTGGGAGGCTGAGACACGAGAATCATACATTTGAAGCCAGCCTCAGCTACTTAGTGAGACTGTTGGCAGTTTAGCAAGATTTTGTTTTCAAATAAGATTTTTTTTTTGGTGGTACTGGAGATGGAATCCAGAAGCATTCTACCACTACATTCCCACTCTACTTTTTATTCTTTTATTTTGAAACAGGGTCTCACTGAGTTGCAAAGGGACTCACTAAGTAGCTGAGGCTGTCCATGAACCATGATTCTCCTGTCTCAACCTCTCAAATTCTGGGATTCCAAGTGTGCGCCACCACTCCCGGCTCTAAACTGGTGTTTTAAAAGTTGAGATTATATGTAGCTCAGAGATAGAATGCCCCTAGACTGAATCCTCAGCACCACACACACACAATAATACATTCATATGTGTACACCACAACACTGGCTTTTTGTTCTAATACTGCTCTCTTCAATTTTCAATATGATTTGGGGTATCTTCCTTCCTGTTTTTACTTTCTTACCTACTAAGATCCCTTCACATCTCTGATCTGTCCTCTCATTAAAATTCAGAATCCATACCAGGCTTCCATTTTGATTAACTGAGTGGTATTTTATTTTTTTTCCTGTGCCCACATTTGGCAGGCATTTAATAGTAATTAAAGACATCTCTAATATGTTCGTAGGGCTCTCTAATAATCAACAAGAAGTCACTTTGATTGATAGTCACTGTCATGAAAAGAAAAAAGCAGGACTTCTTACTAAATTTCCATGCAGAAAAGTTCAGTCGATGACATGTCTCAAATGAATATCCAGACATCTTTAACCTCAAAGCAAGGTCATTTAAAAGGACGATGTGAGCTTTTATTGTCTGGTAACTATATCAAAGTGAAGCCAGGAATGCAGATTCTGAGTGTCCCTGAGGCCAAATAAATAAATAAAGCCCTTGAGGTTCTCCTCCTACTCATTAGCTGGAACTCTTTGGTGGCGTGAGGGATCAACTAGAAATCTATAGCAATAAAGCTGGCGCTGAGGCCCTGCTGGCAGGTGAGAAATTAAGACAGGAAGTGTATCCTGTGGGCTTTAAAATAATGAGGAGAAATGGCAGAACCTCGCGCAGCCGGGTAAAGGGCAGGAGCCGCTAAAGAGTCTCCATGGGTCATCATTGGAAAACATATTATTTCAGTATATATGCTCTTGATTTAGTGCCTGCTGCCTGAGGTCTGGGGTAGCACTGAAGCTAATAAATCATGGCTCGGGATGACAGCCGGAGCACCTGTGTTTTATCATACCGCAGGAAGCCTTGTAAATTACCAGGAGAAGCAACTAGTGACCATGCCGCCGAGCTATGAGAATCAGTCAAAGCCTCAGTCCATTAAGCCCATTTCATTTTATTTGCAGGTGCATTAAAAGAAATGGGGAGCGCTGCAAGAGGATGAGCCCCTGCCTTTTGATTAGTGTTTAATGAGAATGACATGGGGTGGCTGGAGCCCACTTCTAATGGCCTACAGATGGGATGTGAGCGCCAGGGACCGCGCTGGCTCTGTCGGCCCATTGGCTGTGCTGCAATCTAACTTATAAAAGCGATGGGACACCTTCAAGGCAGTGGGCCTGTGGCCGCCACAGAAACCCTCCTTTCTGCTTCTGTGCCTTTAAGCTCTTTCTGCAGGGAAAGTCACTTGTGAATTCGCCCAATGTGTCATGCTTTTCAAAACTTTTGAGTCTCCAACTGCCTCTCAAACTGGCCAGGAAAAAAAAAAAATGTGCTAAAGTCAGATCTATTTTTTCTAGCCAAGTTATTTAAGTTAATAAGCTCGGTCTTTTTTAATCCCCAAATTTATATTCAAACTACTTCATCCTCTTATGATAACCTCTGTGTTCTCTGGTGTTCTCTAGAGCCAGAAATAAGTGGAAGTTTGAGATTAAAGGATATGTTTGTACAATTCACTTGAAGGAGTCATAAGATACTGGTTTCCAGGAGACAACCTTTACTGCTGCTCTTCTCCAGGAATTTCTTGACTTATAGTCACCTATCTGTCATTAAAAGAAAACTAGCTGGGTATGGTGGCGTATACCTGGAATCCTAGTACTCGAGAGGCTGAGACAGGAAGATCACAGGTTTGAGGCCAGCCTCAGCAACTTAGTAAAATTCTATTTCAAAAATAAAAAGTAGGCCGGGCACAGGGGCACACGCCTATATTCCTGATACTGAGGAGGTGAAGAAAGGAAGATTTGCAGGTTTGAGACCAGCCTCAGCAATTTAACAGGACTCTAAGCAACCTAGTGAGACCTTGTTTCAAATTTTTAAAAATAAATAAATAAATAAATAAGGAAGGGGAACTGAGGGTGTAGCTCAAAGGTATATTTTTCTGGGTTCAATCTCCAGTCATACAAAAATAATTGAATAAATAAAAATAATAAATTAAATAGGGCTAAAGGTGGAGTTCAGAGGTAGAACACCCCTGGGTTCAATCCAGAAGAAGGAGGAGAAGGAGAAGGAGAAGGAGAAGGAGAAGGGGAGGAGGAAGAGCAGGAGGAGGAGGAGAAGGAAAAGAAGAAAAAGGAGAAGGAAGAAGAGAAGGAGGAAGAGAAGGAGAGGGAGGAGGAGAAGGAGGAGGAGGAGGAGAAGAAGAAGATGGAGGAGGAGGAGGAAGAGGAGGAAAGGAAGGAAGGAAGGAAGGAAGGCCAGCCTAGTGCTCCTAACTTAGTTCTAGATGGCTCTTAACTGTGTACGGCCACCTTTCAAATTACCTAGAAATCACTTGTCTGGGTTGAATAATAAGCAGGTGTATTCTGAGGTCACATGTCCATACATGGAAGTGATTCTGAATACACCTGCCAGGCTGCCAGATCCAAAACCATGAGCCCAAATTTCAGCGTGCCAACTCTTGGAAGAGAGGAGAAAGGCAGCTGTGATTATCTCTAATTGTCTGTACTTGTAATGGCCAGATGGCCATAATTCACCCCAAGTCAACAGCTCCCTCTTCCCTGTCATTCCTTCAGAAACTGGGAGCTGGACAGGGAGGGGAGGTAAACATCCATCCCCCCTCTACACAGCCCCTTCCTGCTGAATACGGGGAGTCATTCTGCAAGTACAACTTATTGAAAGACCCACCCCTGAAGTGGCCATTCAGCCAGTCTCAGTGACCCGGGGGAAGGCCTGCCATATTCCGGGTAATCTTCCTTCTGTGCACCCTTCATACTCTAGCATCGGCCCTTCTCCTGTTGTCTGCTCTTTCTGGCTCTGCCATTGCTGGGGTGACGGAGCCCTTGGCAACCCCTCACCCTCCCCAGGGCTCCCCAGGCCTGGCTGCCTGAGTAAGTGCTCCGTCAACACCCACCTCTCCAAGCTGCCAGCCCCAGAGGATGTGTCTGCAAAGGAACTGCAGAGCTTTATAAGCAAATAACGCCACCTCCAAAAAAATATTAGCTGGGCAAACACTATGCCTTAATTCAGCATGTGCATTTGCATATTTACACAGAAGCCCCTGCTGCTCCTTTGCCTGAGATAATGAAAGAGCATCCCAACAGCCTTCTCCACCAGCGTGGGAGCACACGCGCAGAAAACACAGCGGCGTGATGGAGAGTTTTCATTTCCTTTTCCCCGGGCAGGGGAGAGTCATCATTTGGATTAATTTAAATAACTCATCAGATCCAGTAAGAGATAGAGCAGCCCAGGATAAAAATTCTTTCTACCAAATGTTCTTCAGTACCAGCTAAGGTTAGAAGAATGTAGGAAGGCAGTGAGGCCTAGTATGTAGAAGTCTGTGAGTGCAGGGCATAGTGGCCTGTGTCTGTAATCCCAGTACTTGGGAGGCCGAGACAGGAGATATACAGTCGGTAGATTTTAGACAAATCTAAGGGAAGTCCGTGGAGAAAGCAAAGCATTTTCTAAAAACAGCACTGATATAGCTTTATAAACATATGAAAAAAGAAAAAGAAATCTTGAACCCTTATCACACCATGCACAAAATTAATTTGAGATGAGTTATGGACTGTATCTTAAAGCTAAAATTCTAAAGGTTTTAGAAGAAAAACTAGGATATTTATATTAGTTAAAGAGAGAAAATATTTCTCAGGACACCAAAAGGACTAGCCATAAAATATTAACTTAATAAAATGTAAATCTTATCCAAAAACACCATTGAAAACGTACAAACTGGGGCCATAGTCTGAGAGACAATTTTGTAAATGATCTTATCTAACAAATGACATCTCCTAAATATATAAAGAACTCAATGATGGAAACACAGACAATCTAATTTTAAAAACAGGGCAAGGTTTTGAATACACATATCACAAAGAATAGCCAAAAATCACGTGAAAGGACGTTCAACTTCATTCGCCTGCAGGGAACTACAAAGTAAAATCAGAGTGAGGGAGATGGTGCACACTAGATCATGAAAGACATTTCTTATCTTGTCTGGATTGTTGGTCACACAGATAAACACCGGTGACATTTGTGTAAACTCATTGACCTGTATTTTTAAGATTTCTGCAATATATATATATATATATATATATATATATATACACACATATATATGCATATATGTGTACTATATGTATATGTGTATATTGTGTATATGTATATTATATGTGTATATTATATGTATGTATGCATGTATGTGTGTGTGTGTATATATATATATATATATATATATATATAATTCCAGTAGAAAGGGGAAATAAAAACAATCACATGGGAAATACAGAAGATCAAGTCTACACTGTGTATCCCCCAAAGCATAGTGTCATCTGTAATCTAATCATAAGCTAGCAATATACTTCAATATCCATTGAACATTTGCTAGGTACTAGGATTCCTTTTCCAGTGAGCAGATTTAATAGATTTTTTTTTCTCATTTCTTCCTCCTGGTAGCCTATGGGACACGTTTTATTATCATCACCCCACTTTACAGATGAGAAAACTGAGGCTTGAAGAAATTAAGCAACTGACTCAGGATCACAGCTAAATAGGCAAAGACAACCTTGTAACTTGGCCCCATCTACCCAGGGAAGCTAGGTTTCTAAACATTCTGTGCCATATGCAAAGTACCTGCTTAGGGCATTGGAATGAGTTCAATACCTATTCTTGAACTGATGAGAAATGTTGATCAGAAAAAATATGTTGTATCTAAGAGGTAAAGAGTATAAGAGAAATAGAATAGACTGGGTTAGTGAATTCAAGGATGACATCAACAAACTTTACTGAGCTCTAACTGTATACTAGACACCTTCTGAGCACTCGGGGAATATTAGTTCACTAAATCTTGACAAGGAGCCAAGGAGAGTGTTGCAGTCGTTTTAGGAAACACAGCAAGGAAGTGGCAGAGACAAGTCATGGAAGAGAAGCACGCAGAATGGGGAGCAGGAGCTTGCAGGATGTCTACACCCGCAAACCCAGAAACGAGCTGTGATCACACAAGGACACAGTCGGGCTTCTCATCCTCAGAAGGTCATAATAAGAAAAGCCACAAGGAAGCTGGGTACAGTAGATGGGAACAGAGCCACGTGTTCAGCTATAGTCGCATTATGGGAAGGCCTAAGAAGCTGCCCAGAGTAATTTACACATCAATAGAGGATGCTCCCTCAGGAGAATCCTCTAAAGCTAGCCATCATGATGAACTCCTTGGGTACCACAGATGCTTTATAAATTAGACTGACATGGTCTCAAGCTTTAGTGTAAATAATCTAAGTATTTGAGAATTCATGTAACTTCATTTGTTCATTCAGTAGCTGTTGCTGCTTAAAGGGAAACCATAGGTCAGGGGAACAGCAGACAGCACCTCTTCCCCATAGGGTCGTTACTATTTGACCATCCTGCTGCCATAACTCTTTCCCTGGACTGGTAGCCATTGGAGGCAGCTTGAGACCACTCAATGGAAGTAAAGAAAGTAGATAAGAAAACAAGTAGAGGCATGAATGTCTTTTATGATGGCACTATAAAATAATCTCAATCAAATACAACACTTTGAACCCAAAAACACAAATGTTATAAAAATCTTCCTTACGTGGGGAAGGCAAAGAGGTCATCTTCCCCCACCCGGCTGCCCCCTACCTCTCGCCCTGCTGGGATGGAATGCATCACACCTCTCTCCAAGGACTGATATTTACTAGGAAACTCAACATTGAAAGACCCAAGACCAAGCGACTCTGAATAGCTGAAGGAGGAGATAGTTGAACCCAGGTCTTCCTTCCCCACTTAGCTAGGCTGTGGGCTGAGTTGCCAGCTCAGTAGGTGGAGGAAAGCAGAGCAGCCTGTCTCAGCTCACCTACTCCAAGATCAAACAGATCTTCTTAACGCATTAGCAGAGAAATGGGAGCTGGGAAGTCCAATCCAGAGGTAAATATTTAAGATTTTAATAGATGAACTATATCAACATATACTCTGGGAATAGAATGGAAGATATATCAAATGGTAGATTTTTTTTATCATCACGGGGAAATTTGAGAAACTATTTTTCACCATTTGGGGAAAGAAGCCACATGAAATGATGGGTTTTTTTTAGTCTCCTGGCTTTTATTTCTGTGCATGTCTTGAAAACATAGGAATTCATGTCTTGAAAAAGTACGCAGTAATGATAATATGGGATTAAGACAATTTAGCCCATTTGCTTTGGATCATTGAAAGGATGGAACATTGCTACCTCAATTATCTTTTACCCACTAGAGGTACCTGATAGAGCCAGGTACATCTTTAATATAAAACATATGAATGTTTTCTCTGCAAAATGCCAGTACACACATACGATGTGACACTGGAGGTGGCATGGTAATTAAGGGCATAATTGCTGTAATTACTGATGGAAGTACTCATATTCCTCTATGCTCCTTTTTCTAATTATCTTGGTTTAATGAAAATGTGTAATTTTTTTTTCATTGAACAGGATGTGGCCATCATTTGGCTGCCTGCCTGGGATGATGGACGGTGTCTGTCCCTTGGATGAACATGGAGCAGAGAGGTCACCACTTGTTTGCAGGAAGAAGAGGTTTCTGGAACACAACAGGCAATTTAGATGCATGTCATGAGCATCCTGCAAAAGCTCACAGATGGGTTTCATTGGAAGAAATATAACAGTGGGGGAGACATTACCCTAGAAGGAGCCCAATAGCTTTACAGTCTTTAGACTTTAATGAGAATGACTCGTAAAAATAAGACAGAAGTCCCATACTGTTTGTCCATTCTTAATCTAGTCGCTGACTCAAAAATGGATTCAAACAGCATCGATTTTTCCTGGTTTTGTTACTCTCCTTTGGCCTGGTTTTTATAACACAAGAACGAGGCTTGAAAGACTCATTGCTGAACTATTTCTTTGATCAGTTCTCCTTTTTCTTCTCCCCATCAGTCTCTTTCCCTCCCTCCCTTCATCCATCCCTCCTTGAAGTCTCTCTCTCCATCCCTCCCTCCTTTCATCCATCCCTTCTTCCTTCCCTCCCTTTCTCCATATGTTTTAAATGCTTTGGAAACTTAACTGACTATAGAATTTATTTATTCATTTGTCAGCCAGCTAGACAAATTAAACAGAGAAACATTGAATAAAAACTACAAGGTCATTCAAAACATACATCGAATATTTTTCTGGGAGTAAAAAGTACTTTGCAAATTCAGACAATTATTGGCAATTAAAGCCACCAGGCATCAACCATCAGGAGATATGCAGTATTTATATTATTAGTATATAAAAATCATATGGAAGAAAAAGACAAAGTTGAACAAATTATCTTGATTCAATCCAACAGTTGTGAAGATGTACTTTCAAGCAGGTGGTAGTTATCTATCACAGCTGTTAATAAATTGCCATAAATTTGCTGGCTTAAAACATTACACACTTATTGCCTAACAGTTCTGGAAGTCAGATGTGTAAAATGAGTCAGTAGATCTGCCTTCCTTTGTGAGGTTCTGAGAAAGGGTTGCTTCCAAGTCTTGACCATCATTTGGAGGTGGCCTGCATCCTCTGGCCGTAGCTGCATTACTCCACCTTCTGCCTGTCCTATCTCCTCTGACCCTTCTTGCCTCCCATCATAAATCCCCTTGTGACTATGTTGGGCTCATCCAGATAATACCAGACAAGCTCCCAAACAAAGAAGATTCCAGTCATATGGCGGGAGATGCTAGTGGAATAGTGGGAGGTGACTTGGAAAGGGAGGCAATAGGGAAGATCTAATGACAGAAACAGTCCAAATACGCCTTTGTTCATACATGATGTGATTATATCAGTGTTAATATATATGTTAATATAACATACGAGGAAGGGGCAGGAGCCAGGTAGGATGTGGAGGGAAATACACAATAGAGGCTCTGTGCACGGATGTTTCTGCCACAGAACCTCACTGTGATGTGTGACTACAATGCACCAATAAAATAATTGTAAAAAATAACAAAAGGAGAGAGTTGGATATCTGTGTGGTATACTCAGCTGCAGACTCCCTCCTTCCCGGCACACAAGGAGTCCCATCTGTCATTGGGTTTCTGTCCTCTACCTTAGACATGGGGTCATTGGCTTATAGTATTTCAGAAAACCAGGAGGGACCAGGTCCTTAGTCCAAACATTACAGTTGCTTCTTCTTCTCTTTTACGCTGCTACTGAGAACTGGTCCTCTAGCTTGAGAAGCATCAGACTGGCCCACAAACTGGCTCTCATGTGGCCTTCGCACCACTGTGCACGTCCCCAGTTATTCAGAGCACCATACTCAAGGTCACTTACTTTTTATACTTATTTTACTTGTCTGTTGCCTCTTACCTGTACATTTATGTATATTGTGAGTCACAAGTGCCAAAATCTCCACCAAAGGCTGTTGGGAGCATTAAATATGTGAATACTTGGACAGCTGCCAAGAGAGTCCCTGGTTCTTGGCGATGGTGAGATAAAGAAGATCCATCATGCCCATGATGGTACCGACTAGAATCTGTAGCATCCTGGCTCAGGATGTGGTATACAAGAGGGCAGCTCTCAACTCACCTCCGAGTCTCACGCGCTGAATGTCTTCCACCCCTGTTACCATCACACTGGACAACTGGTCTCCCCTCGATAGACTCTCCTATCGACTTCTCTCTCAAAGACTACGAAGGAAAACCTTTCTAGGCTGGAGAAGGGAAGCTGGTGGCCTTCAAATTTGTTTCCTGAGCTTCTTCCCATGGAAATAAGAATGTCGAAAGGATATGTTAATACTAGTTAGTGTTTTTTTATTAATAGCGTATCCTTTAACCTATGAATATATACACAATTCCCTTTTACCATTTTATGTTCAGGTTTTTAAGTCTAATGATGGCATCGTGATAAGGAAGTATATAACCCAGGCAAATTCAGATGGCATGTCCATGAGAACCTCCCCCAGCAAGAAAGTACCTCCAGGGTATATGATTGGGCAAAAAAAACATAGCACCAAAGTTGAAGGCCTCTTTACCTCATCCCAGGTTGTCTTCATCAAGTAAATAAATAGAAAAAGTTGGTATATGGTCCATCACCTGTTGAAACATGAGCTGAGGCTCAGGATCTTTTCCATCGCATATAAATACATAATAACGCTTCTGGGGTATTTCTAGTTACAAACCAGGTTGTCTTTTCCAAGTTCTCCTTTCTTGCATTCTAAAATGCACTATCCTAGACAATCTGACCCAAAATTGCAGACTGATCAAATTTGTAAATATTCTTTCTTAAAAAAATTATAGCCAGGCATTCTAATGTAACTCATAATCCCAGTACTTGGGAGGCTGAGACAGGAAGACCACAGATTTGTGGATAGCCTCAGCTACCATAGTGAGGCTCTAAGCAATTTAGTGAGGCTCTGTTTCCAAATAAAGTATAAATTAGGTCTGGGAGTATAGCCTGGAGGTAGAAGGCCCCTGGGTTCCATCCCCAGTACCACAAAAAAATATATATATTCAGATATGTTGTTAGAAATCTTTACCAAACATCAAGAATGTTCTTTTCTTTTCCTCTCATCTTATTAACAAGCATATCAAAGCCAAACATGAGAAGGAGGGAGGGGGAGGGAATGGGACGGGATTTGGGTAAGGGTTAATTGGGCGATGTGTGCAAGTATGCCTCTACCATCTTGTACTCCATTAGGATGCATGACTACAATGCACCAATAAAAAAATAAAGTAAATTTAACTTCAAAAATACTCTCGAAATTTAGTTACAGAATTTAGCTGGAAAACATTGGATCTTTACATTAAAAAAAAAGTCCTTCACTTAGTGTCCTCTGAAGCACAGTCCCTTATAGTCCTCAACCAACTTGTGAAATATTTTGGTCTTATATCAGCTTTCACTGATTCCAGGCAACGGCATTTTGACAAACAAGTTCAGCATTGAAGCCAACAGTTGCAATTCAGTAGAAAGGAGTTCTCTCTTTTTCATTTTAATAACATTTCTCCACGAATTCCAAAGCGATAGGGTCCCTGTTATTCTGAGTACAATGCTCATTACTCATGTCTGCTGGGGCATTATTGGATGTATACTTTGGAATAAAGAAGGCTTTTGCAATGTCTAATATGATGTCCTTTGCAATCTGTTATTAGCCTGTGTATCGCCTTGCCAGTTAATCATCCCATTATAGATTTGAGAAATCTGACAACCCAGCGGGATGGGAATGCAGTGCACTACAAGACTGGAAATAGCTGTATGAAAATGAAGTAAGGATAAGAAACTCTAGATTGGCTCATAAAAGGACGGCTTCAAAAGATCCTGTTGGTGCTGTTCTGGAATGCTCTCAAGACTTTTACCAGCAAAGAAATGAGCACAACAGACAGGAAGAAACACCTTACACTTGACTGTAGGGGAAGAATTTCTAATAAAAGCAGCAGTTTGTAGAGGTTGTTTTTTTTTTTTTTGGAAGCTACTCAGCATAATTAAAAATCAAATTAGTACATACATCAGCTTTTCTGTTTACCTGCCCTGTCACCTGAGAGCTGGCTGATGCGTTTCATCAGAGCCATCCCCTGAACAGCCCAGCGCCATTAGTCTCACCACTGTTTATGTGTGATGGTGGGCATCCTTTGCTTCTGTGTACTTTGCTGCCATCTCCAGGAAACTGTGGTGACAAGAACAGCCCAACCCAAAGGCTTATTACAGCCCTGGAAATCATCTTGAGATTTCCAAAGATGGCTGTAGAAGAAAAACCTGTTTCAGAAATATATATATTTATATATTTATATATTTTAGAAACTCAGAATACTTGCAACTGTTCTTGCATATTATATCACAGACACAATATCTCCTGGTTATTCATTTGAAGATACAAGTCATGCTAAAATGAGAGCTTAATTAACAAAATGCCAACTTTAGAGGAATTTCCAGGAAAATACTGCTTCTAATTTCTATACTGTTAGAAGATAATAGATAAATACTTAGCCATGAAAGTCTTCTTGCTGTAATCATCCACATAATTTATGGTGATTTGATCTGCAGTGAATATATTAAATTGCTACAAATTCAGATCCTTTTTTAGTGAATAAGTTTTCTACAAGAGACGGTGCACATTGAAATTACATTTGCTTGTGAACATAAAAAGGATAATAAAAAAAAAACTGAAGACAGGTAGAAATTTGTGGGTTTTCTACAAAACATCCTAAGTCTGGAAGGGAATTCTAAGACTTAAATTTACTAAATTCTGTCTAGGGTGGTTCCTAATGGAACAGGACCCTTGACTCTCATGTTAAAATAGAAAACAGCTCTTGTAGCCTTTCAGGGGAAGACTCAAGGTTCTTCTCATTCATGAACAAGTGGCCTGAGGCTCAATGGCAGGTGTAATAAAGTGCAGACTGTTTGCAATGCCAAAAGATGGGGACACTAAAGATGGGGAAAGGAAAATCTGTCAGTTTTGGTCTTGACTATGTTTCATCAAAAATATAAAACATAATACTCTCACAACTCCCTATCCTATAGATAGCATTTATACATGCCTGCCTTTAAGATAAATTGATGAAAATACGACTAGACATTTCAATACTTACTCTGCAAAAGGTATATCTAAATACCTAAGAAAAAAGACTTTTTAATATACTTTCAGAGACTGCTTCATTTAAAAGTCTAGATAGCCTATGCCCAAAATCAGAATCAATATCATCTTTTTTCCCTCTAAAGGACTTTAATGGTTTTACATCAGGAACAATGTCTTCTTATCGCTAACCCCAGCTCCTAACAAAATGTATGTCACAGTAAGCAAACTTCAAATGTTTAATGAACAAAACTGTATTGAATCAGTCACTATAGGTTGTACATTGCCAATGGTTTGTAAATCTTCGAGAGTAATGCATTCTAATTGTATAACAATTGTCATCGGATTGAAGCAAAGTAGCACACCTAGAGGGAGTGGGAGAAAGCGCGTGAGCAGAGTTCTCCATACAAATTAAACCACTGTAAATATGAAAAAAAATATTCTTCAATTCCTAAGCCCTCAAATGACAGGCATACAGATTTGTGCTAATACATTTTCTAATCCTTCATTTAAAAATATTGAAAAACACCTAAAAATTGATGCCATTTAAGTGAAAATAAGAGAGAAAGCAAAAAAAAATACACTTAACAAAGATGGACAGAGATAAAAAGTCAATTAAAGAGCTCACTACAGAATACATGACTTAGAACACAAATCAGGTAGAATTAGCTGAAAAGGGCAGTACTGTGTGTGCACACATGCACACTCCACACACAAATTCAGCAACATACAAATCAGACCACCTAAACTTTTCCAGTAAACTCGATAACTTTTTTGGAAGACCATAGCTGAAGGGCTCATAGATTTGATAACTGATATAAGACGGAGTGGCCATGGGCCGGGCATGGTGGCGCACGCTTGTAATCCCCACGCTTGGGAGGCAGAAACAGGAGGATCGCTCAGGTTCGAAGCCAGCAGCGCTGGCTTAAGAGACCCTGTTTCCAAATTTAAAAAAATATATAAAAATGGGTCTGGGAGTGTAGCCCGCAGGTAAAAGGGCTTCCAGGAACCCCAGTACCACCAAAAAAACAAATGATGAGGTGGCCATGAACCTTGAGGCCAAACTGATTTTTATTTAGACATCTTTGTCTCCCAGAGTAAAAAAAAAATGAGTTATTAAAGTGAATTATTATGGTTTGTACATAAAATGCTCCCCAACCCCCAGAGAACTTCATGTGTTAGACAATCCAGGCAAGCTCAAGATGGGGCATGGTGGAAGATGGTGGGTCACTGGGGACCTGGCTTTGGGAACTGTCTCTGTCCCTGGCCCCTCCTCCTTCTCTCTTTCTCTGGCCACCATGAGATGAGACAGGTTTTTTCTTCTCCATGCCCTGCCACCAGGCCATTCAGTCTTGGAGCCAGTTGATCATGGACTGAAATCTGAAACCCAAATAAATTTTTCTTCTTCTAAGTTGTGTAGGTCAGGTGTTTGGGTCATGGTGAAGAAAACACCAGCTAAAACATTAATACTGCTCTCTTTATATCCATTATCTTGGAAGTAAACTCAAGGTATGGAAAAGACAGTTTTTCCCACCCAATTAGGCTAAAATATAATCATACTCATCCATGGCTGTTACCTGCCAAGAGAACACTTCTTTCCCCAGCTCTTCCAGCTACACAAACTTCCTTAAATGAAGCTATATTGAATGACTGAAGTAAGGTCTCTTTCCTGGCCTTCCTGTGATAATTAGCCTTCATCCCATTAAGCACACGACATAAGAAAGGGCAGAGCCACCCAAGTCGAATACACCAGCTGTTCCATTTATTACAGAAAAAAAATGATATCTTAAAGCTAAGGAATGAGAAAAGGCATACCTTTGAATATATCCCTTGTACAGCAGATAAAACTTACTAACTCTTGAACACAGGCAAACTGTGAGATGTGTTTCTATAATATAGACATTGGCATATATTGTTCAATAAACAAATTTTCAGGATTCACAACATAAATACTTCAACAGGATACCCAAACTCCCCTCTATATCCTATAACTTCTTCCAACATTAATGACATAAAAATTAAATTCAACATAGAAAATAGTTTTCATTAATTAAACCACCTCTGGCTGTTTATTCCTTCTGTGTGCTGTGTACCATATTAATATGCTCTTAAAAAAACAACCATTTCATAAGTCAGTTAAGATTAGGAAATCAGAGAATATATATGTCAATTACTTGTAGTATAAAAGTGTTATACAAATGTTAGTCCTTATTTTTACTGAGTTGAATGTGACTTCTTCCAAAATACCTCAGACTTTCAAGACTATCACAACAAATATGGTGAACTGAATGGTTAGGCACATGTGTGTATACCCAGGGGTATTCTAACTCTGAGCTATACCCCAATTCTACTTTATTTTTATCTATTTTTTAATTTCCAAACAAGATCTCACTAAATTGCTGAGGCTGGCCATGAACTTGTGATCCTCCTGTCTCAGCCTCCCAAGTACTGGGATTACAGGCATGCACTACTCAACAGGCGTGCCATGCACAGCTAAACTGGGAGCAATGCAGGAATTAAAAAGTTCAAACTATGAACATAGGTGTGTACATATTACTGTAGTTCTCTGGTTTCAACCCCTTTAGAAAGATAGGCAAAGGTGGTATGGCTGGATCGATCCATCAACAGATGAATAGATTACAAAATTATGGGAAATACATATGCAATGGAATTCTACTCAGCAATAAAAAAATTACATCATTTGCAAGAAAATGGAAGGAACTGGAAAACATTATGTTAAGTGAGATTAGCCAATCACAGAGAGTGAAGGGACATGTTTTCTTTAATATGTGCAGGATAGGGAGTAACTGGGATACAAGAGAGACTCCAGATGATGAGGAGAAACCTCAGGGGAGCCAGGGAGGAGATATAAGGTAGAGGTGGAGGAAGACTGAGGTTCATTAATAGAAATACTACCATGGACTCTGTGTATACATGTGAACATATACCAATGTCAATCTGGGTACTCTTGGGAGAGAAGAAAATGGAGGGGAGGTGCTAAGACCTTGTGCATGGATGTCATTGTCAACATGATTTCCATTATGATGTGAGACTATAATACACCCATAAAAGCACACCAACAAAGTTCAAAATAAAGTGAAAGTATTACTTCTCGACATGTACTAGCAGGAACATGGCCATAATCTACTCTTGCATTGGATGGACCTACAAGAACTAGTCAGGCTATTAGGAAAGCAAGTTGCAAGTCAGGTACCAATGGGACTCTAGCAGGTGATGCCATGCATGGTCTCTCTAGCCAGATACCTCTGAGGTAAGCCTGATTGTAACCAATTGCTACCATGAGGAGTAAGCCTGGCAGATTTTAACCAATCGCTACCATAACTCCCCTTCTCACATCTTTTCCCCAAAGTCACAGGAACAAGTTGCACCCCTCTGCTAAGCAGGAAGGAGGGGTCAGCTGGGGTCTCACAAGGAAAATTTGTACAGAAAAGGCAGATAAAGTCAAGAGCAAGCAGTCTCTCTTATGTCATCTTTGAAAATCTGAATAGCTTCTGTCCTTTAAAATATATTGTCTCTTAAAACTGTCCAGAATCCCATTTTCCAATTCTTTTAATGCATTTCAACCTTACTCATCTCCAAGAGCAACCTCTCCCTGATTCTCCCAATTCTGTCTTGATCCACAGAATAATCAGTTGGATGTGTCTACAGAACTCGTGCTAACTTTTCAGTGACTTATCACATTGAACAATTGTCTCTGTGTTTCTATATTTTCCAGTGCTTAATTTTAGCACAAGAAAATCTTCCTATATATTTAAACCCTACCTGTTATCAGAACACTGCCTTCTTGAATGATATTTCTGAAGGCCATTAAAATCATAGTTTGAGTGCTAAAACCTCCCACATGTGCTTATACCTCAAATGGGCATCTTACTCTGCGCTACCCAGGTCCTAAATTGGTTCTATGGGAAAGTCTGCTCAGAAACCAGAAAACCCACCCAGGCACAGTGACACACGCCTGGAATCCCAGTACTTGGGAGGCTGAGACAGGAGGATCACAGTTTCACACCAGCCTCAGTAACTGCTGAGACCTTGTTTCAAAACAAAATAAGGCTGGGGTATAGCTCAGAGGTAGAATTTGGGGTTTATCCCCAGTACTACCAATAGAAAGGAGAGGAGAGGAGGAGGAGGAGGAGGAGGAGGAGGAGGAGGAGGAGGAGGAGAGAATGAAATCATAAAATCCTATTAAGGTTCCATGGCAAATAGAACTCAGAAATAGTTATGAATATGTACAAGACTAAAGCTGTTCTATAAAGTAGATTACTTTAAAAAACAAATTATATTAGATCTTAATGAAAACTTGGGTGAGTAGGTGGCAGTATCAAAGGTAAAGGTGGATTTCAGAACATTACTGCCCACAACATGGCTGGTGCAAGAGGAATTATAGGAGAATAAAGATCTCAGTAAATTGTCCAGAAATCGACTCATTTAATTTGATCTCCTGATTGATAATTCAGTTGATCTTGTCAGTAAACATTTACAAAATAACCTGGAGTGTAAAAGCATTTCACTGGTGCTGAAGAAGCTTCCAAAACAAAACCTGAAAGGGTTTGTAGAGGTCTACCAGGTTCTTGGAAAGCCTCTTTGAGATAAAAACTGTGATGTAATGCATTGTTTTAAATGAGGGGCCTGCTATCTCTTTATTCAGATTCACCTGGATGGTCTCCAGTCCATCCAAGTGCCAGGGGACAAGAGCCAGCGCTCAGCAGCCTCCTTTAAACAACTGGCCTGTGATCTTTCCATTCTTGTCTTCAAGTGCTCAGTGTTTCCTAGTCACAATGATCTTTGTGCCTCTTGCATTCTTTCATCCCTTGTCTTTGCTGTTTTGCTTTGACAAGTCAATTACATTTAGTCTGAGCATACGCTGGCAGGGTCTACTGCCATACTCTTGAGTCCTAGGGTTCCAAGTCATGCAACATTACTCCTGTCACATTATCAGTTAAAGAAAGACAAAAGACCAGCCCAGATTCAAGAGGTAGAGAAATGTATTCCACTCCAGAAAAAAAGGAAGATGCAACAGCGTCTTCCAGTCTCCCTTCTGCCCACAGTCATTTGCCTTCCTGGCACGTGCAAAATCAGCTCATCCCCTCTTGGACTTCAAAAAGTCTCGTCTACTTATAGCATCTGGCTCAGATTCCACCGTCTCGATTTTCTAGCCACATTTAATACATCCCACCCATACACCATAAGATTAGCACCTCTTACAGCTATAAAAACGGCTAGAAGAAGCCAGGGGTGGTGACACATGCTTGTAATCCTAGCATTTGGGAGGCTGAGATGGAAGGATCACGGTTCAAGGACAACCTCAGTGAAACCCTTTGCAACTCAATGAGACCATGTTTCAAACAAATAAAGAAGAAAAAATAGGGCTAGGGGTATAGCTCAGAGGTAGAATGCTCCTGGCTTCAATCCCCAGTACCTCAAAAAAAAAAAAAAAAGAACTTCAGCCCTGTTCATACCAACCTCTTTCTCCATCCCCTCCCTGCTTTGCATATTTCTTCCTGCAGTGACACTAAATCTCTCCAATACCTGACCTCTTGTTCTTTCTCCCACTTTTTTGGTGGTGGTACTGCAGTTCCTGGAAACCCTTCTACCTCCAGAATATACTCCCAGACACCTATTAAAAAAAAAAAAAAAAAAAAAAAAACAGGGTCTCTTAAGCCAGCGAGGCTGGCTTCGAACCTGTGCAATCCCCCCGTCTCCACCTCCCAAGCGCAGGGATTACAAGCGTGCGGCACCATGCCCGGCTTCCTCCCACTCTTAGCCCTGCATTCTCCCCTCCAATCAGCTGATAGAATTTGTCAAACAGACCCTAGGACTACCTCCTTATAGCTGGTAGGGTGTGTCAGAGGGGAGAGATTATAGTAAAATGAAATATTTATGAAGTTTCTTGGAAAATCAAAGCAGTTGAATTGTATTCGTGACTTCAGTAGTGATTTATAGTTTAATGCTTCAGTGCTCCATTCTCCTATCTATAAAATAGAATAAACAATCTCACTAGGGCTATAATCTGCCTCTCACCTATTTACAATTTGCTACTAGAAGGATGTCCAAAGATATGACTATATATTTTATTTTTTCACTCCCGGGAAACACCATGCTACCTTAAGGTATAATATATATTAATTGGCAATATTAATTAAAGCATAATCATATTCTGAATTATATCTGAAAATAGTTTGATCAAAGAGAACTATTTTTATTAAATTTGAAACAAGCCACTTAAAATTTAGCCTCCTAGAGAAAAGCTTCTGTTTAAAAAAATGCTATTCTCATTCAATTTTGTACTCTTATACCTTGGCCCTGATTCGTTATGATAAAGAAAACTAAAATTGACTTTATTCCTTTCTTTTGAAACAGATTTCTTAAATGTTCATTTCGAGAAATCAAAGCAACCTGAATGAGGAAACCAAACCATCACTGTGATCCTTTTTGCTAAAAATAGATCCACAGTAGATAAATGAAATTTATTTCTCAGGTATATGCCCTTAGTCTCCATACTCCATGGTCTCTGTCTAAAAGTAAAATACCCATGCAATACAATTTATAATTGGAACCATCTGCTTATGATACAGCATTTGCTATGTTTTGTGCCTAAAACAGTCCAAAGCTGTAGGAAGTCCCACATCCCATCTTTCTAAAATTTCACTTTAATACTCTCTACTAGAACTAGCCTTAAAATTTCATACTTGACTGTTTCCTTTAGGCCTCACTTACCTCCAGCTCCATAATCTTAGAGTGTGTTTGTGAGGAATAACTATGCAGATAATCACATTTACTTATTCAGAGTATTTATTCGAGCTAAACATTTTCATTGAGCCTAACATAATTGATTCATTAATTTAGCATTTACCTACATGTGCCGACTATACAGATATAGCAAAGCCCTTGCCCTTGTTGTACTTGCGTTCTAGGCCATGGGGACAAAAAAGGAAATGTAGAAGGCAATGAGCAGAAACAAGGGAGGTAAAGAAATAATCAGAGTTTGAAGAGGTAGGGAGCAGAGTTTGGAGGAAGGGTGGGGAGATCACTGTTCTAGAAGAAGTAACTCCCACCAGGCATAGCTCAGACTATAATGTCTGGCAATTTATTTCAGCCGAGGTAACTAGCCCCAGAATGCATGTGCAGCTCTGCCAAGCTCTCTCTTCCTGTCTCCAAGACCGTATATCAAGGCAGTACCTACTTTGGCTCAGAAGTTAGTGACATGTGAACCCCAATATGGGACAGTCATCTGGATCGCTCATGGTACCTGCCCCTGCATTCAGTTACCATGAAACAACAGGTTCAAAGACTTTGTTCCCTTTAGAAACTTATCTTTGAATTTATTATGTTCTGGAAAGCAGGTAAATCAGGCTCCTTGAGTTTAGGACTATCTCATTTGGATTAGAAATTAAAGTTCTCATTAATTTTTCTTTTAGCTCTGAAGATGTATCAAGTCTTTTATTGTTTTTTGTATTAAATGCCAAAAAATTATTTTAAATGCCAGAGAACTACAAGTAAACAAGAAAACCAGAGGAAATCACAACTATCCTATGAGAATAATCCAAGTTGCCACTACAATGAAATTGGTAAAGTCTTTTACTAGACTTTTACAACATACGTTGTATGTAGGTCATCTTTTATGATCATGTACATTAATAATTAGCCAAAATTTGACCTTGAATCTATTCCCATCTTCTCCATAAAGCCCATTAGCATGGCACTGTCCATTTTAATTCCTGTATGTGTTTCTGAAATGTAACCAGTTTTAGGCCACAATGGTCACTGTTGGTTGATTACTTCCGGTCCCGTTGCTTTCAACTTCACAGCGCTTTGGTCCTCTTTCCCACTGGGGCTGGAATTATAATGCTGTTTATCCTTACCACTCACCTTGACCAGTTTCAGTCTCTAGATCTGATTTTTCCTCTCTAATCCTAAACCCAGAGAGTGGGAATATTAATCAGCTTGTGATATTCACTGAAGCAATACTGAAAACCGAAGGCTTGTACAGCATGACTTAACCATGTTACTTAAACATAAAAGATTCAGTTAGGATCTATGAAAAACAAATAACTTTAAACTATATTCTATTTAATTAAGAATACAGCACTATAGGTAAGGGCTGTTTCAAGGAGTAAAGAGGCTTGGGAGAATAGGTCCAAAAGCCCAGTAAGGCCGGACTCCAGGGGTCTCATTTTGGATATCAGCTTCCTCTGTTTCACCCTGCTGTCTGCTTGTAGACATACACTGTGGGAGAAATGTTTACTCTGGGCTTTTTCTGGATTGCAACCACAAAAGTGATCAGCTAGAACAGAGAAAATTAAAAAGTTTAAGGATTAAAGAGTTTGCTAATTTCAGGGAGAATGAATATTATGAATTAGTAAAAAACTGTTCTTAATGGAAAATGGCTTTTGAGTTAGAGAAGCGTTAGAATGAAAACTACTATTTCCTCCAACTCTGCTTTCTCCTTGTATGATAAATGATAGGTTTGCTGCACTGGCCAATTTCCATATTTTTAAGATTTTTTTCTGGTGGCCATTGTTATACAAAGTTACTTTATCATTTAAACTGCCTATTTACTGTTTTTCTTCTCTCTCTCTCTCTCTCTCTCTCTCTCTCTCTCTCTCTCTCGTTATTCTTTCTGCCTGTGTCACTCTCTTTTTGTCAGTCAGAAACATACAATATAGAAGTTTTTAAAACCATATTGCAGTTTGAAACTCATATATTTATTATCATATTATTATTAATATAGAAACTATTAAGTCAAAGGGCAATGTAAGTTTTTATTTGGCTCTGGACAAACTAGGAGAGCAAAATAAAAGATTGGCAGTTGCTAGGCAATAAGCTGAGTATTTTTTTCAGCTGAGAAAAGAAAATAAAACAACGAGGAATCAGAAGATTAAATGGGCAGGTGTGTATACAACTAGAACACCTCCCCAAATCATCAGCAGAGTTTCTCCCCTGCATGAACCAGTTTTAGTCTGAGCCTCAGGAGATTTGTAATCTCCAGGAACAGATGACACATAAGAGTGGTGACCCTCACCATCCTGCAGTGGAACAATTTAGCTCTTCAGATATGATATCCTAAAAAGTGAGAAAAGCAGTTGCTGATTTCCACTGGAGAGAATTTTAACTCCAGTAAACTTTGCTTTCTCAAAATTAATTTAGTGTTACACACTAACATGCAATATCACGACAAATTCTCTACAGATCTCAGCCCACTCTGAAACTTCTCAGAACTGCTGGGAAGATCATTCTTTGGCTGGTTTTTGTGATGCTTTGGGAACAGTGAAAGAGAGGTAAGGTGTTATGTCATGTTTTCGTTCTGTTTCTGGTAAATTTACTAATTTGGGTGAAATCTGCCATGTTTGCTCCTAGGGCATTCATGGAAAGAGAGGTACTGCAAGCTATTGGGTCGCTTTTATTATTGCTTGTTCATCTATTTAGAGTGTAGAACATGCAAAACATTTCCTAGAGGTTGACAGGGTGGGAAGGCGCCTTTACATCAGATAGATCTTTTTCTCTTAGAGACTGAGGTTCAGCAAAGAGAATGGAGGCCTTGCAGGCACACTGGAAAGCCAGTCAACTTCTCCTGAAGCCTTCTATGCACGGGCTGTACTCCTTCTCAGGCATGAAATACCATCTACTTCTTGGCAGCACCACCACAGAACACCAAATATGCACCTCTGATTCTGGGAGAAAAATACATGCTTGCTCTGACACATCACGGTTTCAGGATGACATTAATAGATTAATTGTCAAAAATCAAAACTAAGATTATATTCGAACCCAGAGTCTTCCTTTCACAGAAGTCCTGTGGTTCTTCTTGACTCTATGGAATATGTGTTCTTAGAAAGTTAATATAACTTCCAAAAGTTTTAAACTTAAAACCAAGATGTACCTAAGCCACTCACGTTAGCATTTATTTCACTATACCACTCTATGCTTGGCCTCTCCTGGAATTTTCTTCTAAAGCATAGGCAAAGTTCCCGTTGTTCAGGGACTACTGTTGTGGGGAGTCAGCAAGTGCACATCAAACTTTAAAATATGCATGAAAGAGATCTTATTTGCAGTCAGTTAGTAGAGTATGCTCTAACCCTCTGGCCTAACAGGTGCAAGGACAGCGCTGTCGTGGGATTTATAATATCTGCTTGTGCAGCCACTTGATGTAAACATGATCTAGAGTAAGTATTCATTTCACAACGACTTCTGCCATCAATACGCAGTCTACTTAGTTACCAGACTTGTCAATACGCCCTTCACCCCACATCTTCTTAAGTGACAGGTTCTACTTCTCCAGCTTGTTATTTATTTGTTAGCCTTATTGATTTAAGTTCTTTCTCTGCTCCTATTCATATGTCTAGAGGAGCATATTAGCACAGACTCTGTGGCAAAGATGCAATGAATGGCTTAAAGTGATTGCTATGGGATCAATATGGAAGGTCAATGAAAAATGCAGGGATATAAGCAGACTAAGCTGTGTTTACCACTATTGTTAACTTACACCAGACCTATTGCTATGAATGTCATATTCTTCAACTTTAGCTAATATTTTCCCTTCAGATAATAAAGAACCCACTTCTATCACTTAACAAAAACGTTTTTGAGAACCTACGATGTGCTCCTTCTGTGTTAAGTATTGGTGCTACAAAGATGAATAAAACATAATTTTTTGCTCACAACCTACTTGGAGAAAGAGATGTTAAAAATAATCACAGTTCAGGCAGGTTTGGTGGCACACACTTGTAATTCCAATACTTGGGAGACTGAGACAGGAGGATTGCAGGTTTAAGACCAGCCTTAGCAACCTAGTGATGAGTAACTAACTTACTTAAGTAAGTTATCATTAAGTTTCTTCAGAAATTTAGCAAGACCTTGTTTCAAAATAAAAAGCTGGAAGTTTAGCTTATAGAAAGAATGCCCCTGGGTCAATCCCCAGTGCAAATAAATGAATAAAAGCTAATTTTAAAATAAGTAATAAAAGTAATCATACTGCCATGTAGTGAGCACTAAATTAGTGATGTGAACGTTTAGGGCTTTGTTTTTCATTATATATAATCACAACTTTCTACTAAAAAGAGCATAACAAATGAAAGATCCTGAAAGAATTTGGTAATCAAGTTTAATGAGAGCCTCAAGAGTTAAATTCCTTCCTGTAATAAAGAAGGTTTTGATAATTGAGGAGAGAGGTCTAAGACAGCACAGTCAAGTAGAAACATAATGTGAGTGTCATATGTAATTTCAAAACCTGGTAGTCACGTCCTTAAAGGATGAAATAGAAAAGGTAAAATTCACTTTAATAATATATTTTATTTAACTTAATATAGCCAAAGCTTTCCTTTCCAATCAATCAATATTTTAAAATTATTAATGAGTTGCTTTCTGGACTTTTCTCCAATTAGATCTTGCAAACCTGTTCTGCCTTTGACCCTTAGAGAACACATGATCTTATTCTAACCACACATTAAGGCATGCATGTTAGACAGTGCAGGTCTAGAATGAAAGAGGAAAGGGGAATGAATGGTATGGCAGGAGCCTTGCACTGTGATATGACCTCTCCCCACGCCCCCCACAAGCTTCAGTTAAGACCGCCACACCCCAGTGGCTTATTGTGAGGAAGCTGGGTTGTGGGAGATGATGAGATTGAGTTCTACACAAGCACAGATGTGATGGGGGACAAATGCACCGCAGTTTGTTTCAAGACAAGGAGGCACCAAAGTGCATAAATAAGTAGTTAAAGAGATCTGATGGTTGTTACCAAGAGATGAAGTCTGACAGCTGGGCTGGGGAAACAAGGAAGAACTCTGTAGACCGTGCAAACAGATCTGGTTTATGTGGAGTATAGAGGAAGCCATAGGGGTACTCATGCCTGAGAACGTGTGATCAAGTTTCTAAATATCATCTTTACTTGATGTCCCGCAAGCACCTCATGTTCAATATGACGAGACTTAATCTCATCACTGACCAGCTCTCTTGAATCTGGGTTTCCTGTTTCTTAATTCCTCCCATTCCTTTAGACTCCCAGGCCTGACTCTTCAGTCTCACTAACTTTTCTGAGTCTCCACTGCCCAAACTCTACCCCAGGCCAATGATGGATGGATGGATGTCTTCCACCTCCATTCCTACAATGGTCTCATCTCACAAATTAACTTACTGTGTGAGGATACAAGTTTTATTGTATGCCTCACTTCATGGTCCTTATATTATGCTATATGCCAAAAATTAATATTAAGGAAAACATAGGTGTAAATATTAAATCCAAAATATCTTCTAAACTCTTCTAAAAGACAACATGAGATAATATCTTGTGATTTGATCATATAATTTCAGGGAACAGTAATAAATAAAAAGTATTGGTAAGCATCATAATTTAGATGAGTCCCAAAACATATTGAATGAAAAAATAAAAACATGAAAAATAAATACTATACAATTCTAGTCATGGGATGTTCAAAAGGAGAAATAAACTTATATAGTAGTCAGAATAATGGTAGCCCCTTGTAAGTATTGAATAGCATGGGGTATTCAGAGACCATTTTGGCTGAGGGGAAATATTCTCTATATTAATTTAAATTATTTTTTTCTTGGTGGTACTGGGGTTCCTGGAAACCCTTCTACCTCCAGGTTACACTCCCAGACCTATTTTTCTATACTTTTTTTATTTGGAAACAGGGTCTCTTAAGCCAGCGCGGCTGGCTTTGAACCTGCGCAATCCTCCTGTTTCTGCCCTCCAAGCACAGGGATTACAAGCATGCGCCACCACGCCCGGCTAAATTTTTTTTAAATTGCACATTTCTCAATGTATAATTTGCTGACAGTTCATTGAAGACTAGTGCAACTGTATGAAAATTGTACTCAATAAGATTTAAGAGGCTTAATTACCATTTTCAGTGTTCAGGGTATGTGAAATAAAAATCATTTTAGACATATAAAGTCACAATTTGCTTTCTATAAACTCCACTTGGAGATGTGTTCTACAAAATGACGGAGCAAAACAATAATGGAGACCAATTTTTTTTTAAATGGAGAGATAATAAAAGAGAGAATATCATGGGACTCCCAACAAGAAGCTGAATAAATCCAAGACTATCAAATGTACCTACATGGAATGGAGAAAAAATAAATAAATAAGACATTTATTTCCAGAAAAACAGAAGTTGCATAGGAAAAGTAATGTAAGCATGGTTTGCTACCTCATTTGGCTTTTTGAACATTATTCACATAGTTATAATCACATGATCAGAGAACACTTTTCTACCCATTTTTGTAACATAACCACATTGGAAAGGTGGCAGATTTGTATATTTGCAGTGAAGGAGACAAAGAGAAAAAGAACTAAAACCTTATCCTGTATTGGGAAGTGCGTCAGATTCCCATCACTGTGCTTAAAATACTTGACAAGAACAACTTAGGAGAAAAGACGTTCAGATCATGGTTGACAGCCTCCCAGGCAGAAACGTCATGGTATCAGGGTTTGGCAGAAGAAAGCTGCTCGGCTCCTGGCAGCTGGGAAGCAGAGAGAGATAGCAAGGGGCCGGGGACAGATCTAGTCTTCGACACCACCCCTCAGTGACTTACTTCCTCCAGACACACCCCACAATGAACCTTGCTGAGTTGGAGAACATGCTTTCAACACCTGAGGGTTTGGGGGACATTCCAGATCAAACCTTAACAGAAAGCTAAGAGATGATGCTTAAAACAGAAGACCTTAATACAGAGCTATATAGAATTTTATCAGAAATATCCGATACATAAAAAATAATCAGCTAAGAGGTGAAAGGACTACCTCGAGGGTAAAGGGAAGCATGTCTGAGGGCTGATGATCTTGCAGCAAACCTGGCAGAATATTTCAGTTATCTAAATGATGAGCATGTACGATTTTGAGTCAAATAAAGACTTCAAAATCTTTAAAAAAAAAAAAAAAAAGATGGGAGTGAGGCAAAAAGTACCAAGAAGAGAGGATCAGAGTCAAGAGATAAACTTCAGAAGAACTAATGGTTGGAGTGAGTGATAGATTGCTGCTGATAATGGTCTAGATGGAAAATCTCAAGGTTTTCAAATTAAGTTTTCAATGCTATACCCTCACATTTTAAACCTATCATTTTTCAGAGCAAGACAACCTTTCTTTCTGAAACTCCTTTTTTAAATGCAAAATGCTTTAAATAATTTGTGAGGCACTCTGTCGGCATTTTATGCTTGCTGGAAAAAGAAATTTCCTTCTCTCTTGTTATTATTGCTAGCTCTCAACACATTCAGCAGAGAATTTATTACTTATTAAAGCAGATGACATTCCCTGGGAGTTTTCAGGAATTATAAACAATTAGAGGAAAGAGAAGTGTTTCCACTACCAAAAAAGCAATCATGGTGGAATCCACTATTGAATATGCCAGCGAGATCATGGATTTTAGAGAGCAAGCAGTGTGTTAACCTTTATTTTAGCTGATAGAAGATGATGCAGTGTTCTATTATCCACAATGACAAGTGATTTATTGGGATACTTTCTTTCTTCCAAACTGTTTTAAACCCTTGTTTTTTTCTCCAATTGCACTGATTTTTCATCTTACTGCATGTATGGAACTATAAGCATTTGAGTGATCATTTGGGAAAAAAACTCAGCTCTATAGAATTCACTTTCTTCCTACTAGACCACAAATTGAGGTTCATCATATTACATAATTTTCATACCAGAACAGCATTTATTTAGGCAAAATATTTTAGTACCCTAAAATAAAATAATTTTAGGCAATTCATTCCTCCTAACATTTCACCTAAAGTTTACTTTCTACACTATCATTTTAGGAAAAAAAACACACTGTCTTAGGAACCCAATATTTTTACCAAAAGAGAAAATGATTTTAAAGCAGAATTACCAAACATTGAAGGGTGCAAGAAACAGACTAATGGCTGGTGAAAGAACTTGATGATTATGTATGTTGCCATTTCTCAGGCCTGAAATCCTAAATGTACATTTCCCTTTCCCTCAAGGGAGATGTATCAGAAAACCATCAGACAAAAAAAAAAAAAGAAAAGAAAAGAAAACCATCAGACAAGCAGTTTTGCTGAGGTTCTGAAATAAGAACCTCATTACGATCCTCTCCTCCTAATGTTCGCCAATTCAGAGCAGGTATTGAATTCTAACTATTTACCTATTTACATGAATGGGTTTCAGTAAATTATTTAATGTTTGTGCATCTAGAACGTATCGTTTGTCAAAAACCAAAGTTTTCAGACTAGGAGGGATTAACTCTAAAAATCATAACTCCAAAAATAACTGTTTTGGTTTTTAAACCTTCACTATGAAATATCTGTAATTTTATCTATTTAAAATATTCCAAGATATTTGTTTGTGCCCATTTTTATAATTTTAATACTAATTAAATTTTAATGTTAATCATTAGATTTACATAGACTTAAGGATCACATTCATAAAAAATTTTTAGAAAAATTTATGAAAAGTCAAATGTATTTCAAGTACTAAATTATCCGGTGGTGGACTGGTTTCGTTTCCTTTGGATATATAACAAGAAGTGGGAGAGTCAGATCATATGGTAGTTCTATTTTTAGATGTTTGAGGAAACATCAAACTGTTCTCTGTAACGGTTGTGCAAACTTACATTCCCAACAACAGTTTCTGAAAGTTGCTTTTTCTTTACATCCTCACTAGTTGTTTTCATCCTCACTTGTTGCCAATTTTTTATTGGGGGTGTTTTGTTTTCTTGTTTGTTTTATTTCGTTTTGTTTTTTTACAATTGCCATAATAACTCAGATGAGATAATTTATTACAGTTTTAAGTAATGTCTCCCTGATGACTAACAACATTGAGTATTTTTTCATGTATTTGTTGGCCATTTTCATATCATCTTTGGAAAAATATCTATTCAAAGCTGCATTTTACCTCAAAGGACCAAAATTAATGAAAGCAATTCTGAGCTAAAGAATAGAACTGGAGACATCACAATACCTGATCTCAAGAATGTGAACTATTTATCTGAATACCTCAACAACAAAAATGCAATCTGATTTAAAAATGATCAGATGGATGCTTTCCCTAATATGTGAAAGCTAGGAAGAAATGGGTAACAGGAGGAACTCTAGATGAAGAAGGAGAGCCTATAGAGGAGCAGATAAGGCACCTAACTGAGGGGATGGGAGGGGGGAAGAGGGAAACTCTCTAGAGCACAGGATGTACTTAAACATATCAAAGTCAATCACTAAGCCAAGCATGGGAAGGAGGAGGGGGAGGGAATGGGGCAGGAATTGGGTAAGGGCTAATTGGCTAATTGGGTGATGTGTGCATGTATGTCTCCACCATTTTTTATTCCATTAAGATGTATGACTACAATGTACCAATTAAAAATTTTTAAAAATACTTTGTAGAAGTAAAATATAAATAAAGAATCACAACCCAAAAATAAATTAATAAAAATGGTCAGATGATCTGAACAGACATTTCTTAGAAGATACACAAATGGTCAAATATAAATAAAAACTGTTCAGCATCACTAATCATCAAGGAAACACCAATCAAACCCACAATGAGACATCACTAATTTCAGTTAGAATGACTTTTATCAAAAAGTCAAAAAATAACAAAACTGGCAAAGATGTGGAAAGAGAAGTCTTATGCACTGTTTGTGGGGATATAACTTGGCACAATCGTTACAGGAAACAGCATGGCAGTTCCCACGATTGCTTACTGCAGTGCTATTCACAATATTCAAGACACAAAATTAGCTGACAACCATCGGTAGATGAGTCGCTAAAGAAAATGTGGTATATCTACACAAGGAAGTATTATCCTGCCATCAAAAAGATGAAATACTTTCACTTTCAGCTACACAGATTAAACTGAAGGGCATTAAGTGAAAGAAGTCGGGCACAGTAAGACAAGCACCACATGTTCTTACTTACATGCATAACCTAAAAAAACAGACTTCGTAGAAATAGAGAGTAGAATGATGGTAGCCAGAGGCTGGGAAGGGTGGGTGCAAAGGATGTGGGAGAGAGGATGGTTAAGGGGTTTCGGGGTTAGAGATGAATAGGGGAAGTAACTTCTAGTATTCTATAGCTTAGCTGGATAATTGTTGTTAACAAGAATAAACTGCATATTTCAAAATAGGTAGTAAAGAGAATTTGAAATATTCTCAATCAAAAGAGGCAATAAAACATCCGAGGTGTTGGATATGCCAATTACCATGATCATATCATTACACATTGTATACATGTATTGAATCGTCACATTATACCCCATAAATAGATATAATTATTATGTCAATTAAAGATTTTTTAAATTTAAAAGTACTGTAGTTACCAGAAGAAGCCACCACATTTACTGACTGGTTTGAAGATAACCATATGCAATATAGAATAAGAAGCGTGCACAATGGTGGCGAGTTTCATCACTGGCAGCTTTACCCCACGTTTGTGGTCTGGCCATGAGTGTGCACACGAGGAGGATTTCCACGTGCCCCAGACTGTGGTGTGAACATTGATAGGGAACACTCGTGTGGGTGCATCTGGGATCAAAAAGAACAGCACGTGTGGAAATGGAGGTGAACTATGCCATGAGGAAAGCCAGGCGCTAACGGGAAAAGGCTGCTATTCCTCACAACGGGAGACTTCAAGATACAGGTAATGCTGGTGAAAGTCGGCCAGCGTCTCTAGACTCCCTCCACGCAACTGCCCAGACTCTACCCCTCGATAGGCTCTTTCATTTGTTGAATATACTTGTTTAGATTTTTCTTTCCACATTTAGCTCATTTCCTCAATATTTTAAATTGCCAGCATTATTTTTTTATAATTCACTAAGCTATGTATTTTCATCTTCACACCATTTTCAACAATGGAATTATAAATTTTGTAAAGAAATTTAAAAAGCTCTAACTTAGGTATCTTTTTTTTTGCAAATTTGGCCAAACAAAAGTACACTATCACAAGATTAACTTTGTGCAAGCCTTTTGTATGTATGTAAAAATGATTTCACTTCCTCAGTGAATGAAGAGGTGTTCTTTATGTAACTCTACATTTAGGAAATATACTTTTTTTTTTGCGCCGGGCATGGTGGCGCGTGCTTGTAATCCCCGCGCTTGGGAGGCGGAGACAGAAGGATCGGGCTGGTTTGAAGCCAGCCGCACTGGCTTAAGAGACCCTGTTTCCAAATAAAAATATAAAAAAAAGTAGATCTGTGAGTGTAGCCCGGAGGTAGAAGAGCTTCCAGGAACCCCAGTACCACCAAAAAACAAAAATATTTTTTGAGATCTCTGAGCAAATGTATATGCAGTGCTCCCCCACTGTGGTCTTTGATTAATCTCATTAGAAGACTTACATCACAGTATTTCAGATTATCACCACTATAACATGTACACAATTATATTGTTTAGTGGTATATGTTTATATATTTTACTTTGGGGCCTATTTCTTTATTAATACAGTTTGCCTGCTCGTAACTATTACAGCTATACCACTGTCATTAGTGTACCTAGTTATGTTTGCAAAAGTAGGTACAAATTTTATTATCTACTTCATTGTGTACAACCAAGCCATGTGTATAATATATATGTGTGTGCAAGGTTATATTTTTAGATTATTCCCATTGGTAATTTGGCTGCAGTTAATAATTTTAATTATTCTATTCTAAAGTATACACATTTCAGAATTTGTATACTCATTCTCCTATAGATAGATATTAAACTGTTTCAAAATTGTCTGACAAGATCTCAATAAACATCCCTATATATGGGAAAGAATGGAATTATTGAGTTTTAAGGTATACATAACTTCAAATTTACTATATGTGTCTCCAACCATTCTGCAAAGTTGTACCAATTAATGCTCTCAACAAATTTTATAATATATTGTGATTCACATAAATTTTAAATTAATCTCTTTAATGGACTTCTGGGTCTTATTTAAGAAATCCATCCCTAAAAAGCCAGGCATGGTAACACATGCCTGTAATCCCAGGACTTGGGAGGCTGAGACAGGAGGATCACAAATCTGAGGATAGCCTCAGCAAGTAGCAAGACTTTTGCAACTTAGAAAAACTCAGCTTCAAAACAAAAAAGTTAAAGGGGATGGGGATATAGCTTAGAAGTAGAATGCCCCTGGGTTCAATCTCCAGTTCCATAAAAAAGGAAGGGAAGGGAAGGGAAGGGAAGGGAAGCAGGGAGGGAGGGACGGAGGGAAGGAGGAGGAAGGAAGGAAGGAAGGAAGGAAGGAAGGAAGGAAGGAAGGAAGGGAGGGAGGGAGGGAGGGAGGGAGGGTAGGTCTCTTAGCATGAAGTCGAAAAGGTTTTCCATATTTTCTGTATTTTTTTCTGAAAGGAATTAGTTTTCCTTTGCATGTTTGGGTCTTTAATTCATCTGGCATCGATTTGAGTTCATGTTCTAATCTCTGGATTCATATTTGTTTCCCTATGAATAGCCAAGTGATTTGACAAGTCTGAAGTGGATTCATATCTTCATATAGAAAACAATAGTGCTACACACTATTAAAATACCTTTAAATTCTATAAAACCTGGCTTCTAAGGGTCTTTGTGATTGCTTCAACCCAGGAGCACTCCCAGCTGGAATCACGTTTTAGGTCAGTTTCTCAATATTCAAACCATGTAGATGGTGTTATGTTAAGCTTCAAATGAATGTGGAGGCAGATTCATGCTTGTAGATCTCAGGAGAAGCTCTCTGCCACTTCTCCTTGCTCAGGCTGAGGTAGACCAGCTGTCCAGTGATCCCTGATTTTGGTTTCTGGAACCCTTTGATGGTTTTGCATTTTAGTTTCAGTCCCATTTTTTAACTCCCTGACCCACGTGGATCACAGTGTCACTTTCTGTCCACACTGCACCATTAAGTTCCAGTCTCGTCACGGAGAGATGGAACCGGCCCGACACTCCCTCCCAAGGAACTTGTCTTCACACTACCTTTGCTTTGAAATCTAGCTGCTCATGGTTTACCTCCCTTGAGATTCTCCCGTGAGCCCTGAAATAAATGTTACCGCGAATCTCGTGTTTCTAGGTCTTTGAAAACTGAAAGCCATTTTCTTCTCTAGAAAATGAAGTCCTAGAAGGTATTTTGCTATAAGTATTGGATATTAAACTTAATATTTAACTAATAAAGGAGAAGATAATTTTAGGATTATTTAAAATGAAACCAAATGTTTGCCATATAGGATTCAGTAAGAAAATTTTATATGAATGTCACATTCGCTCTGGTTTTTGCTCATTCTTAGATCTTTTTCAAGTTTTTCTTTTTCCAGAGGTTAAATATGAAGAATCTGGTTTATTTCAAAGCTTCATTATTGAACTTTATTTAATTTATAAATATAGTTTATATAAATATAAATTGATATATTTACCTTACTTTTCTTGATTTTTTTCTCTTTTTTTTTTTGGTACTGGGGTACTGAGGATGCAATTCTACCTCTCAGCTATGCCCCCAGACCTATTTTATTCTTTATTTTGAAACAGGGTCTCACTAAGTTGCTGAGAGCCTTGCTAAGTTGCAGAGGTTGACCTCTGTCCTGCAATCTTTCTGGCTCAGCCTCACAAGTATTAGGGTTACAGGCATGTAACGCTACCATGCCCCACCATTTTCCTGATTTTATCGAACCATTATGTAGCATGACCTACAAGAATCCAAGATGTCAGTTCAGTTCTTCTTCCAAGTGTCCCCACTATTCCAAGTTTGTAGCCAATGTCACATTAAATCGAGATGTAAAATATCACCATCTGCTATGGTTTGGATAGGTTTTGAGTGTCCAGCCCCACCCAAAGTTTCATTGTTGAAATGTAATCCCCACCTGAGGTATTAAGAGGAGGGGACAATCTAAGCATGATCTTTAGAAGTGAGGCCTTTGGGGTGTGATTAGGATTAGGCAAACTGATCTGGGTGAAGTCCCATGATTGAATACCAGTGTCTTTATACGGAGAGAAAGACCAGAATACACACACACACACACACACACACACACACGCACGCACGCACGCACGCACACACACGCACACATACACGCACACGCACGCACGCACGCACACGCACATATACACACGGCTCCCTGTCTGTTGCCATGTGATGTCCTGTTTCACCTTGGGGTTTTCCAGCACAAAAGTCATCAATCCAAGTGGTACCTGGACCTTTGACCTCCAGAACTCTGTATTAACTAAGCTCCTTTTCTTCAAATAATGGGCGGCTTTAGTTACTTCAATGTAGTAATACAAAATGGATTAATATGCCACCCACCTGTAAAACATGTCTGACCCTTGGACTTCTGCTTATGCGTCTATCTACCCACATGTGCTTATTCCCCGCTCCTGGTCTACTGATGATTGCCAGCCCTCCTGCTGAGAAAATCCCGAGGTGACACACAGTTGACAACACAGCAACATGGTGACCAGAAGTGATTGTGTGTGTCTATTCCAGCCTCTCTGTTCTTCTAAAGCCACTATTATTCAACCATGGGGCTCCACCTTGGTGGACCTGACAGAACCCTAATAACTTCACTCAAGTCTAACTCAAAACAGTCCACATCTCCCAAAGGCCTCTTGACATGTCTGTCATCCTCACTGCCCAGAATCTGATCTCCTGGCTCTTTCTGAACAACTCCTGTGGTCCTCATGAGAGTCTATCTCAGGCCACTGCCTCATTGGGATTTGGGATTTTCCTTTAGTATCTTTCATATTTTTTATATTTGTGAAGCACTATGAGAATTTGTAAAAAGCTCACAGATGCTGAATTTCAAGGTAAACTAAGGATCCTATGCAAGCCAAAATCACTGTTTTAGATAGTTACAAGCAGCGTCATTTGTTAAAACATACTATCAATGAGTCATGTTAAGTGATATGTAAAAAGTGTGCCAACACACAGAAAAAACTGTCCTGGATTCCTAAAAAAAGGAAAGATTAGACTAAACATCTCCTAAAATTTCATCCATCTCCAGTCTGCCACTGTTATTCATCAGCTTCATATACATACATCCATGTGTCTGTCTGTCAGGGTGCACAGTGACCACACTGGCAGTGAGGTGGCCACTGGACCAGAGCCGGGATGTGAGCCCTGAGGAACTATGTGTTCTGTGAGCAGTGCTAGAGGGGAGTGCCACCAGGTGTCTCCACTCCACACGTCTCTAGAATCCATGTGGCAGAATCAGATAAGAGATGCCAGAGCCATTACAAACAGGAAGAGAAGCTGTCTGTCTTACAATGCCTCTCCAGTGCCGTCTATTAGCTTAGCTTAATACCATGCACGCTGAACAGAGAAATGCCTACAGGGCCCATCCTGCTTATCAAAGAGCAAGCCATGAAGGGCACATTCATAGCTAAGAAGAAACAAATTGACAACTAACACAATATAAGATAGAAATTTCATCACAGTCTTGTTAGCCTCAACTTTGGAGCAGATTTCCTCAAGCGTAAGAGGTGGTTGGTCATGATACAATGAGGTAAATTTAGGTTTATCTCTTTATAAATATTATATAATTGTTTTATACATGACAATAATAATCAATGCACTACAATTTCAGTATATTAAACTTTCGGGAAGCCATTCAATATTTTTACATGATTTTGGCTTATTCCATCATTTTATAGCTACGGGAATACATTTTATTTTTGCATATCTGTTACAATTTCTATTTCAAGTAAATGTCATGAGCTACTTAACTGGGGGTTGAGGCAGGCTTGTGACTTAAAGTTAAATGCCATCTAATAGCTGACATATTAGACTCTAATATAATAGACATATAACAGCTGACATATAGACTCATGATATAAAGTAATGAGTCTAACTTGGAAGGCATATGTGCACAATGCACTAGCACCAAATCCTCGTCTTCTAGGGCTAATAGAATAGAGACCTGCTCCCCACTCTGGTTTACTTGATCTTCATCATTAATATACTGGGAATTTTTTTCTATTGTATTTCATAAATATAAGAATCCTAGCCTGGCATGGTGGTGCACACCTATAATCCCAGTACTTGGTTGGCTGAGACAGGAGGATCAGAGGTTCGAAGACAGTCTCAGCAAGTAGTAAGACTATCATAAAACTAGTGAGACCCTGTTTCAAAATAAAAATAAAATAGGGCTAGGTATGTCACTTGGAGGTAGAATGTCCTGGGGTTCAATCCCCAGTACCACAAGAAAAAAAGTAAAAAAAAATAATAATAATTAAAATCCTAGCCGGGCGTGGTGGCGCACGCTTGTAATCCTCGCGCTTGGGAGGCGGAGACAGGAGGATCGCGCAGGTTCGAAGCCAGCCCTGCTGGCACAAGAGACCCTGTTTCCAAAAAAAATAAAAATAGGTCTGGGAGTGTAGCCCGGAGGAAGAAGGGCTTCCAGGAACCCCAGTACCACCAAAAAAATAATAAAAATAAAAATAAAATCCTTGGTACAATTTTGCATACCCTAGAGGTCAAAATCATGAATTTCAGAGCTGGGTTGAGCAGATTTGAATCCTATCTCTCACTCACTGTGGGACTTCAGGCAACTCACTTAAACCCTCTCTGTCTTGGTTTTAGGGTCTCTAAAATGGGGATAGAGTACTGCCTCCTGGAAAATCTGTGTGTATTAAATGAGCTTAGAGGAGTGAAATACTTGGGACTTTGCCCAGAGCATAATAAGCCCTCTATAAAAATTCACTGCTGTTGTTTTTCTTGCATCTACATGCTTGAGAATAACTGTCAAACACTTGATTGATTATGGTGACTGATTATGTTAAGAAGAAACTACTCATTTCCCCCGGAAACTCTCTAATCACCACCTCAGGGAACAGAGAGAGGAATCGAAAGCAAATCCTCTCCCTCCTTAGAATTCCAGGGCCATTTAACCTGTGTTTTCAAAATGGGACCAAATGTACTGGTTGTACCTCTCCTGATGTGTTGTCAGATGGTCACGACTGATTTTTCTCCATCACGCCAGGTTTTTGATCTGTCAATAGGAAACATGTTATATATGTTTAGACTGATGTCTTTCTCCCTACCATTGGTGTTCAGGAAAATCTGCCAAGGCCCTCACATGAAATCCCCTTCGCTCTCTGATTTTAAAGCTTGTTAAATTCCCTGTGTCAAGTCATGTGTAGGAATGCTAAGGAAGTTATCCGCATAAAGTTGCTTTAAAGAATCATCGGATGCTGAGAATGTGCAGTGGAGCAGACACATAGTACAACTTCCTTCTTTCCCCCTTGCCAAGCTTAATACATCTACGTACCAGTAGTTCAATTCATAATCATTTAATAAAGTGAACATTTGTAGTCTTAAATATTAAGAAAGAAACAGGCTATTAAAAGTTAAAACCCTACTTGCATTTAGCTATGTTTTTTTTTTTTTTTTAAGTAATCCCAGGAATCCTGTAATGAGGTCTCGGCCCAGAAGTGGGCATTGTGCGAGTTCATGTAAGTAATGAACCTTTCATGTGAAATGATGTCGCGTCACAACTCATTTGCATCCCACTTAAAGTGTAATTAAGTTTCCCTGACAGCGTGGCTTATGGCTGAAAGAACAGACCTGATGCTAAATTAATCCAGAGTCCCTCCGTTAATAACACTCAGCAAAGAAAACTTCACGAACTCTTTCGTGGAAAGTTCCCAAACTCCCATTTACAAAAGTGAGTGAATGAGAGGCGACCCATAGAGAAACCTTTGTATGAAATGGCTGGCCTTTTCCCAGAATGATTTGATCATTAACACAATGGGAAACAGAATTTTGATGAGTCAAAACATAAGAAAATGCCTTTTTTTTTTTTATTCCAGCTAGAGAAGGTAGGGATCTGAAATCCATGATTTTATATTTAAATTTCACTGTACCTAATTTTAAATGACAGCATGTTTTCAAACTTAAATCCCAGCGCTGGGCGTGGTGGCGCGCATTTGTAATCCCAGCATTTGGGAGGCTTGGACTGGAGGATCACAGTCCACCTATTTAGGGAGGCCCTTTGCAGCTTAGTGAGATTCTGTTTCAAAATAAAGAATACAAAATAGGGCAGGGGGTGTAGCTCAGAGGTCGAATGTCCCTAGGTTCCATCCCCAAACCCACAAAAAGAAAAAAGAAAAAACTTAAATCTCAAGTGTTTACCAAGTGTGGTGGTGCAGGCCTATAATCCCAGTACTTGGGAGGCTGAGACAGAAGGATCGCAGGTTCAAGGACAGCCTCAACAACATAGAGAGACTCGGCCATCTAGATAGACCCTTCAAAACACAAAACAAATAAAAAGAACCGGAGGTGTAGCTCGGATGTAGAATGCCTCTGGGTAAAAAAATAAAGTGTTCATGGTTCTAAGCTTTATAAAAAAAACTAGCTTGATTATAGTAAGTGCTGAGAAATAATGGAATTCATTTGCATACATTCTTTTAGGACTGGAGTATGTCACATAAGTTTCACTGCATAATTGTTACACAATAATTCTTGTGTGTGTTTGTTATTGTCATTGTTTTGTTAAGAATGTTTACTTCTTACAGTTTCTTATTTGAACAGATTATGATATTGCCCTGAGCTGAGAACTCCACTGTGTTATTTAAACTAATTTTAACTCTACAAGGATTCGATTTATAAATAATCTAACCTGTATTCAGAGGTGGTCAGTAGGATAGCAAATTTCTCAGGATTGGATTCCATTTCTTGGCAAGGAAACATTGCATGACGGCTGTGGGTGGCCACTGCTTGATGCTGGGATTCTGTCCTCTTTCTGGTCATCCCAAGTCAAAGGTGGCTGTGGATAGAAACATTCTGTCTTTAAAATGATGGCCTCGGCCAGGCATGGGGACACACACTTGTGATCCCAGGACTTGGGAGGCTGAGACAGGAGGATCACAGGTTCGCAGTCAGCCTCAACTCCTTAGTGAGGCCTTCTGTAACTTAGTGAGAACTTGTTTCAGAATAAAGAATTTAAAAAGAAAGGGCTTGTGATGTAGCTCTGAGGTAGAATGACCAGTACCACAAAAATAAAAAAATAAAAAATAAGTAAATAATAAAATGATGGCCTCAACACTGACTACCACTCCACGGTGAATAAAGTGAAATGGAGGTGTAGCTCGGAGGTGGAATGCCTCTAGATAAAAAATAAATAAATAAAGTGTTCATGGTTCTAAGATTTATATATAAAAAAAACTAGCCTGATATAGTAAGTGTTGAGTAAGTGCTCTTTAGAGAGTTCAATGGAAAAAGAACACTGGATACACCTGTAACACACAAGAAATTCCTGAATCTTTAAGTGCCCAACCTGATTATGCCTGATGGATGTACTCCAAGCCTCCAAACCAAAATTGCTCGGGGTCTTTCTGGGTAAGTTAACATTTATTCTTGACAGATGACCCACGTGCCCTGCCTTACACGTAAGTTGTCACATTTGGAAATTAGTATATTAAAGTGTAGCATGGAGTCGAAACTATAGTCTTCTCCTCTGTGTGTTTTCAGAGCACTGAGAGGTCCCTAGGGCAAAATTCATCGCGGCTCATTCTTCTAGATCAGGCCTCAGCCCTCTGCAGTGGGTCACTGGCACTGGGGCAGAAATCTTGCCTTCTCTTTCCTGATTTTCCAGAGGGCTATTTCAGGGAACAGAGCATTTGCCAGGGAGGACAAGTTGATGGGGACCCGGGGGAGTTGCCCTAATAATTATTTTCTCCTACCATTTATTAAAAGAATCATATTGTAATAAAACAGAGAGTAAAAGTCCCGTTCAATGAAATGACTTGTCTGCCTGTTGCTGGGTTACTCACAGTGGTAACAGACAAACATTTCACTTCACCCATTCCACTGAGGCCAAGAGGTAGTGCGTGGGGTTGCATTTGCTAAGTGCCTTTTTCAGAAGGAAAAGGATCATGAAAACTCCCTTCTCAGCTCTCAATCTGGCTGCCCCCAGTTATCTCCCAAAATCCACCTCAGATCGAAAGGCTTCAAATACTCAGTGCAACAGCTTAGGGTCGTATTGGGGAAAAACTCAAATATTAAGTGTTCAGTGTACAGCTATGTGTTCATTCATTCACTAAACACAAAAAATTAAGAAGAAAATCATATTTTATGCTTTATATTTTGTGTTTTAATTACTTCTGAAATTGTGCATTATTATATCTGTTGTATTGTTTTAAAATATTCATACAAACATTACATGTAAAACTGTACAGTCCTGGCCATGCTAATTCACAGAGTAATGATAAACCACTCTTTTGATGCCAGTGCTAATAACTGCACATATATATAATTTATGTAACATATAATATATACATATTAAATTCAGAGCATACCTAAAAAGTTTATATAAGCAGTTTCTTGAATTCACATGTTTAGATGTGTTGAGATGGCCCAAATAAAAATTTTATTATGTAATAATGAAGATATCCTCCCATATTCTGTTGATAGTTTCCATGAGTTCCCAATTACCAGGAAACACAATGAACAATTCACACAGCAGTACTGTATGCTGATTAAGTACTTTCATCCCGCAACACTCTGAGGAAATAAGCTTTACCAACACATCATCAAAGTACCAAAGTACAGAGCTTTTTACTACCAACAGCACTGTAAGCGATACTGTGTATAAAGGCAAATGAAAAGCAAGCAACCCCGCTCGAGTCCCAAAGTAGCCTGAAGGAAGTTGATTCAAGTTGACTGCTATGTAGATTCACTTCCAATTAGCTGGGAATTGGGCCAAGTGATTGAGTCCAAGTGTAAAGACATAAGAACTAGTTCAAACAAACTACTGAAAATATCACCTGTGCTATACAAAGTCTGTCTATGTATATGTACAGCCCATCTACTTATATGTTTCTAAATATATATACAACTTTAAAATTGGAAGCACTGTAAAAACAAAATTGGTGAATGTTTAAAGTATCTTCCCTCCAAAATAGGCAGCATCTGAGACAGGCAAATTTCAAACCAAAAAGTTCAAGTACAATATTCATAAAACATAATTCATAGTTGAGTGTGGTGGCACACACCTGTAATCCCAGTACTCGGGAGGCTGAGACGGGAAAAACGCAGGCTTATAATGAGCCACAGCGGCTTCCGTGAGACTGTTTCAAAACTCAAAAAAATAAAATAAAATAGGACTAGGTGTGTAGCTCAGAGGTAGAATGCCTGTGAATCCAATCCCCAAGACCATACACATATATACATATGTGTATATGTATGTGTGTGTAAATATGTGTGTGTATGTATATATGTATATATATTTTTTATTTATTTATACCATAAACCGGGTGTGGTGGTATACATCTGTAATCCCAGTACTTGGGACACTGAGAGAGGAAGATCGCAGGTTCGCAGCCAGCCTCAGCTACTTAGTGAGGCCCTCCCTGTTTCAAAATAAAGAATAAAAAAATATAGGGCTAGGGGTATAGCTCAGAGGTAGAATGACCCTTGTTTTAATCTCCAGTACTGCAAAAAGAAAAAAGAGATTAAAAAAGTGTACCACAAGTGTTTTACATTTAAGTTCTAGAGGACCAAAACCTAAGTGAGCATGCAAGAAATTTTACTTGGTATATTTAATTTTACATTTGTAAAGGCTTACTCTATACTTATTTCTTGGCTATTTCTATTAGTTCATATTGGTCATATGTATTTATATTTTACAAATATATTTTTAGGAGGGTGCTAAGAATTGAACACAGGGACACTCTACCTTTGAGTGACACCTCCATTCTTCTTTAGCTTTTACTTTAAAACAGGGTCTAAGTTACTAAGGGTCTTGCTAAGTTGCTGAGGCTGGCCTCAAACTCGTGATCCTTCTGTTTCAGCCTCCCAAGTACTGATATCACATGTACAGATCAAATTGGTCATATATTATCAATAGAAAATGTTTGAAAATAAATTTGGTAATGATCTCAGTTATTTGTGAATATATCCACTCATTACTATAAATATAGTGAAGGTCTCTCATGGATATCAAAACACTGCCTGTCGTGGTTAGATACAGAGCAGCCCATTGAAAACTCATAAATTGGTGTTTAGAGCTGATGTAATTGAGTCGTGGGGGTTGGAACTGCAGAAGTGGATAACTCCTTCATAATGGATTTACCTGGTGGTACCAGGCCAGTAGGGGTCTCTGGGGTACAGCCTTGGAAACCGTAGGATTCATATGGTCCTCCTCCCCCGTGTGCTCGGACACTCTCACTCTCTCTCTCTCTCTCTCTCTCTCTCTCTCTCTCTCTCTCTCTCTCTCTCTCTCTCTCTCTCTTCCTCCCTCTTGCTTGAAACCAAACAAGATGTCCATCAACAGATGAATGGGTTACAAAACTATGGGATATGTACATGATGGAATTTTACTTAGCCATAAAGAACAACAAAATTATGCCATTCACAGGGAAATGGAAGGAACTGGAGAACATTGTGTTAAGTGAGATTAGTCCATCACAAAAAGTAAGAAATCAGATGCTCTCCCTAATATGTGGAAGCTAGAGAGAAAAAGAGTCATAGGAAGAACTCTAAGTGAAGAAGGAGATACTAAAGATGAGCAGATAAGGCACCTGACTGAGGGGATGGGAGGGGGAAGAGGGAAACTCTCTAATGCACATGATGTACATTCACAAACATATCAAAGTCAATCACCAAGCTAAACGTGAGAAGGAGGGAGGGGGAGGGAACGGGGCGGGAACTGGGGAAGGGCTAATTGGGTGATGTGTGCATGTATGTCTCCACCATCTTGTACACCATTAAGATGTATGACTCCAATGCACCAATATAAATTTTTGAAAAATAAATAAATATTGTCAGATTTAATGTGTTCAGCAGATAGAACCAAGGTTTAAATCAAACAAAACTTACATAATTTGCTTTGTAAGGCAAGCTTGCCAGTAATGTGTCCCCAACTGATGATCCATTAATAACGCCATTAACAAGTCTTCCCATCTGTAGTTTTATGACTTATGAAAATTAAACTATGATAGTCTAGGACCAGGCAAATAAAATACAAGACTTAATTTACACAAATGACTAATTTTTTAAAGGGTCATGATGACACTGCCGACCTGGGCATTGGCTCTTCATGTCCAATATTCCAAGGAAAAGCAACTAGAATTGCACTGTTTGCGCATTAGTCCTGACTTTATTGTACTTGTTGATATCCGTGCTGATCCCTGGCAGAAAAAACCCAGACTCCAGAGCCCCGCTAAGCAGCCATCTTTGCCCCAGAAACATGACCTGATTCATAGCAACCCCAAGATGCTCCTGGCTGCCTGAATTCATGATTCTAGAAGCCAATCATATTTATTATTTTTGTTTTTATTTAGTCATTCATTAGCGATCATGGTACCATGTTATCAGTTTTGTAATTTTTAGTAAGGGTTTTGGCTGATATAATCTTAATCTTTTTGAAACTGTTCATCTCAGTCATTTTATTAATGTGATCTTTTTAATATCCTTTTACGGATGCATTGCGATTGGACAACACAGTGAAGCTCAAGTGACACAAACGCGCATGCGCACTATCCTTGGCGCGTCTCCCGCCGTATCCCACCTCGCCCCCCACCCTGTACGTGTTAGTGAGATCGGCGGTGACGCCAGCATGTATTATGAACATAGATTATTTGAATTGTTTCCTTCCTGGATTTTCCTTTTTCCTTTCCATTTCCCTCCCCAATCTCCGTTCACTCTTCTGACATCTCTCGTTGATCTAAACTCCCTTTTGCTTTCTATTTCTCTCTAGCTCCCACGTATCACAGAAAACATATTAATTTAATCTTTTAACGGAATAAGGCACAAAACGGTTGGACTTAGATACAGTTCCGTCCTGAACAGAGAATATCAGCTTCCTTCTTTATTCAGATAACCTCTCCATAAACTTTCCTCCCCTGTTCCCAAAGCAGATCCTGTCAACCCTAACGAAGAGTGTCATCTTAGCTGAGGTCAGTCAGAATCACTGGCAAGCCCATTCTGAAAACTACCCATTTGGACATCGGTGTTGCTCAAGAGCCAAATCACCTCTCTGCTCTTCCAACTCCACTCCCTCAGGGACCAAGACAATAATTTTAAAAACTGTTCAGGGAATTTCTGTAACAATGTTGTCCACAGGACAATTTACAGCTTCGGTAAAGACACCTGTAGATCAAAACTGGTGGTCTGTGAGAGCACAACCCCGTAATCATAGTGGTCTCTCAACTAAAACTTTATTCCACGTCTAAAGAATACACCAAACCGGGCGTGGTGGCGCACGCTTGTAATCCCCGCGCTTGGGAGGCTGAGACAGGAGGATCGCACAGGTTCGAAGCCAGCCTCAGCTACTTAGTGAGGCTCTCAGCAACTTATTGAGACCCTGTTTCCAAATAAAATGTAAAATAGGTCTGGGAGTGTAGCCTAGAGGTAGAAAGCCCTTGGATTCCACCCCCAGTACCACCAAAAAAAAAGAATACACCAAGAGCTGTGTACATATACACATACATCACCCTGAACCTCACTATGATGTATAATTGCAAGTATAAATAAGGCTATTAAAATAAAAGATTGTTAAAGATTTTTTTAAATAAATTTAAAATAAAGTATATGAGTAACGTTATCCAGGGCAGCTCTAAATTTTGCTCAGGTGTAGTCTAGGACTGTCAGGAGTTGTCTCCCTTTTTAATATTTTTTAGAGAAGAGAACTTTTTTACAGAGAAAATCATCATCCCATAATTAGAACCATTATATCATCCATCTTCCAAAACAAACCTAAGCAACTTGTTTGAACTTCTTTCAAAATGGGAATTCAGAAGAGTTCTCCATTATGGCTAGAACATCTTGGTTCATTCTAAGAGTATCACAAGATACAAGCATTAATTGTCTAGGATGCCATTTAGAAAACCAGACCTCACAAAATCAGCTTGTAGCGATCAACAAGTGTGTGGGTCTACATAAAACATCCATGTTCCTGTCTTCCCTCCACTTGTTTCTTTATTGACAAACTTAAACTAAGCCCTAACTTTATTGAGCCCCGGGTTGCCATTTACCAAGTGTGTCTTCAAGAACCTGAGCATTTGTAATCCACAACAGCAAAGTCTTTGCTCTGATGGCGCTGACATTCTACCTACACTCACAGAGAGACCCTGGAGCATTAGCAGACACCCAAGGGAAGCCCCTGAAATCACTGGGCCCCTTCACCGAGAGAAGGAACGGGATGATATTTTTTATTTGCTGAAAATGCTACAGGATAACAGATGCATGTTCAAAACTCAGACAATAGCAAGAAATCATGCAGCTGAGTGATCTTTTCATCTGCTTTTCCTTTCTGCTTGAGAAGAATATGATTTGCAGAGGCCAGAAGTCATACCAGTGTGTCCCGACTATCTAGCACATTACTATTTGTTGACTGACTGAAGGAACTGCAGGCCAAGGGATGAGTAAATGAATGAATGTTGAAAGGATGAATGTCACTGGAGTGTCCGCTCACAGCTGTTGAGCCAGTAACTGCGGTTCACTTAACACCTTTAATTTCCACAGTACTTCCAAAAGTACTGTCCCAAAGACAAAGGCAGCTTCCTGTTACATTTTGCAGAAAATGAGGCTCTAGGAAAAAAATTGCAAATGCACCAGTTATAGATTTAGGTAGCTATTTTTATGCTTTTCCCCCCAACCCTACTTTTATTCCTAACATTTGGACCCTTTGCTACGAATTTCTTTACATCTTGCCCTGAATCGTGGAGCAAAAGGCTACTGCTGCAGCAGGGACTCGATGTCCCATTTGCGCCATGACCCCAAAGAAGGATAACTCCCTTGTTCTCCCAGACTACGGTATCATCCATCGGCCCACACCTACCCTCTCCAACCCTACTCTGGTTTTCTCTACTAAACAGTAACCGTTGTCTTGGTTTCTTTTCTTAAGCTATGTGAATATTATTTTAATATTTCTACTGGTGTATTATAGTGTCATAGCTACATCAGAATGTAGCTCATAGCTATAGCACACAGCACTTGGTGGGCTTCTCCAGGCTTCCTCCTCACCCCTCCCTCCCCATACAGAGTACTGAGATTGACAGAGTTATTCCCACATATGTGCGTAATTTCAATGGAAGTGATTCCTGCATTGATTCCCCCTCTCCCAACTCCACCTTCCCCTAGACCAGCTCCCTGGCTCCACTGGTTTTCCTCCCCAATGTCTAAAGTCCCTCTGGTATCCCAATTATTCCCTGGTTTCACTTTTAAGATAAAACACACGACCTTTCACTTTCTGAGGCCAGCCAGCTAATTTCACTTAGTGTAGTGTTCTCCAGATTCATCCATTGTCCTGCAAATGACAAAATTTTGTTCTTTATTGCCAAGTAGAATTCCACTGTGTGCATAGCCTATCATTTTATAATCCATTCATCTGTTGAGGGACACCTGGACTGGTTCCATTGGCAGAGACCACACTACAATCCAGCCCTCAAAAATCTCCCAGGCCAATCTTCAAGTGCTAATAATAAGTAAGTTTCTAATTTCAAAGACGTCCTTAGTGAAACATTTGCATAGCACCAGAGGAAAGTTTTGGCTCTACCTGAGGAATTCCTGCACCACCTCTTGGTGAAGCCAGGGAAATTTTGAAGCCAGCAAGCAGCAGTGGCTCCCCAGTGCTCGGAGACACCGCCTTGGCCATCAGCTTGCCTGACTAAGAGCAGGACAGCTCCCTGGCCCTTAGCCTCAGGGGCCACGAGGCATTGCTTACTGCTCTGCCCACTGGGAATTTTTTCCACCTGGTTCTCGTTCAGTGAAGGTCCTTCATATTTTAAAAAAAAATTGATTTATGTGGCCATTTCAGAAAACTATCTGACTGTAAGCTCACCCAAGGTGCTTATAAAAAAAACAAACCTGGCTTCCATTCAGGATCTCCTGAATTTGAGCACAAGGGCAGATCCAGGGCTTAACACAGGAGCTTTCACAGAGCATCTGTCAAGAGTAAATATACAACTTCCTGTGTTCCTATACTGAAAGGTGTCACTTTCCGAAACAGCTCATTTTGTGGGACAAAATCACTCGGGTTTTACTACCCACACTTTTTGCTAGTCTAGGTTTCCCACGAAATACTCTTCCCTGGAGGCAGGAACTTTGTCTCCTTTAGGCTCATAATCCCAGCCCCAAGAACAATATCCTACATGTTAAAGGTATAAAAATATTTGTTGAATGAATTAGTCTATGAGCCCCGTATGTAATGCAAGTGTTCAACTGTAATAGAACTTAAGATAGAAATCACAGAAAAGTTGAAAGTTGACATTGATGATTTCACAACATTTTAATGGCCTTTCTCTCTTCTTTCTTCAAACAAAATTAATATTTATAATTTTCTTCAGAAGGATTGTAATATGTACCATTTAGAGAACAAATTATTTGCATATAAATGGGTATTGCATTGTCCTATAGGATTGTAAACCTGTAGCTAAAAATGGGAAATGTTATTTATATATTAACATCATGACAGATTTCATAGGTAACATGATTTTTCTCCCTTAAGTTTCTAAAATCAAAAAGCCACCTTGGTAGAAAGGAACAGCTCATAATATAGCAGGAAACAAATATATTCTTCCTTTCTGAGCAAAGGGATTTCCCTATTCTGTAGAGTTGAGTGTAATATTTTGGCTTCATGTTGTTATCTTTTCTTTTGCCTTGCTTCTGTTTTTGTATTGAAAAATAGGAGTAGAGATAGCTAAAGTATGAGAGAGAAAGCATATATTCCAAAAAGTTTGGAGAAATCTCATTTTTAAGAAAGCCAATGAATTTGCAGAGGCTAATTCATTTCTCTAAAGTGAAAGCAAAGACGCTCAGGCCCAGGCCCATGACAAGTACTCAATAAATGTTTGATGAATAAACGATCCAATGAATACATTTCAATAACTAATTTTTTATTAATCAAACCCATTTTAATTTGATTCAGCAGCAGTGTATTTAATACTCAAGTGAACAGATCTTTGCCATGTAATTAAAGCAAAACTATGCTCCCGAGTGAGTGTGGATTGGGCCAGACACTGCTGCACCCGCACACCAAACCATCAGAAGAATCCAGCAAGTCAACTAACTCTGTGACACTTAGACAGGCAGCTGCATTAAATCTCACTGGGTGACCGTCGCCTCCGCCACCGATCATGGGATTTTAATGCAGCTGGCCTCTCTCTAACAAACAATACTCTCACAATCCTGGATGTTCTTTATTTTCCCCCTTCCACAAAGTAGAAAGTCAAATGGTAAAAAGTTAATAGAGCTGTAAAAATGATAGTACCAAATTTATTTTAATGACAGCGCGAGTATCATTGATTTAGGACAGCTGCTCTCTGAATAAATATATGTGAGGTCCAATGGCTGCTCAGATAAAGGCCAAGGCAGACGTCCAGTGCTGGAGCCTAAAGACCTGTTGGCAGGCCACTGCCCAGCCAGGCCTCCGGGTGTCAGCTGCAGTCTGCCTACAGCACCGAAGACCGGCCAGCTACTCACGTATGCAGAGGCTGCTGGGTTGGTTTCTTACTGGAGTAGATTTCTCACAAACACGGATAATCCTTTATTTGAGGTTTAGTCACTTGGATTCCTTTCATATTCCTCGCTGTCAGGCTTTGCAATTTTTATTTATTCTTGGTAGAATGCACTTTTATTGTAGCGAGGGCACTTTTCGCTCTAAGCCCCTTTTCTCCGGGCCTTAGAGAAAGAAAGATCTTTAGCTTGGAATGTTTTATGTCTGTTGACAGTTTGGAAATTATTTATTTGGGAAGAGAACCAAAGTGAACGGGGCAGGAAGAAAGATCATTTATTCCACTACCTTGGAGAACTTGATGACCAGTTAATGGCAGGTTTGTTGTTAGCTGAAATGTGATGGCTTTCAAAGCTTTAATTTTATAAATAGACTTTTATCTTTGTAAAGAAGTAATGCTAGAGGACTTCCGGGAAGATGGCGACGGAGCAAAACGGGGCTTACGAGCCCTGCTAACAACCAATCTCTATTACCACAAAATCAGCGCCTTTCATAGCCAGAAAACACCATCAGCAGAGAAACAAAAAATGTAATTTTAAGGGACAGAGAAAAAGAGGGCTGGAAAAACGAGACACCAGAAACCAGACCGCAGTGCTGCAGCTGGAGCCATGGCGTGAAGCGGCGGGTGCCATTTTGCCTTGCAGCACCAGGCTCCAGAGAGGAAGGGAACTCATAAGGGAGCTCAGAAACCAGAGAGGAGATACGCCGGCCTCACGCCCGAGAACGTGGCAGCAGCGGCTTACTGCTGGCGGCAGCGGCAAGTTCACCGGACAGCACCAGACCAACGGACGCAACAGCCCACCAAGCTCCAGAGAGGAGCGGCAGACAGCGAGCCGAGGTGAGCCGGGTGGGATTCGGCAGATTTCTCGGCGGCGCAAGGAGCAGCTAGAGCTCCCAGGGGCTGGGCTCAGCGCACCTTGCAGGGACTCAAAGAAGTTCAAAAAAAGAAAAGAAATACACCAGCCTCACGGCCGAGGGCGTGGCAGCAGCACCATATTGTTACCGGCAGCAGCAGCAGCAAATTCACCGAGTCCACGACAGCTCCATCTGAACACTCAACAGTGAGTCAAATTGCGGCCCCTAGAGGAGAAATCCCAGTACTGTACTCCTAGGGACTTGACCCAGTGGGGGAGGGGCGGTGGCAGAGATATTACACCATAGGAGAACGCCCAACCTGGCACCCCCCATGGTCTAAAGCAGCCTTGATTGACTCCCTGGGTCTGAGACTCTGCGATACAACCCAGTAAAGGAGTAGTGGGGACTGAGATACCACAGACTCGAGATCCACAGCACCTTAAGTGAAGTCGTAGTGACCCAGGGAAGAACCCAGAGAAGGCACAAACTTCTGAAATCATGGGAAAGAGGAATAACAATGGAGCAATGAATGCCCACAACCCCACAACATCAGAACCTGATAAAACAGAAATTCAGAAATTTATAGAAGATCAAATCAGAAAAATAACTGTAGAAATAATAGAGGTGTTTCGAAAGGAATTCAGAGAGAGCCAAAGAGAGATAAAGGATGCAATTAATGAAGTAAAGGCCTCAATTCAAGGTACAAACAACCGATTAGACCACATGGAGAATAGAATCTCGCTCCTAGAAGATGATCATTCAAAAAATGAATGCATAGTTTCTAATTTAGAAAAAAAAACCCGACAGCAGGAATCTGACATTGAAGAAATATGGGCCCATTTTAAGAGAGCTAACCTAAGAATAATTGGAATAGAGGAGAGAAAAGAAGGGGAAACCAAAGGGATCAACAATCTTTTCAAGGAAATAATAGCAGAAAATTTTCCAAACATAGAGCAAGAGGTTGATACACAGGTACAGGAAACTTTTAGAACCCCCTTTAGACAGGATCAGAGAAGAGGATCCCCACACCACATAATTGTCAAAATGACCAATGTGGAAGCCAAGCAGAGAATCTTAAAGGCAACAAAAACAAAGGGCCAAGTGACATTCAGAGGCAAACCAATTAGAATCACTCCAGACTTCCCAAACCAAGTCATGAGAGCCAGAAGGGCTTGGAGTAACATATTCCAAACTCTGAAAGAAAACAACTTCCAGCCAAAAATTTCCTACCCAGCAAAACTTTCTATCAAATTAGATGGGGAAATAAGAAGCTTCCAAGACAAACAGAAACTGAAGGAATTTATGTCTTCAAAACCAGCACTAGAGAAAATACTCAAAGAGATTAACTACAAAGAAGAAATAGGTAACACACACCAGAACCAGAGAAATAAGATTTTCCATCCAACAGACAACTAAGATTGGTTATCTGTGGAGATTCATTATTTATGTTAGTCTTTTACCTATCTCTAAATTGTATCATTTGCTTTTATTGTTGCTAATTTTTAGGATTTCTAGTTGGAATACTAATATACCTTCAAATATAGCATTTGGAAATATTTTATCCCATTCTATCAGTAACTTTTAACTCTGTTTACATTGTCTTTGGATATACAATTTTTTTTTATCTTTTAGGGAGTTTGTATACTCTTCTTTTGCCTGTGCCATTGAAATCATATCCAAGAAATCACTGCCAATTTCAATGTTGTGAGGTTTTATGACCTAGATTTTCTTCTAAAAGTTTATAGTATTAAGATTTGTATTTAGGTCTTTTATCTATTTTGAGTTAATATTTGTATATGTGTTAGGTAAGGGTCCAATTTTATTCTTTTTCATGTAATTATTATTTTTCAACAATATTTAGTTAAAAGATTATTATTTCCTCCACCAAATGTTCGTGGAAACCTTGTCAAAAATAACTTGACAATATATGGAAGAATTTATTTCTAAGCTTTTATTTAACTCCAATAGTTTATATATCTGCCTTTAGAACAGTACTACACTGTTTCAATTATTGTAGCTTTATATGGTTTGAAATCAGAAAATATACATCTTCTAGCTTTGTTCTTCTTCGAGATTGTTTTGGGTATCTAGAGTCCATATTCCATACCAGGATATATTTTTTCTGAAAAATAAATAAATAAATGTATGATAGCTTCACCTAAAAAAAAAAAAGAAGAAGAAAAGGAAAAAAATTCTCTGGTAAGAAAGAAAGCAAAAAGAAATATTGAACTGTTATCTTTTAGTCATCAAAAGCTTGGTATCAGACAAATTAAACTGTTTTGTGAGATTATCATCCTTAGTATTGGATAAATTGCTATAAAACTAGATGTCAACCACTAAGCCAAGCATGGGAAGGAGGGATGGGGAGGGAACGAGGTGGGGATCGGGTAGGGGCTAACTGGGCGATGTGTGCCTGTATGTCTACAAAAGTATTTTCTTTATACCATTATGATGTATGAATACATTGCACCAATAAAAAAATGGATACAAGAAGTAATGCTAAAATATTTTAAAGTCCCATAGATAAAGTAGACCAAATCGGCTAAAACAATTCCATATGGCTGATGTAATTTTACTTTACTCCTCTCTGCATTGGTAAGGGGAAACTGATTAATGTGTCGCCAGACAATGAAAACATGCTTGAATCCACATATATTTACAAATGCCTGTATTTTATACATACATGGATCTGTGTGTGAGGCACATCTATGGAGATACTTGACCACAGGAGGGTCCTTTCAGACGTTTTCAACACTAGCTTCACACTTGTTAGAGCTCAGAATAATAAAAAATGATTGTTCTTGAAAACCTCTACTTAATACTGTGACATTTAGATCCATTCTTCATGAGAATTATTACATATATACTTAGAAAAGAATTACATAATGGTTACTGAAACAATTATTCAACAGGATTTCAAAATGCATCAAATTAACTGTGAAGCTCTCTGATTTTGCTACATAGAATAAAATATTTTGATGAATTTCTTTAGAGACAAGCAAGATGCCAGGCAATCTATTGCTTTCTTTTCTCATAAAATAAATTTTTCAAAGTAAGTTATTGCCAATGACTTATAAGTACATCTAGGAAGAGGATGAGAAAGAAAAACGAGTAATTTTTTAAAAGACTATCCCAGCTCCCCAAGTGTGAAGTCCTCAATGCCATCTATTTAAAAGGGAGAAATTAAAATAAACTGGCATGGCAGCACATTCCTGCAATCCCAGTACTTAGGGGGCTGAGACGGGAGGATCACAGGTTCGATACCAGCCTTGACAACTTAGCAAGACCCTGTTTTCAAAATAAAAATAAAAGGGGCTGAAGATGTAGCTCAGAGGTAGGATGCCCCTGGGTTCAATCCTCAGTACTCATAAAAGATATAGAGAGACAGAAAGAGGAAAAAACAAAGCATAAACTGAAACTAGATATAACTGTTAAGAATTTAAACTTCCATAAGATGCCAGGAGCAGACCATGTATAAAGACCATTACACTAATTTCCAACTTCAGAAGCCAAACTCAGAGACTCTATAAACAAAACCTACCGAAATACTGAATGAGCATTCATATAATAATTTTCAAAGGCAAATTTACATACCAGAAACAGAAATAGGGTGAAAATCTACTTTAAAATATAAATATATTTGTTGTATTTATGATATTCTTACTCCTTGAGCCCTGGAACTTCATTCTGCTTCAGATTGGAAATTCCAAATATAAAATTAAAGTAATAACGTTTATGTTCACCAAAAAATGTTTGAAGCAGGGTAAGACTAAGAACAAGACATTATGATATTTAAATCCTCCTTCCTCCACTTAGGGTAGGACCAATAAGTAGGTTACCATGGCTGTTGTTATTGAAGGGGTATTCTTGGGGGGTTCTAGAGGGATCAGGAGGTTCTCAAGAGAAGCAAACCATACCCAAGACAGAACTCAAGGTGTTATTTAAACAGTGTGCCAGAGCCAGCCTCACACGAACTGGAGTTGTAGCTATTGCTCCAGGGAAAAGTATATAAAAATTATCTTCTTTACTCCGTATTCAGAATGTCACATTGAAATCACCTTCCTAGGTACAGGAAAAAAAAAAAAAAAAAAAAAAACACAGGTGACTACTGCCTGACTTCCCAATATTGAAAACTATTATGCTCATTTGGAAAATCTATGTCCGCACAAAAGCATGACTTCTCACAAACTCTCAAATGGTACATAATCTTATGTTTCATCACACATACGATTACTGTCTATGGAGCACAGTAGGACCATCTGGCAGGCATATTATTTGGGACACAAATCTCAGCCTGTGTTTCTTTTTTTTTTTTTTTAAGCATTATGTAAAATGTTCGGCTAGATGTTAGCCAGGGTTCAAAATGAAAACACAGGCACAAGCCATTCAGAATGTACAAATAAATAAAAATGGAAAGGTCAGCAATGGTCTTTCTTCCTCACTGTTACTAAGCCTTTGAAATGAACTCAGGAAATGTATGCAGGTGGTTTTTTGATTAATTTGATAGAGGTACATCCATGGAACCAATTTACAAGTGATTTGCAGGCGGGCTGGCATTACTGAAATAAACGGTGCTATTATGATGATTTATGCGACCATTCCTAACACAAATGATAAAGTGGAATTTACAGTCCTTAATTACCACCGTGAAAAATCGGGAGGGAGAGAAAAGAGCAGAGATTGGCAATTTGCAAACTTGTCAGTAAGGCAAGATGCAAAAATCCATTTTCTTTCTTAAAAAAAAGAAAAGAGATTGTAAGATCGGGCCTCACTGTACTGTCATCAATTCATTGAGGAAGGAAAGGGATTTACAAAAACAAATGACCAGAACTTAACCTTGAGATGCCAAAAAGCAGGCGTAGCTAAGAGGCAGCAAAGAAAATGTCCCCCGTGGTTATCAAAAACAAGGAGGTGATAAAACACAAGACGGTTCATTATTCCAGACCACAAACAAGACTTGGTTAGCTCACAAAACACAGCGCTGTTCATTATACGAGGCCAGAAATAACAGCCAGTTTGCACACAAGCCCCTTTCTTTCTAGGTATTTTTTGAATGTTTTATAGTTGTGGGGGGGGCACATTAAAGAAATCTTATCTGCAATTTTTAACTAAATGTTTTTCTTTTGTCTCATCCAGATCTAATTAGTACTTTGAAGTCTATTATGATATTTAAAGATATTTATAGAGACATTATTATCCATGGAATGCTAACAGAGCTAAACAGGAAGAACTTACTCTGAGAGACATGTCTCAAACAGTGTAGTTTTTAAGGCTGAGGATAATGTGACCTCCCTGCTAGCAGGTCCATGAATTTTTCCCCATTTTCCATCAGTTCCTAATTGTGTTAGTCGGTTTTCCATTACTGTAACAAAATACCCGAGATAGTCAACTTAAAAAGAAGAAAAGAGCTGGGTGTGGTGGCATACACTTGTGTTCCCAGTGCTTGAGAGGCTGTGACAGAAGGAAACACAGGTTGGAGGACAGCCTCAGCAAGTAGTGAGACTCTCATCAACCTAGAAAGACCCTATTTCAAAATAAAAATAAAAATAGGGCTGAGGGTATAGCTCAGAGGTAAAATGCTCCTGAGTTTAATCCCCAGGTCCAAAAACAGAAAAAGAAAACAAGGTCTGTGTGGGCTCATGACTTCAGAGGTTTAAGTTCATGGTTAGTTGACTCCATTGTATACGGGCTTATGGTGAGGAGGAGCATCATGGTGGGCAGTAGGCAGTGGGGTAAAAATGCTCATCTCATGGTGCTCAGGAAGCAGAGACAGAGAAAGAAAGAGGAGGAGTCAGCATCCCAATAGCCTGTTCAAGGCACAAAGACCTAAATTCCTCCCACCAAGCCCCACCTCTTAAAGAGTCTGCCACCTCTGCATAGTGCCATGGGCTGGGGACCAAGTGCCCAACACGTGGGCCTTCAGAGGACACATCCAAACCATGAAAACCACTTCAACAATCCGGCCATGTTTTATTTTCAACATCTACTCCATTCATGACTGGCCTACTATGAGAGAATCCTCTAATAAACTTTGTAATAATTATTTGCTAAATTTTTTTCAGTCTATAGTAATTCCATGACGTGGTCATACACATCGCCTCACAGACTGCTTGCAAAAAAAGTTCTGAATCATGAAAGTGACTGAACCTGAGGGACAAGGGAGACAGAACAATCAATGATGGCAGAAGTACCTCATCTGCTTCACTTAGAAAACAACTGAGAAATTTTAGAAAGAAAGAAAAAGAGAGAGAGAGAGAGAGAGAGAGAGAGAGAGAGAGAAAGAAGAAAGAAAGAAAGAAAGAAAGAAAGAAAGAAAGAAAGAAAGAAAGAAAGAAAGAAAGAAAGGCAAGCGAGCTTAGGCCCAGAGATATAGATTCTGGAAAAATGTGAATACAAACAGAGGTTGAAGGCATAGGTTAGAATAGTCTCACTTCTAATTCTTAAGTGTCCAGTTTCTCCCCAGGACCTGGCCCTCTAGCCATACGCCTGCATTTGTATGGCACGCTGTTTTCATAAGCATTTCCTTGGTTACATCTTCACTGCCATTCTTGAAACAGGCCACATGGGTTTGAAATGCTCGGCTGCTTCTTACTGATAACTATTGTCCTCCGCATCTATCTTTATGACCATTTGAGGATTTACTTGCTGCGTGAAACACTAAGGGCCTGACATTCATTTTATCACGTCATCATCTTCAAAAACCTTTTATTTTTATGGCCAATACTTAGGCCTTATTATTTTGTCTACTATCCTCCACTTTGGAATGATAGTACTGTGAATATTTTACGATAGAATATCAGGAATGTAAATATTCCCCAATTCAAAACGTTTTTCATTGGGCTAGGTATGTAGCTCAGTGGTAGAGTGCTTACCTACCATGTGTTTCTTGGCATCAGTATCCAGCACTAAATGAAAGAAAGTCTCTCATGGCTTTTTCTTAAAATAACCAGTAGAGCTTGAATCACTTTTCTATCAATTCTCTCTCCTTCAAAACTTAAAAACAAAACAAGATTAGGCAAGGCTCCCTAACAGAGTATGCGGTCCTCTGTAAGTGCCAGTGATGAGACCATCTGTCCTGGTGGCTGAATCTCGCGGAGGATTTAGTTTCTAGAGTTGGAAACGAACTCCTCAGTGGGGGAAGTCACCAAGTGCTGTGTGCATGCATGTTTGCCTCACTCTGAGTCTCATTTTGGTGTGTAATTACAAAGCATAATAAACTCCTCAATAATAGATTGCTATTGATTCTGTGGACATGTTATTATTTTTGCTCCCTAATTCTACTCGTTAGCAACTCAATACTTTCAACTTCAGGAATTGTCATTGTTTCCTTACTTTCTGGAAGCTTTGACACCAGTGGAATGCACATGTAAAAAGTTCCCAACAGAAACTCATTAAAATAAGTTTGTCTCAGATTTTATTTATTTATTTGCTCAAGGAGTATCTGCAGACCAACAACATCAGCACCACATGGAAGCTTGTTAGTAATATAAGATTTATTTAATCACAATCTGCATTTTAACTAGATCCCTTGGCATTTGTTTGAGAAGCCTGAGAGTTTTATGACCTGTACTAAGCATGAGTTTGACTTAGATTTTATATATCTAAATACTATTATCTTAGCTCCCTAAAACAATATAAAACATTTTCTGTGAGCTAAGAATGTGCTGTTTTGCATGCATTAGCTCATCGTTCTCCAGAAGTCTTGTAGGATAGGTGATTCCTTTTTTACCAAGAGGAACTCAAGACTGAGAGAAGTCAACACTAGTGAATTGTGGTTTCAGTATTTGCACCCTCATCTCCCAGACTGAAGGCCTGAGTTCAAAAATCAGTCTTAGGAAAAATCTTCAATTATAATAAAGGTTTTTCCTTTCAGTTTGGGTGGAGATTAATTTAGAAAAATTTAGTTAAATATCTCTTCCCTGTTATAAAATTATACATGTGTGAGCCGGGCGTGGTGGCACACACTTGTAATCCCCGCACTTGGGAGGCAGAGACAGGAGGATCACACAGGTTCAAAGGCAGCCGTGCTGGCATAAGAGACCCTGTTTCAAAAATATAAAATAGGTCTGGGAGTGTAGCCCGGAGGTAAAAGGGCTTCCAGGAACCCCAGTACCACCAAAAAATAAAAAATAAAATAAAATTATACATGTGTGAGCCAAATATATTTATAATGTTTATTCATCTCAGTTTTTACATATGGGAAAATGTTGTTGGAAGATAGAGATCAATACATTTTCAAAAGGTAGAAGGTAAGTAGAAGAGAGGGAATTCACTGACTCCCCAAACAACAGAAATCTTGAAACTCGACTTCATGTACAGGAGGAGAAAATCAATCTAAAGCAAGTTAACTGGCCCTAAAGAACTTCTCAAAGACTCAGGCCTTGAGAAGACCGCAAACACTTTGGAGGACAAGAGTACCTATCAGCACGGAACCCAGGAACTTAGTTAAAAGAAAGACTGGATAAACTAACAGATCTCCTCTGTAAACCCAAGCAGCCAGAGGTATCTGCTCTCCCACAAGAAGGCCAGAGGTCTTTTACTTAGAAAAATAAACCAGTAAATCTCCTATTAGGCAAGAAGAGTCTTGGAGATTTTTTAAAGTTGGTGGAATATGGTGGTTTAAAAAAAATCTGCACTCTGAATAATAGAAACTTCAGCCCCATTTGGTGTCCTGCTCATAGTCCTTGTCTCAGTCAAAATTCCCACTGCCATAATCTAAAAAAATAAAAATAAAAAAAACAAAACAAAACAAACCTGACCTCACAAATTAGAGAAAGAAAGATTTATTTGCTCACAGTTTCTTGGAGATTCTGGGTTCAGCCCATGTGAGGCTGGGGTCTATGGATCTCAGGACATGGCGGTGGGAAGCAGAGAGGGGAGAGCTCGCTGGCTTTGCTCCTCACATCATGGAGACCGAGAGCAAAGAGAACAAGCAAGCAAGGGGATTTGAAGACAGTACGATTCCCAGGGCCACACCTGCAGGGACCCACCTTCTCCAGCCACACCCCACTGGCCCAGGTTACCACCCACCACTCTAATAAACCCATTATAATGGATTTTATCTATACTGGTGAGATTGCAATCCCCATGACCATGATTACACCCTCATGATTTCAACCATGAACATTAATACATGAGCTCTCCAGGGAGTACCCCATATCTTACCGTAACAGTCCTGGAGGAAACCTCCCCAAAATTAGGTTGAGTGATTTGTCTAAGAAAAAAAGTAGAATAGTCCAGGGTTACAGTAAGTGACTACTGGAGGTCTCCCAATAAAAACAAAATCTATGCACTCAGAGCTTTCAATATCAAAATAGATTGGCCGGAATTATCTGGGATTTGAAGATAGTCTCTAACATAAATAACAGGAACTCAAGAAAGCATGAAAACAGGACCCAGAATAAATGAAGCATTGGAAGTAGAAGATGAAAATTTATCATTGTTTTACTGGTCATTCATATTTTCTGAAAGATGAGAAGAGGTCCTGTCTACATGAAAAAAAAATTGCCTGATCTAATTAGATTTTAAAGTATATCTTCACAGAGTATATAATAGCTCTTGGAAATCAAATTTTGATTACCAAAATAAAAATTTAAATATAAAAAATTGGAAAATAGGCCGGGCGTGGTGGCGCACGCTTGTAATCCCCGCGCTTGGGAGGCAGAGACAGGAGGATCGCGCAGGTTCGAAGCCAGCCGCGCTGGCGTTAAGAGACCCTGTTTCAAAAATATAAAATAGGTCTGGGAGTGTAGCCCGGAGGAAGAAGGGCTTCCAGGAACCCCAGTACCACCAAAAAAAAAAAAAAAAAAATTGGAAAATAAAGTCCAGAAAATCTCATGAAAGGTAGTATTTGGTGGCAAAAAAGATAGGAAAGGAGGAGGAAAATTAAAAACAGCAGAGAGAGTGAATCAATCTATACAATCCAACATCTTATTTCTAAAGAGTTCTAGGAAAAAAAAGTAAACCAAAAAAGGAGAAAGAAAATAAGGACAGAAGAGAAGAAAAATTTCCCAGAGTCAAAGGACATAAGTCTCTGGACTAAATAAAGGGCTTATGGAATACTGGTACTATGAATGAAATATCAATATCAGTTCAAAGTATCTAAAACTCCAGTGCATCAGGGATAAAGAAAAATAATGGTCAGATCAATTCAATAAAGATTCTTATCACTCACTGCAAATGCCTCGTGGTACATAGTGGGGGGAATGGGTGCTATCCATGCCTGACCTAACAACATCCTGATGATAGGGCTGATATTAGGCCAATAGCTCAGGCATTTTCAAATTAAAATGTCTCCTAAACTTTGTTTAATCTAATCTTATCCTTCATATTATAGTAACTTATTCTCAGAGAGCCGAAGAGGGTACTCAACTGAAGAAAGCTGAAAACCAGTGATGGAATCCAATGACTTAAAAGGACGAGGCTCACCTTCTGTCCATTTGTGTAAATTACAAACTTTTTTCTGCATTTTTAAAGCCTAGTATTAGGTTTAAATGTTTAAAAACATTTAGGTACTAAAAACACTGTCCATAAGTGTTAAAACAGCCATCTAAATTTTCAGTGCTTCTGCTAACAGGAGAAGTTAATTACTAGGTAAAAGAACATCACCTTCAGGGCCAGCTGCTTGGATCCATGTTAATAATGCTCACACTCTGTACATAATTCGCCATCATACTTCCCTCCCAAAACAGTCAGAGCTGTCAGTGTGCCAGCTTCTACCCGCCCCACAGACAATTACGTGTGCATTTCAACCAAAGTCTACATTAACCAACTCTACACTTGCCCAAGGTCGTATTTACAAGGTCCAAAACAAAGCTGCCTGAAAACATGTTAAGAAAGAACATCTCTCTCTCAGCCGGGCATGGTGGTGCACGCTTGTAATCCCCGCGCTTGGGAGGCAGAGACAGGAGGATCGCGCAGGTTCGAAGCCAGCCGCGCGCGCTGGCTTAGGAGACCCTGTTTCCAAATATAAAAATGTAAAAAGAGGTCTGGGAGTGTAGCCCGGAGGTAGAAGGGCTTCCAGGAACCCCAGTACCACCAAAAAAAAGAAAAAAAAAAAAAAAAAAAAGAACATCTCAGCAGTGTCTCTAAAGAATTAAAGTTCCCAGTAATGATGTTTTTAAAATAAAAAAAATTGACAGAATTGAAATTTGGTAATAGAATTTCAATACCTTATTTTTTGGGTTTATTATTTTATTATTGCTCCATTTATTTATAATAATCAGCAAAAAATTAGCTCAATTTAGTGACCTAATTTTTTTTTTTTTTTTTTTTTGGCAGTACTGGGGATGAAACCCAGGGGCATTCTACCTCCATACTATACCCCCAGCCCTATTGTTTATTCTATATTTTGAAACAGGGTCTCACTGAGTTGCAAAGGGCCTCACTAAGTAGTAACTAAGGCTGTCCACAAACCATGATCCTCTTGTCTCAGCCTCCCAAATGCTACCACACCTGGCTTTGACCTAATAATTTAAATGTCTTACCATCATATGCCTGCTTTTTTTTTTCTGTATGGTGTTTTGACATTTTTGAAAACCTTTCTGGCTAGAAAGAGACGGCTCCTTCAAAAAGCTGGTCAGTTCTTAGAAATAGTAGAAGGCTCAGTGCCTTTGATCTGCAAACTAACCCAGCCAAAGCCCTCACCAGTTCTGACTCAACTATCCCAGGAGGCAAGTCCCTGTCTTAAACATTCCAAGGCCAGGTTCCAGGAAACTAGTGACCACCCCTAAAGCTTGGCACCTGCTACAATTATTCAAACCAGCAGATCTTAAACTGTTTAACCTGGCCTGTCTTTCCTGCAGAAAATCGACTCAAAGCCAATGGATAGGGTCCTCCTGGATCCTGCCTTTTTTGTTACCTAACTGGTGCTTTTGTGGGTAGCCCTGCATGCATTTTGTACTGCCTATTTCTAGGACCAGTAAGTGTAATAAACTTCCTTTTCCTGAGCCTCTCCTGTGTCTCCTCCTATGGCCACACCTAAATGATCATGACATAAAAGAACACAGAACATCATTCTTATGTTTACTCGTTTTTCCACTTTCTGCATGCAGCCTTCCTGGTGACTGCTCATCACAATCTGTCCTCACAGGCCAGATCTTAAGGATACCACTGGGTTTAGCTAGAGCTAATATTCTCCACCCTGTCCGCAGCGAGGTGTGGCCCTGTGATCAAGTCTTAGCCAAACCTACAATATAGATGAGAAGTCAATCTTACTTGTGTTTATCTAAAAGACAAAATTAAGCTAGGCATGGTGGTCTATGCTTATAATCCCAGCATTTGGGAGGCTGAAACAGGTGGATCTCAGTTTGTGGACAACCTCAGCTACTTAGTGAGTCCCTTTGCAACTCAGTGAGACCGTTTCAAAATAAAGAATAAAAAAATAGGGCTGAGGGTGTAGCTCAGAGGTAGAATGTCCCTGGGTTCCATCCCCAGTACCTCAAAATAAATAAATAAATAAATAAATAAACATAATGATAAAAATGAAAATAAAAATAAATAAAAAACAAAACTAGGAATAACCATTAGACAGTATATAAAAGTGAATTTCAGTTAAATGTAGGAAATTGCTTTCAAACAATGGCATTCTTTAAAAAATATTGCACTTCCAATATTTAAATTTTTCTTCTCCAACAAAAGCTGTGTAATATGTTTTGCCAATGAGATGGAGAGGTTTCTGAACTGACTAAAAGTTTGAAATAGTGGCCCTTAAAGTCTCTTCTAGGCCCTATTGTCTATGATTCTATGTTGGGTAAGGAAAAGAAAGATGGGCAGAGGGAAAGAAAACAGGAGTCTGGACAAAAGGACAGGAGAAAAGAAGGGCAAAAACAAATCAAGTTTTAGAAATAAGTAATTTATGACTAAAGAATAAATTACTGTGAAATAAGACTTAGCAATTATAAAAAATTGCTTTAATTATCATCTTAAGCAAGTTTTACATGTCCCTACCCTTTAAAAAAAATCAATTAATGACATTGTTCATGCAAAATATGTTCGAGACTCTAGAGGGCAAACTCTCGATTCACAGAGATTAATTTAATTGGAGTCGAAATTCCTCTCATTCATCACATGTAGTAGCAGTGTTAGACTCCTTGATTGATTCATATTATAATCACGAAGTAATTTTACTATCCTAATTTATATCACGCTGTCTGTTGACGTTTGTCATGCTCCTATTTATGCCTGCCCTGAGTTCTGTCACCTTCCAAGCATATTTGGTTAATGGTCGTCTCTAGTTTAGTAATAAATGTAATTAAAACAAGTAACAGGAAGGACCATGTCACACTCGCGGCGTCTCTAGTGCCCGGCACAGTGCTGTGATTCCAAGTGGGGCTACCAAATACTGCTGTTCATCAGCTGTTTATTGAGCCTCTCTGCAGTGGCTACCACTGCTCTGGCGTAGGAGGTAACAGCGCTGTGCTTAAGAGTGTGGGCTTCCAAGAGGAAGAAAGCTGGGTTTGAATCTCTCTTCTCGTGCTTAGCATATCAGTTTCCTATACCTAAGTTTTCTCGCCTATAAAATGAGCAAATAATATTGTCTTCCCAGGTGAAAATTAAATAAGATAATCTGGGTAAGGTGCTAAACCTAATAAGTCCTCCATAAATGTTATCTGTAAATTAACCACATAATAGCTGTAAAATGGCACTGATAATATAATCATTCATATTATAATCTATATACTACTAACCAAATAAATGAAAGTTCCATGAAGAAAGGACTTTTTGATACTTTTTATTCCACTGGTGTATCTCTAGCACCTAAAATAGTGTTCATAATATAGTCGGCTCCCAAATCAAGACTTTAAATAAATGATGCAATAAACAAAATATATTCTTACACAGAAAAAGATTTCATATACTTTATGACAGGCATTTAAGAATTAGAAGCTACATGAAAGATGGCGCTATTGAGATTAAACAAAGCAAGGTCTCTAATATATCAAATAACCTATTTCTTCTAAGATCTTGCTGTAGAAAGACAAAGTCAGCCGTATAATTCAAGCAATAATTACTTATGTTAAAATGTCTATCATAGCCGGGTGTGGTGACACACGCTTGTAATCCCAGCAGTTGGGAGGCTGAGACAGGAGGATCGCAATATATATATATTTGGAAACAGGATCTCTTAAGCCAGCATGCTGGCTTCGAATCTGCGCGATCCTCCTGTCTCTGCCTCCCAAGCGCGGGGATTACAAGCATGCGCCACCGCGCCCAGCAACACTATAGTATTCTCATTTTAATTCTCTTGAGAAAAAAATCTAGAAGTGCTACGGTAGGAGTGGATCAAAAGGTGCTCCTGTTCCTAGTCTTCTAAGGAACCTCTGCACTGATCTCCATAATGGTCATACTAGTTTGCAGACCTACCAACAGTGTTTAAGGGCTCTTATTTCCCCACATCCTCATAAGCATTTACTATTATTTGTATTCTTGATGCCTGCCATCCTAACTAGAGTTACATGGAATCCAGAGTAAGTTTTGATTTGTATTTTCCTGATTTCTAAGGATGTTGGACATTTTTTCATATATTTTACAGCCATTTGTATTTCTTCTTCTGTGAGGTATCCATTCAGTTCAACAGCCCATATTTAATTGGGTTATTTGGGTACTCTGTGTTACATATTTTGGGTTCTTTATGTATTCTAGATATTAGTCCTCTGTCAGAGGAGTAGCTGGTAAAGATTTTTCTCTCATTCTGTAAGTTTTCTTCAGACTCTTGATGATTTCCTTTGTTGCACAGAAGATTTTTAGTTTAATGTCATCCCATTCATTAATTCTTGTTTTAATTTTCTAAACTTTTTGGGTAGAAGGGGTTTTTACTGAGGAAGTTTCTCCCAGTGCCTACATGTTACACAGTTGGTCCAATGTTTTCTTCCAGTAATTGCAACAGTCCAAGTCCAATTTCTAGACCTATGATCCATCTGAGTTGACTTCTATACAGGGTGGGAAGTAGGGATCTAATTTCAATCCTCTACATATGGATATCCAGTTTTCCCACCATCATTTATTGAAAGGCTGTCTTTCCTCCAGCATTATGTTTTTGGCTCTTTTGACAAAAGTCAGTTTGAATGAAACTCCTAACAGAATACCAACATAAATGAGAGTTTTGAATTTAAAATAAGGAGGCATCGGTTGAACATAGTATATTTAAGAAAGTTAAATTACTGAGTCACTCACAGGTAGAGTTCCGATATGGTATGCTTCCATGAAAGAGCTGCCTTATTTTCTTTAATTTTGTTAATGATATAATAAAATCCTTCTTCAAAAGATATGGCTAAATATTTTAGAAATAAATATCTTGATACAGCTGTAATATTTTTTAAGTCTAGTTTTAATATATGGTTCCTAGAGCCTTAAAGAACACTGTCAATTTTAACTCAATGATGCATGCTTTGCAAATACCACTCAATACCTGAGATAAAACAATTATCTATATTGATTACTTGGACTAACATTTTCACATGAATTGCTAATTAATGCTGCTTCGTGGATAATTTTCTTAAATGCCTATATCAGATATAGACTGTTCACTCCAAAATCTCAATTCCAGGTCACAAAATTTTGACCCCAGCTTTCTGTATCATTGGATTTTCAGATATTCAGACTGAATGGCATGAAATATTTGGAAACTCTGAGAGCAGTAACGGGTATTGTAAGAAAGCGCTGCCACCTATTATAATGTGCGTTCTTCATTTCTCTCAGCCTTGACACTCAAAATACAAAATATCTCACCTTTGTACTGCCACGGGCCATTAAAAACGATCTAGGTGGCCCTGGTAGTGCTGAGACTATCAAAGAAAGAAGCATCCATGAGCCCCACCGGAATTAAAGTTGAAACACCATGGGCCTGTGCATGGCACACTGGCCCATGTGGTGGTAACTTTATAGTCCAACTGTTCAAATAAAACAGAAGATCAAATGCCGTGATAATAAATAAAGCATTGTCTTTCTTGCTCTCCTGGCCTTGATCAAATTAAGTTTATTAGCATTTTTTACTAATATCGCCAAGATAATAAATACTTCATTACATTTTAAGGAATTCTTTTACTTGCAGTAAAACATTTCTGCTCATAGTATACACAAAAAATATTTTGAGGAGTGTGTGTGTGTGTGTAAAGGATGTTATGCAGTGTTGCAATGTTTAATGGCACGAATTTGTTTTAATGCATTCCACCAATAACTGTTGAAGGCATACTATGTGTGCAGCTTCTCATTGGATCTGTCAGGAAACTCAAAGACATGAAGATATAATTCTTCCAGGAAAGAACATATAATATTTATAATTGGGGGGGTCCCACACATTTACAAACCCAGGAACATTGAAAGCATTGAATAAGAACCCAACTGCTTGGTGGCAAAAAAGTAATAGCAACACTGAGATATAAGTTGGAACCTGAGCCCATAAAAAAGGAAACACCCATGCTGAACTTTGGAGAGTTGAAAATAATGACTTAGCAATCAGTCAACATTTAAAGTTCACCTTCCACGCCAGCCAGAGTGTTGTTGTCACCTGGGTGTATGTTATACGCTTAGTAAGTGCTAATCAATTAATAAAATAGCATTATCATATACCCAAAGCTTTTCTGTACTCAATATTGGAATTACAAAACCAAGAAGTGTGTCTTGCCTGCTGGCCACTTTTAACCAGGTGGGAAGCACAAGGCTGTGGACCACCCATGAGCAGAGTATGAAACCTCCTAATAAAAGTATGGGCACGCAGCAGAGCACCGCGTGTTCTGACAGTGGGAATTGGACGTGTGGTCAGCACAGCAAAGACTCCACAGGATGTTCGGGAACAGAAGAGGAGAGGAAACACGTGTATTGCAAGTGGAACAAAAGCCCGGGCCACTCGACAGCTGACGGGAGGTGGGGTTTGAATGAAGCACAGGTGCACAGGGTCGAGATGCACCCAGAGAAGCCATCCTGGCAGGATGGGTACCATGCATGAGGCCAGCATCAGAGTCTACGCTGAAGCCACATGGAATGCTGATTGGTTTTAAGCAAGAAATTTGCTGGTGAGGTTTGTGGTTTAGCAGAATGAGTCTGGCACACCCATAGAACAACAAAAATACCTTTAAGGAACTTGAAGTCTTATTTAAAACTTATTTTAACATTCTAATTTCCTATAATTGCCATGGAAAGCTTTTATTTTCAAAGTTAAGTCTTTATTTCAAATGGTTCTTAGCAATGTCTATAAGAGAAAAAGGATCTTAAAGAACAGAATTGGAGTCAATTCAATAGAATGTTTCATTCCCCCGCTGCAACAGAATACTTCTTGAATCTCCTAGCATTAGATACACTCATGCCTTCCCAGTTATTCATTTCTCATTATGTGAAGAAAATTAACCAAAATGATTGTGGCTGAGGGGAGAAAAAAGCAAAATTTAGAGCTGAGAATAAATTATCATAAGCATTGAATCCTATAGGTTTAAAGAGCTACTTAGAAAATGATCCCATCATAAAAGAAATTTACATATACGAAAGTTTGAAACATCACGTATTTTGCGGTGTGATTTTTCCTTTCCTCTTAAACATTTTTAAGTTGTGTCTATCCCTCAGATAATTTTGGTTAGAAAAAAAAGTTGCATTACTTTCAATGCATTATGTTGAATTAGTTTTCCTCTCTTTATAAACAGATAGTTTTAATCTTTCTAATATCCCAACAAGGTCAAAGGCATTCATTTGGTAACAAATTTTAGAAGAACTGTCACCTTTAGTAAAAATTCAAATGATCAAATAATGTTAATTTTTCATAGGAAACTTTAGTTGTTTGGCTATGTAGTTTATTAATATCTGATGCCAACAAAATTGTTTGGGATAGACTAAAAATGTATTGACAAATAGCACAGTTTTAAAATTCTAGTATTCAAATACTGTTTGTTATTAAATTTGTTAAGGAAGTTTCCTATTTTAAAAAACCCTTCTTATGTATAAGGTTTATATGCAAAAATAAAAACAAACACATACAACATATATAATTTTAGGCACACTAATGCTTAGTCACTAGTGTGTCAACCCCTTTCTAAAATAGCATGATGTTTTAAAGTTCTCAACTACTCAAAGTCACCTTTCTATTAAATTTGTGAAATTCCCATCTGGTGTCAGTACTACAGAGTGTGGAATTTGACCTGATGGCCTGATTTTTGTGTCACATCTTTGTTAAATCACATTTCTGGGTGTATTCATTCGAGTCACCCCTCCATGCCACTCGGGTATGGGGCTGTATTTCTATTTTCTGTATTTCTATCTTTCTAATAAACTTCTTTAAATCTTCAAAAAAAAATCACATTTCTACAGAGAAGGATTATACCACCTGTAGTAACAAAGAGGTATTATTTAGCAAAAAATGCTTATGACTCCTGAAAGGCAAAATGAATTATCTTGCACTGGAAGAAATGAACTTCTAAAAGTCAATACAAGAGCACACGACACTCTTTTAATGCGTGTTTTATTTAGTTGAATGATTTTTTTGAAATATTTCCTTTTTAAAACTCTATGTAGGAAAATCACCAATGATTTTTAAATGATAATAATAGGAAAGCAAGTCACATCGCAGTTAGGGCTGAGTTGTGCCAGAATTACAGAATTTTATTTCTAGAGTTTCCACCTTCATCTCTAAGAGTTATGGAGAGTTGTGCAATTACACTGAGTCAATAAAATCAATGTAAATGCACAGTTTGGATAACTAGACTAAAACTCCTTGCTCTGTCATTTCTTCAGTTACAGAGTTTTACATTTTTACTCAGCTTTTTTTCACATAATTGTCTCTATTCTCTACCGTGACTATATACACACAGCTCTAAAAAGAATCAATAATTCATATAGGCTTTTGCAGCCAATTTTTATCCCTCTGATAAGTGCATTTGAAGTTATATTTTTCTTATCTAATACTACTGCAAGTTATAATTTTTGAAAGATTATTCATTGGAGATGAGCAAAACCATCTTGAAATCCAGCTGCTATGATTCCCCTTGTAGAAGAATCAACCTGCGCTTTGTAAAGTCTAAGAAAGGGCAGTGAAAGTAAATTATTAACCCTAGTGATATACAAACATCGTTAATGTCATTTTATGCTGATATTAAAATAAAGGTTATCACTATTCGGAATTCAGAAAAATACACATATGTAGCTATTAAAACAAAGTTACTTTGACAACTAAAGTGGTGAGGTTGATTGTAATCCAAATGTATTAATATGAAATTAAATGTGTGTGTCATGTATGTATGTATGTGTGTACATGTCAGGACACAAGCTAATAGAAACATCTTAGGAAGGATGCACTGAGTCTAGCGCAAAAGCTCCGAGAAGGACAAAGGTCTTTCACTCAGCGTGCTGTGGACCAAGATGTGGCCTTGGCTTCACTCTCATGCTTCCTGACAAATCAGTATGCTTTAATCTAAAAGCCCTGGAAAATATATATTACTTGTAACCAGGCAGATTTTTTTGCAGAAGACCTTGACTCGGCTTTTTCTGAGACTGTGATCCACTGTGCTGCGTGCGCACTGCTCTCACCAAGTCTGTAACCTCTACTAACCTCCTGGGTTCCGCTAGATGATAAGAGCCTCACAGGTCCCAGAATAAATCATAGCATAAGACTGTAGTCCGTCTCAATCTTACCAGGCTCTGCGGTCCAGGTTCAACATTGACTGAGAGCGGTGATCTATAAGTATACATAAGCTGTTCTGGTTTGGATCTGGAATTTTCCCCAAAATCTCAAGTGCTCCACGGTGGGGATTTGGGAAGGTGATTGTTGATTGGCTCATGAGGGTCTGCCCTCATCAGTGGATCAAGCCTCTGGTGGCTGAATGGACTACCGGGAGGTGGGACCTCTCGTGTGCTTCCTCACTCTCTTCCTAGCTGCCCTTAGCTGAGCCAGCTCTCCTCAACCATGCCCGCCCACCAGAAAGTTCTGCCTTGCTGGGTTCCACAGCCAGAGATCGGACCTACAGAAACACGTCAGCTACAATCAATCTTTCCCCCTCTCAGCTGTTCTTATCAGGTATTTTAGTGACAGTGACAAAAAAAAACAAGACATAAGCATATATGATTTTTAGGTAATCCAGCAATCTTCTGTGGTATCACATATATTTGAAATTTAAATAGGATTGAATGCATAACACTTTTATCCATGAAGATGTAAAATGAGATTTAACCGAACTCTAAGCACATCATACTTGTAAGCAAGGTATAGAACATAGTAGGAAAATGAGGCTCCAAATTATTTAATGTGCTAGTGAGGCCCTCTGCAACTTAGTGAGATCCTGTTTCAAAATAAAGAATAAAAAATAAGAAGGACTGGCAGGGAAGCTGTGTAGCTCAGAGGTAGAATGCCTCTGGATTCAATCCCCAGTACTGAAAAAAAAATAATATATTGTATCAAAAATCTTTCTTTTTTTTTTTGAGAGTAAGGGGATAGAACCCAGAGGCATTTGATCTTCGAGCTACATTCCCTGCCCTATTTTTTATTCTTTATTTTGAAACAGGGTCTCACTAAGTTGCGGAGGGCCTCACTAAGTAGATGAGTTCATCCAGGAACTGCGGTCCTCCAGTCTCAGCCTCCTGAGTGCTGGGATTACAAGTGTGCACCACCACGCCTGGCTCTGTGTCAAAAAAACTTCCTAATTAAAAATCATATAAAGCTCTCTATGTATTTTAGTTATTAACATAGTGATGAACAAATGATATGCAATATCATAGCAATAATATAAATCTGAATTTGGAAAAGAAAAAGTTACAAGATCCTCATTGAGTTATATGAAATTATAATGCTATAAAGCTTGTCCCACTATAGAACAAGGTGATCTCTGAGATTACACGGCAATGAATTCAGAACTATAAAAAGGAAATATTACTTCACAACCTTTGGTTAACCTGTAGCTCCAGTTCCACAGGAGGTCATAAAATCAAATTCTGCGGTTGGGTTTAAAAGCTGGATAATTTTATAGCCACTCATAATATCACGGTTCAAGCTCATTGCTTCCAGCAGCGGAATAGAATTCTTTGCTCATTTATCTGAATAGACTTCAAGGCAAGAAAGTAGGCGGCCGAGGTATTGTCTTAAAGGTTAAATGCTGGTTCCTTGGCGTTCAATGACAGCTGACTGCCTGGGCCTCTTTTCTAGGGTGCATAAGAGAAGGGAAGGTAAACAGAGGCCGCAGGAAGCTGCCTTTGGAAGCAGAACTTAAAATCCTCCAAGACTGATTGTCAGGTTTCTGAGCCAGGTGGATCACCCACCCGCAGCTGGCCTGGCACTGATGCATGCTGGGTCCTAGCGTCCGCATCCAGGCGGCATCGTGGTGGTCTTCCAGTTCCTGCTTGGAACTTCTTGGTGCTTCAGTTTATGAGGCTACTTCTAGTACTAACTATATGTTTAAAAACATATACAAAATAGCTATGTCCTCTCCATGCAAATTTTCAAATTGCTCTTTAAGATGAACTGTCCGTTTATTTTTTAAAAAAATTTTTTTTGTGTGTGTGGTACTGGGGGTGGAACCCAGGGGCTTTCTACCTCCACTCCCAGACCTATTTTCTATTTTATTTGGAAACAGGGTCTCACTAAGTTGCTGAGAGCCTCACTAAGTAGCTGAGGCTGGCTTCGAACCAGTGGGATCCTCCTGTCTCAGCCTCCCAAGTGTGGGAATTATAATCGTGCATCACCACACCCAGCTAAAAAAGTTTTTTTTTTAAATTGCTCTTTCCCAGCTGGACGTGGTGACACATGCTTGTAATCCTAGTACTTGGGAGGCTGAGACAGGGAGGATCACACAGGTTCGAAGCCAGCTAGTGAGGCTCTCAGCAACGTAGTGAGACCCTGTTTACAAATAAAATAGAAAATAGGTCTGGAAGTGTAGCCTAGAGGTAGAAAACCCCTGGGTTCCACCCCCAATACCACCACCACCAAAAAAAAAAAAAAAAAAAAAGCTGTTTCCTGCGTCCCAAACTTTGTCCACCAATCTTTGTGTGTGTGTGTGTGTATTTGTGTGTAACTGGGGATGAAACCCAGGGGCATTCTACTTCTGAGCTACAGCCCTAGCCCTAATTTCTTTTCCTTTCCTTTCCTTTCCTTTTCTTTTCTTTCTTTCTTTCTTTCTTTCTCTTTCTTTCTTTCTTTTTTTTTTTTTTTTTTTTTTAGCAGGGTCTCATTAAATTGCTGGGAGCCTCACTAAGTTGCTAAAGCCGGCAGTGAACCCGTAATCCTCCTGCCTCAGCCTCCCCAGTACTGGAATTACAAGTGTGTGCCGCTATACCTGGTCTTCACAGATCCGTTTTTCTTCCAGTTTCTTCCTGAAGTTATCTTTGCTGTTCTCCGATGAAAATGGCAGTTCCTTCCAACCACCCCTCCCATTCCCCTTGTACATCCAGACTATCGCCATTGGTATTGGTACGCATCTGTTTCTACTTCTTCTAAAAGTATGTATGAATACATTTGGGTTACCTCTTGCTCAGTTAGTCCCCTTGCAGAATATAAAATCCTTCACCCGGAGCTGTGCCCAAATCACATGACCGTGTGGGTTTCGTAGCATCACTTCTAATATCTGCAATGTTCCAGTTGTGCGGTACACACCTGTAGACATAATTGAATGGACGGGGCTTGATGTTATGTGAGTATATCCTTCCTCGGACAATAATGCATGCTAGGAATTACTCTTTGGCATAACTGTTAGCAGTATCTTTATCTAAGCCTTAACTCTCCGCTTCCAGCTGCCAGTGTTTTCTTTCTTGCTTACTTTGAAGTTCCCAATTCTTCAAAATAATAAAAAGAAAATTAATCTCTATTAAAACTACTTTTCTTAGATACAGTATTCATGTAAAAAGAAATATGGCAGTAAAAATAGGTAAATCAAAGAATGCTGAGACTGTTCTGATTTTAAACAGTTTTGTGGTTGTTTCTGGGTAGCGTTGAATAAAGCACTGAAAATATCATTTTGTTAACCTGCTTCTTCCATCTAGTGGCAAAAAGCAGTAAGAAACAAATGTCCTAAAAAAATTGAAAAGCAAAGAAAAGAAAGAAAACATGATCAAATAGCTTTAAATGCCATTTTAGGAAGTACAGATGATGACAGCCCAACATCCAGTGTTTAAATTATAAATACATAGTAATTACAAAATATAAAAATAATTTCAGCAAAATGGCAGTGTGCAGCTGGGATAATGGCCAAAGTCACTTAAGTCCTATGTGTGTTTGCATACTTTCACAAAGACCCACTACCCGTACAAAGCTATGCGTTGCCTCATATTCTACTACGATTGATTTGTTTGGGAATATATAGTTACAGATTTGGAACAAGTTGTTGGATGACTGCTTAGAATTCCACTGATCTCGGCTGTGGGCATACGGCTACTGTGCTATTATGTTTTAAGAGGTACATTTAGGAACCACAGAAATTGAACCGTCCCATTGGAATTGCCAGGTAAAATACTTTTGCAGTAATAGCAGTGAAATATTTTATGACCTGAGGTCTGGGGTCAACTGGAGGAAGAGAAGAGGCAAAGATTTAAGGATGGAGAAACAGCTGCCCTCATTGTTAGAGCTGCCTCGAAGACATTAATGAAAACTAATATGCAATGCATATAGCATAATTGTGAATTCTCTTCACTCACAAAGGACACTGGCTTATCCCTCATACATGAGGTCTGACTGCCCTTCTAATACTTTGTTTGCCTCACTGCAAATGCAATTAATGTTTTAGAAGTTAAATGTGGGTTATACAGAAGTGGAAAAAAAATTCTCCAGACAACAAGCTTTTTCCCTCCCCCTGTAATGGTAATATAAATTAAAAGCTGTCGAAGTTTTTAGATATGTTTAAGGAGCATGACCACCTCAAACTCAATTTTTTTTATTATTAAAAGAATACAAATTAGTTTTCTAATTTTCAAGATGAGAAAAACCCTGCCTAACACCCTTGCCACCGAAGCAGATTTGAGTACAGTCAGGGATTTTCTACTGGTTTTCTCCTTCCCCTCAACTGGAATCAGTCCAATGTTTTTATCTTCTTCTCTGTATGTGGAAGTAGTAGGAAAACGGGGAAGTAGAGTGGCAACAGAAAGGAGGGGTTGAGGCAAAGAATATAGGGTTGTTGGGCAACTCTACCCCAGAAGACAGGCGGGAGGTGGTCTCAATATCCCCAGTGTACTTGTGGCCAGTCTCCCTGGATAGGGACCAGGAAAGAATGCCAACTAACTGTGAGATTTTTTTTTTTTGATCCATTGCCCCTGTGTAGATGGCCCAGCAGCCAACAGATTCAGAAGCCATAAACAACTGTTTCCATCTGGCACCAGCAAGAGCCAGAATAGAGATGGACTCTGGTGGCCTGAAGGGATGGCTGACACCTATGGCAGAACACACACACACACACATCTTTGCTCATCACAGAAGCTGGAAATGTGTGGATCCCTCTCATGTTATAATGTGGTTTGATACTAAAACTGGAGGCTTTGATATTTAAGATTTCATTTCACAATGAGTAAGTTACTTAGGAGTGGATTTCAGGAGAGCTATATGCATCATCACTGGCATGAGTATTTTATTCATTATTCTGGGATCAAGCAAGGGAGAAGAGATGTTATACAGTCTCCAGGTTAGGAATGAACACTGCTGTAGGGTTTCCTGGGCTGGAGTCTCAGCCGTCATGTATTAGTTCTGTGAACCTGGGCAGGTTGCCCCACTTTTTTTAGTCTCAGTTTTCTCACCTATAAATAGGTAAAAGTGATCATTCTTACCTTACACAGCCATTATGATACATTAAATGGAAAATGCATAGAAAATATGGGACGAATAATACTAAGTGCTTGATAGATAGGAAATACTATTTGCAACGTATCTAATATATATCAAGATTTTGTAGTACTGTTATCTTTCTTATAATAGGTAATATTTATTTGACATAAATTCAAAAATAAATTCAAAAGTGCTCTTTTTAGTGCAAATGCTTTCTCAAAAGTAGCTTACCTTTGTAAACAGGTATGGTGATATTTAGAAGCAGTTTTCAAGGTTGCCTTCAAGTCTTTGGGTAGCCAGTTAGCAATTAATATTAATATTTATGTTTGGTGGGGGTTAAATTTCTTAGAAAACCTTAGCTGAAAAGTTCAAGGTTATTGCAAGCAATCTTAGAAATGTAGCTTAAGAAGTCAGTACTTGGGAGTCTGAGATAAGAGGATCACAAGGTTCAAGACAAGCCTCAGCAGTTTAGGGAAACCCTGCTTCAAAATAAAAAATAAAATAGGGCTGGGAGTGGGACTCAGAGGTAGAATGCCCCTGGGTTGAATTCCCAGTAACACACATACACAGAATATAGATTAAAAAGAAGCAGATGAGTAATTAAAAAGAAAATATCTGCTGAAGAACTAGCATAGGGAGATAAAAGGATAACTAAAAACTTTTAGAGGACTTTTGGGAAGATGGCAACGGAGGAAAGCTGCACAAATCAGTCCTGCTGACACCTGATCTCCATAGCCTTAAAAACAGCGTTCTTACAAAAGAAAGAAAACAAGTAAAAAGAAGCAGAAAAAAGTTCTAGAAGGCAGGCCAGAGAGCAGAAAAGGACTCAGCCAGCCCCTAATGGCTGCGCTGTGGGCGCCGTGGCAGCCGGCACCATCTTGCCTCCACACAGACCCACAGGTAAACAACCAACTACTTGAAACGAAGTACGCGGCTGCAGTTCATCAAAATTGTAAGCCATCAATTAATTCCTCCTGTGCAAACACCTACCACAACTTGCAGCAGTGGTGGCTGAGCTTGCCGCACCCTCCAGAGATCCAGACCAGCGCTCAGCAACACTGTTCAATCCCCATGAGTAAGTGAACCCGCTGTCCGCTTGGGAGAATGCCCAGTGGCACTCCCAGGGACTTGGGGGTCTGAGACTTTGAGATTCAACCTGGCATAAGTGGGATGGAGTCTGTTGTTGGAAACACCAGAGGCTCAGACAGACTCGGGCTATGTATCAGTGGAAAGTGTGGAGAGAAACCTATGCTTAACACTAGATCCAACTACTGGGATTTCTTGGATCACCACAGACCACCCACTTGCGGTGAACAGGTAGAAGTCAGACCAGACCAGCCCTAACTGTGGAGAACAGACACTCTTTAGTCCCAGAGCCATCCACCACCTACACAGGCAGAGAAGGACCCAGCCTCCATATCCGTGGGAAGCATGGTAGTGACCTCTGCTTAACAAGAGATCCAGCCCCATTGATACTGGCATCCATAGACTGAGAAAAACTCAGAGAACCAGGCTTGCAGCAGGAAAGGTGCCAGTGGCACTCGGTATCTGCACAGAGAGAGATTGCGGAGGCCCAGTTAAAGAATATTCATATATTTGTAGGGTTGCATTATTTGTTGTTTTTATTTCTTGTTGTGTGTGTATGTGTTTGTGTGTGTGTGTGTATGCTTGTTTGTTCTCTTCCCAACACCTCTCCCAAGCTTCTTCCCTTGTACATACCTAATCTCTTCTCTCCATTCCTTTTCACTTTTCTTTCTCTTCTCTTCTTTGTCTTGTATTAAATCCACTTTATATCACTGTACTAAATACTCTACACTGGTTACTAGAATACTACTACATATTTGCTATCTCGAATCTCGACTCAATACTACCTTACCAAACTCCTACTCTCATTCTATTTGATCCCATCTGTGGCTTTACCCTATCCTTGCATTTACATCACTTCCCACCTCACTCAACCATCACTGTTGAATACAGCACAACTTGCCCTTGGATATACCAGCTGACACCTAGAGACTGAAAGAATTCTACCAAAAGCAACAGATACAAGCTTCTGAAATCATGAGGAGAAATAACAAAGAATCAATGATCTCCCGTAACACCACAATAACAGAACCTGACAACACGGAATGGCAGACATTGCCAGAAGGACAAATCAGAAATGTAACTGTAGAAATAATACAGGACTTCTGAAAAGAATTTAGAGAGAGTCTGAAAGAAATAAAGGATTAAATCATTGAAGTAAAGGCATCAATTCAAACTATAAACAATCGAACCACATGGAGAAAAGAATCTTGCTCTTAGAAGATGATCACTCCAAATAGTATATAGTTTTTTTTTTTAATTTTATTGGTGCATTGTAATCATACATCTTAATGGGGTACAAGATGGACACATACATGCACACATTACCCAATTAGCTCTTACCCAATTCCCGCCCTATTCTCTGCCCCTCCCTCCTTCTCATGTTTGGCTTAGTGATTGACATTGATATGTTTGTTTCTGTACATCATGTGCATTAGCGATTTTCCCTTTTGCCCCTCCCATCCCCTCAAGTCACCTTATTTGTTCATATGTTGTATCTCCTTCTTCATCTAGAGTTCCCCCTATGACCCATTTTCTCCCTAGCATTCGCATATTAGGGAAATCATATGATTTCTTATTCTTTTTGTGAATGACTAATCTCACATAGCATAATGTTCTCCAGTTCCATCCATTTCCCTGTAAACAATGTAATAGTGTTTATCTTTATGGCTGAGTAAAATTACATTGTGTACATATCCCATAGTTTTGTAACCCATTTATCTGTTGTTGAACATCTTTGCTGGTTCCATAGTTTGGCTATGGTGAATTGTGCAGCTATGAACATAGATACACGTGCATTAGTTTGGTAGTTTGGTTTCCATTCTTTTGGGTAAATACCCAGAAGTGGTATTGCTGGATCATATGGTAAGTTCATTTCCAATTTTCTAAGGATCCTCCATACTGTTTTTCCAAAGAGGTTGCACTAATTTGCAATCCCACCAACAATATTAGAGTTCCCACTTCTTCACATTCTCACCAGCATTTGTTGTGGTTTGTGTTTCGAATGACTGCCATTCTAGTTGGAGTTAGGTGAAATCTCGGGGTAGTTCTTACTTGTATCTCTCTGATTGCTAATGATATTAAGCATTTTTTCATGCATTTATTGGGCATTTTAATTTCTTCTTTCACGAAGTGTTTATTTATTTCACTTACCCATTTTGTATTGGGTTGTTTTCTTAGTGCTGAGTTTCTTCAGTTTTCTGTAAAGTCTAGATATTAGTCCTTTATTTCAGGAATAGATGACAAAAATCTTCTGTCAGTTTTCAGTAGAGGTTCTTGATAGTTTCCTTTGCTGTACAGAAACTCTTCAGTTTAATGCAATCCCATGTATTTTTTTTGCCTTTTAGTTTTTTGTAGCTTTGGGGTCCTGTTGAGAAAGTTTTTGCCTGTGCCTGTGTTGCACTGTTAGACCTATACCCTCTTCAAGCAGCTCCAAGTTATCTGTTCTAATTTTCAAGTCTTTGATCCATCTTAAGATTATGTGATTTTTGTCTTTGGTTCTGTTGATGTGATGAATTACATGAATTGACTTTTGTATGTTGAACCAGCCTTGCACCCCTGGGATGAACTCTACTTGGTCATGGTGTATGCTTTTCTTGATGTGGTTTTGAATGTGTGTTGCTAGTATTTTGTTTAGCAGTTTTGCATCCAAGTTCATCAAAGATATAGACCCATAGTTTTCCTTTCTTGAGCTGTCTTTATTTGGTTTTGGTAGTAATATAATGTTGAATTCATAGAATTATTTGGGAGAGTCCTGTTTCTTTCTATTTCATGAAATATATTGAGGATTATAGGGAAGAGCTCTTCTATAAAGGTTTTATAAAATTCACTTGGGAAACCATCTGGTCCTGGGCTTTTCTTTAATGGTAGGCTCCTTAATGCTATTTCAATCTCTTTGATTGCTATTGGTCATTTCAATTTTTTATATATTCTTGACTCAGTTTATGAAATTTGTATTTATCTAGAAAGTTGTCAATTTCTTCCATATTTTCCATTTTGTTGGAGTATGGTTTTTCAAAGTATTTTCTGATCATCTTCTGGATTGCTACACTGTCAGTGGTAATATCTCCTTTTTTATCTCTTATCTTCATAATTTGGGTTGATTCTTTTTTGTTGTTGTTGTTAAGTTGGCTAGTGGTTTATCTATCTGGTTAATTTTTTAAGAAGCCAGCTTTTGGTTTTGTTGATTTTCTATATTTTTTTATTCTCTACTTCATTGATTTCTGCTCTGATTTTAATAAGTTCCTGTCTTCTACTGGCTTTGGGCTTGGATTGTTCCTGATTTTCAAGGGCTTTGAGATGTGTCGTTAGGTTATTTATTTGGTGAGTTTCTGTTCTTATGTGAGTACTCAGTGCTATGAATTTTCCTCTTAATACTACCTTCAAAGTGTCCCAAGGTTTTGATATGTTTTATGTCTATTTTCATTTGTTTTTAGAAATTCTTGATTTCAATCCTTACTGCTTCTATGACTTATTCTTCATTCAGCAGTGTTATGTTGAGTCTCCACATGTTTATGTAATTTCTCTGGGTCATCTTATAGTTGATTTCTAGTTTCATTCCATTATGGTCTGAAAATACACAGGGAAGTATGTCACATTTTTTGAATTTATCAAATTTTCTGAATTTTACTCATCCATAAAAACACACAATTATTTCATTTACAGGGAAATGGATGGAATTGAAGAACATTATGCTAATTGAGATTAGTCGGTCACAAAAATAAAAAATTAGATGCTTTCCTTAATATGCAGAAGCTAGGGAGTAAAAGGGCCATAGGAGGAACTCTAGACAAAGAAGGAGATACTATAGTTGAGCAAATAAGGTGACATAACTGAGGGGATGGGAAGGGGAAGAGGTAAATTCTCTAACATACATGATGTACATTCACAAAAATTATCAGTCAGTAAGCCAAACATGAGAAGGAGGGAGGGAGAGGAAATGTGTTAGGAATTGGGTAAGGGCTAATTGGGTGATGTGTGCATGTATGCCCATACCATTTTTTTTGTCCATTAAGATGTATGCCTACAATGCACCAATAAAAACTTAAAAATAAATAAATAAAAACTTTTAATCCCTGAAAAGCATGGCTATTGTGAATCTCTAGAAGTATTAGAGTCTATAGGTTGTATGATATTTTGAGCCTAAAGAAGAAGAAATCCATACCACAGCACTCAACCAATTTCTGTGCCAGGTAAGTCTGGGTTAGAATGAAACTGTGATATGATATAAGAATTTTTGTAAAAATCTATTTAGAGAACAGAGGTATATTTTCACATTTTGATAGAACACAGGCAATGCTAAGTACCTATTTGAGATTTAATGTTTTATTCTTTGAATCAAGAAAAAAAAAAGAAACTGCCAAAAATTTCACACAACTGCATCTGAGTTACAATGCCCACTCCCACTCATTGTTTCTTCTGAAGTCATCTCATAATTATTAATTGATCCTCTTTAACATGCAAGTTATTTTTGAAGTACTCTCATGACCACAAAAAATACAAAAGAACTTTAAAACATTTAGATACCCTAAATGAAAGGGTTTTTCATTGTGTGGAATACAATTGCTTTTATTTCTACATATAATCACATGTAAAATCAGAAGTAATAGATATGCTCAAGTTTTGACTAAAACCACTTGCCTTCACATAGACTATTTTTTCAGAAGTCAAACCTCTCGTCATTACTTACCACAAAAGACAAGATATCACGCAGGACGTTCTTCAGTGGTTCTAAATTTTTCCTCTAACTCTTTGTTAGCAGAAGAGCCTCTGGCATCCAACTTTCTTTCCCATATTTTGAAATAAAATTCTTGTATAAATTTCTCCAGGTATTCCTGAAACTTAACAAGTATTAACCACTCAACAACCATTTAAACATAATCCTCCACAATAAAACTGAACTTATCTAAAACTCCAATGATTAGAAGTGTTGACCATTATAATATGTTCCATTTATCTACAAAGACTAGTAGTGTGTTTACTGTATCAATTTTATTATAAACATATGGCAAAAAAGGAAAAGCCAGTAGAATTTTTATGGAACAGAAAGAATTATTATCCTTCTTAACAGTCACTTTCTCGTAAGATTTCTGAAAAATGATAAAAACAGATGAAATGCCCCCCTGGAAAAGCACAGCTGTCAGTGCCTCCCTGGCACACCACACAAGGAATTAGAGTCAGGATGGCCTTCCTTTTCAAAGGACTGAAACAAAAATATATTTTCTACCTTACTTGCATCTTAGTGTCTACTATCAAGGTTAAGGCATTGTTTCACCATTTACCAGAAAGCTTATGATTAATAATATTTACCATCTTTAGTTGCTCATTTATTAATAATGGTGACAGATCTCTGTGGCAAATATATGGTCAGAGCGAGGTGGCAAGACCAATAGCACACAGCCCAGTTCTGAGAGGATCATTTATAGTCAAAATAAGCAAGTCTTACTTCTTTTAAAGTTTCTTGTTCTTTAAAAAGAAAAGAGCATCACTCATGAAAAGAGACTACTTATCTTTTCAATACTTGCTTAAGTTTAAAGTAATATTTTCAGCAACTCTTGTCATCCTTAAGCCTTTAATATGACATTTGCTCTATATTCTGTTCTAAATTTGGGATCATATCTCTGTGAATTAAATTATCTTTGACAAGCATTGTGGAGCGTGTCTATAATCCCTGTATTTGGGAGGCTGAGACAGGAGGGTCACAGGTTCAAGAACCACCTCAGCAATTTGTTGAGACTCTCAGCAACCTAATAAGACCCTGTTTTAAAATAAAAAAAAAGGTCTGGGGTTGTGGGTCAGAGGTAGAATGCACTGGGTTTCAATCCCTAGTCCCATAATGAATGAATGAATGATAAATAAATAAATAAATAAACAAATTAGAGCTGGGGGTATAGCTCAAAGGTAGAATGCCCCTATGCTCAATCCCCAGTACCAAGGAAAAAGAATAGAACAAGAAACAAGTTTAGTATAAAGACATTTTTTCTAAGTCATTTGAGAATAAGTTGCCAATGTGATATCTCCTCATTCCTAAATAATTTATTTGTATTTTCTATAAATAAAAACATTCTCTTCATAGCACAATATCAAATAGCTACCAAAGTCAAGAAATTAACATTGATAATTACCACCCTTTATTCTTCAGAACCTATTTGAATATTATTAGATATCCCAATAACGTACCCTCAGCTCTATATTGTTTATTTTCAAACAGGGTCTCACAAAATTGCATAAGGCCTCACTAAATTGCTGAGGCTGGCTGCCAACCGGTGATCCTCTCCTCTCAGCCTCCCAAGTACTGGGATTACAAGCATGTGCCACCACGCCCAGATTATTTTCTATTTTGAAACAGGTTCTCACTAAGTTACTGCGTCATGGGCTTGAAACTTCCATACAATCAGAGCAACCTAGGGAAACCATCAGCAACTTTGAGAGACCCTCTTTTAAAATAAAAAGAGCTGGGGGGGTATAGCTCAAAGTTGGAATGCCCTGGGTTCAAGCCCCAGTACAACAAATAAATAATATTTGAAAATACACACTTAGATTATGATCTTTTAGATTGTTTTCTTCTATATCAAATTCTGAGATTCTTTCTCTCTCTCTTTCTCTTCCTTTCTTTCTTTCTTCCTTCCTTTCTTTCCTTCTTTCTCTATTTTCTTCATACTAGGGCTTGAACTCAGGACCATTGTAGCATAGAGCTATATAGCCCTCAGCCTTTTAAATTTTTATTAATTTATTTATTGTGGATCCGGGATGGAACCCAGGGACATTCGACCTCCGAGCTACACCCCCAGCCCTATTTTTTATTCTTTATTTTGAAACTGGGTCTCACTGAGTTGCAGAGGGCCTCACTAAGTAGCTGAGGCTGTCCACGAACCACGACCCTCCAGTCTCAGCCTCCAGAATGCTGGGATGACAAGTGTGCGCCACCACGCCTGGCCCCCAGCCTTTTTAAACACATATTTAGAAATAGGGTCTGGCTAAATTGCTGAGGCTGGGCTCCAACCTGTGATCCTCCTAGCTCAGCTTCCCGAGAACTGAGCATCTATGATAAACTCGACTTCAGCACGGTTTTTTTATCCCTGAGGTCAGCCCATGCTTCCTAGATGAGGAAGTTTAGAACTAATATTCTCCAGGTGCCCCAAAGGCACCATTGATCTAGGACAGTAATCACTTCTAGGCCTAATGCTTCATGCAGAACCAGGCAAATTCAAACTATACATCAATGGAAGCCACAGGGTTGGCATATTTCTTATAGAAGATTTGATTTGTCCCCAAACAGAGTGAATAAACAGACTTGTCATCCTTTTTACCTTGTTTCCTGGGATTTTTAGTGCTCTTGGCAGGGACTGAAGCTTTTGAGGGGCATTAGCTTTCCATAGGCATCTCAGTTCTCCCCTCTTCAGGTGGCTGTAATAGGCCTTCTGCTCCTGCCCAGCAAGAAAACCCTGGTCATCACCAGTCAACACCAATGCTCTCATCCAGCTGCCTAGGTTGTTGCAGCCTTGATTCTTAGATTTATCAGTTGGTATTTCTTTTCGTGTGTGTGTGTGTGTGTGTGTGTGTGTGTGTGTGTGTGTGTGCGCATGTGTGCATGTGTGTGTGGTCCTAGAGATTGAACCCAGGGCATTCTACCTCCAGCCCTATTTTTATTTTGAAGCAGGATCTCACTGGGCTGATGAGGGTGTCACTAAGTTTCAGAGTGCCTAAGTAGCTGAGGCTGGCTGTGAACCTGCAATCCTCCTGTCTCAGCCTCCTCCCAAGTACTAGGATGACAAGTGTGTACCACCACACCCAGCTTACATTGGCTGATTATTAGTCTCTCACATGAAAATGACTCAGATATGAAAATTTGTAGATTGTCATATTTAATATTTGGGGAGGCTGGAGAGGAGCCAGACAATTCTCCCATCTTCCTGCAGCCTGTGATTTTCTTTTATAAATGATTTAAACAAGGCATCATAAAGGGTGGCTAAACACAGGAGCCATCAAGTTGTCATGGGTTGAGATAAGAAAAGATGGTAGGGCAATCATGGGACAAGCCTAGAGGAAGGAAGGTCTGCTTCTGCTGGTAAAGGAAGTAGACCACACTCTCATCGACTCTCTCTCATTGATTCCATTGGGTCCCTTGGAATTGGTCTGCTTGCTTGTGGACTAATCCCATTCAGCCAGTACCGTGTACACAGTCTGAGCTAGTCCAAGATGTTAATATCAGTGTGCAGTTCTAAGATGGCTGTCAACAGTGAAGAGGCCCAGACCTTCAGTGTCAAAGGGCTACGGTTCTTGGTTGCTTTGCTTTGTTGAGTTGGGGCTGCCACAGTTGCCCATTTAAGGTTATACTTGTTACTGAGGCACTAAGAGATGCCACATAAACCCCTAGGAAGGACACATTCTTTCCTGCCTACATAAATACTTGTAACTCCATGTGTGGTAGCCAGGGTCAGCAATCCCTTCCAATACTATTTGCCTAAGGAATTGTTAACATAAAAAGCCATAGGAACCTGGTGGTTCTCATAGCTTGGATTTCAGTGAACTGAATCTTCTAGTGGGAGCCTTCCCACCCTATGTTCAGTCCAGATGAGTAATTGCCTGCATTGCTATTCGTATAAAGGAATACCAATATCCTGGTTCTTGGGTCATGAGTTCAGTTCAAGTAAGAGCAGTAGCCCACTTTCCAGGGTAATTTCCCTAGCTTGTCCTTCATTCAGCTCTTACTAGGTCATTTCATCATTCTATTAGGCTGCCTGCTCCAGGCAATGCAACACATCGAGATCATCATATCTCACGGGGGTGTACCTATTTTCGTATCTCATCTCCCATTAAAGAGGCTAGTTGATCTGAAGTGATATGTAGGACTCCACGTCAGTAAATCAGGCATTCTCCAAGTTTCAGGTGGTGGTGTTGGCGGAGGCACTGTAGGCATGGGGAACGTTTCCAGGTCTGAGTCGGTATTGCTACAGCCCAGATGAATTGATGTATTACTCAAATAGGAGTCTGATGTAATCGACTTGCCTCCAAGCGCCTGGCGAGTTTTTTCAAGAGAAAGCACCACATCGATGTCTTGTTATAAGTCTGGGCTACTGAGAATTAGAGCATGCATGACTAACAAGCACAGTGATTCAGAATATACACTACTAGGCCCATGCATGGCCTCTATCCCAGCCTCATCGTTATTCTGTTCATGGATCCGAGCTCCGACATCTTAAGTAACCAGCACCAGGCTTCAGGGATGGAGATAAAGATCCAAATGCCCATACATTCACCAGAAGCCGGCACCCCCAGCAGCGCACTGTGCTCCTCAGAGACTCAGGCCACAGGACAGTTAAAGTAACCGCATTTCTCAGTGGACAACCGCCCAGAGCAGCTATGGGGACCCCAGAAGGCTAAGATCTGGCAGCCCACCCTTGAGGAAGTTTCCTACAGACACAGGAAAGGCCCATAGTGCCCAGGGCATAGTACCCACACAGGGTCACAGGCAGTCGCTCTGGCAAGGAAAGTGCACAGCACAGGACCAGAAAGCATAGAGCACAGGATCAGAAAGTGCAGAATCCACACCTGGAAAATGCAGAGCTGAGGGCCTGAAAGAGCAGAGTCCATGGCTGCTGAGTGCAGAGCCCAGGGCTGGAGAATGCAGAGCCCAGGACCAAAGAGCACTGAGCCCAAGGCCAGAGAATGCAGAGCCCAGGGGCAGAGAGTGCAGAGCCAAGGGCCAGAAGACACAGAACCCTACGCCTACACAGAACTGATTTACAGTGACACCTGCCACCCTGATACCTGAGCACAAAGCAGTCAGAGGTGAGAGAGGGGTGCAAACACTCATAAAGTGGGTATAAAAGCTGACAGTAGGTTACAGAGCAAATGAGAGATATTGGAACATACTCCAGAATCTCCTATAGTGAACAGACATACAGGCCCTCTATATGTAAATTAGCATTACTGCTTTTTTCTGGTTGGTTTTTAGTCTTTGATTTATTCTTAAAATTGTTAGTTTGTGTTGATTATTTTGTTATTATATGCATGTTTGTTTGCTCCCTCCACCATTCCTTTTATAAGCTTTCTCCCTCTATCTTATCTACTCTCTTCTCTCAAAACTTGTTTCCCTTTACTGTATCTCCTTGTTATATACTCAAGCTATTTAATATCTCCATTTATAAAAACTCTATACTAGCTATAAGAATCCTACTATATCACCATCTCTCATTCTCAACCAGATACTAACCTTATTATACTTAAATTCTTACTCAATTTACTCATATCATCTACTATACCCTACTCCTGTACCATCAATCCAGCTCCTCCCCCTTCACCTAACCCTCACCATTGGAAAAAAAACCACACTACTTACCTGTACATGAACATGCTGACACCTCTAATCCCTACTGTTAAGATTGGGTCAGACAGGTTATCCACAAACTCACACATAAAAAGAAGATGCCAAGTCAACAGAAACATAAACCCGAGAATTTTGAAAATATGAGAACAAGGAACAGTGAGGAAATAACAAATCTGTGGAAAAAGGAAAATCACAAATACTGACCTACAAAAAACTTAAGAAGGAGAATTCAAAATCCTGATCTTCAATATGATGAAAGGCCTCAAAGTAAGTGTACAGTAAATGAAAGAGTAAATTAAGATGTTAAGAAAGAATCAGAAAGAGGCCTGGAATGAAATGTGAGTCAATAAATGAAATGAAGACAGCAATAGAAACTCTGGGAGATTTGATGAAATGGAAAACTATTAGAAGACCATTCAAAACTGAAAGCACAATCAACAGTGTACAGAAGTCATTATAACAACAGAACCTAAACATCCAACAACTAAGGGACAATATGAAATGTCCTAACTCACGAACAAATGGCACTGAAGAAGGGTTAGAGGCACAGACCAAGGGTATCCATAATCTCTTCAGAGAAATAATTTCAGGGAATTTTCCAAACATAGAAGGAGACATGGACGTCCATGTACAGGAGAAATACAGAACACCATTAAGACAAGATCAAAGAAGGACCTCCCCCTGCCATGTAATAATCAAAACAACCAACATAGAGGCCAGGGAAAGAATCTTAAAAGCAGTGAGAATAAAAGAACAGGTGACATTCAGGGGCAAAACAATAAAAATCACCTCAGATTTTACAACCCAAGTCATAAATACCAAGAAAAGAGAGACTGGTATAATGTAATCCAGACCATGGAAGAAAACAACTTCCAATCAAAGCAGGCAACTCCACAATTCTTACTATCGCCACTGCCTTTATGCCTAGTGCTACCTGTCACGGGCACTGGTGTTTCACCTTCATGCACCTCCCCTCCACGTTCTCTACCCCCCTAGGAAAGTTTTAGGAACGGCGATGTTACTCATACCAGGGTCACTACCACCAACCATGGAGTCCTTATCGACAGTGCAGTGTGAGTAGTACAGTTGTGGACTATCATCCTGATGGGCTCCTTCCAGGCACTTCAGAAAATGACTTAGCCTGGGTTCTCCATGAACCAGGCCAGGACAAAGCTTGCACTTGGGTTGATTTTGGCCAAGAGGTAAGGGCCAAGAAAGAGGAAAAAAAGAAAATGAGAGAAATGAGGGAAAGACAATGCAAAGGGGATATGGTTAGTTGGGTTTGAGGAGCCATATGGAAGGGACCTCAGTATTGTCAACCAGAGGGATGAAGAAAAGAATTTGTGTCTAGGCCCCTTTCTCCTTAGTCAGGAACGGTCCCACGGCATGTCATCTCCCTCCCACACCAAGGCAGTTCATGTTTCAGAGTTGTCGAGTGAGTTCCTGCAGACAGTGCACACAGTAGACAAGCCCTGGGGACAGGAATCAAGAGAGACACAGGGCAGCCCAGGCGACTGCCTGTCAGTTCACTGTGTGCAATTAAATGCTGGGAATATATTTAGGCTGAGAAGATGGGACTTGTATCAAAGAGGTTTTCCACAGGGAGATAAGTGCTCTAGGGAGTATCATATAAAACACTATGGGAACTTAAGTGGGAAAGAAGAGGCCGTCCTTGGGTTTGAGGTCTGAGTAAAAGTGCTGAGGACTTACTACAAGCCTTTCTTCCCATCATTGCCACTCCTTTTTCTTTTTAAATCTCAGATAAATTATATTCATTATCTTCTGTCCCTCCAAGAGAGAGAGAGAGAGAGAGAGAGAGAGAGAGAGAGAGAGAGAGAGAGAGAGAGGAGGTGAAATCATATAGTATTTCTGTGGCAGAAACATTGCAATGTCCTTTTAAATAGAGTAGTCTGGAGCTAAAAGTAAAAGGCATATTTCTCTCTGGAATGTGACTTACACTTTATTAGAGGTGTGGGAGAGCATGAGAAAAAACCTGAATAAAAAGATAGAGTGTGACCTACTTAGTCGGTGTGAAGAGAATCTGCTTCTACTGGACTGAGCAATTCAAAATACCACAAGGAAATGCATCTGTGCATATTTTAAACAAAGGAATGATTATTCTTTCATGGTCCTCAAATTGGAAAACATTTGAAACAGTTATTGTGAACATCCACTTTTAAATATCAAGTTTCTATAAAGGTACATTAATAGTATTAACTAATGGACAAACTTTCCAAAATTCGGTGGTTGAATGGCCATGTTCCTTTCAAAAGAAAATGACTATATAATGTTGAAGGTTTTTCGTTTGTTTGGTTTTGGAGAAAAAAAATATTTTTTAATCTAGATGAGATAATGTTGAGGTATTTTAAGACCATCTTAGACAAAAAGAGAGGCAGGACAGCTTTTAGAAAGCTCACAAACCACAATATTGAAATTCAATTTTATATGGTTGTGCATGTAACTATATTTGTGCTTTACTTTCCCCAATACTATAAGGAGATATGATTTATATCTGAACCTGTGATTCAAAATGACTGATTTGCTTCTAAAATCAGGATTAAGATATATTTCAGTTTTTTGTTTGGATAGCTTTATATGCACTATAAAGTTACTTCAGGTACTTTATAAATAAATCATCCTAGATTACTTTAAATATGCATTTGCCCCCAAAACTGGCATACTGTCACATTAGTTGCTATTATCACTTTTTTCCAAATTTATTTAAGATGCCTAACACTGTCACTATGATATACAGTCAAGAAGATACTTTAAATTCCTTCTGTCAAAGTCAATATGTCTCTTATACCAGCTCTCTTGTCAGATGAACATATTTAATAAGTGGAAATAGGACATCAACCACCTTTATGTAGCACTAGTGATTGTTCAATGAATATAGACTTAATTTCCTGCTAATTTTATTTTTAAGGTGTGAGAAATGTTGACAAATGTGTACAACTATATAACCACCATCCAGATCAAAATATAAAATATTTAAGCCAGGTGTGGTGGCACACGCTTGTAATCCCAGCCTTTGGGAGGCTGAAACAGGAGGATAGTGTAGGTTCGAAGCCAGCCTCGGCTATTTAGGGAGGCTCTCAGCAACTTATGATACCCTGTTTCCAAATAAAATATAAAATAGATCTGGGAGTATAGCCTGAGGTAGAAAGCCTCTGGGTTCCACCCCAGTACCACGATAGATAGATAGATAGATAGATAGATAGATAGATAGATAGATAGATGATAGAGAGATGATAGATATATATAGACATATATAGATTTTTTTTTTTACTCATACTCTGGTATGAGTAATTATCCCAGAAAATCCCTTCATACTTCTTTTCCAGGCAACCTAAATCTCCTACCTTCACTCAGAGCAACCACTATTCTGATTATTGATCATAGGTTGATTTTTCTTGTAATTGATTTTAATATAAACATAATTATGCAGTTTGTTATTCTGGCCTATTTGATCAACGTAATGTTTGAGCTTCATCTAGGTTACATGCATCAGTGGCCCCTTTTTTACCCCACCCCTTAATGACCTTCAAAGGCCCACAGGCTGAGGGTGGGGCCTAATGGAAGGAAGTTAGGTCACTGGGAACATGCCCTTTAAGTGAATATTTGGAGCTGGGGGTGGTGGCGCACACTTGTAATCCCAGTGCTTGGGAGGCTGAGACAGGAGGATCACGCAGGTTCGAAGCCAGCCTCAGCTACTTAGTGAGGCTCTCAGCAACTTAATAGACCCTGTTTCCAAATAAAGTATAAGATAGTCTGGGAGTATAGCCCAGAGGTAGAAAAGCCCCTGGGTTCCACCCCGGAGTACTACAAAAAATAAATAAATAAAGGGAATATTTGGACCATGCCCACACCTTTCTTTTCTCTTTGATTCCTGGCTGCCATGAGGTGAACAGGCCTCTTCTACCGTGTGATCCCAACATTATATACTGCCTCGTGACAGGCCCAAAGGCAAAAGAGGTCAAATGACCATGGACTGAAGCCCCTAAGACCAGAAACCACAGCAAACCTTTCCTCTTTTTAAGTCAATTATCTCTTGCATTTTGTCACAGTAACAGAAAACTAACACAACTATTGTCTTAATATCTTACAGTTTATTATTCATTCTCCTATGGCTGGAAATTTAATTGTTTATACTTCTGTGCCATTATGAATAAAGCTGCTACCATCACTTTCCTTGGGTATACATCTAAGAATTAAATGGCTGAGACTGTAGAGGACATTTCTCTAGATGGGCTTACCAAACCCTTTTCTTCACTTTCTCATTTGTAGTTTTCAAGAATAACTATAGAATGTGCTAGGAATGTTACAAAGATGTTTTGGCCAGACAGACTGGCCAAACAGCATATCCTCTGTTCCTGTGCCTCCCAGAAGCAAGATGTCATCAACACTTGAATCCAGGGACTCCTGTGACCCTGGGGTGTACCTCCCATTGAGAAGTTTTCCAGGGCCCTCAGCTGTAGTACAAGTGGAGTTCATGCAGATGAGACTTCATCGATTCCAGGAAGCTTCTTGGGCCTTGGGAGACTGGCTGACAAGAAATCTTATTTCTGTTGCCCCTGGCTACCAAAGTAATAAATCGGCTTCTCCATGACTTGCATGCTGGGTGCTTGTCTAACCAGACTCAGACAAGTTGACAACCAGTGTACAGTAAATCTGATTCACAGGTAGGTGTGTATTTAACTTAATTAGAAATTTCCAGCTCTAGTTACTTCACATTCTCATTAATACTGTCAAAATTTCAGACACTTAGCCATTTTGCATTTTTTTAAATTTTTAATCAGTTGTATTTGGTTATGGTTTCAGTTTGTACTTCCTTGATGACATAGTTGACAGCCTTTGGATATACTGCTTGGCCGGGTGTGTATTTCCTTCAGTGATGTGTCCCAAGTTTTTTGTCCTTTTAATTGGCTTGTCCTTTTTTAAAAATAGCTTTGTAGGAGCTCTTTATGTGAGCCAGGTAGGATTTGTCAGATACATCTATTTTGAATATTTTCTCTCTCAACCTGTAGCTTGCCTTTCTCTTTCTTAATGGAGATTTTTTTTTTTTTTTTTCAGTACTGGGGATGGAACCCAGGGGCATTCTGCCTCTGAGCTACACTCCCCGTTTTATTTTTTATTCTGTATTTTGAAACAGGATCTCACTGAGTTGCAGAGGTCCTAAGTAGCTGAGGCTGGCTGGGAACCATGATTCTCCTGTCTCAGCCTCCCGAATGCTGGAATTACATGTGTGTGCGCCCAGCTTATGAAGAGTATTTTGATTAGCAGAAGTCAGTAATTTTGACGAAGTCCAATTTATCATATTCTCCTTCATTAGTGCTTTTTGTGTCCTGTTTGAAAAGAATATTGTCCTGTATTATATTTTCTCCTGGAATTTCTGTTTACCAGTCACATTGGGTTAATTTATCTATGTGAAGTTAATTATGGTGAAGGTTCATTTTCTTCCCTGTTTCCCTGGTTATTCCAATGCCATTTGTTGAAAGACCATCCTCCCCTGTTCTGAATGCATAAGCGCCTTTGTCAAAAGTCAACAGACTATATAATCTTGGGTCTCTTTCTGGTTCCCCTATTCTGTCTTATTGATACATTTATCCAAACTTATTATACCAATGTTATACTGTCCTCATTATACACATTTAATAAAAAGTCTTGAAATCAGATAATATAAGTCCTCTTTCAAAATATAGTCCTTTTTCAACAGTTTTGGCAATTGAGGTTCTTTGCATTACCATATAAGTTTTGAGCCAGCTTTTATTTTTACTCAAACTTTTACCCCCCAAAAAGCCTTTTGAGTTTTTTAACTGAGAGATTACATTAATCTATAGATCAATCTGGGGAAATCTTAATAACATTGGGCCTGATCTAATCAACATCGACATTTTATAGATTTTGGTTAAATTTGGTCCTTGTTATTGTATGCTTCGAGAGCTTTTGTCATTGTACAAACATCACAGTGTTGTGCCTACACCAACCGAGATGGTCTATACTGCTCAATCTCCTTTTGATGCAATCAAGAAGATAGAACGTATAATGTAGTAGACACATAAGTTTCTGTACTGTGCATAATTATATGTGGTATACTTTTATAAGACTGGCAGCACAGTAGGTTTACACCAGCAGCGCCATGTACAGGTAATGTGCTAAGCTACAGTATTAGAATACATATGCTATCACCAGACCACAGGAATTTTTCAGTTCAGTTATAATCTTACGGGACCAGAATATGTAGTCTGTTGCTAACCAAAATGTTGTTATGTGGCACATGACTACTCTTACATATTGTTGACCTGAACTGATCATAGTTATTTCTATCTGCAAAAGAAGATGGGGAAATTGATAGCATTTTTGTCTTTGTGAAAATGTAGTCTCTAAGAAGAGCCTCTAAATATATTTAATTTCTCTTGGTAAAGAAGAAGATAAAGTATATTGATAGGGAGGCAACTAGATGTGTCTATAAGTAATAAAACTTCATCTTCTATAAGGCTGCTGGTCTCTGAGTTAAGATGTTGGAGAAAGCCCAAGTTTGGTGGAGAAATTCACAGATGATATACTAGAAGGCTGCAATTCTATAAGATTATAACACAATATTTAAAAATTCTAGACTAGGAGTATTTGCTGCTTTTAAAATGAAGCCAGGCGTGGTGGCACACACTTGTAGTTTCAGCATTTGAGAGGCTGAGACAGGAGGATCACAATTCGCAGACAGCCTCAGCTACCTAATGAGGCTCTTTGCAACTCAGTGAGACCCTGTTTCAAAATAAAGAATAAAAAAATAGGGCTTGTGGTGTAGTTCAGAGGTAGAATACCCCTGGGTTCCAATCTCAGTACTGTAAATAAATAAATAAATAAATAAATAAATAAATAAATAAATACACTCTGATATTTTGTTTTAAGAAAATGTCATTTCTTTATAAATGAAAGCAGAGTTTGTTGCCTGAATTCAAGGCTACTTAATGTCTTTATGCAGAATAAAACCACTCTTGGGATGAGAGAGACAGCTGGTTAAGTAACTTGTGTACCTCAATGTTCTCTTAACAGAGATTGACTGTGCAATTTTACCAAGTCACTATTTCTATTAATTTCAAGAATGGATAATAGTTTCAGAGTAAAAAATTACTGTATATTACATGAAGTTAAAAACTTTGCAAATAACATTTCCTAGTCTCAGGCTGGCTGAAGTTTAAGGAAGTGGGGAAAGAAATAATGACTTTGGTTTACAGGGTTAGGGACGGCTGGGAACAGCAATACAAGGCAGAATGCAAAACCATAGTTCCTGGGCTACGACCTCTGAGAAACATTTTAACTTTATAGAAAAAGTTATCGATAAGTTTTCTATTTTCTTGTTAACCATACACAATTTGCCACAGAGATACAACATTCGTTGTGTCTTCTATGAATATATTTGTTGTTGAAATAGGTTCATGGTGTATTAAAAGTGATTGTACTTACTGGTTTACCTTAAGAGGTGAGAAGAAATGTGATCTATGTAGTTATCTATTATATTCCTGTATATCAGGTTTTTCCATTAGCCACAGGTCTGATTCTGGTTGATTCCATCCTTCTCCAAGCATTGTGTTGAAACTGAAAGGCTTGAAATACTCTAGACGATGGCTAAAAGCAAAGAAAAAGAAGGTGGAGGTTGAAATGAATTATGCATCGGCAATAATATAGTGGTCCTGCAGGGCTATTTATTTTGTCACAGCTGTGATAGGACAACACTCTATTTTAAGAAATACTAAAGGTAAGACGTATTTTATATGTACAATTTTCTCAGTCTAGCTATCAAACACTCCGTTCTGAAAACATTCATCCGCATCTCAAAGCACTCTCCTCTCAATTCTGCAAACAGCTCCTTCAAAGCTGAAGGGTGAAATAAAGATCTACGCTCAGAATCTAAATCATTCCATCTAGCTTTAAACAAACCATGTGCTACTCTTGCATATGTTTTTGTATGCAAACTGATATCATTTATATCGGTCATACAGGCAATTGTTTAAAAAAGTTTCACCTACACGTGAGAGGATAGACTGATTTAACATTTTTGCCAAAAGCAAGGGAAGTTAACATACAAGAGTTAATCATTGATCTTTCCTTTCTAGAAAAGACCTTTTACCTACTGTGAAGCTTTCTTTTATGGCTTGATGAGGAAAGTTAGTTTTACTTAACACACAGTGGAACTCTGCTCTGTAGAAAATCACATTGGCCCTGGCCAATGCATATCCATCCTACTACCTGCAGCGAGCCCATGAGCGTACACGTGGGTGCCTGAACACAGCACGGTATCACAAGGGAAGAGCCAGAGTGACCTGCCATCTTCCTGGGAGGGCCCTGAGCCAGTTGCACCCTAGATTCCCAATCTTTTCTGCCCACCTGTCATTTTAGAATGACAACTATCAATCCTAGAGTAAGAAGTTCAGGACACAGCAGTAAAGAATTAGAGAAAGAGGCGAGGCAGAAAGGATCAGGACGAAGGAGAACAGCAAAGGTAAAAGGCAGGCATGTGTCAGGTGGAACTCAGAAACATGCTATAAAAGATGAAGGCAAAGTGGAGGGAATTCAAAGCAGGAAGGAGATGGCAAGTGGGAGGGGAGGGACAGCGCAGCACATCCCAAGCGGAAAAGGCAGGGGTGCCAGCCTACCATGGTACGAGGCTCATGAGGACGCCTCTGTCGGACTATGTGCTATGACCCACAAGGCCATCTTGGCTATACTCAGGACAGGAATCCCAGTGACCTGGCTCTCCTCCCTAAGGGACTAGTCCCTGCAGCAGCCCAGGAAGCATTCATAGACTGAGCAGGAGCTCTAGTCTCCCTGGGCGACAGCTTCAGGTGCAAAGAAACGAGATTCAGATTGGAATAGTGTTGAAGGCTTGAATGCCTGCTGCCCCACAAAAGCCTGTATCTCTTGTGATAGCTCCATGGGCGTAGCTCCCAGGGTCCCCACAGGAACATTCTGCCCCATCCTGTATTTCCAGTTTGCTCAAAATTAGTATCCGTGCAGATGTAATTTATCAGCTAGAGGTCATTTTTATCATAAGCTATGTTGCCTAGAAACATGGTTGACATTCTTATTTTAAGAGGTTACCAAAAGAAGCAAACAACGGAGGTTACTGAGGCATGGATTCACTTGCAGAAAGCAAAGGGATCCATGATCTCTTTGCTCACACCAGGAAACACGGATTCCTCTGACCATTTAGCTCTAAAAAGGATCATAAATGAATTTAAAATGATATTTCTAATTCAGCTGATGATGTAACACTCAACTAAATGAGATTTTTTTTTTCTCATACTACTTTGGAAAACTAAGTGTTCTACTGTGTGAAGACCATGTCAGTTCCAAGTTAACCTGTAATATATTCACTGAGGACCACCAGGAAACATAGGACCCTACTAGGTGCTTGTCGACATATACCATCGTTACTGAACGCAAAGTGTCACCAGCGCTGTGCCAATAATTAATTTCCAACAACCTCTTTGGTTGGAACGTAGGTCTCCATTGACTTCCTACTCACAAGTCAGGATTTTGTCCTTGTTGCAGTTCGTTCTGAGGTACAGGGTAAAGGGCTTCATAACTTCTTTTATCTTTTGATCCATGAATGGCATATGAATTAAATTTTGTGACATTTGCTGGAAAATAGCTCCAAGGAAGACACGCTCTGCCTTCCCATCTTGTCTCTCTTCTGGACGCTTTAAATGATAGATCAAGTTCTTGCTATGGAAAGAAATGTGAAACGTAAAAGGTATGTTTACACTCATACTTTAAATACATACACACACATAGTACTTGCACACTTAAGGATTTTTTTTTCATATTTTTATACTTACTTTCCACACATTTCTTCTTCCAGAGAGTAAAAGCACCAAATGCTGCCCATGGCTGTCAAAAATTAAGATTCCTCATTAGTGTTTGAAAGAAACTAACAGTATATTCTCCACCATCTTTCAGCTATGGGATATGTGTGCTTATAATTAAATTTCTAAATAATTAAAAGAAACAACATGAATACTGGATAATTATGGGGGAGCCGGATGTTCAGTTACTTGGGCATGATGTCTTTGGGTTTACTGTTTCCCACATAACTACTGTCCAATTCGTATAATTCACATGATAGGATTGTTTTTAATAGTCTTTTTTTTTTTGGTGGTACTTGGGATGAAACCCAAAAAGCCATTCTACCTCCAAGCTACACCCCCAGTCCTATTTTCTTTTCTTTATTTTGAAATAGGGTCTCAGTGAGTTGCAAAGGGCCTCACTAAGTAGCTGAGGCTGGCCGCAAACTGCGATCCTATCTCAGCCTCTCCAATGCTTGGATTTCAAGCATGTCCCACCACTCCTGGCTAATAGTCTTTATAAGAAATTATATAAAAATTTGGTTAGATGTGAATTACATAAAGGAAGTAGAGGGAAATCATATCATTTGGGGTTTACCAAAAAACAAATTTCAAAAATTAAAGTACCTAAGGGAAACTGCTACCAATTTCCAAGTTTGAATATAGCATCTTTACTTATTTCAGTAAAGAAGTATCTTGAGGCTCATTAGGAAGATACAAAATACAATATACAGACTGACTAAAACTAGTCAACAAGCCAAGTATCTGTATCTACTTTATCACACAACTGTCCTTGACTGTCTGCCTCTTGTGTTTTCCTACTTTCTATTACTAGCTCAGACACCAACATCCCACTTTCAATAAGAAATACAATATAGTCTTAAGAGGAAACTCTAATAAGAGTGTACAATTGGGATTAGCCAGCTTAGTAAGAATCAAAGGATTTCCCATATCTACGTGAAGCAAATTTTCTCTCTCTGGAAAAGACTATCAAACATGTCTATACAGATTGTCTTTTGTGAGCTTTCAGGGGAAGATTTTCTTCAGGAAAGTATTCTTTCTCAAGACAAGTGTTCTTTTTTCATTTTCAAATCCTCTGGTTATTTTTATTAGTTTTATGCAGCTCTAGAAATATCATTGGAGAAGTAAGTAAAATTTCTCGCAAATTAAAACAACAGTATTCTTCTTGTTGCCTTCGTAGAAGTCAATTATCTGTTATAGAAATTATCTGCCTGAGGAAAAGCCATGATTCTTGGTTATTAACTATCCTGATGTCTATAAAATCAGACTACTCTGAGGATTTTTTTTTTTTTTTCCGCTACTGGGGATGCAACGCAGGGGTATTCTACCTCCGAGCTACACATCCAGCCATACGTTTTATTCTTTACTTTGAAACAGGGTCTCACTGAGTTGCAGAGGGCCCCACTACAGAGCTGAGGTTGGCCACGAACTGGTGATCTTCCTATCTCAGCCTCTCAAGGACCCGGATTACAAGCGTGTGCTACCATGTCTGGTTTCAAGTGAATTCTTTATATCCTTCAATAACCCCATGTTATGTATATCTCACTGGAGACTGAATCCAGAGGCATTCTACCTTCAAGCTACACCCCCAGCCCTATTTAACTTTTATTTTGAAACAGGGTCTTGCTAGGTTGATGAAAGTCTCACCATTGCTGAGGCTGTCCTTGAACCTGAGATCCTTCTGTCTCAGCTTCCCAAGTACTGGGATTACCGGCGTGAGCCACCATGCCTGGCTAACTTTATTTATTTTGTGGGGTTTCTGTTTGTGGTTATTTGTTGTTTTTTGTTTTGCAGGACTAGGGTTTGAACCCAGGGCCTCACAAGTGCTAGTCAAGCACTCTACCACGGAGTCACTGATAGTGAAGGGCATCTAATGGTATCTAAATGAATAATGGCAATATATGGAAATACCTCATTCATTGCCTACTGATTTAAATTTTGCTATGATTTAGATAACAGGTCAGTATAAGCATACTTTTCATATCTATAAGAAAAAATATTTTTTAGATCAAAGGTTCCCAAAGGAATAAACTTGTCAGTCAGATAAAGAAGGTTCCCAAGGGGCTAATATTTTTAATAAGCCTGAGAAAATCCATGCATAATTTAGTTTTCTACTTTTCAACCCTGGCACTGACTGCCAAACTGACATAGTATATACTCAAAAACTAAACAATGACTAAAAAAAAGAAAAGTAATACATATAAAATTAAAGTTTAGTGGTGATTTCATTCGAAACACCCCCCCCCATGCCACTCCTAAATGGCGTGGGGCTGTAACTGTCTTCTGTATTTCTATCTTTTTAATAAACTCCTTTAAATTTTCCAAAAAAAATAAAGCTTAGTTATTAAAAATGCCCCTAAAAGCAACTCTCTTATAAGATAGTTACATTCATTATAACTATATGTCTCCCTTTATTTAGAACAGTTAATAATAAATTATTAGAATAAATAATGAGGGAAAGATTTTGTTTTATAATGATTTTTCATTTTGCAAAAAAATCTTCAAATCAACTACATTTGTGATAAAAACCAACTATATTTGTGAATTAAAAATAACATTTATATAACATACTCAAATATTTGGGATATATTTTAAGCATATATTCAAAATATATGCATTGTACTTGACAATGAAAGTGTATAATTTTGATAATTATAGTTAGCATTCTCTCCAGTTAGTTAGAATTAGTGAGCTCTACCATAATCATACGATTTACCTAACTAGATAATGTGTTCAAATTACATAGCAATCATTAAAAAAAAATATTTTATACTTACGGACACAGTTCAATTTCTAAATATTGCTCTGTGACATCATTCAAGAAAAATGCTTCCACAACTTTTGAAAAAAGAGATATGACATATTGAGAAATTTAATCCTGCTTCAACAATAAATAATTTATATATTTTTAAAAATAATAAAATGAATTGACTCAGGTTTTTAAATTACCATACTATCCCCAGTATGAAAATAAGCAAAATAAATAGATATTGCCTGGAAGAAGAAATACGTAGGAAATGAATCACCATCAACATTATACTATCAGATTGCCATACAATAAAAAGTTTTATAAAGCTTACTACAGGTGAGGTCATAGAGAAATAAATATTATCACAAAGACAGATTTTGATGCACTTACCTTTTACTAGGAATTACCCTAAAGAAATTAATGAGACAAATTAGAAAAATAAGCATGGTTCTATCTATCATAGTACTGTTCAAAATTTGAAGTGATGTAAATGGTTATACCTCATATAGGAATATCTTCTACTTTACAAGTAAATCTCCAAGTATACAAGACAGCTGATAAATCAATTATAAACAAATTCCGTGCAATGAAATATAAGATAAAAGATACATTAAAAAAAAGATAAGCCGGGCATGGTGGCGCATGCTTGTAATCCCCACGCTTGAGAGGCGGAGACAGGAGGATTGCGCAGGTTCGAAGCCAGCTGTGCTGGCTTAAGAGACCCTGTTTCCAAATATATATATTTAATAGGTCTGGGGGTGTAGCCCAGAGGTAGAAGGGTTTCCAGGAACCCCAGTACCACCAATAAATAAATAAATAAATAAATAAATAAATAAATAAATGATAAAATACATTAAAACAAAAGATACAGTTAAATATTTGTTGACTGGGAAGATATTCACATTATTTGATAGGGAGATGACAGCACAGCAGCTAATATACATGGAATTAAAATGAACATGTATGTCTATAACACTGGGAACCTCATTATGATGTATAATTGCAATGTACCAATTTAAAAAATGTGTATGTGTGCCTGTAGCCAGACATCTACAAAATGTGCTCCCTAAAATGACTGCAGAATACAAGTAGGCAATTTTTGTTGTTATTATATTATTTCCTCTAATTTTTTGGTCATGTGTTATTTTAAAAATTATTTAATTATGAAAGTACTACAATGTTCTTATAAATAATTAAAACAATACAAATTCATATTGAGTAAAAATTCAAAGTCCTTTCTTCCTCCTTTGGTCTAAAACCTACCAGGCTTTCTCTGTGTTTCTACAAACTACTTTATCTGTTTAGGTTTTCAGAAAATAAACATGGAATCATACTTGTCTAGAACTTGCTTTTTTATTAAAAATAACTTTTTGGTTAATTTTTGTCTATATATTTTTGATATATATATATTCTTTTAATGACTACATGGTATTCTCCTATAGAATGTTATAATTTAATGCATCTAATCCTTTATATGCAGACATTTAAATTTTTCTAATTTTCATGTGCTGGTTTTATAATAAAATAGCTAAGATATAGTCCCATTAATAATTCAGAGAACCTAATTGTTCCTTTCTAAATATTTTACCTAAACAAATTAGAATGTCTAATGTGAGCGCTGGTGGCACGGCTCAGTGGTAGAGCACTTGCCTAGCATGCATGAAGTTCTGAGTTCAATCCTATTACTGGAAAAAAAACAGTATATAGTGATGATTAATTCTGTGCATCAACTTGACGAATCCATAGGTCACATGTTATTCTAGATGTTTCTTTAAAGGCATTTTTTTTTTTTTTTTTTTTTTTTTTTGGTGGAGGTACTGGGGTTCCCGGAAACCCTTCTACCTCTGGGCTACACTCCCAGTACCTATTTTTATACTTTTTATATTTGGAAACAGAGTGATCCTTCTGTCTCGCCTCCCAAGCACGGGGATTACAAGCATGTGCCACCACGCCCGGCTGAAGGCATTTTTAGATGAGAATAAAGTTTAAACCACTAGACTTTTAGCGAAACAGATCACCCTCCAGAGAGCGGGTGCCATCATCGAATCAGTTGAAAGTCTTAGTGGGGGAGGGAGGCCCTCCTCCAAGGGAGGGCTTCTGCCAGCAGACAAGCACTCAGCCCACAGCCTTGGACTGCAACCTCACCTCTTCCCTGGGCCACAGCCTGCAGGCCGGCTGTGCACATTTGGGACTTGCCAACCTCCACAACTGTGGGATCCAATTCATTAAAACGAGTCCGTATCTCTCCCTTGCACACAGCCCCTTTCTCATTTCCATTTTTCATCATTCCAAACTTTTCTGAAGGTACCTTGTTTTTATTTTCTTTTTTTGTTTGGTTGGTTTTTTTTTTTTTTTTTTTTTTTTTTTTGGTGGTACTGGGGATGGAACCAAGAGGCTTTCTACCTCCGGGCTATACTCCCAGACCTATTTTATATTTTATTTGGAAACAGGGTCTCACTAAGTTGTTGAGAGCCTCACTAAGTAGCTGAGGCTGGCTGGGAACCTGTGTGATCCTCCTGTCTCAGCCTCCCAAGTGCAGGGATTACAAGCGTGGGCCACCACGCCTGGCGGTACCTTGTTTTTAAACGAAGTCTCATTAAGTTGCTGCACTTAATTTCTGAGGCTAGCCGCAAAACTGTGAACCTCCTGTTTCAGCCTCTCAAGTACAGGGATTACAGGTGTGTGCCTTACTGCCTGGTCAGTGAAATCTCCGTATTAACCCAAGGTGAAAGAGGATGAATGCCTAACCTATAGCAGGGAATAGGGAGAAAGATGGGTCACTGAATGAAAGAAACGTTTAAGAAGTGAAGCTGAGGCATTAGTAAATAAATACAAAATGGAGAGTGAGAAAGAAGGATATCTTGAAAAGATTTCATAACTTCTGTATTTGCTGATATAAGGTCTTGCCAGTTTCATTGACTGAGCCTGGGAAGGTAGGGAGCAAGTCTCTGAGAGAAGAAGATGAGATGAGATTAGGGTCTGCTGTGTCTGGTGACCAGAGTATCTCAAGAGTCAGTCAATGTGAGAAGCCTCGTATACGAGTTCTGTGTCAGTAAAAATGGCATATGTTGAAAATATATGGCAAGTTAACACTGTCAAAGGGTATGTTATATTAGTCAGCTTTTGCTGTTGTGACCAAAATATCCGAATAAAAACAACTTAGAGGAAGAGGAACAGTCTTTTGATTGGTGGTTTCAGAAGTTCAGTCCACGGTTGGCTAAATCCACGGCAGAAAAATCACACAGCAGAGGAGAGCTGCTCAGCTTGTGGCAGCCAGAAAGCAGAGGAGGGGGAAGGGAGAATGCAGGGGAGGGCACGGAACATCTTCAGGCCTCAAGGCCAGTGACTGCTTCCCCAGCCATGCTCCACTCCCTGCACTGGGGACAATGGTTCGAACACATGAGCTTTTGGAGGGACTCTACATCCAAACTATAAAACTATACAAACAATAGAGAGAATTATATTAATATTCACTAGAAAGCTCACTGGAAGCATTTTTTAAGAAATGGGACTGAATTAGATCTGGAACTCTGTGCATTAGAGGCAGAGGAAGCAGAAGGAGTTGGTGTGCGGGTAGCATGGACAGTGTGGTCATTGGCCTGTCCGAAGTCAAGAGCTTTGGGTTGAGTATGGCGGCCCAGTTCATCAGTATGCAGAAAGCTTACAGGAAGGCTTTGGACTTTTTTCTAGAGGCATCATGAAGAGTATTTCAGAATAATGAATCTCACAGCATGATTAGGCTGCAGTGCTTTGAGATCACAGAATAAATCTGAAACTAGGTAATTTGATAGCATGCTTCATAAACCTAATTTGTTAGGGGAAGTTACTGGCCAGGACAAAGTCAAACTAAATTTCATGTTGAGGTTGACAGAGTTCCTACAATAATTAAAATACCCAAAAGGTTTCAAAAAGGTTACAGTGGCAATTTGAGGATAAGGACAAACCAGGTATGGGAACTCTTCTCAGATTACATTATAGAAATAAATGAAGAAAATATGGCAGCAAACTAAAAACATAGATCTGTTCTTGCCATTTTCTACTATTCTGATTATACAGTTGAAGTCACCCAGGTAACACAGAAAGTCAGAATGAGTGATTGGTTGGAACCATCAGAAACTGCACGTGTCTATCCCTAAGAGCACTCACTTCCTAATAGCAAGATAACATAATAGTTCCATGAGAGGCTATTATAAAAAGATTTATGCCTGTAATAAAACGCAGTACTTCCACTTACCTTCATAATCCCACAGTCCAGTGAAAGGCCTTCCTGGTTCTCCACGTGGGGCTGGAGGATCATTGAAAAATGGAGCACTGACTTACATCACCACACCTGCGTCTCCTGGATTCAGTCTGACAAACACTGGCTCATGGTTCACCGGCAAACCGTCCCAAGTGTGTTCAATTTTAAAGTCCATTTGAAGACTGTAAAGGAAGAAGCTCATTAAAACAAGCTCTTTAATGATATATAAAAGTTTCCTTTAGTTAGAAATGAAGTGAAAATTTCACTGCCAAATAAAAGGGAGGAAAGCAGCAAAGGAAAGGGAGGAGATCCTGGAAGCCATCCGTGTGGTAGCAAACTGGCTCCAAGTTCCGTTGTCAATCAGGCCAATGGGTCCTAAGAGCTTTAAGACCACTGGTCCAGATCCGGCTCTAGTTCCCTCATACAGTACATCAAAGTCAATTTTAAAGGTTCTAGCTAATTAAGCCCACTATAGAAATTAATAAAATTAAGTATAAGTACAATGAGTTTATATTTTATCTCGTGTCTTGTTTATGGTAAAATATAAAGATGTCTGAAATATAAAGATGTCTGAAATTGAAAGGAAATGAAGAAAAAAAGAGACAAAATTCTGGATCAGCATTAAGAAAAAGAAAGCATCTAGAAAAAGAAAAAAAAATATTCCACAAAGTTTAAAAGATGGGAGATAGGGGAAAGGTTCTTCTTCAAGAAAACAACTTGCGGGGGAAATTTCCAAGTTCCTCTATTCACATGAGTGCCTTTAGTTTTTCTACAATAATTCTTTCTTTTCAGTTGGCTTTCCCCCCTTCTCCATCTATTTATAAGAGAAGGGGAAATGAAGAAGTTAGCCTAAAAATGGGAGTAAACATTGGCAGCAGGAGGCAGCAGAAAAGTAAATTACTTTTCAGTATTTTTCAGAGAAGAAGCTAAGAACAAGACCAGGCTAAGGTTTACTTAAGGAATGACAGAGTGAAGAGGGGATAACAAGAAGTGAACAGATATCTGGAAGTTCTCAGCGCGACACCAGCTCCCTCTTTGTTAGTCCAGGTCTCTAGAGGGATCAGCCTGAGGTTCTGCCCAGCTTCCTACAGTTCCAGGATGTGGAACTTGGAGGACAAGACACCTGATTTTTCTAGAAAATAAAGAATGGCCACAGATGACTCTCTGAAGACTTTTAAACCATTCCACTGAAGTTTGAGAGGTTTTCTAGAAGAGGGACGGGTATTCTGCTATATAAATACTGTGCAATAATTTGAAAATCAACTGTAAATCACTAAGATTACAATAGAACGGGGATAGACATTTTTTATTACAGCTAAAGGCTGACTGGATAAGCACAAAATATAAATTATATTATACCAGGTATATAAACTATACTATTGGGAGGTATAGACATAGTGGTTAACAACTGTGACATTGAAACCATCTGGCTTGGGTTTAGATCCCAACTCGGACAACTTTCTAATGGTGATCAGTTTTAAACCTTGCTTAAGCATCAAACTTTGTATTCTTTGTAATACTCTGCATATAATACTAGGTGCTCATGGATAATTGATTAACTAAATGTTAGTTATGAAACCATGGAATAGTAGCTTGAGAATAAACACATTCATAGGTGCTTTTACATTCATAGATACTTAATGTATATCAGATATTTTTTAATCTTTATTGAGTGCCAGGTTCTATAATGGAACCTTGGGTAACAATATGATAATAACTGCAGGAAAAACAAGAACCGAGTGCTGAAGAGACAAATACCTTGGGGAAAAGTGAGTAGAGAACTTGTGGAAAGATTTTAAAAGAGGCAACAGGAGCCAGGCGTGGTGGCGCACGCTTGTAATTCCAGTACTTGGGAGGCTGAGACAGGAGGATCGCAGGTTCGAAGCCAGCCTCAGCTACTTAGTGAGGCTCTCAGCAACTCAGTGAGACCCTGTTTCCAAATAAAGTATAAAATAGGGTTGAGAGGTGTAGCCCGTAGGTAGAATGCCTCTGGGTTCCATCCCCAGTACCGCAAAATAAGTAAATAAATAAATAAATAAATAAAGTCTGGAGTGGTGGCGCAGGTTTGTAACCTAAGTACTTGTGAGGCTGAGACAGGTGGATCACAGGTTCCCCATCAGCCTCAGCTACTTAGTGAGGCCCTCCACAACTTAGTGAGACCCTGTTTCAAAATAAAAAAATAGGGCTGGGGGTGTGGCTCAGAGGTAGAATGCCCTTGGTTCAATCCCCAGTACCACACACCCACCTAACTGGACATACTTGAACATATTTTCACAAAGTTCTTGATATATTTTTGCTAATATTACTTTGTTTGCATGGCAGTGTTAGTAGAAAAAAATATTCTTAAAGTGTTAAACAGAAAGCCAACTTGTGCTACGTCACATCACATTAATTTAGTGAAATTTTATTTCAATCCATAAAAATAAAAATACAACCTACTAAAAGCACTAAAACTAGGAGCAAGCTTCAAGGTAACATTTTTTCTCTCTGGTGTTGTAATTTCCTCCAGTATTATGTGTTTTGAAAAAGCTCTCAGAATTAACCCGAGACCAAGCTGGGAATTGTAACCCATCCACACATGCAAATTTTACCCATTTTTTCTTGCAAAAAAAAAAAAAAAAGGTGACTTTTCTCTTTCCTTCTATTTGAGGAAAGATAAATCTCTGAAGAAGCAACAGCTAAGTTTGCAGAAACTTTTGAGTACTTCTAAGGACATGCCTCATTTGCCACGGAGTTAAGTATTTAAACAGTCCTCCTTTTTCTCTAAAGACCCAGGAGGGGCAGGACCGTGCCCATCTTCTGGAGATCACTAAATCCGGGCTCAGAAACACCCCAGAAGGACAGCCTCGACGAGGGACTCACTGCGCCCCCAGTGCCAGGAACCCAGTCCCACTCCCTCACCCCTTAGCCAGCGGGTGCTCCCAGTCCCTAAATACCGAGTCCATCAGTAATCCAAGAAACCGAGAGCATTTAAAAAATATGTGCCTGCGTCCTTCCCGCGCTACATTTTGAGGTTTTTTTTTTTCTTAAAAAATAAAATAAAATAAAAGAGACGCCGACCCCAATAAGCCCGAGCCCCCAGCCTTGCCTGTCAGCCGTTCTGCTGGCCCCGCCGAGTCCACGGCTCCGCCCACTGTCACTCAAGTTCTCGCGGGCCCGCCCACCGCTTGACAGCTAGCCAATAGCGCGGCGGGGCCGGCGGCGGCGCGCTGACGCGGCGCTGACGCCGAATGATGACGGCGGCGGCGTCACCGTCTCCAAGGAGCGGCCCGGGGCACCGCTTTCAAAGTCGCAGGGCGGGCCGAGTGGACTTCCGCCGCCGCTCCGGGGCTGCGGGGCTGTTCCCGCCGTCGTCGCCGGCTCCGCGAAGATCGCCGCGGCCGAGCTGCCCGCCGGCGGCCCGGGCGATCGCCAGGGCGGCCCGCGGGACCCCTCGCCGGCCCGCGTCCCCCCGGGACCGGCGCCTGGAGCCCCGGCTGAGCCCGGCCGGGAGCGCGCGCCGCGTGAGTAGGATGCCGACTGCGCCGCCCGGGCCCCACAGCCTCCCCGCGGCGCCCGAGCCTGGTGCGATTTTATTTTATTTTTTTCGGAGGGAGTTAGAGGTGGTGGAAGCCCCAAACTAAAATTATATCGGATTGGCCACGGGAATCGACTTTCTGAGAGACCAAAGTAAGGTCCCCATTCGTTGATTGAGAATGTATACGTAATATATAATGTCATCGTTGACCATCTAACATATAGGATATATAGATAGATAGATAAATACATATATATTTTAAGTCCCTGTTGAGTCCCAGTGTGGAGATCTGTAAAGATTTAAAAGGCAGCTAGCTGCATCAGAAGCTTGGGATCCACACGCGGGTGTGTATGTAGTTCAGCAGAACCTTGGGTAAATATACTTGTAGGTTTCCTGAGATGTGATAGTACTCTACCAGACGTGAAGCATATCTGTAATGCGTCCCTCGTGCTCTGAAGGAATCAGAGGGCCAGCGTCCAGGACGGGTTTCCAAGTCTGCAGTTAAGGACCGAAAGGCACAGCCCACGCCATTTGTTTATGTTTATTGAGCTTCTCCTGTTGCTGTTACGGGCACTATACAAACATAGCCGCTGCAGAGATGAAGAGGACAGTTGTATCCTCCAAGAATTTAATTTTGGGAGGGAAATATATAAATCCCATGCGTACACCGAAGTGGCTGCCACGCTAACTCTTGTACAGATTTCTTCGTAGCTGTTGTTACTGTTAAATAAATTTTAAAATATATAAAGGGTTAAGAATGGTGTCAGATACATTGTGCTAAGCAAATGCTATTACAGGATTATCATTAAACTGGTTAAGAAAGGTGCCATTTGGGCGAAAACTTGAAGCATTAGCATAAATATACAATATAAAGAACTGTAAGGGTGTCCCAAATAGAACATTATTGAAGCATTGGAAAGGGATTAGGAATATGCGTTGTCTAGACTTGCAACAAGGTAGGACTTGAATGGAATAGGTAGGCTTATGTAGGGAAATGGCAAGTGGTGTTGAAGGGCTGCATGCCAGAGGTGTCTTCCCTGTGCCAAAGAGTTTAGAAGCAGGAACTGCTGGAAGGCATTCAGCTGAGAGTGACCTGATCAAATTGTGGTGTGAAAGCCCAGTCTGGTGGTTATAAGATCCAGCCGTATGGAAAAGTGCAGTTGGGTAACTATTATTATCCGGGTAAGAAGTGAAGCAGGAGAGATTGAGGATCAGAGGATTTCGGAGGTGGAGGAAAACAGCAACCCAAGGTTTTAACTTGAGCAACAGAGTAGGTAGAAACCAGGTGATGTGTTTCATTTCTGAAGCATCCTAGACAGTGGTTAAGAACGCAGGTCTGGATTTAGCCTGTGTGGGTGGATAGCCTAGCTTGACAGTAACTCCTTCCAAGTCTTTGGCCTTGGGCAAGTTTCTGATTCTCTCCTCACTAGCCTCATTTAAAAATGAGTTTAAAGACATAATAACCCCCATGGAGTTGTGAGACTGGATGATGCAAACTAAGCCCTTAGCGTGGTGGCTGGTTAAGTGTGGTGTGTGTGCCAAATAAGCGGTGATACTATGATGTTAGTGAGAGGAACCCCACTCCACTGAGTAGACTAACTGGCCATCGCCTGTGTGCTATGGGACAGGAATTATTTTTAATTTTTATTTTTATTCTGTGGTGCTAGGGATGAAATCCAGAGTCCTTCTATTTCCGGACTACACTCCAATACCTACTTTCTATTTTATTTGGAAACAGGGTCTCACTAAGTTGCTGAGATCCTCGTGAAGTAGCTGAGGCTGGCTTCGAACTTGCACGATCCTCCTGTCTCAGCCAAGTGCGGGGATTCCAAGCATGGGGGATGGGAATTATGTGGTGAGGAATGTGGCTAGCATGGGGACAATACCTGAGTTTTAGAAAGAATGAATTGGAATTCTTAGATAAAACTGGAGGCCCATACATATACTTGCAAAAACCAAATACGGCCATTAAAGCATGGTAGCTGATTTCTTGAAAAATAAGTGGTAGTTCACCAGAAGACAAGGAAAGCGGAAGGAAGGAATCCAGGACAGAAGAAGCAGAAGCAAAGGTGCAAAGGCTTGAAATCGGTGTTGACGGAGGAAATTGGAGCCTAGAATGGTAGAGTTTGCAGCAAGAGACAAGAAAGAATATCTGGTCCAGCGTCAGTGACCCTCCCGTTTTCCTTAGCAGAGTGCCGGCTAAAGGCAGCGGGTTAAAGAAACCACCTGAACATCCAGCTGAGAGATCAATTCATGGCTTCCGCCTTCCCTCCTGCTTCTCGCCTTCTCTATGTTGACTCCTATTGATCTTGCCTGCTGCTTTTCATTCCTGGGATTTGGATTTGATAGCCTGACTCAAGACAATTTGTCTTAGTATATGTGGCAACTCTACATGATGTTATCTCTGATAAGCACTGTTTCAATTTTACCTATGATAATCACAGGCTGACTTTACACCCAGTCACCTTCTAGTAGAATAAACATCTAGCATATTTGCACTGTATATTATTTTCCCATCTCAATCTGAAGAAAGATCTCGTAGTCCTTAGGGACCTGTTCAAACAGGAAATTGTACATCAATTCCAGGAACACTGTATTAATTCTGTGGCTGTGTCTTAGCTTTTGCTTTTTCTTTTCATAACATTGTCTTTTATAGAGCAGAGGTTTTAGTTTGGTCCTCTTCTGAGTTGTGCTGTTGGTTCTCCACCTAAGAAATCATTGCCTAACTCAAAGTTGCAATTTTTTAAAGATGTTTTTTAGTTTTAGGTTTTGCATTTAAACTATTGTTAAAGAGTAAGTTTTGCTCAAGGTATGAGGTAAGGATTTTGGATTACTTTTTTGCATATGGATACTCATTCAGAAAGACTATCCTTTTTTCATTGAATTACTTTTACATCTTTGCTAAAAATCAGTTGTGGATATATTTCTAAACTATATTGGTATATGTGGACAACAGTACCATACTGTTTTGATTATTGCAGATTTATAATGTCTTAAAATCAAATAATTTTAGCTGGTTACGTTTGTTCTTTTTCAGTTATTTGACTATCCTAATTCTTTTATGTATCCATATGAATTTTAAAATCAGCTTGTCAATTTTTACCAAAAAGAAAAATGCTGGGATTTTTTTCAAGGCATTGTCTCAAATCTTTTAGTCAATTTGTATAGAATTTCTAATGATACTGAGTTCTCTGACCAATGAAAAAGCATACCTCATACCTTTAAGTTTTCTCTGCAATATTTTATAGTTTTTAACATATGGGTTTGGTTCATCTTTTGTCAGATTTCTTCCTATATATTAAAATTTTTGATACTGCTGTCAATAGTATTGTTATTTTACTCTCATTTTCTGATTTGTCACTATTAGTATGCAATCTTGCTAAACTCATTTAGTAATTCCAGTTGGTTTTTTTTTCTCCCTAGGGTTCATTAGATTTTCAGTATAGACAGTCTGGTTATCTGGTCTAAATAGTGTTGTTTCTTCTTTTCTAACTTGGATGCCTTTTATTTTCTTTTTTTGCTTTTGTGCGCTACCTAACGTTTCCAGTACACTGTTAAACAGAAGCGCTAAGCGGGCGTGGCTCCCATCTTGCTCCTGTTCTTAGGGAGAAAATATCTGTCTTTCAGATTCAAGTGTGATCCTAGCTATGTATTTTTCATATTCTTATCAGGATGTTAAGGATGTTCTTTTCTATTTCTAGTTTGCTAAGAGATTTTATCAGAATAGACGTTAGAAGTTTTCAAACTACTTTTCTGCATTCATCAAGCTGATGAGAATATTTTTGCTTTAAGTTTAATAGGGAAAATTGTATTGATTAATTCTCAAGTGCTAAATCCACCAGCTTTTCTGAGATAGACTGCACTTTGTCATGATGTACAATCTTTTTTCTCTATTGTTGAATTTGATTTTATAAAAGTTTGCTTAAAATTTTAATATCTGTTTATGAAGCTTTTCTGTTTACCCCCCTTTCTAATGTCTTTGTCTGATTATACTGTCAAGTAATGGTGGTCTCTTAGAATTACATGGAAACTATTTTGTCCTCTGCAGGTTTTGGCAAGAGTTTGTGTAGAATTAGTAGTATTTGTCGTTCAGATGTTTGGTAGAATTTGAAGTGAAGCCAAGTGGACCAGGAGTTTTCTTTGTGGAAAGATTTTAAATAACAAATCCAATTTCTTCAATAGATGAAGAGCTATTCACTACTTTGTTGTGTGCTCGAGCGGTCACCCTGCAGATCTCAGATACCCAGAATTCTTTCTCTGTGCCACCTTCTCCCGTGTACAGATTGAGCATCCCTATTCCGAAGATGTGAAACTCGAAATACTGGAAATGCAAACAGTTTGGAGCACTGACATGCAAAAGTTGCAGATTGTGGAATTTTTCCAATTTTCAGATTAGGATGCTCAACTAGTAGTAACGTCTATGCAAATATCTTAAAATCTGGCAAGCTCCAAAATCTGAAATAGTCTTGATGCCAAGTATTTTGGAGAACGTGTATTCAACCTGTACCTTGTCCTGCCCGTCCTAGTTCTCTTGGTTTCGCTAGTTGCCTTGGTCTCCGCCAACGCTTGGCTTCATCTTCTCATCTCCTTGCCTCATCTTACCTGCCTGCCATTCTCCTCGCTGTGCCAAGGCCTGAATGAAGCCATCAGCTGGGGCAAGCAGAGCTCACCTCATTTGTGTCCTATCTCAAATCACCCTCTGATGCCCAGTGTCCTGCAGACCATCAACTCAGGCATTTGGTTTTTGTTTGCCTTGAGCAGAGACGTATGTGCTCCTTGTTGCTTCTTCTTGAGCATTAGCACGTGTCCCGCTCAGCTGTCAACTGCCCTGCTTTGGCATCCTACACTCACGTACCTCATGCCAAGTGTAACTGTTCTGCCACCTCACTGAGACCTCTCTTCTTCAGACTCTTTGTCTCTCGTTTCCTTCAGTTTGGTTTTACTGTTCTTTCAAACAGACTGTCACTTGTCCATTAATCCTTCTTCTCTCCTGTAAGTAATCAATATAATTGGGCTTTTCTATAGTATATGCCCAAGAACACGTTGTCTCCAGACCATTTTGGTTAGTTTGCCTTTGCTGCTATTCTCAAATCTGTTCAATACAGATTAAAAAAAAAATCTCAAAACTTGCCAGGCGTGGTGGCGCACGCTTGTAATCCCCGCACTTGGGAGGCAGACACAGGAGGATAGTGCAGGTTCGAAGCCAGCCTCCCTGGCTTAAGAGACCCTGTTTCCGAATTTAAAAAATATATGTGTGTGTGTGTGTGTGTGTGTGTGTGTGTGTGTGTGTGTGTAAGAATAAATAGGTCTGGTAGTGTAGCCTGGAGGTAGAAGGATTCCATCCCCAGTACCACCAAAAAAAAAAAACAAAAACAAAAACTCAAAACTCTGGATAAATATTACCACAAATTCAAGGTTAACGTATAACTAATAGGTAGCTGAGCTAGGATTTGAACTTAAGCAGTCTTGTTTTTTTGTCTATGTTCTTAACTATTACCCCAAAATTACACTTGCAATAAAGAAAAACTATATACTTGTTTTGCTTATGTATATCAGAACTAAAATCTGAAATAAAATATTAACAAATCAAATCCAGCAATGAATTTGTGTATATATATACACATACAGTCATCTTAATATTGGCCTCAGCCTAGCAATGAAAGGATAGTTTGCCATATAAAATTATTAAGTACAAGATATAAAAGATCAAGATTAAGAAGCATTTTATTTTTATTTTAGAACTCAATATGGTAAATATATCAGTTTTCCCACAAATTAATGGATAGATTCAATACACTTCATTTTGACAACCTACTACTAAATCCTGTGTGTAAGCCCTAAGGGTAGGTAAGAGTTTTAAAGACCATCCAGGTGGAAAATTTTCTTTTGCCAGGTATTAAAACTTACTATAAATTTCCAAATAAACCAATATCATCTCCGACAATCAATAGATTCATTGGTCAGTGGATACGAAAGCATAGACGTGTGAACACTTGTTATTTGTCAGAACAGGCAGTACAAATCAGTGGGGAATGATAAATCCCCAGTAAATGGCAATTTACTAGGACAACTGGCTGTCCAAACAGGAAAGAAAAGATAAAAAATGCTTCCCTGAAATATGGGAAGAAAATCATCTCCACGTTGGTTGAACGAACAAATTCTCTTTAAGGGGGTGACCAAGTGTACACACACATACTTTTTTTTAACTGGAAGGAAAAATGTACTACTACACTACATTAGAAATAAAACTTGGCTATCATAAAAGATATCAATAAATTACTACACCGGTTATAGAAGTTAATGTGTGCATATATATTGAAAACATTATTTAATGCATTGTGTGTATATTTAAAACAAATGCAAAATTCATGTAACTACAACCCAGGCCAATAAATAGAACATTATAAGAACCCCTAACCCCCTTATAATCATAATCCTTTCCTCTTCTTCAAAGATAGTCAAAAATAATCAGACTCTGTAATTTTATAGTATAATTTTAATTTTATACTATAATTTAGTTTTACTTGTGTTTGAAGTTTTAAAAATAAGATCAGAAACTGTGACTCCTTCTGTATTTGAGATTTGAGATATATCCATATTGTTACATGCAGATGTAATTTGCTCCTTTCCATTACTGTAGAGAACTACAGTCTTGTTTTCTCATGTTTTTTCATTTTTTCGATGGATGCTTAGTTGGCTCCAGATGTGGGCTATGGGGATACTGCTCCTACCATCATTTTGTGCCTGGGCCCTTGTGCCCCATTGCACATATACTTTGGCTGTATTTCTAGGAATTATGTTTATATTTAAAGTTGTACTAAATTATACTCCCACCAACAATAGATGGTAGTTTGATTTCTTACAAATTTTCACCAACACTTGACTTCTTTTTACCTTTTTTATTTTTTTGGTAGTGGGGATGGAACCAAGGGGCATTCTACCTCCAAGCTACACCTCAGCCCTATTTTTTATGTTTCTTTACTTTCTCGGTTTATCATCATTATTTCTTTCATCTGTCTTTCTTTGTGTTCGCTCACCTTTTGGAATGGATTTGTAGCTTTGGGCTTTTTTCTAATATAATTTGAACATCCCTGATCTCAAAACCAAAATCCAAGACATGTTTTTTAATTGTTACTAGTTAGTTGAGTTACATATATAAAAGGTCCTAACGTTAAGTTCTAAAATGGTGTGTTGAAATTGATGATTCATATTTTGAGAAACAGTGGAGACTAGCCATTTATCATAGGACACATCAAATAATAACTACTGTTTTTCTAGTTTTAAAATTGAACAGTAGCCGGGCATGGTGGCACACACTTGTAATTTCAGCATTCTGGAGGTTGGACTGGAGCAGTTCAAGAACAGCCTCACCTACTTAGTGAGGCCTCCGCAACTTAGTGAGACTCTGTTTCAAAATAAAGAATTAAAATAGGGCAGACAGTGTAGCTTGGAGGTCAACTCTCCGTGGGTTCCATCCCTAGACACACACACACACACACACACACACACACACACTGAACAATACTTAATGAACTTAAATTTGTTTTTTCCTTTGTTTCAGATCAAAGACTAAATAAAAAAGGTGGTATCAAATGGAAAATTTTTCCAAATATTCATTTATACAGGTATGTAAACAAAGTCTAAAACACAATTCAAATTTAGTTGTAAATATGCTACATCAATATGAATGCAGTATAAATTCTACTTAGGATTTTTCTCATGTGAAGTTGCCTACAATCCTTTGAAATTTGTTTACAACTTGTATATTTGTAAGAGGAAAGTTTAGGAAAATAAATTCTTTGTCTATAAAAATTACTTTTTTTCTCCAAAATTGGAGCTGTTATATGGATCATTAAGATGTCTTACGTTCTAAGAGGAGAATTCATTTAAGTGTTAACACATCATAAGATTATTTCTCAAGATGCCTCTAGTTGTGTGCTGCAACTCTCTCAATTTTTATAAATTATTAGTTTATGAGAAAGCATAAACTAAAATAGTTTAAAAAAAGATGTGGCATTGTTTTTAATATTTTTTCCTTTGGTCATGTTTCTTATTTAAATATTGACTTTAAATTTTTGTGAACCAACAACATAAACAAGGTGGTTCCCACATAATAGGATATTAAAAAAAATAATGGCTCCTAGATCAGTGATGGCTTTCTACTGGCACAATAAAAAGTGTTTTGCTTTTGCATAACTGAATCTTATAATTAGAACAGAACTTGATTTAAGGTATAAAAATGGATAACTTGCTTTTCGGTGTTTAAAAAGGGCTAGTTTATTGTTAGCTTAGGTGTACCTATCATCATGGGCGTTTTCTTTAACGTAGCAAACGTTAGCTTACCATTCTGCTTTTGTTGCCAAAGACTGGACTGAGTCCAGAGGGTCCTGAAGCTATCCATCCACTATTCGATCTAATTACCATATTGTTTTTGTATTGTCTTTTTAGCATACCTAAGACCTATAGTCATTTAAATGATAGAAAATCTTTCCTAATCCGAAGACTCTAAATTTTGCTCGGCTTCTTAGGGTTTCGCTTCTGCTGAATATCTTATAGGCCTGAAAAGAAGGATTCAAACAACGGTAGATTTTAAAGCCCCAGAAGCTCTCAGGGCACGCTATTCCAGAGTATCTGCTGGAAACTAGGGCTGACTCAAATATGAAAGATGCTTTGACAGGTAACATAGCAGTGACTCCAGAGCTCTTCAGACTTGCCTGCGTCTGCATTGTGATTTTAATTGGTTGAGCCTGAGGGTAGCAGACCAAGGAGGGACAAATCTCCCCCTACCTAACAGTATGCTCTTCAGAGACAGTACATCTTTAGTTCTCTGAAGGTGCAGGTTCTCCCCTAACATGTACTGTTCTTGTAGTTACTCAATTAAATCCTGCTTCCTAGCGTTTACTTTTTGTGGCAGCATGCTGTTACTGCCTTAGATTCCTCTTTAGTCCTCTTATTTTCAGAACAGGCTGTTATTTCAGGACTCCGATCACCATGGCTCTTGTTTTCCATCCCATGATTTGCAATTGTGAGAACAAAAGGGAGATGGATCTGCTTTCTGGCAGTCAGACCCATGGCCTTAGTCGTACGCACCGCATCTACTGGGGGTTCTTGACCCATCATTTGGTGTTTTTTTTTTTTTAATTGGTAGACTTTTTGTTTGTTTTAGTAAAGGACAAAGCACAAGGAAACCATTCTCAGCGGGTTTGTGGACCCAGGAGCACCGAGTCAGATCTCTTGTCATGGCACTGTGGTTTCCAAGCAGCTGCTAAAAGCAACAAAAATTCTTCATAAATTTGTTTCCCTTTTTATTCAAATCAGTTTCCCAGATATCTAGAACAGTTCTTGTCAGTAGCTGCTTGATCAATATTTGTTGAATGAATGAAATAAGGACGTCCTCCTTCTCTTCCTTCATACTGCCTGCCAGCATGATCTGAACTCCGTCAAACACAATAAATGTCATAAGTTAGGAAATGTGATCAGCTTGGGAGATACAAGTACATAGTTTTTAGTTTTGTTTTTCAAAATAAAGTCCTATAGAAGTGCTTCCTTGTAGCCGGGCATGGTGGTGCAGGCTTGTAATCCTAGTACTTGGGAGGTTTTGAGGCCAGCCTCAGCTACTTAGTGGGAATGGGCGGCAGGTTAGGGTCCTTGGGGCTGTGGAACCGTTCTGCACCTCAGTAGTGTCGCTGTCTTGTTTGTGACGTTGTACTCCAGGTAGTGCCAACCCACAATGATTTGACTTTCAGTCTTTTTTTACTTTAGGATGGTGTATTCAGTAGAAACTTGTGCTGTGAAGTGTGAAGTTTGATCTTTGGTGCTAGCAGTTTGTGGTGTGGTACTGTTTCATGATGCGGGGCCACAGCAGTGAGCCACAGCTTCCAGGCAGCCAGATGATCACAGGGTGCACCACTGATGCTCTTCTGTGTGCTGTTGCTGAGCGATGGTGCTGGGTAGGCTTGGGGGCTACAGGCGTGCACCACTGCACTCACCTAAACACATTTTCAAATGATGATGCTATCAACCTAAGATGATTTTATCAGGGCATAACCCCATCATAAGTTGAGGAGCCTCTGTATATTATGATGTCGTTTTATAAGATGTTACCATTGGAGAAAATTGGTCAAAAGCTATATGACATCTGCCTATTCTTACAATAGCACGTAATCTGCATTTACTTCAAAACTTTAAAAATAAACATGTTTAAGCTTGTAGGATGTAACTAAAACGGTGCTTAGAGGGAAGTGCATAGTCCTAATTACATGTATTTCAGCAGAGAGATGAAAAAACAGAGCAGATTAGCCTCTACCCCCCCAAAAAGAAGACAGGTGGTAGAAACTGATGGAAAAAAATAAACATAGACTGGGAAAAACTACAAAACTAAAGAAGATGGTTGTTTTAAAAGATACATAAAATTCATAAATCTAAAGAGTGCTGATGTTTGAAGAGCTACTGAAGTTTTTTAATGTTGATTTTTCTATCTGGGACTTACTCTATTAATCCTAATAATTGGTATATTATATGGCATGTTCTGGTAAATGGTCAAATTATCTGTAAATAAAAATATTTTACTTTCCTACCTTTAACTCCCCTCTGTACTGTGGTTTGACTAGAACTTTCAGTATGCTCTTGAATCTTAGTAGTGATAGTGAGCAGCCTTGTATTGCTAATAAATTCAATGTAGTGATTCTGCTCTTTCAGCATGAAGAAAGCTATTAATGTAGGTTTTGGTAGATTTTTTAAAATAAAATCAAGGAAAATTCTAAATATTTCTAAATTGCCAAGAATTTTATCATACATGGCTGTTAAATTTACCGAATACATTTAAATACCACTTAATATTAATTGTTCTCTTTCTATCCTTTTAAAATCTATCAATAGACTTTGTAAAGTTATGAAAATATTGATTGCACTAACTTTAAACCACTGTCAATTTTAGCTAGAATGATGTGAGAAATATTTTAAGATATATATTATCTGTTATAGAAAGCTGTCTTCAAAGGGGATGGAGATGACACATTCGTAAACTCAGTAGTTGACCAGAGGTAAAGTATTCTAAGAAATATGTTGCTTTCTTAGTTATATTATCACTGAATTCCTTTGGTATTAGGAATGTTTATTTTGCGGTCTGCTACAGTTAGGTTTAAATGACCTGTCCTTGAACTAATAAGAAAAAACAAGTGTTACAGAGTCCATAAGAGTGGTTCACAGGAGGGGGGTGGCCCAGATCCCCCAGGAGAGACTGACAATGTTTGGAAACACTTCTATGTATCACAATGAGCAAACCCCATGAAGGGTAGGCTGCTACCGGCAGCTAATGGGTAGAGGCCAGGGGGGTTTTTAAGTATCCTGTAGTACTCAGGCTAGCTCCCTACCACCCCCCCCACACACACAATAAAGAGTTTTTCAGTCTAAAATATCAATTATGCTATGATTAAAAGCCCTTAGTTTAGGGGGAAAGGCAAAGTATTGGTTCCTGCCAGTTTTTGATGTCTAATTTGTTCACTTCTTAGATAACTACTAGATGGAGCTGAGCATTCCATAATTTTGTTTGGGTCTTTTTTTTTTAAAGGTTTTTAGCTCCTCTTATTACTGAGTATGATAAACAACTGGAAGATGTAAATGAACAGCTGAAATATTATCAGGTATGAAATCATAATTATGAAGCTTTTTGCAGTACTTTATTACAAAAAGGAAAAGTGAAGCTCCCATTCTCTTTATTGATGAGGAATATACATGTGTATATATATATGTATAATTATTTTTCCTCAGAGTGATCTCACATCTTTTCAAGTGTTTCTCCTTACCATCATTCTACCTGCATTTGTCTTATTTGCAGAATGGATATTTTTCTTCCACTTTAAAATACTGTTTTTGTTCATTTGTTTTATGTCTGTTAAATACTGTTAATCTACTTCTCTTATAGGCTTAAATTTTAGGAGCTTCTTCTCTGAAATCCTTTTAGTAATGAGAGTTTATTTTAGAAATGAAGGGGATAAAGAAATGGAGAAAGCTGTTTCTACAGACAGATTATTATTCTGGGTCCCAGGGTTTCTGAGACCAAGACTGTAGAAAATTATAATAATAGTACAGAATTATTCAGGATACAATCTGAGTTTCAGTGAACTACACTTTTAGAGTATAGCTGATATTTATAATATGTTTCTTTGAGCTGAAAACGACTTTTACATTTCCCCCCCAAATTTCCCGACACTGAGATCACAATACAATAGATGCAGCTCTTAGGGCTCGGGCGGCTCAAGTGAGGCCCAGCAGCTGGCAGTGACTTCTCTTTGCGCGAGCCTGAATGTACTCGTGATTGTATTTGGCTGAGTTAGCGATCCAGGGATCAATTCCATTGTGGTAAGGACAGCAGGGTTGACTTAATTTACTGCAGATGGAAGAAAGTAAAACGACTATATAAAAAAAATCCCCTGGGCTGAGGCTGATTTATCAGAATGGTTGTGTGGACAAGGCAGACACTCAGTGCTTTTTTTCTCCTACTCATTCTCATGCATGGACAGAAAGATCCTTGGTTTGCTCTAAGTACAGCACATAGTAGGCCTTTGGATCTCTGATGAATGGCTGAATGCCGGGGCTATGGACACAAGATGGTTGGAGATAGCGTAACACCCTGTTACTTTTCAGGGTTTTTTTTTTTAATAGATTTATGTGTACCTTTAGTAAGAGAATACAAAATGCTTATAACTCCTAACACTAAAGCAGGTATTCCGTTGTTTGGAATTCTGTAGCCTTCATTTGCAAGGTCCTTCTTTTTGTTGTTGTTGTGCTTTTATTGGTGCATTGTAACCTCACGTCATAATGTGACTCGTGTTGACAGTGACATACGTGCACGTGACACTTGGTGCCCCACCCTCCCCATGTCCCTCCCTCCCAATACCCAGGTTGACGCTGGTGTATATTCACATGTATACACATAGTCTACGGTAGAATTTCTGTTAACGAACCTTAGTCTTCCTCCTCCCCTACACCTGTGTCTTCTCCCTGGCTTTACTAAGGTTTCTCTTCTATTATCTGGAGTTTTTCTTGTATCTCAATAAAGTTCTTCTTCTAATGTATAAATTTATAAAGTGAACCTCTGAACCCAAGTTTCAAAAACAGATTTTCTTTTTTTTTTTTAATTTTTATTTTTAATTGGTGCACTGTATTCATACATCATAGTAGGATACATACTTTTGTAGACATACATGCACACATTGCCCAGTCAGCCCCCACCCGATCCCCACCCCATTCTCTCCCTATCCCTCCCTCCCATGCTTGGCTTAGTGATTGACATCTAGTATTATAGCAATTTATCAAAAATTAAAAATGATAATCTCACATAACAGTTTCATTTGTCTGATACCAAGCTTTTGATGACTTAAAGATAACATTTCAATATTTCTTTTTGCTTTCTTTCTTACCAGAGAATCTATTTTTTCTATTTTTTAGGTGAAACTATCATATATTTATATATTTATTTTTCAGGAAAAAAAATCTATCCTAATATGGAATATGGACTCTAGGTACCCACAACGATCTTGAAAAAGAACAAAGCTAGAAGATGTATATTTTCTGATTTCAAACCATATAAAGCTACAATAATTGAAACAGTGTAGTACTATTCTAAAGGCAGATATATAAACCATTGGAGTTAAATAAAAGCCTAGAGCTAAATTCTTCCCTATATTGTCAAGTTATTTTTGACAAGGTTTCCATGAACATTTGGTGGGGGAAATAATAATCTTTTAACTAAATATTGTTGAAACATAATAATTACATGGAAAAGAATAAAATTGGACCCTTACCTAATCCCATATACAAGTATTAACTCAAAATAGATAAAAGACCTAAATATAAATCTTAAGACTATAAACTTTTAGAAGAAAATCTGGGTCATAAAACCTCACAACATTGAAATTGGCAGTGATTTCTTGGTTATGATTTCAATGGCACAGGCAACAGAAGAGTATACAAACTCCCTAAAAAATAAAAAACATATTGTATATCCAAAGACAATGTAAACAGAGTTAACAGTTACTAATAGAATGGGATAAAATATTTCCAAATGCTATATCTGAAGGTATATTAATATTCCAACTAGAAATCCTAAAAATTAACAACAATAAAGGCAAACAATACCCTTTACAGATAGGTAAAAGACTAACATAAATAATGAATCTCCACAGATAACCAATCTTAGTTGTCTGTTGGATGGAAAATCTTGTTTCTCTAGTTCTGATGTGTGTTACCTATTTCTTCTTTGTAGTTAATCTCTTTGAGTATTTTCTCAAGTGCTGGTTTTGAAGACATAAATTCCTTCAGTTTCTTCAAAAACAGATTTTCTTTAAGTTACAGTTTTTATTTCGTCATAAGCCAATTCTTAATTTAGTTTCTAGTCTTTGCTGTGTACTCTTTAGCCTATGGTCATTTAAATTTAAGCCAACCACAATAATGTCTTTACATCTCTTCAACTGACAAAAACAACAGAAAGCTCTCTTTTGCACGAACAATATATATATATATTATAGGACTGGTGAATCTAAAGTTTCTGCTTTAAAATTCACTTCCTCTGAATTTTTATAATGACATATTATGTGCTTTGTTATAGCATAGAATAGCTGATTATCTTGAAATTAAACTCTCTTAAACTTTTATAATCTGATTCATGTAATCTTTAATCAGCTATTATACTAAGGTGTTTAATTCAGTTTTTCATTTGACATTCTTGCCACCTAAGGGTGATTACTTAATTAATAACAAGAAGTTACAGTAGAAAGCTCAAGAATCTATGATGATGATAAGAAGAGTCATTACTTCTGTTAGAGAGAAAAAAGATATTGATAGCTATTTCTAAGAATAGTTGCTTATGTAGATATTATTCATTAATAAAATAAATTCTTATGATTTTACCAACTTGATAAAAAAAATAGTGTTTCTTCAAAGCAGGAAAAGTACTGCTGCAGAAAATGTTACTATTTTCTGTCAGAGAATGTAAATAATAGGAAAATTTTGATAATGTGAAAAGTGCTGTATAGATTTTAATTTCCTATTAAATGTCAATTATTTTAAAATATTTTATAGTAGTTTATAATGTGAATGCTGTACTCCATCTTTAATTTTAGCTAATGTATATATTTGACCCATGTAAGAATTTGAGGGTAACTTTTCAAGATACATCGATCCTTCTAGAACTCTTTTTTTCTTTTTGGTGGTATTGGAGATTGAAACCAAGGGTATTCTACTTCTAAGCCATCCCCTGGCCTATTTTATTCCTTATTTTGAAACAGAGTCTCACTAAGTAGCCAAGGGCCTCTCTAAGTAGCTGAGGCTGTCTGTGAACCTGTGATCCTCCTGTCTCAGCCTCCCATGTACTGGGATTAAAGGCATGCACCACCATGCCCAGCTTTTTATAACTTTTAAAGATCAATTTTTGAAAAAAATCTTAAAATGAAGATAATTGCCACAGTAAAATCCAAACCTCCTAACAGTGTTCAAGACCCCACACCTGCCTTTTCTAGTTTTCTCCCACTGCTTACTGCATGTATGGTCACTGCTCAGTTATCTGGGAGGAAATTAATTCATTTTGGTCTAATTGGGATTCAGGCATAGCAGGGGCCTGGGGAGAATTCACCTTCCGTGCCAGCTTGCGAGGTAGAATTGGCCGTAACTGATTTCCCGGCCCAGGCTGCCTGGGGTTTGTATGGAGGAAAGGCAGAGGCTCGGGCAGCTGCCAGCCCACACGTCCCTGGCCAGGCTCCTCAGCCCGGGTGCACAGGGTGCGCAGGCCAGGCCAGGGCGTGGGTCCAGAGTTGACGGCGCAAGTGTGAGGTTTACCCCTCCTTCCTGCCTCACTCGCCCGTTTCCTCTTAGTGAGAGCTACTTATGTTTTGCTTTAACTCACATTTCTTCTTACTTGAAAGATCCTTCCTAGTAACCTCTTTATTCCTTCAGAGATGGTCAAGTAAACCTCCGTCTCATTGACCACAGTATGAATTTTACTCTTAATATTTTAGTCAGCAAGTGTTTAGAGTCGTCTTCCCTGCTAGGTCTAAGTGACTGTCGGCGTATCATAGCGGGGCTGTGTAGTCCACAGAGAAGCGTAGTGTAGAATGGCGGAGAGAGAAGCTGATAAAGATGATGAGTCAGAGGCAAAAAGACTCCTATTTCTACCATTACCGTGTTACCTATTGAAATACTAGAAAAATAAACACACTCATATGGGCCTCACCTAAACTGAGGTGAGCTAAGATACGCGTTCAAGACCCGTGTGTCATCGATGTGTGTTATAATGTCTTAGGAAGGGGTCGCTTTCATGCGATTTTCATAGTTACAACTCTTCGGAATTATATGTATAAATATTTCTCAATGTGTTACATAAAATATGTTCATTTTACTTATAGTCTATTTAAAATTACTGTTTATCATGTTCTGTATATTATTAAACTATTCAAATGTAATATTGCTTATTAGAAGTAAAGAATAAGTCCTGTCTGATGTCACAATGTCTGCTTGCATATGAATGAACGGCCTGGGGAGATCTGATTGTCTGCAACACATATTGTTACACCGTATTTTATTCTTTCAGAATCAGGTGGCAGAAATGAAACTACAACTTGAAAGTGTCATCAAGGAAAATGAAAGGTAGGTCAGTTAGCTCTTGGTTCTTTTATTGTCAGTTAGCTATTTCTTTCTTTTAAAAGTTTTAGGTAACTTTTATTTTTGTTATTCAGTCCATGTGAACTTCGGGATCTATTTGACTCCCAGATTCTTCTGTGTCACAGAGGGTGGAGGTACTGAGGATTGAACCCAAGGGCATTCTACCTCCAAGCTAAACCCCAGCCTTTTCGTTTTTTGTTTTTAAACAGGGCTTCTCAAGTTGCTGAGAGTCTATTTAAGTTGATGAGGCTAGTCTCAAACCTGCAATCCTCCCACCTCAGCCTCCCAAGTACTGGGATTACAGGTGTGTGCCACCACACACACGTATTTTTCTATTTTTAACAGAGTAAAAATCCTGCTAGAAAATACACAACAACATTACAGACTTTTTCTCTGCAACTTGGCATGGATTTTCTGGAATCTTGCTATATTTCTGTATTGGTCATTTTTCTCTGTAAAATATTTTCTATCAGAAATGTAAATATTTTAAAATATTGTTGGATATTTTAAAACAAATATTTGTGTTATTGGTACTCTTAAATACTTTTTAAATTAGGAAATAATTAGCAACCCCTGTCCTTTACTTATAGAGTAATTTTTTGTTTACACCTACAGTAATTATTTCCTTAAAATTTGATAACATACCTGGGTGTAGTGGTGGGCGCCTGTAATCCCAGTACTTGGGAGGCTGAGACGGAAGGATCACAGGTTCAAGGACCGCTTCAGCAAGTAGTGAGACCCTCATCAACCTAGGGAGACCCTGCTTCCAAATAAGAAATAAAATTGGGGTGGGGATCTAGCTTGAAAATAAAGTGCCTTTGGGTTCAATCCCCAGTACCTAAAAACATTTTTTTTCTTATAACAATTGATTTTGATAAGTATGTTCTAAAAATTAAGATTTAATTTTCTAGTATGTAGTAAATTAATAGTATTGGGAGGTAATTCTTCTCTACATATTTGAGATAGATAGATTTAATTTTCCTAAATTTTCACCCTGAGACGTGCTTACTATAAACACTATATTTTCTGCTTTCAGTTATATGAAATAAGTATTTTCAGTATTATAGAGCTTTTTCCATCTAGGTTTATATCATTTAAATTAAAACAATCAGCCTTTCAAGTTGTACCCTCCTGCGCTTTGTGTATGTGTTTTGTTTTGGTTTAGGGAGTTGTTTTACAAATGTAAATATTTGTAATTTATTTGTGTGTTAAGATTAAAGGCTTTCAAAATTATGGGCCAGCTTATGTAAAGGTGTGTTGGGGGAAAAGTTTCTAATTGTCTTGATTTCATAACTAGTAACCATTATCTTTTGCTCCATTTATTAGCTGGCACTAGTTAAGAATTCAAATGACTTCTATGAAACACAAAATAATAAATAATTCTACAAAATATAAGATGCCATTTTTATTTAATTGACTACATTAACCTATTATTTTAAATGTTTTTAAATGGCTTTTTAATGTTCTTGGATAGGCAGAATAAATGTTGTTAAAATGGCCATGTTGCCAAAAATAATCTACAGATTTAATGCAATCCCTCTCAAAACAACAATGTCATTCTTCACAGAGGTAGAAAAAAATAGTCCTAAAATTTACATGGAAGAACAAGCACCCCAGAATAGCCAAAGCAATTCTGGGCAATAAAAGCCAGTAAGCATCCTGTCCTGCCCGACTCCAGCCCAGAGCCAGCGCTGGAGGCCCACCACGGCACTGGGAGGGAGGGTGAGGACCGCTCCCTAAGGATCTGAGTGCAGCAGGGGCCTCCACATAACATTGGCTTAGCTGGGCATTGACAGCAGCAGCTCGAATGGGTTTTACTAATTAAGTGGTTTTCTGATTTATAAAACAAAAGAGACAGAAAAAGGGGAAAGGAAAGAAGGCAGGCAGGCAGGTTGGAGATATCACAATAGCTGATTTCAAATTACACTGCAGAGCGATAGTAACAAAAACAGCATGGTGTTGGCATAAAAACATACACGTAGACCAATGCACAGAAACAAATCCTCACACTCAGAGTCAGCAGTCAGTTGATTTTTGACAAAGGAGCCAAAAACATAAACTAGAGAAAAGACAGCCTTTTCAACAAATGAGGTTGAGAAAACTGAGTGACCGTATGTAGAAAAATGAAACTAGACCCTTATCTTTCAACTCGGCATAGATAAGACCTAAAAATTAGATCAGAAATATTGCAATTACTAGAAGAAAATGTGAGCCCAATTCTCTAACGTTTAGGTACTGGTACAGCCTTCCTCAGCAAGGCTGCCAAAGCTCAAGAACTAAAACTGGGGATCAATAAATGGGATGCCATAGAAATAAAAGGCTTTTGTACAGCAAAGGAAACAATCAATAGTCTAAAAAGAGACCCTACAGAAAGAAAGAAAATCTTTGCCATCTACTCCTCTAATAAAGAACTGATATCTAGAATATATAAAGAACAAAAATAAAAAACTAAACACCAAATAACCCAATCAAAAAATGGACAACTTGCCGGGCGTGGTGGCGCATGCTTGTAATCCCTGCGCTTGGGAGGCAGAGACAGGAGGGTCACGTAGGTTCGAAGCCAGCCGCGTGCGCTGGCTTAGGAGACTGTTTCCAAATAAAAATGTAAAAATAGGTCTGGGAGTGTAGCCCGGAGGTAGAAGGGCTTCCAGGAACCCCAGTACCACAAAAAAAAAAAAAAAATGGACAACTCAACTGAACAGATACTTCTCAAAACTAGACATTTAAATGGCCAAGAAATATATGAAAAAGTGTTTATCATCATTAGCATTGAAGATCAACATTGAGAGTCCATGTAACTCTCGTTAGAATGGCAATCAGCAAGAATACAAACAATAAATGTAAGGATTTAGGAAAATAGGAACCCTCATGCACTATCGATAGGATTGTTATTGGTACGACTACTATGAAGATCAGTATGGAGGCTCCTCAGAAGACTAGGGCTAGAACCACCCTGTGACCCAGTCATACTCCTTGGAATATTTGCAAAAGAATTAAAATTAGAATACTATAGTGATCCATGCGTGCCCATGTTTATAGTGGCACAATTCACAGTAGCCAATTATGGAACCAGCCCAAGTGTCAATAGATGAGTGGATGAAGAAAACATGGCCTATACACACCATGGAGTTTTCTCAGCCATAAAGAGAACAGAATTATGTCATTTGCAGGGAAATGGATGGAGCTAGAGAACACTATGTTCTCCAAGTAAGATCGCTAATCTCAAAAGTCAAGGATCATGATTTCTCTCATTGTGGATGCTGGAGATAAAACAGGAAACAAAGGGACTTCAAATAAGGAGGAGAGAGACCAGTGGAGTAGTTGAAGGAGATGGGGAGGAGAAGGGAAAAAAGAGGCTGGAAGAAGAGACAGTTCAACTGGCCTTATGTTCTTGCATGAAGTCCTCAGGACCTGTCTCACTGCCACGTGCTGGAGGGAGGGAGTGGGGCACGCTGGGCGTCTGCAGAGAGGCACGCCGAGTACACGTGTGTCACTTTGCATCTTACTGTGTGGTATAATTACAAGGCGTCAATAAAGTCAATTCCATGGCTTGTTTCTAATCATTTAATAATTTATAACATCTGAATTTTACTATTGCAAAAAGTTAAAATCTCTCTAGGACAAGCTGACCCATTTGAACTAATTGTTATAAATTTAATATGTTTAAAGTTCATCTCCTTATTTACAAAGCACAGTATTTAATGGTGGTTAAACACTCTGTTTTTTTTATTTGAAGTCTACTTAAAAGTGATCTTGTGTAAGGAATTATTTTTGAACCAAGTGTTTCTTTAATTGACCCCAAAACAGTAATTACTGCTACTGAAATAAATTTAAATTGTTGTTTTGTTACTTGTTTGTCCTGAAGGTTGCACAGTGAATTAAAAGATGTTGTTGAAAAGCAACTGGAAGCCCTTCCTTTTGTCACAGAGGTAGACAAGGATATGTATGCAGATGACGAGGCAATGAGGAACCTCCAAGAACAGTTACAGCTAGCCAATCGAGTAAGTGCAGTATTTTAAGTTGTTTACTCCATTTACAGTGTTTTTTTTTGCGGGTCTGGGGATGGAACCCAGGGGGTATTTCACCTCCAAGCTACACCCCCTGCCCTGTTTTTTATTCTTTATTTTGAAACAGGGTCTCACTGAGTTGCAGAGGGCCTCACTAAGGAGCTGAGGCTATCTGCGAACCACGATCCTTCCGTCTCGGCCTCCAGAATGCTGGGATTACAAGGGTGCGCCACCCGGCTTACAGTTTTTCAAAATCTGTGTTAAACATTATGGAAGAATGACAACAGAATAACAAAATTGCAACATAGAAAATTATTGATTTTGTACAATTCATAAGAATTGTAACAATCGTTTGGTGTTTGCCAAATACACTTTTTAATGAACTCATAAATCTTTTCTTCATGTGTGCAACTGAGGATTGAACTCAGGAGCATTCTACCTCTGAGCTGTATCCCCCACCCTCAGCCCTATTTTATTTTTATTTTGAAACAAGTTCTTACTTGGTTGATGGGAATCCCACTACCTCCTCTGGCTGTCCTTGAACCTGCGATCCTTTTGTCTCGGCCTCTCAAGTACTGGGATTACAAGCGTGCACCACCACGCCTAGCTCTCATAGAGCTTTTAACATGATTTTGGTCCTGTGATAGCGAGGTGATAGGGTCCGGTTCTGGTCACACGTCTTGAGTTTGGCCTCCATTTATTTTCAAGCTGTGTGATTTTAGGAAATTTTTTTGTGCCTCAACCTCCCTTATTTAGATATGGGGACTATGATTTTTATCTTACAGGGATCTTAGGGTAAATAAATTAACAATCCTTGTGAAACATTTACTACAGTGCCAAGCACATATATGTTAATTAATATACCTATATCTTATCGTCTTCATTATTACTGAAAAGCCAAACAAATAAGAATTCAAATTAAATGTGAAAGATACCTTGTCAAGCAAATATATTGCTATAGAAGCTTATAACAGAAGTACAATATTAAATACCTAACTTTATATTTTTAGTTTTGAATATTTTGTTCAGTTACAGTTGTGTGGCTTGTTAAAATCTTTCTGGAAGGCAACTTGACACTAAGAGCCTTAGAAATGTTCATATCCTTTGACCAAATAACTAGATAATAATATGACATAGACTCTAGGAATATAAGAGATCATATGTAAAAATGTATGTATAAATATGTTTATTTAATGTTTATATAATGAAATGTGGAAATAGTTTTAAGATCTAAGATAGAGAACCAGTTCAATTGTGGCTGGTCCAAATGATAAATTCATACCATTTAAAAAATAATTTTTTCTTCTTTATAACTGAATAAAATTTCATTGCGTACATATCCCATAGTTTTGTAATCCATTCATCTGTTGATGGACATCTTGCCTGGTTCCGTAGTTTGGCTATGGTGAATTGTGCAGCTATGAACATAGATACACATGCATTAGTTTGGTAGTTTTGTTTCTTTTATTTTGGGTAGACAACCAGAATTGGTATTGCTGGATCATATGGTAAGTTCATTCCAATTCTTCTGAGGATCCTCCACACTGTTTTCCAAAGTAGTTGCGCTAATTTGCAATCCAACCAACAATGTCTTAGAGTTCCCACTTCTCCACATCCTCGCCAGCATCTGTTGTTGTTTGTGTTTTGAATGATGGCCATTCTAGTTGGAGTTAGGTGAAATCTCAGGGTAGTTTTGATTTGCAGCTCTCTGATTGCTAATGACGTTGAACATTTTACATGCATTTATTGGCCATTTGAATTTCTTCTTTTGTGAAGTGTCTATTTAGTTCACTTCCCCATTTTTACATCATTTGTGGGGAAATGGATGGAACTGGAGAACATTATGCTAAATGAAATTAGTCACAAAAAGTAAAAAATTGGATGTTCTCCCTAATTTGCAGTAGCTAGAGAGAAAAAAGGTCATAGGAGGAACTCTAGATGATGAAGGAAAAACCACTGATGAGCAAATAAGGTGACCTCACTGAGGGGGATGGAAGGGAGGAAGAAGGAAATTTCCTAATATACATTATACACATTCACAAACATATCAAAGTCAATCACTAAGCCAAACATGAGAAGGAGGGAATAGGGTGGGAATTGGGGAAGGGCTAAATAAGGGATGTGTGCATGCATACCTCTACCATCATGTGTCTCATTAAGATGAATAAAATATGAGATTAAAAAATAAATAAAAAGTTGCCGGGCGTGGTGGCGCACGCTTGTAATCCCCGCGCTTGGGAGGCTGAGACAGGAGGATCGCACGGGTTCGAAGCCAGCCTCAGCTACTTGGTGAGGCTCTCAGCAACTTAGCGAGACCCTGTTTCCAAATAAAATATGAAAAAAAGAAAAAATAATAAAAAGTAAAGAAATAATCTATTAGCTTACTGGTACTCAAAATTTAGTGTCCATGACAGTCACCTTCAGACTTACTGAAACAGATTACTGCTCCCACCACCAGTTTGTGAATCAGGATATCTGAGCTAGAGCTCAGTAATTTGCCTTCCTGACAGTCTGAGATGATGTTGATGACTGTGTGATGGGAGAACCACTCCTCTTCAGAGAATCTGAGTTTGTAGCCCTCAGTGCAGGTGACTCGTCATCAGGCAGGTGTAGGAAATGGCAGGACCTTTGGAAGGATGGGTAGGACCTTTGAACTGAGGCCTTAAGAAAACAGTGTAAAGTGAGTGTTACGGGAAGATAGTGAATTGTCCAAGCTTACCCAGCCTGGAATTAGCGATCCAACCCAAGTCTTCTGACTCCAGTCTGTTTATCTGCAAATTCTAAAACTATGCAAGTTTTAGGCAAAACCAAATCTGGTGTTAAAGACAGGCTAATGGTTATTTGAATCTGGAAGAGTTCACAAGAGGGGCATACTAGGTGATTAGTAATAACATTTTCTTACTTGAAGTGGGTGCTGGTTACATGAATATGATCACTTTGTAAAAATTCATAGTTTATATATTTTCTTAATGCATGCTATACTTTAGAAATTGTTTTATAGAAACCTGTGAACATAAATGTATACTCATGTTCTAAAGATGTGTGTGTGTGTGTGTGTGTGTGTGTGTGTGTGTGTGTTATCTCACTAAAGTAAGTAGCTGAGGCTGTCTGCAAACCCACAATCCTCCTGTCTCAGCCTCTCAAGTACTGGGATTAGCCACCATGCCTGGCTCCAGCAAGACTTTTTTTTTTCACTAATTACTAAGGCTAATACATATGAAACAAATAGAATGGTTTCACTTTTTTATTTTTTTAACCTTTTTTTGTTGTTTGTTTATTTGTTTTGGGACAGGGTCTCTCTGTTACCCAGGATGGTCTCAAACCCATGAGCTCAAGAGATCCTTCTATACCATCAGGTCCTTTTATACCTAAATATTTTAGTATTTTGTGAGGAAAAGGACATTCTTTTATGCAGAGTACAGTTTTTGAAATTAAAAGAATTAACAGTTCTTTAATCCTCAAACCATCTTCAAATTTTATCAGTTACGCCAATAAGGTACTGAAGGATCTAAGAGATATAAATTATTATAAATATCATGTTAGTTTTTATTTTCCATTTTAACATACTCTAAGATAAATTATATATATATATATATATGTCTAAATGTTATATTGTTTCAACTTAAAATAAATCTATGAATATAATTATATATTTTAATATAAAGAGAGATCCTCCTGTAGAGTAGTTTTAATCTTTATCACTGAGAAACTTAATTTTGGCTATGAAATCTGAGTGAAAAGAAAATTTCAAAATAAGAAAATTTTCATCTTTCGCTTTCTTCCCTAAATTACTATTAATATAACTTCAAATCATCAAAAATATTACATCTTAGACTAGGAGCATAGCTCAGTGGTAAATTGCTTGTGTAGTATGTGAGGTCCTGAATTCATCTCTAGCATTGCAAATGAAGAAGAAATACATATATGTGTGTGTATCTATATTTATTTATATATATGTGTGTGTGTGTGTGTGTGTGTGTGTGTGTGTGTGTGCTGAATACAGTCATGCATCACATAATGCCATTTTATCCAATGACGGACTGTAGACTATGTTTCCTTCATTAAGCCATGCATGACTGTACCTCTACACAAGTTCTGTTTTTTCTGTCATTTGCAAAATAATATGATCCATTTGCACTGTGCAGTAATACTTTGCTAATAATCTAACGAATTGTCAAATGTTTTTCATTTAATAGGAAAAAACTCAGGCTGTGGAACTGTGGCAGATTGTTTCTCAGGAGTTGGACAGATTGCAGAAACTTTACCAGGAACATATGACTGAGGCCCAGATTCATGTATTTGAAAGCCAAAAACAAAAGGTAATCTTGGGTTTTGTGATTTTCTTGTACATCAGTAAGAAATCCCATTCTGAAGAAGGAATGCCTAAGTTTCTACTGTGCCTTTCATGTTAACAATAAATCGATCTCTGATGCTCAGACACTCGTAAACAGATAAGATAAAGCACTGCTCCAGGGCACATTGGCTTGGAAATATGATTAACCGTGAAAGCTGTATTTATTCTGTAAAGGAGCTATAAAGATTATTTCATATAAATGGACCTTCAGAGCTTTCATTAGCTTTATTTCCTAGCTGTTTTGAAACGAAGCAAAACTGTTCATTGGGTTATGGTCAGTGAACAAATTTGGACAAATACGGTGACAACACTGTGAAATATGGATGTTGATGCTCTTAAATGTGGCTGTTACTAAAATAGATGTCAAGTTTATCTACCGTAATCAGAATAGAATTTTACAACAGAATGAGATCTTAGTGGCTACATAAGACTTCTTTCAAAGTGGAAATCCAGCTTTTGTTTTATAATTCTATTAACAAAACTCACTACCTTATGAGAACATCCCTCCATCCAACCCAGTGGCACATTTACTAGGGAAAAGTTCTAATTCTGAGCCCTTTTTTGTGAATCTTAAGAAACAGCTATTTCATCAAGTTGGCTCTCATAACGCCCTTTAATTCATATACTTAGCAAATTCCGTTTATAACTACCTCCATTGTTATCATCATAGTTGGGAATTTCTACCTGAAGAAGCCACAATAATACTTGCATGCTGCTTTCTTTTGTAGGTTTTGAGTAGTTTTGAATATGGTTTTCCAATCCTGGGCAAGGCTTCGATAACATCTGGGATTTCTAATCATTTGTAATTTTTGATAATATATGTCTTTGAATTTTTAAAATAGTGTTTATTAATGGATTGAGTTCTAGAAATAATGATTTACAGAAAATATAGTTATGTTAGTATCAAATGTTACCTCTGTCTTTGATTTTTTAATCATTAAATTTTTTTTTATTTCTGCAACTATTAATTTACACCATTAATAGAGAAACACTACTGATTTCTCCTAAACTTGGGTGAAATTTTAGGTATGGCTTAGTTTTATCTTAAATAAGGGTTACAAACAAAATGTTCTTTATATACTCTTCCCACTAGGAGCAGCTGACCAATTTTCAACAACTGACCCAACAACTTCATGTTACTAAAGAGAATGTAGAAATGGTAAGTGAAAATAACCATTTACTGTACTTGTTTACATAAACTAGAAATTGTCACTATAAATCATCATGTTTGTTTATATTAATTAAATCAAGAACATGTTGCATGAAATTAAAATAGGCAAGCAGTAGTCTTTCTCTTTCTTTTATACATTCACTCACATGACATACATATTTCAATATCTCCAAAGACCCATTATATATCTGAAATACATCCTAAACTGAAGATCCTCTAAGGGTCCTTGATAAGGTCTCCTAAGTTTAGTACTGAGTTCCCCAAGCATAACTTCCACACTTTATTCTTTGTTCTTCATTTACTGTACAGCCAGGTCTATGATGAGAATAGAATTAGCTCTTTGAAAAATGGGTGCATTGTTCATTTTCTAAAAAAAAAAATTAGGAAACAAAGAACCATATTAGTTAAACATCACTACTAACTTTGATCTACTTAAATTTCCCTGTAACTTCCTAAAGCAAATATAATCAGCTCTTTACATTCTACTTTTTACCTTTTTGATTCTCTCACTTCCCTTCTGTTTTTCTTATCTTCTTGGAATTTTCTGTTTACATTGTTGAGTAATAGGATTATGACACCCTATGTAATCCCTTTCTTTCCTTTCTTCACATGCTTAGTTACTCTGTTATTTCTTGGTAATACTTAATAAAAATGTCATTATTTAAAAGTGGAGTTGTGTCATCAAAAGTAAGTTACCCAATTTTATTTTTGCGCTTTTAAAACTATAAAAATAATGGAGCATTTCTTTCTGTTCTACTTATGTTAATATTTAGAATATCTGATCACAGTTTAAGATAATATCCATCTAGAGTATTTAAATCCTAGTAAAGTAGTCCAGAACAAAGTGAAAGTGATTACTGACTTTCATAATTAAGAAAGATATTTTAATAATATATTTCTGCATGGAATTAATATTTTATCCTAATATAGTTATTCATTACTTCTCTCAATATATCTTTTTTTTTATTGGTACACTGTATTCATACATCATAGTGGGATACAAACTTTTGTAGACATACATGCACACAACGCCCAGTCAGCCCCCACCCGATCCCCACCCCATTCTCTCTCCATCCCTCCCTCCCATGCTTGGCTTAGTGGTTGACATCTAGTATTATAGCAATTTATCCGAAATTAAAAATGATAATCTCACATAACAGTTTCATTTGTCTGATACCAAGCTTTTGATGACTTAAAGAAAACATTTCAATATTTCTTTTTACTTTCTTTCTTACCAGAGAATATTTTTTCTATTTTTTTAGGTGAAACTATCATATATTTATATATTTATTTTTCAGAAAAAAAAAATCTATCCTAATATGGAATATGGACTCTAGATACCCAAAACGATCTTGAAAAAGAACAAAGCTAGAAGATATATATTTTCTGATTTCAAACCATATAATGCTACAATAATTGAAACAGTGTAGTACTATTCTAAAGGCAGATATATAAACCATTGGAGTTAAATAAAAGCCTAGAGCTAAATTCTTCCCTATATTGTCAAGTTATTTTTGACAAGGTTTCCACGAATATTTGGTGGTGGGAATAATAATCTTTTAACTAAATATTGTTGAAACATAATAATTACATGGAAAAGAATAAAGTTGGACCCTTACCTAATCCCATATACAAATATTAACTCAAAATAGATAATAGACCTAAATATAAATCTTAAGACTATAGAATTTTAGGAGAAAATCTGGGTCATAAAACCTCACAACATTGAAATTGGCAGTGATTTCTTGGATATGATTTCAATGGCACAGGCAACAGAAGAGTATACAAACTCCCTAAAAAATAAAAAAAAAAATATTGTATATCCAAAGACAATGTAAACAGAGTTAACAGTTATTAATAGAATGGGATAAAATATTTCCAAATGCTATATCTGAAGGTATATTAATATTCCAACTAGAAACCCTAAAAATTAACAACAATAAAGGCAAACAATACCATTTAGAGATAGGTAAAAGACTAACATAAATAATGAATCTCCACAGATAACCAATCTTAGTTGTCTGTTGGATGGAAACTCTTGTTTCTCTGGCTCTGGTGTGTGTTACCTATTTCTTCTTTGTAGTTAATCTCTTTGAGTATTTTCTCTAGTGCTGGTTTTGAAGACATAAATTCCTTCAGTTTCTGTTTGTCATGGAAGCTTCTTATTTCTCCATCTAATTTGATAGAAAGTTTTGCTGGGTAGGAAATCTTTGGCTGGAAGTTGTTTTCTTTCAGAGTTTGGAATATGTTACTCCAAGCCCTTCTGGCTCTCATGACTTGGTTTGGGAAGTCTGGAGTGATTCTAATTGGCTTGCCTCTGAATGTCACTTGGCCCTTTGTTTTTGTTGCCATTAAGATTCTCTGCTTGGCTTCCACATTGGTCATTTTGACAATTATGTGGCGTGGGGATCCTCTTCTCTGATCCTGTCTAAAGGTAGTTCTTTAAGTTTCCTGGACCTGTGTATCAACCTCTTGCTCTATGTTTGGAAAATTTTCTGCTATTACTTCCTTGAAGAGATTGTTGATCCCTTTAGTTTCACTTTCTTTTCCCTCCTCTATTCCAATTATTCTTAGGTTAGCTCTCTTAAAATGGGCCCATATTTCTTCAATATCAGATTCCTGCTGTTGGATATTTTTTCCTAGATTAGAAACTATGCGTTCATTTTTGGAATGATCATCTTCTAAGAGCGAGATTCTGTTCTCCATGTGGTCTAATCGGTTGTTTGTGCTTTGAATTGAGGCCTTTACTTCATTAATTGCATCCTTTATCTCTTTTTGGCTCTCTCTGAGTTCTTTTCGAAGCACCTCTATTATTTCTACAGTTATTTTCCTGATTTGATCTTCTAGAAATCTCTGAATTTCTGTTTTATCGGGTTCTGATGTTGTGGGGTTGTGGGCATTCATTGCTCCAGTATTATTCCTCTTTCCCATGATTTCAGAAGTTTGTGCCTTCTCTGGGTTCTTCCCTTGGGTCACTATGACTTCACTTAAGGTGTTCTGGATCTCGAGTCTGTAGTATCTCAGACCCCACTACTCCTTTACTGGGTTGTATCACAGAGTCTCCGACCCAGGGAGTCGATAGAGGCTGCTTTAGACTGGGGGGTGCCAGGTTGCACGTTCTCCTATGGTGTGATATCTCTGCCACCGCCCCTCCCCCACTGGGTCAAGTCCCAGGGAGTACAGTACTGGGATTTCTCCTCTGTGGCCCACAATTTGACTCACTGTTCTTGAGTACGCAGATGTAGCTGTACTGGATTCAGTGAATTCTCTGCTGCTGCCGCCGGTGGCAATATGGTGCTGCTGCTACGCCCTCGGCCGTGAGGCTGGGGTATTTCTTCTTGGTTTTGATTTCCACTCTGAATCCCTGCAGCGTGTGCTGAGCTCAGCCACTGGGAGCTTTAGATTTTACCTGCGGCGAGAAATCCCGCCTGGCTGTTCCGCAGCGGCTCACCTCGGCTTGCTGTAGCCGTCCGGTGAAATCGCCGCTGCCGCCGGCAGTATGGCGCTGCTGCTGCGGCCTCGGGCGTGAGGCTGGTGTATCTCCTCTGTGGCTCTGAGCTCTGTTCTCAGTCCGCTTTCTCTCTGGAGCCTGGTGATTTTTTTGTTTCTCTGGTGATGGTGTTTTCTGGCTATGAAAGGCACTGATTTTGTGGTAATGGAGATTAGTTGTTGGTGGGGCTCTTAAGCCCCGCTTTTCTCGGTCGCCATCTTCCCGGAAGTTCAATATATCTTTTAGAATTGTGAGAATTAGTCAATTCTTTGGTATATCATATACTATGGAGATCCTACTTCAGTATAAACAACTCAAAATGATTTCTTCATAGGGAAAACATGAAAAATTTCTAAGGCAGAAGAATTCATAGGGTCAAGCCAACGCTCAGAGTATAAAGCCATGACCTGGGCACAAGGGGGCACATCTATAATTCTGATACTTGGGAAGTGCACACAGGGATATTATAGGTTTGAGGGCAGCCTCAGCAACTTAGTAAGACCTTCTTTCAAAATTAAAAATATAAAGAGCTACGAGTGTCACTCAGAAGTAGAATGCCCCTGAGTTCAATCCCCAGTACCAAAAACAAAAATAAAAAACAAAAAATGTGTCTGTACCATAAAAGTGATAAAGGAGGGGCAAGCTGAACTAAAAAAAAGAAGAATTTTCTACAAGTGGTTAAAATAAAAGAGAATAGTTGAGAGAAAATCTAAAACTTGAGTTTTTCTTAATGTATATGAAAGATATCAAAAATGACGTTTAAAGATAACAAGACTACGTGATTGTGAAGATCTTGCGCATCTCAAAGACCACTTTGAGCAAATCTGAGTGAAGATCAGGCTTCGGAGCTCTTTAAAGTTTCCTTATTACATGAATAAACTCATTAAATGAGTAGGTTTCCACAGATGTACCATAAATTAGTTAGTTTGCAGTGAGTAAATGAAATATATCTCAGTGTGACAGGGCAGAGAAGGAAGACTCGGACCTTTTTCTTCCCACAAACACTGATTCTGCAGTGATTCCTGGACAGTGATTCCCTCTGTGAGAAATCGGAAATGAATTGAAAGGTTCCCACAGCCCAGGAGAGTTTTCTCCCTGGAGGCTCAGCTCCGAATACCACCTCACATCATCCAAAAGGGGCCCCTTAGCTCCTCGCTTCACCCAGAGAAAGTAAGAGGTTGGGACGCACATCCAGAGCCCCACTTTCAGGCCGGCCTCCATCTTGCCAGTTTTGAAGCTCTAACAGATACAGCACAGTCTAGCATCTCAGGGAAGAAGGGAGGCCACTGGCTTGGACCAATAGATACCATTGAACCTATCGCCTCTTCTCAGTACAGAGCAAGTGAATGGAAATCAGCTTCTAGCTTCCCCCGGAGGAGGCAAAGAATTGATCTGTGTATCCAGGGCCCAACCTCTCAGGTTCCCAGATTGCTCATCTATCTTCCCAGTGCTGATGCTGCATCAGGCCTATCCCAGGTAGCCACCAGGGAAGAGTGGAGATGCTGGCTTGTGCTGAGCCATCACAGTTTCCAGCCCGCCCCGCATTTCAGCACAGAGAAGGCAGACAGAAGCCACAGCTGCCACCACCTCCCTGGGAAGGCGAGAAGTTGGGAGAGGCCCCGGAAATCTCTGGCTGCTGATTGCTGGGATGTTTTAAGAGGCCAGTCTCTGAAGGTGGAGAGGAGTACCTGCTTTTTCTATGGTATAGGCACCAAAATACAGAGCCAAACAGAAACTCAAACACCCAACAGGATTACTTAAATCCAGAAATTAGTCCTAATGAAAAAGAGTTACGATTTACCTGCTAGGAATTAAAAAACAACTCTCAAGATGCTCACCTGGGTCAAGAGGACAATACATGAACAATGTGGGAATTTTAGCAAAGAGAAAATATTTTAAAATAACAAATGGAGCTAAAAAAAGATAAACTGAACTGAAAATTTTACTAGAGGGATTCAACTGAAAACTAGATCAAGAAGCAGGAAGGAAGAACACAAAGTCCTGCTATGGAAATCATTTAAAATAGCAAATGAGAGAAGAATGAAATTCAGTGAAGAAAACTTAAGGGACACCAGGAAACAGGCCGATATGTGCACTGTGGAAGTTCAAGAACAAGAAGGAAACACCAGGAAGTATATTCCAGGATTCGTGCCTGGAAACATCCCAAACCACGGGAAGGAAATAGATAGCCAAACTCAAAAAACCCAGAGGACACCAAAAGAGGGGGAATCCAAAGAAATCCACAGTGGGCACATTGTCATCCCGTTGTGAAAGCCAGAGTATTTTGGTAGCAGCAGGAGAAAAGTAACCTATCTCCTATAAGAGAACTCATATAACACAAATAGTGGATTTTCTAGCAGTTTGGAGTTAAAGGCTGGGGGTCCTGAAAATTCCAGCCCTTTCACCACATATTTTCCTGGCAGCCAACCCCCATCCAGAGGCTTTCTAGGATCCCACAGCCACAGCCATCTCCTCAGCACATCAAAAGTCACCACGAATTTGAGTGGTCCAAAGGTTTTCTGAGCCACATGCCAAGAAGCAGGGAATACCAAATGTATTTCTTAGTATAAATCACAGTATTTATTGGGTTTTTTGTTTGTTTTTTTTTTTAACTTTTCTTGTATGGCATAATGTACCAATCTCCTTTTTCTATCAATATTCTATCCTTTTTGGGCATGTAATAGTCTTTGAGTCTTATATTTAATACTTTGTGAATTTAATATTAAATTCTGTTCTGTAGTAGTCTAATTTCCCAGAGAAAGAGGAAATCCTGAGCCTTTCTTTCATGTCTTGAAAAGTATTCATTCCTCAAAAGTGTAGACGCCTTTGATGTACTAATCATATACCATGCGTCAGGAGTTATGAGAGCAGTGATCCTCAAAAAAGGCTCCTATGGTAACCAGGAATATATAATCTTTAAATATAATGTGTAGATATATTGCAGTGTGCACTGTGAAGGTATGTATTAAGTTTCATCAAAAATGCAGAAAGGAAATAGTTGATTTCACCTGAGAGTCAGTGGACCAGTCAAGTGTGGGCAATGAAAGTATCTGAGATAAAGGAAAACGACAGGATGTTCAGAATACCAGTGCATGCGATTGGAGAGAGGACGAGAGCAGCACAGAGATGCTGCCTCGGGGATTATAGGAAGAGAGCCGTAAATATGATCTACTGGGACAGAAAGACACTGAAATCAAAACTGTCAGGCAAGAGGTAAGTATAATGTACATGTGAGAGAGAAAGAATTTGTACCATCACGGTTAAAACCAATACTTGTGCTAAAAAAAAAAAATCACCTTTCTTAGATAAGGCTGCGCCTTACCTTACTTTGGGTTCCTCCAGAAGCTAACCCTGAGAGAAAGGTTGCAACACCCGCCATTTATTCAGCATGTGATATATACCAGGGAGCACCAGTAGGGGAATGGCGAAATGAGACCAAGTAGGAAAGAAGGAAGAACCAATAGAGGGTTTAAGCAGTGAGCCAGGCAGCACTGTGATCTAACGTAAACACCAGTGTAGACCTCAGGCCTCAGTTCCCAGCTATGGAACAAGGGAACTCGGGCTGTTTACGCCCTTAGCTCCTGCAGTGGTATCAAGCTGTTGAGTAGCAGGATGGAACAGTCCTTCTCCACTTGTAGCCCTTTTCACAGCCACATAAGCAAAGGAGGATTCCACAGCCAGAGCAGGCCATAAAACACAGGCATGCCGTTGCAGGTAGTTTGAACTAGAGAAGGTATCCACGAAGTAAAGCTGAGGAAAGAAAGCCAGGGGCACATTTTATCGTCAAAATGATACCAAAATCTCGGTTTTTGTCCCAATACTGCCAGATCTAATTACTGCAGACAAGGCTTTGAGGAAAAGGAAAATGAAGTTTTGTTGATTTGCTAGCAAAAAGGAAAATACAGTGAACGTGGCATTCTGCAGATAGCTGGTTTTCCAAATCTCAAAAGGGAAGGATAAAGTTTGTAAAGCCTGGAACTCCAAGGAGGGAGCTCCGGGAGTTGGTCAGAAACGCCATGCATGTCCAAATGGTGCCCGTGAGATGAGTTCCTCAGACCCACTGGCAGCAGTTCTGCAGACCCTCACTACCTGAAAGGGCTGTTAATTGTTAGCTTGGCCTCTTTCACAATTAAGGGAGAGAAGACAGAGAAGGAGAGAAAAAAGCATGTCAGTATTGAACTAAGCCATCTGCGACTATACCACGAGTTCATAGTCAACAATAGCATGTGGAATGGATCTGTTACAAAAATATGTAATCGTCATGAATCTTGTTCTTTTCCTACTAATATGCCTAATCTTTCAATACAGTTCTGAAATGTTCTAATGCTGAAATTTTTTTTTTTCTTATGGCAGACTAACCAACACTTTCTGAAAGCAGTAACTGAACAAAATGTGGAAATCGATCAACTCCGAAAACAACTTAGGTACTTTCCAAAACTTAATTTTGTTATTTTATTAGTAATTACTTTTATTCAGGGAGCTGATGGTGCCGTAGTCTTTTATGGCTTTTTGTTGCTTGCTTGTTTGTTTCTCCCTTTTATTAAGTTTCTGTTGGTAGCTTTGGGTATGTATGATCAATCCAGGACAGGAAGAAACTGAAATCAAAATGGTCAGCCAGGAGATAGCTGTGAAGGGGTGGTATCATGGTGGCCAAAGCCGTGGTATGGAAAAAAACCAGGGCCTTTAGGAAAGAATGTCCTACCCTTAAAAGACTACTCCTATCTTTCTTTAGAGTCCTACAAAAACAGACCCTGAGAAAAGGGTTCCCAAACCTACTGTTTCTTTAGGAGGTAATAAGCAAGGAGCACTGGCAGGGCGTGAGACAAGAAAGCGATAGACAGGCAGCTGATACAGATGCTCCTCAATGTGACGGGGCCATGTCCCAGCAGAACCGTTGTAACTTGGAAGGACCATAAGTCAAAGTGGCATCTAACATCCTGCCTACCGAGTCTCGCGGCTCGGCAGCGTATCACGCGGTGGCAAGTCTGGCTTATGCACACGATTGCGGGCAGAGTGGGGCTGTGGCTCTCTGCTCCTGCCCAGCAGCCTGAGGGAGTATCATACCACTCGGCGGCACAGGCGAAGACCAAAGTGCAGCTTCTAATGAACTCATGTCTATTTCAAACCATCATGAATCAGGGGCCTTCTGTAAAAGAGTTTTAAAAAGTATGCAATTTAATACTGTATGTGTGTATAAATTATATACTGTATATATGTGTGATTATTGGATTTAATTGATTTCACAGGCAGATCTCATAATGACCAAAAAATATGATTTTTATTTTTATTCCCCTTAGTTCTTCTATTTAAAATTCAGAAGTATAGTCTATGAGGTTTTGTTCTGAGGCATTCAATTAAGAATACCATTAAATTGTAATGTAAGTTATGATTTGTTAAAGCAAATCCCAGTAAGCACACTCGTCACTGGATTTAGAGTCCACTCAGATCCAGAATGATTTCATCCCTAGTTCCTTAATGAAATCTGCAGACCCTATTTCCAAATAAGGTTTGAGGTGGACATGAAGGGGGGGGTACATCATCTCACTAAATAGGTCATTGTAGTTTTGACAGTAGCATTGCAAACTCGACTTTCTTTTTATATCTATGGAATTTTTTTTAATTGATCTCATTCTGAGCTGTAGAATATAATTCTTAATAATTTTTGAAAAGTTGACAACACAGACCACAGTTTCTCATTACAATGATATTAACTTATAAATCAGTAACAGGTGTCTGGAGAATTACATTTGTTTGGAAGTCAAGGAGCACATTGTGATAGCTTACAGTTACCACTATTTAATGTGATTCCAGGCAAAAACCCAGTAGAGCGTGTTTTATAGAATTTGAAAAGTTGATTCTAAAATTTATATTGCTATGTAAAAGGTCAAGAATAGAGGAGACACTTGTGATAAAGAAAGTAAAGGGACTTCCCAAGCCAGATATCAAGAGTTACTGTAAAGCAAAACTAGGATAGTGATCATTGGCTTAAGGGTGGACAAACGAACAGGTTAGAAAGGCCAGAAGCAGATTCTCTCTAACTGAACTGTTGTAGTTCCCACACGCGGCTGCAGTTCTTCTTTTCTACTAATCAGGCCCCTTTCAAAATGACTTTTATGGCATCATAAGGTTTCATAGTTAGCAGAAGTGCTTCATTTTCTGGCAGGATTCAGCAAGGTGTCGTGTAAATAACCACGCAGTGTGAGTGCACAGTGAAGTCATACGTGACCAGAGCAGAAGGAGCTAGAATACCTCACCAAGTGAAGGCATAAAGGAAGGTCTGATAATTACAGTGCACATTTATATTTTTAAAAATGGGCAGCAAGATGAGCTGCTCCTTTGCTGAGTGCAACTGCAGGCCCTAGAAAGGCCTCGGGGAGAAGCAGCTCCGGCTGGGGACCTCGGGGCCCAGGGCTGCCGCGCCGCAAGTCCCTGTCTTGCTTTCTACTGTGCTTCACGTAGATGAGACCTGAACTAAAACAACTAGAAACCTGGCGCTACTGAGTGCATACCAAATAAAAGCCCCACAAAAATCTGCATTCTGAAGTCAAAGGCAGGAAAGGGACGGTGTAGCACGACAAAAACCTTGTAGCCTCTAACCTCTTTACTACAGTCGAATACTCCAGAAAAAACAGCGGGCCCAGCTGTATCCATGTGGCAAAGGCCTCGGGAGGATGGACTCCTGCCTGGCTGGCGGTGACAAAGCAGCCCGCTCTCTCTGGATGGGTGATAGGAAATGAGTGGAAATAGCTTTAAATAACAGTCAGCTGCTTAATAATATGATACTCGACATGCCCAGGAGTCCATAAAAAATCATCATTCCAAGAGTAAAGGAAATCTCCATTTGAATGAAGAAGACAGTCATTCACATAAACACGTAGATGATGGAGATATTATAATTATTTGACAAAGACTTTTAAACAGCCATAATAAAGATGCATCAGTGAGCAATTGTGAACAAGCTTAAAACAAATGTAAAATAGAAATTTCCCACCGAGAAATGGAATGCTTCAGGAAGAAATAGAAGATCTATAGAAGAACTAAATAGAAAGTTTAGAACTACTCGATTTGGGTGGGAAGGATTTAATTCTATAATGAGAATGTGTTCCCAAATCTGACAATTCCAATTAATATAACCTGTATTATAAAATGCCTCTAGTTTGCACACATGCGTTTGTGTGAGAGACAAATTATGATAATTTAATCCTAACTTGATGAAATAGTAAAATAGCAATTACCAAGACCATTGTGTAAAAGAATAAGGTAGAAGATTATTGTAGGAGTGAATTTGTAAAATAGATTGAAGTAAAAAAATATATAGGAGTTTGGAATCTGCCAGGGTTGGCATTTTAAATTAATAGATAAAAATGTGTTGGGAATGGTGGTTTTCTATGAGGAAATTTTGTAAAAATTTTGCTTTTCACATTAGTATTAATATAGCTTTATAGATTAAATACCTAAATGTGACAAGCAAAAGTTCACAGATTTTGTTTGAAAAATATTAAAGAATCTTTAACATCTTTCTAGGGATATAGTTCTTTTTAAAAATTTATAAATTAAATTTAAAAAGTCACAGCTCAGGAAAATGCAAGTTAAAACAATGTGATGTAGGTTGAGTATTCTTTACCTGAAATGTATGGGACCAGAAGTGTTACAGATTTTGGATTTCTTCAAATATTAGGATATAAATATATATATACACATACATATATACACACATATACATATATATGTATGATACATATATACCATATATGGGATGGACCCTAGTCTAAATATGAAATTTATGTTTCATATATACCTGATACTCGGAGCCCAAAGGGAATTTTATGCAGTGTCTTGAGTTCACCCCCGGGACAGGGTACTGTGGTTCATGTGAAGTTTTCCAATTGTGGCTTCATGTCAGTGTTCAGAAAGTTTCAGATTTTGAAGCATTTCAGATTTTTGGATTATGGAAGCTCAAACTATACCATTTCACACTCAACAATCAGTGTCAAAAATATAGAGTATAACAAAGTTCAAAAGATTATAATATGATTCAACCTATGTAATTTCAAACATTTTATATAATAGTGTGTAATGATTATGATATATTTAGCTGTATATGTAGATACTGAAATACATGCAGGTAAAGAATAAAGTACATATTATGTGTATGTATATTTATAAAGGAATGAAATTTTAAAATTTCCAGAAATGATATAACCTCACTTCAGGTTAGTCATGGTCTCTGTGGAGTGAGGCTCTTTGTACAAGTTAGGAATTAAAGACAGCCTCCATGTCTGTCACTAAGGCAGTGCTTCGGTAAAATATGGTAATTATATCTGTGGAACACATCACTAAAAACAAGTATTTAATCCAGGCATGGTGGCGCACGCTTGTCATCCCAGCATTCGGGAGGCTGAGACCTGAGGATTTTGGTTTGCGGACAGCCTCGGTTACTTAGTGAGGCCCTCCACAACTTAGTGGGATCCTGTTTCAAATTTTAAAAATAGTAAAAAATAGGGCAGGGAGTGTAGCTCAGAGATTGAATGCCCCTGGGTTCCATCCCCAGCCCCGGAAAAAATAAATAAATAAATAAATAACAAGTATTTACAGGTAAAAATAAAATTATAGCAAATATGTGGATCTAAAAAGTAGTGTTTAATGTATATTTAAAAGATATGGGTCTTTATCAGAAAAACACATTTCTATAGTAAGGGTATGTATTTTGCCAGTATAGTCAAGGATAATCACCTTTTTAAACTTTTATTTTGTGATACTGGAGATTGAGCCCGGGCATTCTACCTCTGAGCTTCACCTCCAGCCCTTTTTAAATTTTTGTTTTGTTTTGAAACAGTGTCTCGCTATGTTGCTGAGAGTCTAAGTTGCTGAGACTGGCCTCAAACCTGCAATCCTCCTGTTTCAGCCTCCCAAATACTGGGATTCCAGGCTTGTGCCACCATGCCCAGTGATATATCACATTTTAATATGAACTTGCAAAATGAAAGGAATGAGAATGGAATTATTAAATAAAAATAAACAAATGAGAAAGTCTTTTTTAGCTAATAATGGTAACAGGTCATGAGATAGTGTGATTAACAACTCTGCAAAAATGAGTAGAAGGAAAAAGAAGATAAGATTTGTGGAATATGTCAAATCAGAATGTGGAGATCTGGAAAGAAGATGCATGACCCAGTTGGTTCATGAAGACCTGCAACCATATGATGATAATGGAAATAGAAAATAATGATGCATAGAGAAGATTATTAGCGATCTTAGTTTAAAAGTTAAGCGAAATATCATGGAATTTTATTGCTGGTGTCTTAATGTCATATAATCGAACTTTCTAATTTTATAAAAGAAATCAAACTGAACCCAAGGCTCAGCCGTCTTGTCCAGGGCTTCCCAACAGATTTATGGAAGAGCCGAACGAGACCGCACACCCTGCACTTGCTAACCTAGTGGGCTTCTGCGCCTGGCTCCCTGGCAGTACTCAGGGCAGCGAGGGAGTCTGGAATGGCCCGGCACAAGACGGAGGATGAGGAGCGGAGATACTGATTATTTTGACATCCGTAGAAAGGTTCATTTGGCTTGTGGACATTTGATGTAAAGATTATAAATTGAGGTTAGAGGAATTGACACTGGTAAAGTCAGCCAGGGTGTTCTGAAGCCTAAAAGGTGTTAAGTGTTGGGTTGTCCGGGAGCAGCTTTGCCATAATATTTACCGACAGCGCTCCGTCGCTTAACATTCCGCAGCTCCGAGTTGTATCCATAGAAGTGTGCTTGCTTTTCCTGCCACAGATCTGAGGAACATAAGGGTAAGCAGATGCTTCTTTTAGGGAGAAGGGTGTTGCTTTCAATTTTGACAGATTCTGAATGATGGGCATATTGACATTACCAGAATTGAGATTATGAGTTGCTCAATATGGCCACGCCAAGAATAACTAAATTGGAAACTCTTTAAGCACAAGCTTGTACTTATAGTGAAACATATTAGTTTCATTTGTTTTCTGATAATGTGTAAAAAATTAAAATCATGTGAATTTTTAGTTAAAGCTTCTTTTGTTCTCCTTTGTAAGAGATTTTAGTGATACCCTGCCATAGCAGATAAAACTCTTCAGACTGGTTCCTTAAGAACTTCAGTTCACCTGGTCCCTCACAGCCCTCCAGTTATACATAATCTGCTCAGAGTTGTCATTTTGCTCTTTCTCAGAGAAGATCTTTTGGTTTCTGTCTTTTTGCCTTTTATCATTATTCTGTTTCTCAGAAAATCCATAATTTTCTAAACCTGGGCAAAACTTGCCCTCCCTAGACTTCTGTTTATCGTTTTCCCGCACATTCGCTCTGTTCTCCGGGATCTCCTTACTACTTAACCATTTAAATGGTGATGCTCTGCTCTTGCTTTTTAAGGCTCGCCCAGTCTGTGTATTTGAGGATAATGTATACCCAGCTGAGTTGTATAAACTATTATTTTCCAAATCACATCTGCTCAGACTTTTGCATCTGCCTTGTAAAGTCTTTGAAGGAAAGGACTGTCGTTTGTGTTCAGCTTTTAGAATCACCACTGCTATCTCTGTAAGAGGTGTGCTGTGAGCATTGACTGAAATGTGTGCACAGGGGACCATGTTAACTTCTCATCCGAGTGACATCACAGAGTGTTAAAGATCCTTTTAGTCACTCAGGAAGAGTCTCATTAGCAGACAAAGTTACTGTCTTCATATAAAGAACGGGTAACTCGCCAATCAGTTTCTATTTATCACGAATTTTAAAACATGCGTGTGCTTTCTGGGGGTAGCGTCTTTAATAAATTCAGTTATGGTGTGGATGATAGCCTCCAGATTGTCTCCGTTTGACCCAGTCTATCTCAGGTGCTCTGTTGTGGCTCCGCCAGTCTCTGCAGACGCAGATGAGATCTCATTAAATTTCTCTAGCTCAGAGTTGTGCAGGTTAACGAGCTCTCACCCACCCAGGTGGCTCAGAGGCTCCTGGAACAACAGGCTCTACAGCGTTTGCTGTCATATTTCCCAAATGTTTTCTCCAGTTTTGTGAATGGTGTCATCCAATTCCTGAATCCGAAAAGTCGGATTCATCGTACGTTCTTCATTCCCAACTCTCTCCTGTAACTGTCTCTCGGCTTCACTTTGCAGCCTTGACACTGCCTCTGCCCGGTCCACCGCTTCTGAATTGACTTGGTAACATTGGCTCCCTGTTTTATTACCAATAATCTTAAAATGTTGATGGGCCACTGAAGCATTCAAGATTTTTTGTTTAATGCTCTCTATGCAAATATGAAATTATAAGTAAATTGTTTCACTGAGGAGCAAAGGCACTAATGAGATAGAAATACCGTTCTTTTTTGTGTATTTGATACTGAGAATTGATCCCAGGGGCAGGCTACCTCTGATCTATACCCCCAGCCTTTTGTTGTTGTTGTTGTATTTTTATTTTTGAAACAGGGTCTTGCTAAGTTGCCGAGAGTCTCTTAAAATTGCTGAGACTGGCCTCAGCCTGTAATCCTCCTTTATCTGCCTTCCAAGTACTGAGATAGCAGGTGTGTGCCACCACACCTGGCTTAGGAATAAAGCTCTTTGTGTGTGTGTGTGTGTGTGTGTGTGTGTGGTACTGGGGTTCCTGGAAGCCCTTCTACCTCCGGGCTACACTCCCAGACCTATTTTTACATTTTTATTTGGAAACAGGGTCTCTTAAGCCAGCACGCGCGGCTGGCTTCGAACCTGCGCGATCCTCCTGTCTCTGCCTCCCAAGCGCGGGGATTACAAGCGTGCGCCGCCACGCCCGGCAGAATAAAGCTCTTGATATCACTGTCTTATTGAATGCAAGAGCTAAATTATATAAATCAAAGCTTACATATATTCCTTTTATTCTTTTTTCATCTTTTTTTACAAATGCATACTTTTTCTCCAAAAATATTGTATTGTCAATAATTTTATATACTTATTTTTAAAATGTATTTCTGCCAGGTAATAGTTTATCTTAGCTGAGACAACAGATTTTTCTCAGATGTTTCACAGTCCAATTTGAATAATATTGTGTCTAATATTATAAAAATGCTATGGAAATCTGGAATTCAGTGATCACCAGTTTTGATTCATAGTGTCTCTTGGAAACTATCTCATGTGAGAAATGGCCCCGAGCAGATGTGCTTAGTCATAGGATTGCCAGACAGTTCCTTATGTGTTGGCAGCCAGTTTTCTGAGCATAGAAAACAGGTTTTAAGATGAGAGAAATAGGGCTTTGCTGTCATCTTCCTATCTTTTCACACTGTTTTAATGTTATTTAAGGGGTACTTACAGTCATCTCTTACTCAAAAATGTTTGTCTTGCTCTCTTAAAAGGCATAAAATATTTTTTATACTTTTAAACTGTATTGCTAATTAATATTTCTTGTTTTGAGGGTTTGGCAAGAATAAAACAAACCTGTAACAATACTGTTCAGAAAGCTTGCCTCTAATAGTAGATCACTGTTCTGTTTCAAAATACTTTTTTTTTTTTTTGTGGTACTGGGGTTCCTGGAAGCCCTTCTACCTCTGGGCTACACTCCCAGACCTATTTTTATATTTTTATTTAGAAACAGGGTCTCCTAAGCCAGCGCACGCGGCTGGCTTCGAACCTGCGCGATCCTCCTGTCTCCGCCTCCCAAGCGCGGGGATTACAAGCATGCGCCACCACGCCCGGCTCAAAATACTTTTTACTGGTGGTAAATAAGTTAGCTTACCTTTGTGAGTACCTCGCATCTGTACACCTATCCTATAATTGCGCTTCATACAGTGTGAAGCGTCGCGAGCGCAGACTTTGAAATCAGCTCTGGTTTTGCCACCAGGGCTCTGCCCCTGTCTTGGTTCATTAGGGCTGTGGTAACAATACTATAGACAGGGTAGGTTACAGACAACAGACTCTTCCTCATTACAGTCTGGACAGAGGGAACTCCAGGATCAAAACGCTGGAAGACTTAGTGTCTACTGAGAGCACATTTCTCTTCACAGTGGTGGCTTCTTACTGTGTCTTTATATGCTTTAAGGGAGGCAAACTCCCTCGGGTTTCTTTTTATTTTAAGATCACTAGTCCCAATTTTGAGGACTTTGCACTCATGACCTATGTCCTTCCCAAAGGCCCCCACCTCCTAGTACCATCACACTGGAGGTTATATAAAGATTGGATTCATAAGAGATTTCTACATTTGTATTTTGGGAAGGCGCACACGTTTAGACCATAGCGGCCGTTTACTCACTGATCGACTGAGGGTGGTTTTGTAAGTACATAGCGTGCGTAGTTCCTTCCCCTCTATAATGGCACTGAGATGAGCTCCTGGCGGTATGCCATTGTGCCATAGCTCTCACTGGCTTTGCCCACTGCCCTCCTTTACGATCCAAGTGACACAGGTAGGGATTCTGAATTCTTTCTGTTACTTCTCGTATTTGGTTCTGTAAATTTTAGTCTTTTGGCTTTTATATCTTACTTTCTCTTTTGCAGGGCCTCTTAAGACCTCAGATGTGTAGACTTCCCTAATGATTCCTCACGTGACTGTGTGTTCTTCTTCCTCTTCCCTGTAACTTCTTTGAAGAATCTCTATTTACCACAGCCTCTCTGGAATTTTTTGTTTGGATTTGGTACCCATCCCTATGCTGCTTCTCAAGATTGCTAGGGCCGCTTTTTAAATCTTAAAACAGAATTCTCCATACTCCTTGATTCCTCTTGATAGATTATTTTTATTCCTTTCTTGAACATTTTTCTACTAGATATTTTGTATTCATGCCTTGATTTCTTCTCTCCTTTTGTAGCCATCTCTTTGCTTCTCCGTTTCCTCATCTTATCTACTAACCATAGACACTTCTTAAGTTTCTAACCATTTCACTCCATTCCTCCCTCTTTAGATGACATCTGTACTGTCCGACTTAGACTTTCATCTCAACAGTATCCCCTTATACATACAGCTGGCCTTAAGTTCAGCTCCACACTTGAATTACTGGGTTCATGGTTTCTAAACTTTATATTTAACTTTTTTTGGCAGACTTCTCTAAAAAAAGACAAGAAAGGAAGGAAGGAGGGAGGGGGAGCCAGCTTACCCAGAGAATATATATACACTAGGCAGGCATAATGGCACACACTTGTAATCCCAGGACTTGGGAGACTGAGACAGGAAGATTGCAGGTTAATGGCCAGCCTCAGCAACTTAACAAGACCCTCTACAATTTAGTTTCAAATTAAAAAAGACAAAATAGAACTGGGAGTATAGCTCAGAGGTAGAATGCCTCTGGGTTCAATTCCTAGTACCCCCCAAATAAATACATATATATATATATATATATATATATATATATATATATACATACATACATACATACATACATGTCTGTATGTGCACGTATATACATATATGCGTATATGATATATACATGTAATGTGTATACATAAATATATATTTATCTGTGATATATATCAGTGATATATATTCACATACCTAGCCTGATATATATGTATATATAATATATGTGTATGATATATGTGTGTATATATATCAGTGATATCCCTGATAAAAGTAGAACTTTTATGATTGAAGTGAGGTACAGAGGGCTTCCCCATTTTAGTAATTGGTCATCAGGCCTAGGTATTGGCTGAATTCTTCTCTTGGCTTCCCCTCCACGGCCCAGGCATGTTGGCTCTCTATCCAGATAATCCCAGGCCCTGTCGTCACGATGATCACCTCTCCCAGGCCGTCGTCATCCATGCTGGCTGCCTCCCTGGCCTCCGCTCTTTCCCTGTCACGCCACTGCGTTCATTCTCATACTCTAGCCCAGGCTCTCGGCCCAGGCCATATAGCCAATCATACCACTCCCCTGCCTGCGGGAAGCCTTCCCGTGGCCGCCATGGCCTATTGTATCCAAAAGACATTCGTGTCATATGACCTCTGCTTCCTCTCTGTGTCTCCCACTGTTCCTTCTCCATAATACCTCCCAGGTTAACCGTGATTTCTTTAAGGATCTTTCTCACGTTCTTTGCCTTGTTCATCGTCTCTGCCTGTAGTTTTCTACTGTAGATGTTAAATTGCCTTCATCATCACTTAGTCCTGAGCTCAAGGCTGTCCTCAGTCAGTCTGTCCCTGATTCCCATACGTCCCATTGCTTTATATCATTTTTGTAGCATTATCAGTTTCTGAGAAGTCCACGTTTATTTGTGTACATATTATCTATCATCCTCCGCTGCAGGATAAGCTTTATGAGAGCAGAGACCTTATCTCCTTGTTTACCACGAGCATCACCAGTGCTGACAGCCGTGCTTAGTGTACAGTTCAGATACCACTGAGTCAAATGACCCTGGGGGGCCTGATTTGCAGTTGAAACAAACAACAAACAAACAAAGTGCCAAAGATGGAAGGAGCCCTCAGCACTTTGAAGCTCAACACGTCCAGACTGTATTCACAGCACCTGGCATCTATACGTATGCAGTAATTATTCATTCAAAGGATGAATTCATGGATCCTCTATCATTCCATCTCTGTAAACTCTGTGCCCTCTCTTCCAGTAGTGTTATCATTGCTATAGTACAGATCTTCCCTGCCTCTTGCTCATTTATTGAAATATATTGGTTAAAAAGCAACAGAACTAGCCGGGTTTGGCGGCGCACGCTTGTAATCCCAGCATTCGGGAGGCTGAGACAGGAGGTTCGTGATTTGTGACCAGCCTCAGCTACTTAGTGAGGCCCTTTGCAGCTCAGTGAGACCCTGTCTCAAAATAAGGAATAAAAACATAGGGCTGGGGTGTCGCTTGGAGGTAGAGTGCCCCTGGGTTCCATCCCCAGGACCACACACAAAAAGCAACAGAACTATCATTCTCCATTCTTTTTCCCAAGATTTAAATTTTCCAAGATTTCCCAGATTAAAATTCCTAAAATGCATCAGAGATCCCATTATTTAAGCGGTTCTCCGTTTGCCCTTATGTTCAAACAGATTATCGAGTTTGTCCGCTAAGGCTGTGGACACGTAGTCCCCTGACCTTCACTGTCTTCTTCCTCTCTTCCCTAAAGAAGTCCCCTCCTTCCCTTCGCTTTTGTTTGCTTGTACTTACGGAAGCATTCTCTCTATCTCTGCTTGTGAGATATATAATTTCTCTGCCAGTTCTTATTTTAAATGCTTCGTACTTCGTTATTGTCTGAGTCCTAAGGTTTTAATCTTTTGTATTGATTAAAGTATGTCTTGTGGTCTTCCTAGAGATGTCTGTATCTCACCTGTTCTTGTGTGTTTACACATCTCCTAAACCATAATGTCTCAAACATCATAAGCCCAAGAGTACGTGTTTTAGTATTCCATTGCATAAAAGACTTAGCCTGCTTAATAGTAAATATGAATTAATATTTTCTCCACTTTGTCAGTGGTCCTGAAAGTTACATGACTTAAACACTTGTACTCATTGTTTATAAAAAGAATAACCTGTTGATTGTGTGTTTTCTACAATATAAGATAGTGGACATACATCAAAACTTCCTATAGATGTTCTAAGAAACCAAGATGGCCCTACACTCTGCATGAAAAGGTCTCAGATAGCGCCGAGGCACAGAGTGTCACGCACCACCTGTGCACATGCGGTGGCAAAAAGTTGGCGTTCACACCCACAAAGCATAGAGAACACAAGTATTATAGAAAATTCTAATTGTGAAGTCAGAATTTTGAGTTATTTTAAAGTATATAATTTTAAGTTCATTTTCATAGAGAAGACCGATCAGTAACATTTTTCTAACTGTAAATTCAAAAAATTATAGGAATAACTACATTCTGTTCCGTACAGTGAAACTCTTACTAGATAACTCTTAATTTTTCATGAAATGTGCCATTATTTGTATATGTAACATAGAAATAAAGTATAATGTAGCTTTCCCTAACCAGTCATTTTTCTTCTGTATTATCTTTCCTGTGCATTTTGTTAATGACATAGGAGTTCCTCAGCATTTTTAGATTCACTTTCAGAGGTTTGTGGTGGTTTTAGTCTCTGAGCACTGTGCACACGAGTTGCTTCCTCTTTCAGGCAAGCCAAGTCAGACCTGAGAGTGGCCGTGGGGAAAGTAGAAGAGTTAACCAAAGTGACCGAAGACCTTGAGCAGCAGATGCAAAAGAAGGTATCTTGTATTCCTAAGACAGTTGAATGCCTGTAGCTTAGTTTTCTATGTATTTTATTGTTAATTTATTTTGGATTAGGTATGGAAATGGGGTGGTTAGAAAATACTTATTTTATTGCCCTTTAATATAAAATATGAAAGTTGGGAACTAAATTATATTAGAAACACCTTTTAAAGAATCTTTTATTTCCACTAACTTTTGCCCAAGTCAGTAAAACGTAATCATCCCTAAGAACATCATTATTAAAATGCAGATTAAGGTAAAGTTGCGGTTAATTGGTTATGTATAGATGGAAAATAAATAGTTAATACTATATTTTATATTATTAAGCTGTTTGTTGGCTTGATTCTTTTTATATATCATAAAGAAATTTCAGGAGGCATTGAGGAAAGGGGTCAACTTTTGGACTTAGATGAATACAATTATTTAAGATTCAAGCTCTAGCACTTACTAGCTATGGAATTTTGGAAGCCTTAGTTCCTGCTCTCTAAAAAGGGTGGTTATGGATCTCCATAGTGATAGATTTGTGAAAGGGTTAAAAGAACCTTCCCATAGAGAGCAATGGTAACAATTGGAGCCAGACAAGGTGGTGCATGCTGTAACTCCAGCTGATTTGCAGGCTGAGGCCAGAGGATCACAAGTTCAAGGCCAGTCTCAGCAACTTAGTGAGGCCCTGTCTCAAAGTACAATGAAAAGGGCTGGAGCATAGCTCAGTGGCAGAGCACTGGCCTAGTATGTGCGGGGCCCTGCATGGTTTCACTCCCCAGGACTGAAAACAACAACAATGACAAAAGGGATAATTTTTAACACCCCAAAATAGAAAGGAATAAAAGAGGTAAGAATTGTTCATTTTGGGTTTCTGCCCTGGTGCCCCTTCCAGTCCCCACAGTTATAGCTTCAGAAAACAACAGCTTCCAATGGACTCAAGGTCCTCAAGGTCAAACTTTAGAGCTAGGAAAGCAGTTGGAAGTTTAAAGAGGAAATACTAGCGACAAGAAAACTTCACCAAAAAAAGCAGGCTCAGCTTTTGAGTTTAAATTCTTCCCAGATGCGTGCCTGAGTGCTGAATCATGCATATGGTGGGCAGGAGCCAGAGAAGAGGCAGAGAGACAGAGAGGAGGCTACTCGGGAAAGGGAAGTACCCGGAGCCAGAGACTTGAGTTTGATACTCTTTACAACTGAGTACAGTCCAGAAATATGGCAACTTTTAAGCATCAGGAAACTGAAGCTTTGTGATTTGAAGGATCGGGGGCAGACCCCAAAGCAGGAACTTACTGGGGAATGCTGTAGCAACAAGGAAAGCACAAAGAGAATGAACTCTACCTCTGACCAAATCTAAACCGATTCTCCAGTCATGCACGGGGGCATTCCCTAGATACCTAGCGATAAAATAACAGGGGAAAACCATAAGAAATAATCACACGTATCAGCTGCTGCATTCTGTAGGGGGAACAGATTTCAGAGTTCAAGTCCAAGCGAGATAATTGCCTACTGGAACAACAACAAAGCCCTATTCCTCAAAGGAACATAACAGAATCCACAATAACGATAGCATGTTACCTGTAATATCCAGTTTTCAACCCAAAATTACTAGACAAGAATGAATGATCTGTTGGAAGAACAGAGAAGCTGTCAGAAACGAACTCTCAGTGGACCCAGCTGGTAGAGTTTGCAGGTAGAGAGGCTTCACATCAGCTATTATAAATGTGTTCAAGGATCGGTTTAAAAATCTGTTTTTAAATCAGCATAACAATTTACATTTAAATTACAGTAACCATTTAGAATAACAAGGGAAAAAAGTAAAATAGGGAAGGAAAAATGGCCCAAAGAGGGAAAGAGAGTTAAGGCTGAGGCCTGAAGAAACCGTGGCTGCAGAAAACAGTGGAGTGACATATTCATATACTAGAGGGAAAATGCCAAGAATTCTGTATTGAGGAAAACTACATAGGAAACACAAAGGCAAAACTAAAGAGATTTTCAAATAAACAGAAATAGAATACGTCCCCAGGAAAACTGCATTTCAAAAAATTACGAAGTTATTTAGGCTGGAAGTAAGTAGCACTAGATGGCAACTCAGGTATAGGAAGAAACTAAAAGCAGTGACTGGCAAGTATGAAGTGGGAGATGTTAAGAGAAAAGAAAACTGCGCACATCTTCTCCTGACTTTGGCACTAATGGATAAATAAGTAGGAGTAAGCTAAGCATATCGTCACCTCTGCATGTACCAACCCTTCAACCAAAAAATAATTGAAAGGTACAGTTAAGGCAATAAAGGAATTAAAACATCTTAAAAATACTTAACACAGAAGAAGGCAGGGAAGGAGAATTTTCCAGAAATACAAATAAAATCTCTAACATGTTTTAAACCATTACTGTTCAAAAGAGAGAGTAAGCCCCGGGTTATTTTGATAGATAATGAGAAATATTATAACAGTAACCTGAAGGCTCACCGTCTGAATAGATTTCCGCTATGTAAATAGCTTGAAACACTGTTAGAAATCTAGATGCAATAACTGCTTTGATTGATTGTCTGATATGGTGCTATCATTGGGGAAGTTCTCCGTGTCACGTTTTTATCATATGCATGATTTCTTTCTAAAGTCATATTACTTCTTGAAACTTACGTATTAGAATTCTAGCAGAAGTTTAACTTTGCCCTGTGAACTCTACCTTTGGCTATAAAATGCTGTGTTACATTTTCACATACTTAAAGTAAGCTTCCAGTTTCTTGGTTTCTAGGAGGAGGATGTGATGTCTGCCCAGGGAAGAGAAAATGCATCAGATAGGCGCTTACAGCAGTTACAGTCTAGCATAAAACTACTGGAAACGAGGTAAATCCTGGGCGACACTTAGCTTTGTCTGTATGCTCCAACAGGTATGTCATCACGGAGTTTCAGTTTATGGCATTTAAGAAAATATTTGATATTTGTGCTAAATCAAAACTCTAATCAGAGGCTAACACTCGATGCTTTGAGCATTATTGAAAAATCATATGCGGCAAATTGTTACATTTTGAGTATCTATCCAAAGGCCATTTGCTTGACAAATCTAGACCTTTTACAGAGTACTTTAATTCTTGTCGTAATTTTGAAAGAAAAGTTACCAAATTTAGTCCAGCACTGAAGGTCATGTACAAATTTTGAAATGAACCTAGTTGGTCTTTAAAACCCTAGAATCCTCCTTTCTTCTGATTAAGTAGTTAAAAACTTTAAATCATAGTATCAGAGGAAATTTGATATTATCTCAGCCCCTCCAAAATTCAGCACTTTTATAAAAAATGCAGTTACAGTAGAAATAGTCAAAACGGAAGGCAATGAGAAGGAGAGCTGCGGATTTCGGTCAGTGTAGAGTGGGCCCAGACCCAGTACAAGGAAGGATAGAAGGAAGAGAAAAAGAAAGAGGGAAAGGTAAAGAAGGTGAAAGGAAGGAAAGAGGAAAAAAATGTCCATGTTTAAACTTTCTTAGAAACTGTGGCCCATAAGTTCTGCACAAAGGATTAATTCCAGGAGTTGAATTATAGATTCTTTTTGCACCTTGGGCTCAGTGTGTCGGGAAATCTCTACACGCCCCTTGGAAGCCAGGCTGCCCAGTGCATGCTGCTCTCAGCGCCTTCCCTTCCAGTGCTCTTGGAATTCTGATCCCCAGCAGCCCTGCTGGTCCTTCTCCAGACTCATGCTCATCTCTACCTTCCTAGCCATCACCATTTGGTGCTAGGATTTTCAACAGTACCAGTGGCCTTCTGGGTAGAAGAGTTCTTAGTTGGAGACTATGGCAATAACTATGTGATATTTATTATCCCTGGGATCAAACACTAAATCCTAGATGCACCTCCTATCATTGTAACCACCAAAATGTCCCCACACATCTCAGTGCCATTACCATCAGAGTTGTAAAGCGTTGCATGTAGGACACTGGTGGTCACAATGGTTCCTTGATGTCTTTGTTTCTTTTGTTTCTGTGGTGCTGGGGCTGAACCCAGGGCCTCACATGCTAGGGAAGCACTCTACCACAGAGCTGTGCCCCAAGCTCAGTGTTCTTTTTCTTAGTCCATGTTCTTTTCCAAGCCGAGCATTGTGGCTTAGAATTAGATTGTGGACCTTTATATAGGTAGAGAAGGATATATGTGTGTCCTTTTCAAAATATAAGAAGTAATTTTTAACATGATGCATTGTTTTATATATCAGCCTAGTATTCTTAGGTTAGTTAGATCCACATTTGTAAGTTAAAACTTTTGCTATCCCCTACATTTCTACTTTAATGGAAACATGAAGTTATACCTCATAAAATGATTTTAAAAGATTGACAGTACATAGCAATATTTCTGAATTTTATATTTTTATTATAATGTTCTTTTAAGCATTTATAGTGGTCCATGTTAAAATAATATGAAATATGAAAAGCATTTTCCCACTGCTTTGATGATTTAATTTTGTTATAAAATGAATAATTTATCTCTTTAATAAAATCTAACCTTTTGACACAATGGTTATTGTAAAGTTGACAATAATATATGCCTGCCCCCTACTTTAACATGCTTTTTTATGCTAAGAATTTTACCATGTAAGAATTTGAATTAAAAGAAAAAAACAGGTATGACCCCTGAAGAAATCAATAAAAGAAATGATGAGCTAAAATAATTTTGTTAGTTTTCAGTACTTTTGTTTTAGACAGGGTATAGGCATACGCAAAGCATACTTAAAACTCATAATCAATTTCTTCCTGGGCCCATGTCCAGATGCTCACCATTCAGAAGCCAGTACTCAGGTAACCCAGTATTTGCAGGAAGGATATCAGTTTTATTTAAAGGTTGGCAATCTGAGAAGATGGGAGACTGTTGCCCCAGAACACATTTTGAGAAACTCAGGTATAAAAAGGGCTTTTAGAGGGAGGAAAAGGAGGAGCTGGGACACTGGGCTGGAAGACTGTGGGCTGAGAAGGAATGTTGTCATACAGTGTGTATCTGCTTATTTCATTTTTCTTTTCTCTGGCTGGAAGATTGCAATCGACCTTCTGGGACTATCTCCAAACATATTACATTCTGTAGGTTAAGCATCACAGTACTTTGTATGCTTTGTTAGTTGATGCACGGAGCTAAAGAAGGAGGAAGATGTTGCATATTCTAATGTCATATGTACGTCACCAATGTTCTGAGTGCTATAAAGCTAGAAAAAGATTACTTAGCAGCTAACACCTTATTACAATATTTAGGTACACCATCTCAGAATTTAGAATGCTGGGCAAAGGGAGAAGTATCCTCACAAGTGGCTAAAGGAGGGAACATGTTTCTGCAGTGGCAATTCCCACTAAAGTGGACACTGTCACACTCTGCCTACTAAACAGGATTAGTGGAAAGGTCTAAGAATTGAAATATATTCGTTTCATTAGATATGATATCCCATTCATTGGTGGGAAAAATCTTGACTTCCTTTTGAAACAATTGTTATATTCACAGAAGCATCATTTATTAAGCACCTACTATCTATATTCAGTATTGAGGTTTTGGGGCTCTCGGTTTGACCAACATCTAGTAACATCTAATCTTTATCTGCATAGATGAAGTCCTGTCATCAGTCAGCATACTCCTATTTTATTTTATTTATTTATTTTTGGTGGTACTGGGATTCCTGGAAGCCCTTCTACCTCCAGGCTACACTCTCAGACCTACTTTTTATATTTTTATTTGGAAACAAGGTCTTCTAAGCCAGCATGGCTGGCTTCGAAACTGCGCGATCCTCCTGTCTCTGCTTCCCAAGCGCGGGGATTACAAGCCTGCACCATCACCCCCAGCAACTATACTTATTTAATTTAAATAATGCAAAATATGTTCTAAAGTATAAGTGCCATTGAATATTCACTATGTTGTCTTACATTAGTTATCAGTAGCAAAAATTTACCAATGGCTACTACAAGTAAAAATCTGGCTTATGAAAGATCAGTAAAGAATTAGGATGAAGTCTGATTAATAAACATCTCTTCCTTGTATAACTACACTCATTGTTGCTGACCATCATTCATATGCTTAGATTCTTAAAGGGAATTATTTGAAAATATAATTGACTCTTGGTTGTTTACTTACATCAACTTGATTTTATATTTTAGATTTCAACCTCGTTTACTAAAGGAAAGAATACATCCGGATTAATACATCTTTACATACTTAATCAGAATACAAATTGCTTTTTTTCCCCCTTTCTTCAGCGAATACTCACTTCCTAGACAGAAGACACTGGAAAAGCTAGGTTACCATGGTGTTTGTGTATATTTAAGAGCTTGAAAGGGATTAACGTGGAAATGATTGAAAATAATAATTTAATTAAAATGTTCTTTCTTTTCAAGGCATGGTTGGGTAGTTTAAGGACTGACTCTTCAGTACTCTGAAAGAATAAGTGCACCAAATATAAGAGATAAATTTACTCAGATTATCAATGAAAAAAGAACATTTATTAACGAGGAAATTTTTTTAAAGTAAAGTTTCCTATAGGCAGATAAACAAGTGTGGCATACTTGAGTTTCATGGGAGTCATGAAGAGGGATAGAGGTGGGTCTTTTCTTGGAATATAGGAGGACAAGGTTATCCTTTGTTCTTAACCCTTTTCTGGAACAGAAAAGAATAGTGGGCCTGTTGACTCACTAAAACAGTGACTCAGTAGAAATGGAAGAAAATTAAATAATGATTCATAACGAATAGGCAGACTATTCTAATTCATGTAATGGCAGACCAAGTATTATAGGAAATTTTCTTAATTTGAACATCTTGATAAATTAAGGCAAAAACTTTCTTACCAATTGAGCATTTTAATGTAAGAGAAGTCAATTTCCCATATTAAAAAAGAAGAAGAAGAAAAGAAAAATGGGGAGCTAAAACCAGAATGGTGAGTAAGTAAGGAAACCAGACCTGGGGCCACATCATGGCAGGAAGCCTCAGCTCTTCCACCTGCCGAAAGCTGGGAGACTTCAGGAAGCTACCATCACGTCCACCGGCCAAACTAGGAAAATGTTTGTCTCAGAACAGATGGAAAATATAGAAAACTATTTCGCAAATTTCCAAATATAAAAACAAACCATGATAACCATCATAGTCTTCTCTGAGAATGTGTAACTAGAGCCCTGCCCTCAAACAAGACTTGGTGTTCAAATTTATGCGACCTATTTGTTTGGAAACTTCAAGCCAAAAAATGATCCTTTCAAATGCCATAAAACTTTAAGAAGCATAAGTTATTTTCTTCTCTAAAGAAAGATATCCCTGCTCCTGCCTCTCCCACTTTTAGATGATTTAAGGCTTCAAGAAATGGAAGATGTCTCTAGGAAAGGTGTTGATGGTTTATACATGCTCTATTAAATAATACAGAAGTTAAAGAGTAAAGTTACTTTAATTTGCCCTTTTTACTTTTTTAATTTTTATTTCTTGTAAAATAAAAATATTCTAAATACAGCCGGGTGTGGTGGCGCACGCTTGTAATCCCAGCGCTTGGGAGGCCAAGACAAGAGAATCGCACAGGTTTGAAGCCAGCCTCAGCTACTTCGTGAGGCTCTCAGCAATTTGAGACCCTGTTTCCAAATAAAATATAAAATAGGTCTAGGAGTGTAGCCCAGAGGTAGAAGACCCCTGGATTTCATCCCCAACACCATGAAAAACATTATAAGTACATACATAAATATGCTAAATATGGTATTTAGAAATGTTTGTTTAATTGACTAGTGGAAAGGGATTTTCATTCTAACCATTGTTTGTTATTTTGTTTACTATTCCTACTTCTTAGCATAGTAGACTATATGAATTTTTTAATTAGATGCTAAAATACAGGCCTGATTGATTGAATAAGTGAAATAAAAGGCTGTGCATCAGAAATTAGGGAGAAAATAGGTTGCATAAAGTATGGAGGGTTTAGAAGTAAACTAAATTAATTTTAATCTCATCAGTCTTAATTGTAGATTCTTTAACAGTGTTACCTGATGAAACTAATATTTTTTGAAGATTAATTTCAGAGGTATCGGTCCACATTAGGCTGGATCACATCTGTGGAGCCCAGGGCATGGCAGGAGAGAGCAGAGAGAGAAAGGGAGTCTATGGTGATCTACATGGTACCCAAGACCACACTGCCTGACCTCCTTCCTCCAGCCAGGCCCTGCCTGCCTAGATACAGTGTATCAGAGTTGGGCGTCCATGCTGATCTACATGGTACCCAGGACCACACTCCAGTGAGCTTCCTCCAGCCAGGCCCTGCCTGCCTAGAATCAGTGGTTCAGAGAGAGAGAGTCCATGATGATCTACATGGTACCCAGGACCACACTCCAGTGAGCTGCCTCCTGCAGCCAGGCCCTGCCTGCCTAGATACAGTGGGTCAGAGAGAGGGAGTCCATGCTGATCTACATAGTACCCGAGGCCACACTCCAGTGAGCTGCCTCCTGCAGCCAGGCCCTGCCTGCCTAGATACAGTGGGTCAGAGAGAGGGAGTCCATGCTGATCTACATAGTACCCGAGGCCACACTCCAGTGAGCCTCCTGCAGCCAGGCCCTGCCTGCCTAGATCACAATGGATCTATCCATTGGTGAGATTAGAACCCCTGATTCACATATATCACCTCTGAACATGAGCTATTCCGGGGACATCGTTTATCCAAAGCATCAGCCGAGGAAGACCATATGTATAAACGCTGAGATCCCAACAGTGGGCGAATCACCAGATGTAGCTGTATTAAATTTTCAGTGTGATAAAGGTGTTTTTTTTTTTAATAGAGTCAAGGAACAACAGTAACAAGATTTTTCAAAAAAATATTTACAACATAAAAGACAGACTGAAGGTTAATAGCTATAGCATTAAGAGTTCTTATAAAGGGGAAAGTAAACAACTCAACAAAGAAAAATGAGCAGAGAAGATAGAAGAGGAAATTCAAAGAACAAAATGCATATGACTTATAAAACATAATAACATGTACTTAAACTCCCTGGAAGTCAAGTTGGTAGCAGCAAAGTGAGGTGATAGGCATCAGACTAGAAGAGAGAGCTTTGGGATGGATTGTTTGATAGAATTTTGTAAGATACAAAATGAGAAACGAAGATATATACTATGATTTTAATTTTTATAACAAAATGTTAAGTCTAGACACCAGTGGATCGTTATGTAAGTGTAATGTGTTTATGTGTATGTACATGATTATATGAACATGGAGAAAAATATTTAATGATGTCCTTTAGTAAGTTAATGTGACTTACCTGGGTAGAAGGAAGGAAAAAGGGAGCCAAGCAAGAAGAGAAAAAAGAAAGACCATATAGATATAAAAAGCTCAGTCTTTAAGGATCTGCGTTATAATATCATATCACTATTGCACAGTGTGATGCTGCAGTGAATATAACGTAGAATTAGAATATCCAGGCTCAGCCTCAACTTTAGTTCTTTAGCCATGTGACTGTAATCAAATGCTAAACCTCGGGGTACGTTTGCTGTTCTATAAATAGAGATAATAAAGCCCACAAATGAGAAAATACACACCAAAGTTACTACCTGTTGTCCTGTAAAAGATTCCAGTACTTGGGAGGCTGAGACAGGATTGTAGGTTCAGGGCCAACCTCAGCAACTTAGACCCCCTAGCAACTTAGCAAAACCCTGTTTCAAAATTACAAAGTAAAAAAGGGTTGGGGTATAACTCAGACATAGATTGTGTCTGATTTCAATCCCCAGTACTAGTACTAGTACTGCTACTACTCTTACTACTACTATTATGAAGAAGGAGAAGGAGATAAATAAACAAAAATGAAATTATTTAACTTTGATAATGTGATCCTTAATTTTTAGATTATGTGTAGCAATCCAAGAAGCCAACCAGTTAAGAACAGAAAAAACACATCTGGAAAAACAGACCAGAGAGCTACAAACAATGTGCACTGAATTGGAAAATGAGAAATATGAGGCTATCGTAAAAGCCAGAGAGAGCATGCAACTCTTAGAAGAAGCTAACCTTCAAAAAAATCAGGTAAGGGCACTCGTGAATATGATTATAATAAACTGTGAAACATCCCCCATATGACCTAATAGCGACTGAATCAATAGCTACAGAATAAATGCAGCAAGCAAAATCGCCTCGTGCTCTGTTAAGTAGAGACATACTATTTCTGGATGGTAGGACTTAATATCACAAAGGATAAAATATCAACCTTCTCCCACAACTTATATTTCAATATTGGAATTTCCTTATGTCCCCAGTCTCTTGGTAACTGGTCTTCCTTTCCTATGTCTCATACTTCTTGAAAATCTCATAGTAGAACTTAACCATGACACACCCTTTATTTAATTTGATTGAATCAGCTGAATCTTACTCATCTTTACTCTTCATCACCTACACAAGTACTATAGTAGTTTGTGATTAAGACAAGGATAGGTAAGGTTAGGAAAATGAATACCATTCATGACTGAGGCAAGATCTCCCAAAGGAGATACCCCAGAATTTAGAATGAGATGATTACTTTTAAAAATGTAATAAATTCCTATGTTTTTAACCTGTAATCTTCACTAATGATGATGTGATCTTTAACATTAAATGATTATTTTCTGAAGGCTTTGCTCGAAAAGAAGCAAAAAGAAGAAGATAAAAAGAAAATGAATGATGCAATTTCTCGGCTTATCCAGAATAGCACCACAATAACCAAGAAAGAAGTAAGAAGTTTTTAATTATATTTAAAGTCCAAAATTTTAAGCCCCAACTAAAGAACTAAATATGACTGAAAGACTTTAAAATTAAAACTAAGATACTTTTATACAATTCATAAAAACTACATGAAATTATTAACATAAGTGATTAAAAACTAATGCTTTTTAACTTTAAAAGGAGTTCCTATGCCATATACCATATGATGTAGGATATACTGTGTAGTCTTCCACAGGATAAAATAAGTGTCTTTTTTCCTTATCCATATTTTTGTTGTTGTTGTTGTTGTTGTTGTTGTTGTTATTGTTGGTACTGGGGTTCCTGGAAGCCTTTCTACCTCCGGGCTACACTCCCAGACCTATTTTATACTTTTTTATTTTTGGAAACAGGGTCTCTTAAGCCAGCAAGGCTGGCTTCGAACCAGCACGAACCTCTTGTCTCCGCCTCCCAAGCGTGGGGAAGCGTGCGCCACCATGCCCAGCTCCTTATCCATATTTTTCTATGATTATTATTCCTGGGTTAACTGCAGTTTAGTAACCTCATTAGTTTATTATTTTATTTATTTATTTATTTTTGTGTGGTTTTGAGGAGGGAACCCAGGGGCATTTGACTTCTGAGCTACAGCCTCTGTCCTATTTTAAGAATCAGAATGTTTGTGTTCTAGGAACTTTTATGACAATTTCTCTGTGCCTCAGTGTTAGTCAGCTTTACATTTTGATAACAAATACCTGAGATAATCGACTTAAAAAGAGAAAAGGTGGAATTTGGCTCACTATTTCAGAGCCTCCAGCCTATGATCGGTTGACTCCACTGCTTTTAGAGAAACAGGGAGTCAGCAGGTCACCTTGTAGCCAGGACATGAAAAGCAGGAAGGGGCTGCAGTCTGGCCACCCTTTCTAGGGCGACCCCTGTGACCCCAGTGCTCCCTCCAGATTCTTCCACACAAGCCTTGGGGGTGTCCCAGATCCAGACTGCAGTGGAGATAGAAACTTCATACTGGAATTGTTGTGAAGTACATGTAAGGCATCCTGAAAAATGCTTATCTCACCTAAATCTAATAAACTAAGCTCTTAATAGTACTGACCCATAACAAATTAATTCTTAATGTTCTGTTTCTTAATTTATAAGGAAAGTCAACATCAAATTATAACCTAAAATAGCGCTAAAATTAAGCCACTTATATTGTTTGGCAGGTCTTTTAAAAGATAATTCAACTCGGCCTGGTGGCACATGCCTGTAATCTCAATATTTGGGAGGCTGACAAAGAAGGATTACAAACTTTGCAGCCAGCCTCCGCAACTTAGTGAGGCCCTTAACAACTTGATGAGACCCTGTTTCAAAGTACAAAGATAAAATAGGGCTGGGGGTATATCTCAGAGGTAGAATGCTCCTGCATTCAATCCTCAGCACCACACACAACTCATAGTAGCAACTAAAGTACATTGTAGATGTTCTAAAGAAAATTTTCATTATGTTTTTAAAATAGTACATTTCATAAGATACTAAGAAAAGACTTTTGGATCAATAAAGTTTACCAATGATATAACCATTGCCATCAGTATTTTTTTAATTGTGAAAACTCTTAGAAAAACATTATTGTTATAGGAACCATCCTGACAAGATATGACTAATTCTTCAAAATACTCTGTGCACATAAATTGTACTGCTTCTGAAGATATTTAAATGTTAAATAGAATAAAGATCTCCTTCAAAAGCAATTTACTTAGCACTAGGATGTGATGTGCATTATAAAACCCTTCATTTTGTAGCACAAAGTGCCGTACAAGTTATTCATCGTATTTTTGGTGTGTGCCTCCGTTTTCTCTCGGCCTGCTCTCTGGCAGCAGTCCTCAAGGTGTTGCCCGGGGATTCTGCAAGGTCTCAGCTCCTTTCTTCACTGCAGTAGGACGTTGTTAGCCTTGCTCACACTCGCTCACAAGCCTCTGGTGTTGTTCGCAGAGGCCGTGTGACACGCGGCAGCACACAGGTGGACTCAGAAACAGACAGGAGAATCTAGCTGTCTTCCGGTCAGCCCAACAGGAACGAGATTGGCAGCGATGTAACAAAATGCCCCTCTTCTCCAAAAAACGTAGTTGTGGAGAATATGGTTATTTTCATAAAATATATTATTTACACTAAGAAGTAATGGTTTTAATTCTTTTTAAAGAAATTCAGAATTCAGCATCTTAAATCTTTGTTTTTATTTCTAGTAATGGTAAAATACTCATAGGAAGAATCCATTATGAACAAAAGCTCTTGGTTTTTGTAGTGTCGACGGCGCCGCAACGTCCGACAACTGCCGTCTTTTTGATGTATCTTCCTAGTCCCCTTCCCTGTTCCGTTCTCCTGACAGTCTCTTGCTGTTTAATACACTGTGTTGCTTATTTGTCTTTTATGCCCTTCACGTTGTACTTTTTATTTTTATAAAAATTATTCTAGATTTTTAGCAGATAGTAATAAATTTTATTCTTTACCTGAGTAATTTGTAACCTCTTAATTTACAGGTTGAAAACACAAGAAAACAATATCACATACAGATTTCTCGATTAACAGAAGAAATTTTAGCCCTTCAAACGGTACGTTAAAGACTGTATTGATATTTTCTTCCAAATATTGCTTATTTTAAAGGCCAAGATATGTATTCATTCATTCAGATACAGTCATTAAGCTCTGACCTCTGCTATGTGCTAGGGCAAAGCTCAAATCCAGAAAGTCCTACTTTCTGCAGGGAAGATAGACGGCGCTCATCACACTGACCCTAGTCACCTGCCTGCGACAGAACAGAGCGCCTTCGAGCCCCCAGCTGCAGCGCTCCAGGTGCTGGGTCATCAGGAGATCAGAGAGGGCGAGAGGGACCAAGTGTGTGTAACAGTGGGAGGGAAGAAAGGAACATTCCTGAAAGAAATGAGTCCTGGAGGATAAATAGTTAAAACGGGTGAGGAAAAGAGTGATAGCATCCGAAATACAAATTTAACTTGAAGACATGAGCAAATGAAATTTATTTTGAAGATTTAAAAAAGTTTATTAAAAAGATACAAATACAGAAAATAGTTACAGCCCCATGCCAGAATGGCATGAGGGGAAGGTGGTCCGGGCCAATTCACCACCCCCCTAGCAAATGAAATTTTAAAACTTTTCTTACAGGGAAATAAAACTGTAATAATTTCTATGAATTGGGAAGATAGTAACAACTTCACAGACTCTCATCTTTTCTAAATTCCTGTATCACTTTTCATCCCTATTACAAGAATTTAGCAGTGAATTCTGTCTTGCATTAAACATGAAACACGGGTATCTGCTGCACATGCGCTCCTGTTCTCACTCCATGAAAATCTTTTCTCTGCAGTGAGATTGTAAGCGCCGCAAAGTAGAAAAGTCTTGTGCCTTCCTTTATTTTTCCCATTATTTACTACAGTATTTTTGCACAGTTAATTTTGAAATATTTATCAACTAAATGATATGTAAATATCCCTGAAGAAAGGATTATATCTTTTCCATATTCTACAAACCGTAGTGTCCACCAGGAGACCGTCATCATTGTGTACAGGTGCTGAATGTGTAGAACGAGGGGCGGTGTTATTTTGTTTTTGTTAGATGTCACTCGTTTAGTTTTATCGGCGCACTGGGTAAGACCAGCGGGCTGGGGCAGGGCTCATGGTCACGTGTAATGCTCTGCTATGCAGTCTTGCTTTCCATCACCCTGTTATTTTGCTTATTTCATTTCATGGGCTGATTTCAAAAGATTCACATCTTTGTGAGAGAAGAGAAATAACTACCTTTATCTGAGATCATTTAACGGACTGTAAACTCTGCAAGGGGAAAAACATTTTTTTAAAATAATTGTTAGTTGTGTAACAACCAAAGCTATATTAAACTCACTTTACAGTAAGACCATTTTGGCAGTTTCAGTTTATTACACAAGGTGTTTCTTATGCTTTACGATAAACAGTTCTATTCCGTAGCTAGTGATTTTTCTGAAGATATGAACTGTTATCTAATGTTATGTTGATTCTGTGGGAAAAGCTGCTATCTAATTGAAAAGTGCTTGAAACACTAAATATGTTAGAAAATATGTTCCAAGGAACATTTTCATTTACTTTTTTAAAAAGCAGATTATCTCTGAAAATCTAGGTCACAGTCTCAGGCATAATAGCCCAGTGCCTGCTACTGTCTTCTATTATTAAATAGCAATTTTGTCAGAAAGATTAAGTCTGAGAGTAAATTAAACATGATCTGGCTAACCCAAATGCTTGCAGAGAGGGAAAAAAATAAAACTTGTGTTTTAGGTTAACTTGTGCACAGATTTTTTTAACAGGTTAAGAAAAGACCAGAGGCAGTGTACCCCAAGACACCCCTCCCAGTGGAGACGCACGTGCCCAGCAGCTGGTAGCTTCTCCTCCAGGTGTAGCTTCTCTTAGGAATACCGAGGTTCCAATTCTGCCATGGAACACACTGCTATTAATCTATAGCAAATGAGGAAGGAGGTTAATTATAAAACATGCAAATATATGGAAGTAAAATAAAACATTCATTATGATCTGCTCATAGATCCTTGAATTTTTTGAAAGTTCGTTTTTTTAGTTTTGTTGTTGTTGTTGTTGTTGTTTCGCAGCACTGGGGGTGGAACCCAGGGGCATTCTACCTCCAAGCTACACCCCCAGCCCTATTTTTTATTATTTATTATTTATTTTTGAAATAGGCTCTCACTGAGTTGCAGAGGGCCTCACCACGTAGCTGCGGCTCTCCACAAACTGTGATCCTCCTCCTGTCTCGGCCTCCCAAAGGCTGGGATCACAAGCGCGCACCACCACACCCAGCCATTTTTCTAGTTTCTAAATACACATAATTATTGATTTCTACTTTGGTTACATAAGAGAAACAGATAATAGTCTATACAATATTGGTTCTTAAAAGTTTCTAAGATCTCCTTTATTGAGTATGAGCTTGGAAATACTCCATGAATGCTTGAAGAAATATTTATCATTCTTTTGTCATGTTTTTCTTCAAAGATAGGTATCTAAGATTATTAAATAGCTCTTAAAATCTTTTAAGAATAATTGTAATGTTTGCTTTGATATTATAGTGTGTTTTAATGGAATTAGATTAATAATTCTCTCTAAAGGTTTCTGTTTGTCTGCCTCATTTTACCTTGTTACCCCAGATTAGCCAAATACTCTTTCCACCACCATTTGTCAGTGAGATATGGTGGATGGAGTGGAGACGGATGCATCGCATACTTCTAACATACCTTTCTTTATATGCCACTTACCAGATCCAAAAGTGTTTTCCAACTTTGTTATCTATATTAAAATTTACATGGGAGGAGTTATGAACATAGAAATCCCAGATTAGTACCCTAAAACTGCCTTTCCGTAGATAAGCAATTTCCATAGATACATAAAGGAGCATGTATGAAACATTAAAATTGTAGTTCTTACATATACCATCTCTTATCTTAATAAGAGATATTAAATTTAAATCATTATCTGATTTGTAACATAGGCTTAAAGATCTTCATTGTAACCACAGATGATTAAGTTTAAGGGCCATAATTTAGAGTAATTTTAAATTTCCTTTAAGATTTGCAACTACTGTAACTTAGGACAATGATCGCCGAATATTATTAGTAGTAGACTGTTAGCAAAGCACATTCACCCGAAGCATGACCCACAACTCGTAAAAAAGAAAATTGTGCTCCCTCCCCCAAAGTGGAGAAAAACAAATGACTGGGGGAGAGCCAACAGTTGGAGAGATTTGTTTGTTTGTTTTTGTTTTGGCCTCATTTGCAAAATATTGAAGTTATTGACTGATACTAAATATACTGATTAAAACCTTCTGATCACAGAATTCTTTGAGCAAAAATGTTGTATGTTTATACTAACAAAGCATTTTAATATTTTCATGGCTGTTTGTAAGTTTTGCAGAGAAAGAATTAACATTTAGAATTTGTACACCTTTTTTTTTTTTTTTTGGTGGTACTGGGGTTCCTGGTACTTCTACCTCACGGCTGCACTCCCAGACCTATTTTATACTTTTATTTGGAAACAGGGTCTCTTATTCCAGTGAGGCTGACTTGGAACCAGCGCCATCCTCCTGTCTCTGCCTCCCAAGCGCGGCGATTACAAGCGTGCGCCACCATGCCCGGCAGAATTTGTACACCTTTTAAGGCACAGAATATCACTAAGGATATTGTGTCATTGAAAAGTGTATAAAAAGCAAAACCTTAACATCAGAAAGGGGCCTTGTTTGTTTGTTTATTGTGGCACTATGAATTGAACCCAGAGGCATTCTACCTCCTATCTATACCCCAAGCCCTATTTTTTATTTTATTTTGAAACAGAGTCTCTCTAGATTGATGAGAGTCTCACTACCTACTACCGCAGCTGTCCTCAAACCTGCCATCTGTCTCCCCTTCCACTTACAGGGATTACAGGTGTACACCACCATGCCTGGCCCTGTCTTTTTTTTTTTTTTTTTTTTTTTTTTTTTTGCCTATCTTGAATCCCCCAACCTCCACCTACTTTTATTAACTTGGTATTCTGTAACTGGAGGCAATTTCTGAAATCCTGGGATAGGTAGCTCTTTGCAGATTGAGTTTTATTTTGTTTTACTTTTAATCACTGACCTTACTTTGGCGATAGATAATTCTGATAGTCCTCTGAACAAATCATTTTACTTCTTTATTTTTTCTTTACTTTTCTTAAGATTTCTACCAAATATATTTATTTATATCATGACTTGAATTTATAGGAATGTAATGAAAAACAAGGCCAAATTGAACGAGCCATTAGGGAAAAAAGAGCTGTGGAAGACGAACTAGAAAAGGTAAAAAGAAAAAAGGAGTGTGTACCTGCCTAACACCCAGCTGCAAATACTCAGCCTCACTGTCTGCCCCCCACTCTGCTAGCACCCTGTACACTTACACCTATCGTCCTGGTGAGTGCTTTTGTTTTCTTGGAATATTTCAGAGTCAACATTTAAACACCAGCATCTTCTGCAGACATTTCTTTCCAAGAGTAGCCCTATTCTTTACCTTTGTACTTAAAGTAAAATTTTATGAAGTAGCTATATTCCGTGCTTAAATCTTATCACAAACGTTACTTTCATTTTATCTTTATAAATTTTATGCCAACTCCTACTATGGTTAGGATATCTCTAAATGTAACAAATATACCTATCACCAAAAAAAAAAACCCTGTAACATTGCTGTAATTTTTTTTTTTTTTTTTTTTTTATCTCTTAAAAGTACAACATTAGGAGCCGGGCGAGGTGGCGCACGCCTGTAATCCCCGCGCTTGGGAGGCTGAGACAGGAGGATCGCTCAGGTTCAAAGCCAGCCTCAGCTGGCTTAAGAGACCCTGTTTCCAAATAAAATATAAAATAGGTCTGGGAGTGTAGCCCAGAGGTAGAAGGCACCTGGGTTCCATCCCCAGTACCGCAAAAAAAAAAAAAAAAAAAAAAGTACAACATTAGGAAAAATATTGACCCAAACAATACTTGAGAAAAACCAGAAAGGAAAATCTATAATTTTTTTCTTTCTAACATAGTTTTTTTTTTTAATTAGCAAACATCCCTTGGGAAAAGGAAGGCAAATTTTGAGCATTTACATACTGTGTTTTAGGTGATATATTAGGAGTTTTCATAGAGATGTTAACTTGGCCAAGGTTAAAAAAAAGTAAAAGAGTCAGAATATGATTTTCAAACACAAGTTACATAGCATATAAGTAATAAGATATATTTATTTTTTCCAGAAGTCATGGCATCAGATAGTAAAACAGTTTGGTTTTTGATTTACAAAACAGAACATATTGTAGGCGTTTTCTGGTTGCCACTGTCCTGCACGGTAGACCCTTCTGAGCTTCTGTCATTTCTGTCATGTTAGATAGGTCCTGTTTGGATCACCACCTGCCTGCCCTACATCAAGGTTTGGAATGAATGGTTCAACATTTCATGGCACAGGCCAAGGAATAGGCTTTACCGAGGAACTGTAAACCTTACAAGGTTAACGCAACAGGCAAAGGGAAGACACAGCACCCACACACAGGCCAAAGCTCAGCGTCCTACAGGGACTCAAGTGTCTAGTTCTGTGTTTCAGTAGCAGAACGCTGATGTGCTGGGTCACAGAGGAGCCCTGCAGTGAAGACATGTTTGCTTGGCCAGGTAGTCTGGATTTGGAGGGGAGCTGTTCGTAGGATTTTTCTGAAAATGTGAGCTCCCGAGCACCTGCAGACCTTGAGTGATTTGAGGCCTTTCAGCCCTCGCACTGTGAGGAAGCCAAGTCCGACAGGAAGCCAGGCTGCTCCCGCTGGATCAGATCAGTCAGCTAGGTCAGCATCCTGTAACTCAGGGATGTTCTGGAGATGCTTTTAGGTAGCTCTGTTCATTGACATACAGTGTAAAGGTTTATTTTTGCATATTGTAGTAGAGAATTGTTTTGATGGACATTTAATCAAAGAATTACCAGTAATGTGCAGGTTGACATTTAGAGTATTTTTTTCTTAAAGCTTTGGCTGCTTTACATTTCTATATTAATGAGTAGTTTACAGTGAGCACGAATGCTTTCAGAAACTAAAAATATTTTGTTCATCTTAACGTGCTTAACATGTTTTAATAAGTTTTAATATGGTATGTTTTAATGTGTTACAGTGGGAACAGATGAACACATGGTTGTGACTCTGTGTCACCGTTGATTTCAGTTTCTAAAGTGTATGACTTGTTAAGAGAGTTTCCTTGTGTAGAGTGATGCACACACGAGCCTCTTCTGCAGATGTACCGTGAAGGCAGGGAGAATAACAACGACCTCAGAAAACTGGAAGAGATGCACCAGAGATACCTGGCTGCAGAGAGCTCCAGAGATGACCTTCAGCTAAGACTTAAGAAAGCAGAGACGAAAATGAAACAGCTCGAAATCAAGTGAGCTTTCTTTTGGGCTTTCTATGATGGCCTCTTCAGAATTCACAGGATTTTTTATAAACTCCCTTTTTAAAATAGAACGCATATCCTTGTTGAAAAGGCCAAATACAGAGGTTTTTTTTTTTTAGATTATTTGTAAAAACTAATTTCTTCAGGAAGAAAAGAGTAACAGTTCATTGAAAGTTCATAAGCCTTTGAAACTATGCAGCTATTATAGTGATTTGTTTATAATTATTGCATTTACACTTTCTATACAAAGTCTATTTCTTATGATATTAAATATTTTGTAATGATACATCATGTTTATTTATTACATTATCTACAAAAATGACAAACTTATAGTAGGGTATATTCATTTGGAATGTGTTTTTTTTTTACCTTTTCCCCCAGAATGTTACTTAATATTGTAAAAAAATACTCATTTAACTGTCTAAAATCTCATTCTCTCTATTAAAGATATCTTAAGTAGAGATAGTTATATTTCCTAAAAATTCACATTAATGCCTAGGCTCAAGTTTTTTTTTTTTTTTCAAATGGAGATCCTGCAGATTTGTTTCATGAATATGTATATAATTTTTAGAAATCTATTTAGATAATATGCTTCTGTGATTACTTCTATAGCAAGCAGGCAGGAGGAACCAGTGTATTCCAGTATGAATTTTCTTGTATGTAGCAAGCAAGGGCCCTGCATGAAGGCCGCTCTCCAGTGTGGAAGCCTTTGTGTATCTCACAAGAGAGGAGTACTGAGGAAAAGCATCCTGCATTTGTTTGAGTTTGCGTGGTCTCTACAATATGAATTTTGTCTGTAGAGGGTAAAAGAGAAGTCATGGTGGTAAAGCTGCCACCATATGAAAGCTGTTTGTATATTTAAAGATTTTTTTTCTGCTGTAAGATACTTTTAACTGAAACTTTTATCAAGCAATCACAATATTAGTAGCATTTATATGTTCTCTGTTCAGAATGGTTGATTATCTGGAACTAGAAAGATGAATATTTTAGAAAGTAGGAATAGAAATTAGCAGTGTATTCACTGAAGCACATACTGAATCGCTTTGTTTAGAGGTTATCTTACCTAATAATCTATAACTGAGAAAGTTTAAGAAATACAGCTTGTTAGCCTCTGGGAAAACAAGGAAGTTTCAGAATTAGAATTTATAAAGACATATAACTAGAAAATACAAAAGTTGATTTTATCTTTATAATTTAGTAGTGTAGTCAGCTATTGGGCTTTCCCGAGTTTATTGATGAAGAGTTTTAATTACTTCAATGAGAACAGTTTAGTTCATCTATTCTTAGTTAAGATTCCTAACTGTATATATCTGCTATTACATAACATTTTGAAACCACATCAGTCTAAAATGAAAAGAAATGGCTCAGCATAAAGAAAACAGAAGCCTGTACTATAAAAGGTAGATTGACATCTTGATTTCTACTATAGATCCTCAATTTTAAGGATTCTTTTTGGTTCTGTTTTTGTTTTTTAATCAGTTCCTCAGAAGAGATATCACGCTCCCATGAAATGATTCAGAAACTTCAAAATATATTGGAGTCTGAGAGAGAGAACTGTGGCTTTGTCAGTGAGCAGAGGCTGAAACTTCAGCAAGAAAATGAGCAGCTACAGAGGGAGACGGAAGAGTTAAGGAAGATTGCTCTGGAGGCTCAAAAAAAAGCCAAGTTAAAGGTATTTTCAGCACGAGAGTTAACATGTGTTCTTGGGAAGGTCAAGGCATAAAGAATATTTAGAGAGACCTAATAAAACATTTTTAAGACTTCTTTGCCTTCTCATCAGATAGCACTAAATCATAATTCAGAATGTTAGCCAGTCGTTTCACTATTGTAGAACTTTGTGAGCATACTTGAAAATGATGGCCTTCACTATCTGCACACACACAAAAATTCTTTTCCAACCATGGAATACACTGATATTCCTGCCAAAGCAATTTAAGCAGCACTAGCAAAACTATAGATTAGATAACTTTGCAGACTGCCTTTCTCCCGTCTCCTTCATGTATAGCCTCTCGAAAATTGAACTTCTCTAAACTACCAGTAAGAGAGCATTATATCAGTATGCTCTGGGAAACACTCAGAGAGTCTAAAAATCCATGCCAGGAACCAGACAAGGGGCAAATGTCTCATCTAAAAAATAAAAAAAAAAATCCTTCTCCTGTATTTTCTCTCTGTGCTGACATACTTTGGTAATAGGAACATGAATGAAACACAAAGTAGCTCCATTAGGATTTCTGTCATCTTTTTCTTCATTCCATAAACCTTTTACAAAAGGCGGCACTCTTCATGGTCAAAGGTCTGTGTTTTCCAGTTTCATGGTAAGGATAAAAGGTGGTAATATTAGTATTTTACTGTGATTTTTGCTGCTAGAAGGACTCATAAGAATCACATTCCACCTTGGTTCAGATCGACATACATTTAGTGAATTCTTGTACAGGTATCAAGCATTTATAAGTGCATAAACTCTGAAGTGAAAAAGATTGACCTATAGCATCCAAAAAGTTTGTACTTCATACATTAGGCTTGTTGGAAAAACAGGGAGTGGAACCATACTTGATATAAAGCTATGGTAATTAAGGTAGTATGATAACAACATCAGAATAATCCAATTGAAGCCGGGTGTGGTGGCACACACTTGTAATCCCCACGCTTGGGAGGTGGACACAGGAGGATCACGCTGGTTCGAAGCCAGCTGCGCTGGCTTAAGAGACCCTGTTTCCAATTAAAAAATATAAAATGGATCTGGGAGGGTAGCCTGGAGGTAGAAGGGTTTCCAGGGACCCCAGTACCACCAAAAAAAGAAAAAAAGAAAAGAATAATCCAATTGAAAGGCTGGGCATGGTGGCACACACTTATAATCCCAGTACTTGGGAGGCTGAGACAGAAGGATCACAGGTTCACAGCTAGAGTCAGCAAACCAGGGAGGTCCTCTGCCACTTAGTGATTCTCTGTTTCAAAATAAAAAATAAAACGGAGCTGGGGATATAGCTCAGAGGTAGACGCTCCTGGACTCAATCCCCAGTATCACAAAAAAGAAAAGAAAAAAGAATAATCCATTTGCTCAGTGGCACAGAATAGATCCTGGAAATAAACTCATTTTTAATAATCATCTGATTTATGACAACCATGGCAGTACAAAGGAGGAAGAATTGTCTTTACAATAAGTGATTCTAGATAAATTAGGTTCATATTTTAAAAAAAATAAACCTAGACTCCCAGCAATATGCAAATTAATTTGAGCTGTCTTATAAACCTAAGTGTGAAATACAAAACCATGGAGTTTCTAGGAAAAAAAGCTTGAGGTTGTTGTATAGAGAAAGCTTCCTTAAACAAAACACAAATAGAACTAATTGTAATGAAAAGATGAGTGACGTGGATTTCATTAAAAGTAAGGTTTTTTTTCATCAATGTGATGGCGGCACACACACAGCACTCACTGAGCCGTCCCCAGTTCCCACCCCACTCCCTCTCCCTTCCCGCCTTCCCGTGCTCAGCACAGTGATTGGCTCTGATGAGTTTGTGTGTGCATACCATGTTCATTGAGGTGTTCCCTCTCAAGTCTCTCCTCCCATGTCCCTCTGTTGGTCCCCTCCTTTGCTCCACTAAGCTTTCTCCTCCTTTGTCTGGAGTCCCTCCTGTGTCCCAGTTTCTCCCCAGCTTCCTCATATGAGGGAGAACATCCAAACTTTCACTTTTTATGACCAACTAATCTCACTTAGTATAATGTTCTCCAGTTCCATCCACTTTCCTGCACTAATTTTATTCTTTACAGCTAAGTAGAATTCTGTTGTATATATATCCCATAATTTTGTAGTCCTTTTATCTATTGATGGACTTTGTGACTGGTTCCATAATTTGGCAATTAGGAATTGTGCAGCTATAAACATAAATATGCATACATTACAATGGCAGTCTAGTTTCAGTTTTTTTTACCCAGGAATGGTATTGCTGGATCTTATGCTAAATCATTCCCATTCTTCTGAGGATCCTCCACACTATTTTCCAAAGTGGTTGCACTAATTTGCAAACCCACCAACAGTGTATCAGAATTCCTACTTTTCCACATCCTCACCAGCATTTATTATTGTTTGTGTTTTTGATGCTTGTTGTTCTAATTGGGGTTAGGTGAAATCTCAGGGTAGTTTTGACTTGCATCTCTCTGATTGTGAATGATGTTGATTGTTTTTTCATATACTTATTGGCCATTTGTATTTCTTTTGTGAAGTATCTGTTTAGTTCACTTGCCCATTTTTAGATCAGGCTATTTTATGTGTGTGTGTGGGGGGGGGGTGAGTTCTTTGAATACTCTAGATATTAGTCCTCTACCAGAGGAGTAGCTGGCAAAGATTGTCTCCCACTCTGTCAGCTCTCTCTTAATGTTCTTGATAGTTTCCTTTGCTGCACAGAAGCTACTCAGTTTAATGCAATCCCACATACTAACCCTCATTTTAAATTCTTGTGCTTTAAGGGTCTTATTGAAGGAGTTTTTACCCATGCCTTTATGTTGGAGTGTTGGTCCTATGCCCTCTTCAAGTAACTGCAAAGTCTCTGGTCTAATGTTCAGGTCTTCGATCTATCTTGAACTGACTCTTGTGTAGGTGAGAAAGTGGAATTTATTTCCATTTTTCTGTATATGGATAACCAGTTTTTCCAGCATCATTTGATGAAGAGGCTTTTTTTTCCCCCAGTGTATATTTTTGGTCCTTTTGTCAAAAATCAATTGGCTGTAGGTCTATGGGTTTGTTTCTGAAACTTCTGCTCCACTTATCTGTGTGTCCGGTTTTGTTCCACTGCCATGCTGTTTTTTATTACTATGGCTCTACAGTATAGTTTAAAATCAGGTATTGTGATGCCTCCTGCATGGTCCTTATTGCCGAGAACTGTTTTAGCTATTCTTTTTTTTTGTTGTTGTTGTTCCATATGAATTTAAAGACTTAGTTTTAAATGACCATAGTATTTTAATGGGGATTTCATTGAATCTGTGTATCACTTTTGGGAAGATGGCCATTTTAATATATATATTCTGCCAATCCAAGAGCATGGGAGAGCCTTCCACCTTCTAAGACCTTCAGTTTCTAATGCTTTGTAATTTTCATTGTAGAGGTCTTTTACCTCTTTGATTAGGTTTATTCCTAAGTATTGTCAGCAAAGTGTCTGGATACAAAATCAATCTAGAAAAATTAGAAGCTTTTTTATATACCAACCATAAATCTACTGGAAAAGAAATTCACAAACATTGCTACTCACCATAACCTCTAAAACAATAAAATACTTAGGAATATAGATTTTTTTTTTTTAGTCATCAAAACACCATTAAGAGACTAAAAGGTGGAAGAAAGTATTTGAAATGCATCCAAAAGGAACAAGAAAAGGCCTTACACACTTCATCATGAGAGAGGGAGAGATCTAAACCGGAAAGTGGGTAAAAATATAGATAAAACAAAGAGCGCTCTGAGTTTGATAGTTTGATGCTTATGGAAGTTGGGTGATAAGCACACAGGAATTTAGTGTTCTATACTAAAACTTTTTTGTAATTGTTTTTAAAAGGCAATGTACTTTGAAAGAAAGATGACATATCTTCATCTCATAAAATTTATATTATAAGCTTGTGATATAAATTTTATATTGATTAATAATATAAAACTTAATGATACTGAGCCCAGTATGGTGGCGCACACTTGTAATCCCAGCATTCGGGAGGCTGAGACTGGAGGATCGTGGTTCACGGACAGCCTCAGCTACTTAGACCCTGTTTCAAAATAAAGAATAAAAGGGCAGGGTATGTAGCTCGGAGGTCGAATGCTCCTGGGTTTCATCTCCAGACCCCCCCCAAAAAAAAATTAATGATAGTAGATCATATGGTTATTCTAGTTTTTCAAGGAACATTTAGTAGGAAGTAGAGATGTATATTTAACTGAGAGATGAAAAAGAACTTAAAGGGAAGAAATTGCAAATGAAAATACTTAGGATTGAGTATATGAAATATTTTAAACCATTTTAAGTATTTAATAAATAATAGAAATATAGTTTGATAAATATGGACAAAGGACCCCTTTATCTATAAAATATAAAATAAAATATTTTGTGACTCAGAAAAAATGTGAGGAATCTTAAGAATTTACTAAGGGGGGAAGAAGGCCAACAAACAGTTTAAACTCACTACTAATTAGCTGCTACGTTATCAGCGTGAGTGACAGTGCAGCTGAAAGTTTAATAGTACATCTTTGGAGTCTGGAATTCAATCATAAGAAATAATCAAAATATTCCATAATTAAGCCAGGCATAATGGCCCACACTTGTCATCCCAGTGATAGAGAGGCTGAGACAGGAGGATCCCAGTTCAAGGCCAGCCTCAGCTACACAGTGAGGCCCTCTGCAACTTAGTGAGACTCTGTTTCAAAATAATGAATAAAAAATCAGGCTGGGAATGTAGCTTGGTGGTAGAATGTCCTTGGGTTCAGTCCCAGCACCACACACACACACACACACACACAGGGAGTAATCCTTTATATACTGTAATTACTATTTTGAAATTTATAAATAAAAACCTTTATGTAGTAGTTAGAAGTAGTTGTCTCTTAGTGATAGGATTATATATTTGTCTTTTTTTTTTTGCAGTACTGAGGATGGAACCCAGGGGCATTATACCTCCAAGCCTCACACCCAAGCCTTTATCTTATAAGAATAAGAATTTCTTATTCTTTATCTTGAGACAGAGTCTCACTAAGTTGCAGAAGGCCTTACTAAGTAGCTGATGCTAGCCACAAACCTGCGAGCCTCCTGTCTCTGCCTCCCAAGTATTGCGATTATAAGCGTGCACCACCACGCCTGGCTCTGTCATTTTTAATTAGTGCTTATTATTATGAATTAGAGTGGGCTTCTTTGTGTCCTATTCCTGTATTACTCTTTTAAGCTATTTTGATCCTGTCTCCCCTCCCAGCCTTGCATTACCTATCGTGACTCCCTTCCTCCCTCCTCCTGGCCCCCTCCCTTTTCCCTGATGTCTCTGTTCCCGAGCAATACCATCGTTGTTATTTTCTCCAGGTCCCACATATAAGCGAGAGCATGAAATACTTGTCTTTGAGTCTGGCTTGTTTGGGGTAACATGATGGGCTCTAGTTTCCATTTTTCTGCGAATGACATGATTTCATTCTTATGGCCAAGTAATGCTCTTGTGTGTGTCTGTTGGATCACGTCTTGTCCATCCATCAGTTAGCAGACACCGAGGCTGAGTCCGTAAGTTGGATATTATGAGCAGTGTTAGGATAAGCGGGTATCTCTGTGGCATGCTGACTTGAATCCTATCAGGTAAATACTGAGGAGATCTGTGGCTGATCATGTGACAGTTCTGCTCTTAGGGTTTTGTTTTGTTTTGTCTTTGAGGAACCTCCATACTGATTTCCTAGTGGCTGTCCTGACTTACATTCCCACCAGCCATGTATGAGGGTTCCTCGTGTACCCCACATCCTCTGCAGCATTTATTGTTACTTATTTTCTTGATGATTGCCATTCTGACTAGGCTGAGGTGCAGCACCAGTGCGATCTGGATTTGCATGTCCCTGATGCCTAAAGGTGTTGAACCCCTGTTCATGTAGTTATTGGCTGTCTGTACTAAGCCACTTTTAAAAAGTGTCTGCTGGGCTCATTTGCCCACTTGTTGACTGGGCTGTCTGTGCCCATTCGTTTGATCATTCATTCGTTCAGTGCTGTTTTTTAGTTCTTTACGTCTCCCGCCCATCAGCCCCCAGTCAGCAGCGCAGTTGCAAAGCTTTCTCCCCACCTGTCAGCGGTGGCTTCCCTCTGCTGTGCTGGAAGGTGTTCTAACGCGATGCCATCCCGGTTGGTTCTTGCAATTGTTTGCCGAGCTGTAGACCTGTTCAGGAAGGCGTCGCCTTTCCTAAATGTTGAAGTGGCTCCCTCTCTTTTCTTCTAAAAGTTGCGAAGCTCCTGGTGGTATTGTTGGCTGTTGGATCCACGAGTGGTTGGCTTTTGTACAGAGTGAAAGATGGGAACCTAGTTTCATTCTTCCACACAGTGTATGCAGCTCCCCAACCGTATCTGTGAAAGAGGCCGTCTTTCCTCTGGCGTACGAGTTTAGCACCTTTGTGAAGAGTCAGGGAGCTGTGGCTGTGTGGGTCTTTCTGTCCTCTCTTCTGTTCTTCTGATCCCTGTGTCTGCTTTTGGGCCTTTTATTTACTAATTGTGCTCTTAAGCTAAATGCAGATTTAGTGATATATGCAGGTTACATAAGTTTTATATCATCCTTTGTTTACCAAGAAATTAGCTACTATCCTGAAATATTACAAATGGATCAGATGGTATGGAGAATTCATTGATTCCACCTCCTCTGCATCGTAAAACACAAAAAACAATAATGTATGTCATAAAACTATAGAAAATACAAAGCATTAAAAAGACAAATAATAAATGAGGAGGAGAAAAGATGGTGGTGTACTAGAAGCATCCAGCTATAATTCTATTTTATGGAGTAGAAAGAAACTTGCTTGGTGGCCGATGCTTTCTTTGTTGACATGGGAATCTAGTGCTGCACTCTGCTTCTCTTCTCCCACTTGGAGTCTTCAGGAGATGAACGGGAGGAGCTGGAGATGAAGGCAGGAGGCCCTGGGAGGCCGGTTAGTTGTGAACCTCCGCCATTTATCACATGAAATTTCCATTTGCTTTTAAAGCTTCTGCTTTTCTTTCAGCCAGCATTTTTTAAATTCCTTTCCGTCAAGGCCCTCTGTTTCTTTGTGGTCTAAATACTCAGAAGTATCTAAAATTAAGGAATGCAGTAGCTGGGCGTGGTGGTAGGAGACCGAGACAGGAGCATCACAGGTTTGAAGCCAGCCTTAGCAACTGCAGGGAGATCTTGGGCAACTTAATAGGGGTGGGACGGTTCTGGGTTAGACCCCAGGACAGGAAGGAGGAGGAGGAGTTGAAATGGAGTCATTTTCAGCAGTCCTCTCTGCCGCTGTGGGCGTTTCTCTGCAGGGGAAAGGCACACTGTAGTAAGGAGAAGGACCATTAAATTTCTTTTTCCTACATAGTATATTTTATTCCTGGTGGCATTTTAAGATGTCGGGGAAAGTGTTACAAGAAATCACAGCCCTTCATAATTCTAGTTTTGCTAATGTATATTATAATACAGTTAAGTCTTCATTTGTGATGAAGACAAATTATAAACTTAATTTCTTACACAGATTTCTCATCCACACGTTTCTGTATCTCAGGAATCAGGAAATGATTCCTTTTGTGTACAGCATTGATCGGTCTAGCCCCCAGAACGACAGAGGAAAACATTACTAAATGTGTTCATTTTATTTCTTAGATTAGTACAATGGAACATGAATTTTCAGTAAAGGAACGTGGCTTTGAAGTTCAGCTGAGAGAGATGGAAGATAGTAATCGCAATTCCACTATTGAACTGAGACATCTGCTAGCGAGTCAACAGAAGGCAGCCAGCCGGTGGCGAGAAGAAGCAAAGAGAATGACTGAAAGTGCGGAGACCAGAATCGGCAGCCTCAGGTGGGTCACTCCTAGCAGGTGTTGACACAAGCTCTCGAGAAATTGCTTAAACCTGGAGTTTAATGTTCTTGCTGTACGTTTATGTAAAATCCTGTAACTCTAGACCTTTTATTCAGCATATATTTATTGAACTACTCTAAAATAGTAAGCATTATAAGTTAAAACACATATTTTTATAAATTTCATGCATATTCCACAAAATATAATAATTTTTGTTGGACATAACAGTTTCAAATCGTAATACATTTGTATATAGATGTGACATTGATAATATTTAATGATTGCAACAGAATCTCTTTTACTTGCAAAGTCTAAAATGTTTACTCTGTGGCCCTTTAGGAAAGTTTTTCAACCTTTCCTCAGAAAGAGCTTAAGATTTTGAGCTTCAGCATGGGAATGAGGAAGACTGTGATGTAGTCTTGGCTTACAAGTGAGGCGCTCTGGGTTCAATCCCCAGTTCCAGAAAAGCAGAAAAACGAAAACAAACTTTTAGCCAGATGTGGTGACACACGCTCATAATCCCAGTACTTGGGATGCTGAGACAGGAGGATCAAAGGTTCAAAGCCAGCCTCAGCTACTTAGTGAGACCCTGTTTCAAAATAAAACATAAAAATAGGGCTCAAAGTGTAGCTTGGAGGTAAAATGGCCCTGGGTTCAATCTCCAATATCACAGAAAATAAAGTGGGGATGAGACTGGAGGACTCTGGGCAGTGTGCAGTGACCTGGCTCAAGGGCTCAACCTGTGACTTCACTGTATGGAGGACAGACTGCCATGGCCCAGAATGAGCATGGGCAAGAGGAGGGGAGAGCCATGCTGGGGAGGCCAAGCATGGCAGGGCAGTGGTCAGGACCAGACTTAAAGGCCTGGAAACAATCAGAAAGCGTTCCCTTTGGGCCCATGTGAAATGTGCGCTACCCAGGAGACGTGGACGCCAAGCTGTTCACAGGAGAGACTGCAGCAGGACCTGCACCTGTGGATCCTTGGCCAGGTCGTGGAGTGAGGACACTCTGCAGAGGAGCGCACACAGGGGCCTCTGAGGACAGAGGGGAGGCCACTGAAGAAGACCGAGGGGTGGCCAGAGACATGCAGATCAAAATTAAGTAGTTATGTAAACATACGGGGGGGGGGGGGCTGAGACAAGAGGATCGCAGGTTTGCAGCCAGCCTCAGCAACTTTGTGAGGTCCTCCACAACTTAATGAGACCCTATTTCAAAAGAAAAGAATAAAAGAGGGCTGAGAATGTAGCTCAGAAGTAGAATGTCCCTAAGTCCAGTACCCAGCACCACACACAAAATAAATAAAATATATGTTTACCCATACATATATATACATATTTCTGAAAATCCTTTTGCAGAAAAGGAATAAGCAACAATGGGTGGTGTTTATTATTGTACACTTTATACATTGTTCTAAGAAACTTACACTTAATCTTTACAATACTCTGTAAAATGTATAACATTTATTGTTTCTGTTGTTGTTTTGGTACTGGTATTAAACTCCAGGCATTATGCCTCTAAGCTACCTCCTGCCCCATTTTATTTTTTATTTGGAAATAGGGTCTTGCTAAATTTGCTGAGGCTGGCCTTGAATCTGCAGTCCTGTCTCAGCCTCCCAAGTGCAGGGATTACGAATGTGTGCTTCATTTATTAGGTTTACAGACAGGGAGACTGAAGCCCAGGGATATTAAGGAATTCATTCCAAGGTACATACCTACCAAACTGACAGATCCTGCTTTCGGATTCTGTTTGATACGCTCTTAACAATTGTGTTTTATAAAAAGCGACTAATTAGCCAGGCGTGGTGGCTCACGCTTGTAATCCCAGTACTTGGGAGGATCGCAGGTTTGAGGACAGACTCAGCAAGGAATGAAACTCTCATCAACTTAGCAAGACCCTGTTTCAAAATTAAAAAAAAAAAAAAAACATAAATAGTCACAGCGGTGCATGCCTATAACGCCAGCAACTTGGAAGGCTAAGGTAGGAAGATCACAAGTTCCAGGCCAGCCTGGGCAGCTTAGACTGTCTTTTTAAAAAAAGGGGGTTGAGGGTACAGCTGAGAGTTACAATGCCCTGGGTTTAATTTCAGCACCTCCAAAATAAGGAAAAACAACCAACAAGAGACCCACGTTTTCAATTACAGATGTGTAAATAAACTTCACTGAACAATAAGGAAGGAACATGGGTATCATGGCTGAATCTCAGAGTGGGGTAGAAAAAGCCAGGCTTAAGAGAATGCTTACTGTATGATCCATACATATGAAATTCTGGAAAAGGCGATTTAAATCCATCGTGACAGAACAGAACAGTGGATGCCTTGGGGTTGGACTGGGAGGCGGGGCAGTGACTGAATGGGCACAGGGGAGCTTTTTAGGGTGATGCGCAAAGCTTTCTACGTCCTAATTGTGACCTTTGGTTACACCAATGTTTGCTTTTATAAGACGTCACCAAATTCTATACTGTCCTTCAGTTTCCATAATTACATCCCATGCTGCTTTGCAGGATTCTCCCTCCCGCCTCCTGTAGTTCTGATCACGGATACTAGACTTGACACTGCTTTCCTTGGTTTCTCGCCTTTACTGTCTATCATTTTCCCTTCATTGTGATGCATTTAGATAATTTCTTCTAATCAATCTTTTATAAATTCTATTTTTTATGTTCACTTGGCTTGAGTTCAAAAACTCAAGCCTGTTGAGTTTTTATCTTAACTTTTATTTATGTCCAAAAGTTCTGTTTGGTTATTTTTCAAGACAGTTATTTTATATTTTTATTGCCTCTGGGGCCTTGTTGATATTTTCAGGTATTTATGGTTTCATTTAAAAATGATAAACATTATTTCAGTGTGTATGTGTGATAATTCTAGTATCTGTCATTGGGCGGATCTAGGTTTCTTTATTCCACCTAAAAAAAACGTGGTGCATTACAGTTCTAGTTAGTAGTGGCGTCCATTGTTACATATTTAGACGTACACATAGCCTAATGTGGTCAATCTGTTTCCCTTGGTCTCTGTGCCTGTTGTTTGACCTCTATCTGCTTGTTAGTAATGCCCTTGGCATCTCTTGTTGGGGCCTCTGGAGAGGTTTGGCCTTCGCTGCTTCAGGATGTGTGAGAGCATTGCTGGTTGCGAGCGCTTCAGCAGGGAGCAGCCGGGTTCCTGGCCAGCCCTGGACACTTGTTCTCTGTTGTTAATCTGTCATTTGTCACCACAACTAATCAGAAATATTTTCTTTCCTTCTGTTTTGCTCATGACTGAGTAGATTTTCTGGAGTCCACTAACTTTGAGGGGAGAGGCAAGATTTCAGATATTGTTCCCTTCACCTGAATGAGATATGGCTTTAGGACCCCAGAGCAGTGATGGAGAATGTCTCCCCAACTTACCGCTCCTCTTGAATGCAAACCGAACCAGGTCCCAAGTGTGATATATTGTAAATGCATTTAGGGAGAAGTTCTGGTGCTCCGATGCTCTGCTTGCTTTTATAGTTATTTAGTGTGTGTGTGTGTGTGTGTGTGTGTGTGTGTCAGACAGACAGACAGACAGACAGACAGACTTTGGGGTTTGAACCCTGGGCTATACCCTAACCCTTTTTTTTTTTTTTTTTTTTTTTTGTGTGTGTGTGTGTGTGTGTGTGGTACTGGGGATGGAATCCAGGGGCTATTCTACCTCCGGGCTATACTCCCAGACCTACTTTATACTTTATTTGGAAACAGGGTTTCACTTAGTCCTGAGAGCCTCATTCAGTAGCTGAGTCTAGATTCAGACCTGTGCGATCCTCTTGTCTCAGCCTCCCAAGCACTGGGATTCAAGCGTGCACCACCACGGCCCGGCCTTTTTTTTTTTTTTTTAAACAGAGTCTCACTAGGTTGATGAGAGTCCACTACTTGCTAGGGCTGTACTCAAATGCGTGCTCTTCCTGTCTCAGCCTCCTAAGTGCTAGAATTGCACCACCATGCCTGGCTGCTTTTGCAGTTACTAACTTTCACTTCAAAATTGTCCTGAGACAGGCGTGCTGGCGCACGCTTATAATCCCAGCATTTGGGAGGCTGAGACAGGAGGATCATGGTTTAATGACAGCCTCAGCTACTACTTAGTGAGGCCCTTTGCAACTCAGTGAGACCCTGTTTCAAAATAAAGTATAAAAAAATAGGGCTGGGGGTGTAGCTTGGAGGTAGAATGCCCCTGGGTTCCATCCCCAGTTCTGGAAAAAAAAATTGTCTTGAGACCTTTTCACTATATTTTCATCTTCTTCACACTTTTAAAGCATTGTATTAGAGTTTTTAATGGGTTGATTAATCTAGGTAATTAATGATCCAAACATATCATCTTCAGTAATATTCTGAGGATGTGGCTCAGTGGTTGAGCACTTGCCTAGCATGTGTGGGGCACTGGGTTCAACCCCCAGCACTGCGTTTAGCACAGTGATCAATTTATCTTGGTAAGATCGAGAGACAGGAAGCTCACAGCTCCCGGGGTGAACACAGCTCGCCTTGTAATGAAACTTGTGTCTCATCTTGCAAACTTTCAAATTATGCAGCTGATTCTAATAATTGATTATGGAAAATGCTGATAATAAAGGAATATATAGTCTGGGTTGTAGACACTGGAATTAGTTGAAATAAATAACTTAATAGTCAATACTGCTGATAATCAAGATTATACTTGCAGAGGAGAGATATGACACAACAGTATGGCTGGGATTATTTATGCCATCATGCTTTAACTCCTGTTCTAAGACATAGATGAGTACGCATTGGTCATGTAGCACAGACCTCTATGAACTAGGCATCTGTGTCCACAGGCACCTGTTCCCCAGCAGTTACTGGCATGTAATCGTTGTTGAATGGATACTAATGTATGGCCATAGATATTTATGTAAACATGTATATAAGCATAGTATTGGATACTTAATAAGTATTATTTAAATTTACTCAAGAATTGTTGAAATGTGATTTTCTAGAGGAGTTTGCAAGCCAGCCTGAGTTCTGGGATGTAGTACCAGCTTTGCAAGCAAGCAGAAGCGGCAAGCTCAGGTGACTGATCGAAAGAAGTCTACTAGAATGCGTTCTGTGTCCTAAAATGTCATCATTCAGTTTATTTGGACACTGAAAACAGTTTGGTTGGGAGTAGGGGTTAGCAAATTTAGAGTCTGTGAAAGAAGCCCCATACTTTCCAAAGCTGTGATCTTGGAGTGACCCGGACGTGGTCCACAGGAGGACTGGAGGGCAGGCAGGTGGCCGTGGGCTCCCTTCTCCACCTCCTTCCCTGCACCTCCGTGCGCAGTCGTCAGGCCTGGCTGGGTCTGCCTCCCGCGTGTCCTTCTGATTCTCCTGCCTCCATTCCCACCCTCCCTACCTCAGGTCAGGCCAGCTCCCGCCTGCTTTATACCAGTAGCTTTCGAATTGGTTTCTGGAGTTCCACGCTTGTCTTCCCTCTAAGCCTCTCTCACTATGCAGGAGGCAACCTCTGCAATAGAGCTCCCACTCATTCACGGCGCCACTCCCGTCTTCCGTGTCTCCCACTCACGAAGCAGTTGGTTCTGGGAATTTTCTGGTTATGCCCTTAGGTGTTTTCAGTCTCGTTTATCATAACTTTCCATTTTTTATTATTTTTCTACTTATGAAAATTTTATCATTACAATATGAAACTAATATTACCAGTTTTAAAAGTCATAATACCAGAGTGCCCAGTGCTTGCTTCAAAAGCAGTTGTGAAGCCAGGCATGGTGGCATGCACTTGTAATCCCAGTACCTGGGAGGCTAAGACCGGGGAATCACAGATTCAAGAATAGCCTCAGCAGGGAGTGAGATTCTCATTAACCTAGGGAGACCCTGTTTCAAACTAAAAGTAAAATAGAGCTGGGGATGTAGCTCAGAAACAATGCCACTGGGCTCAATCCTCAGTGCCACACCGACCTGGTAACTTATTCCTTGGCCAGGTGGAGCCTCTTTGCCTCCGGACAGCACGTACTAAGTGCAGGGGTCAAGAATCTACCTGCCTTTGCCTCTATCGTATCAGGCAGTACTGGTTGCTCATTACCGATGGGTGCTTCGAAGCAGCACATAAAGTCTATCTTTCCTACACCCAAGCCAGGTCGCAGAGGAGAGGAGGTAAACAGAGGCACTGGTTGCCCCTATATAGTTTTTAGGGCTAAAGGCCTTAATTGATCTAAGGCTTTTACTATAGGTTAATCATTAGAACGAAGGGCAAAGACAGAAGGGAACTCTGCATTTTGACAGCTGTGCTCCTCCCTGCCTGAGTGCCTGCGCAACACCCAGGCCCTGACTATACATTTTGGAAATTAATACTAAAGCAGTTTTTCAATATCAGCATAATGACAGGCACCTGTAATCCCAGTATTTAAGAGGCTGAGACAAGAGGACCATAGGCTCGAGGCCAGCCTCAGCAACTCTATTTCAAACTAAAGACTAAAAAGGGGTAGGAGTGTAAATACATCGGGTTGCTAGTTTTATTCATGAAATCGTGTAAATATCAAAATATCAAAGCAGGCCGGGCATGGCGGCACACGCTTGTCATCCCAGCATTCGAGAGGTGGAGACGGGAGGATTGCAGTTTGCGGACAGCCTCAGCTACTAGTGAGGCCCTTCACAACTCAGTGAGACTCTGTTTCAAAAATAAAAGACTAAAAAATAGGGATGGGGTGTAGCTCGGAGGCATAATTCCCCTGGGTTCCATCCCCAGTACCAAAAATATATATATCAAATATCTTATAGTTTATAAAAACATCATGAAAATACTGCATAGTATTGTTAGAAATAGTCTATCTCCAAATTTTTTCTATTAAACTGCCGTCTCTGACTTGCTAGTTTTTGAATGTCCTTGAAATATTTTCAGCTTTGTGATTCTTACTACATTCTTATCAAGTCCAAATGAAATATTATTATCGTTGCTTTTCCTTTTGTCATTTCAGTTCAGTGTAATACAGACTTTAACAAATGCACAGTAACTACACGCGGAAAGAACCCTTTGAGTTCCATGATTAAAGGCAGCAGGGAAAGAACGAGAATTTTGTAGCCATCGCCTCTCCTGTGTTCATGGCAGCTTGGTCTCTGTTTTATAGATCAGCGCTGTTGTGGGCTTTGTTGGTGGTGAGGGTTTTTTTTAGGGGGTGGGGGACTGGGGAATCAAACCCAAGAAACCTACACAGGCTAAACTCACATCTACCACTGAGCTACATGCCCAGCCCTTTTAAATCTTATTTTGAGACAGGTCTTGCTATGCAAAGGCTGGCCTTCAACTAGCAATCCTTGTGCCCCGGTCTCTTGAGTAGTTGGGACTACAGGCGTGTAATACCACATACAGCCCTAACTGATTTTTAAGTATGGGTTGAGCATGTTTAGATCCCAAAAGCTCCAAAATCTGAAACTTTGAGAACTAGCATGATGTCGCAAATGGAAACTTCCAGAGCATAGTCACAGTCAAAATGCAGGCGTACTACAGACACTGGACAAAACTGCCTTCGGGCTGTGTAGATAGAGCACGCAGGAAACAAAAACAAATTCAACCTGGCTGGGGATGGGGCAGAGTTGAGAGCGCTTAAGGCCTTGGGCTTACTCATACTGTATAAACAACAACAACAATAACAACAGCAGATCCCAAGATCACAGATCAGTGGTAAAGCACTTGCCTAGCGTGTACGAGGGTCTGGGTTCAGTCTTGAGTACAACAAAAAATAAGTAAAGTAGCTATCAAAAATAAAAGTGTGTGTGTGTGTGTGTGTGTGTGTGTGTGTGTGTGTTGCTGGAAATTAAACCCAGGGGTATTCTACACCTGAGCTACACCCCCAGCTCTGTTTTTCATTCTTTAGTTTGAAACAGGCTCTCACTAGGTTTCAGAGGGCCTCACTAAGTCTCAGTAAGCAGCTGAGGCTGGCCGCAAACCTGTGATCCTTCTATCCCAGCCTCCTAAGTGCTAGGATTACAAGCGCGCACCACCACACCTGGCTAAAATAAGCTACGTTTTTTTACATCCTGCGCGGTGTCCAGGTTCATCTTTAGACATCTTTTTACGGTACTAGGGTTTGAGCACAGGCCTGGGAGCATGCTGGGTGAGCTCCATAAGTGCTCTCCACTGAGCTACAGCCCCAGCCTTGGGTTTTTTTTGAAGACAGGATCTCACCAGGCTACCCAGACTGACCTTGAGCTTGTCGCCCTCCTGCCTGACTCCCACTTCGCTGGGATTGTAGGCACGTTCCTCACACCCAGCTAGACATCTCCTTAAAAGGGAATAATTTTAAGTTAAATATTTATTCATTATACAGAGATTTTTGTAAAATTATAAAAATGTGACAAAGCATTGTATTCTATCAAAGTTATATTGTATGTGTTTAGGATTTTACATAGGAAAATCTTGGTAGGACTTAGCTTTTGCCTACTATGCCTATGCCGGCTGTTTAAGCTAGGTTAGAAATGGAAAGGCATTCTAATATTCTATTATGGGCTTTCTGCGTATTTCTACTATGCTACTAAAACTGTGTTGGTGTGCTCCTGACGTACCCAAACTCAAATGTTTAGTTTCAAAGTAGAAAGTGTTTCCCAAGATTCTTGCAGTAAGATCACTCCCCTTCGTAAAGGATCACATACCTGATGATGATGTAAAACAGCATAGTTTTCCCACATAAGGAGGCAGTGCGACATTGTAGATAAGAACACCAAACGCAGGAGTGAGTGAGACCTGGGTTTGAACCCCGCCCGCCTCCAGCCTTTACACGCTTCTATAAGCGCTGCGGATTGTTATGAGGCTCATTCTTATGATAACAAGAAATATAAGGTCTTGGCGCCATGCTCGGCACCTTAAAGACTTGGAAAGCAAGCAGAATGCCAGGGTGAGGAGCAGCCTTTATAAGTGCTAAGAGACCGGTGCGTTCAGATAAACCGCGATGTAATGCACCACATGTATATACAAAACACTTAATTACGTGAAAAATTACTAGCACTAAAAAAAACACTAGGTTTTAGGCAAGTTTATGTGTATGAATTACAGTCCTCATCATAGGGGAATACCAAAAAATACACAGAACCCCGTAAAATGTGTCTACCACAGTCTTTTCACTGACCTGTCTCACCTGTCGGTCATAACACAAAATTACATGATAAAATAAATTTATAATTTTTGATGTAGAAAAATGTGTGTTTATTCCAATGGAAACATATGTTATTGAAGGGCTTGATCTATTCTAGATAACATTTGCAGTAGCATCCCTGCGGAACAGTAGCAGTTTGGTGTACACTTGTGTTATACTCGTACTGTGCTAGGTCAGCTGATAAGTGCTAATCCCGTATCTTTGGGGAAGAATCCTGTTTTAAGTCTTTGTCGTGCATTTTATTTATATACTTTTATTGGTGTGTTATAATTACACGTCATAGTGAGATTCAAAGTGAAACAAGCATTTGTGTTCCTCAGCAGTAGTTTTAACCCAAACCTTTTATTCATAATAAATTGCAAAATAAGCAACAGAACAATATATGAAGCTGGAAATAGTTCATTTGATTCTCCTCTTAATGACTTCTTTGTCGATGTCATGGATTTATGCATTCTATCATTCTATCGAAAGTATTTATTAACACCTTTTCGGAGTGACCTTACAGGCTGGACCCCAGCGCCTCCTTCCCAGTGCCACTGCTGCGCTGTCTGAAACATCAGGCGTTTCCCTAGAAGCCGGCTGTAAACTGTGCAGGTGTCCCTTGGCCTCTTGTTAGGTTGTACTCACCAAGTCACGACCAGACGTGACAGGGTGCCTTTGTCCTCTCTCCTTCGTGACAGCTGGATTCTTCTGACATGGCTCGTTTCTTGCTGGTCCGCTCTTGGCTACAGCTGGGGGGGTAGCAGAGACAAACTCAGTTCAAGTGTCACCACGGATGCTCTGGTCTACTCTGGACTCGTTTAGCTGCCGTTGGAAGCCTCTTGTTTCTTCTGGTAATGAACAGTTAAATATAGTGAGTAGGCACCTATGACTTTTTGTGATTAGTAACTGTATAATTAAATAGAATGAAAAGAATTAATTTTATTATAGAAAATAATTGTCTTAATACCAGGAAGCTTAGGGTCCAAAGCTTTGTAAAAAAAAAAAAAAAAAAAAAAAAACGAAATTTGAGCACTTCAATGGTGTCTTCTTTCAGTTTGAAGTTTAATTTGTAGAATTTTATTAACTCATCTGTAATTATTCTGTCTCACCATTTTATCTAATGTATGTAGCACAGAATTTTGACATTCCATAATGGTTTAATTGGTAACTTATTAATATGTGACTTTCATAACTAATATCTCTACTAATCTTACTGTAATGCGTTGTTGCTATCATATGTCAGATTTTAAAAATTTATGGAAAAAATCATATGAGATTTTCCATACCAAATCTTAAAATATATAATCTGTTTGGTGGTATTGGTATAGGGATAGATAGTTTGAACAGACTATAAAAAAACAGAAACCGAGTCAAATTGAATACTTTTGTTCATAGCATTTAAAATCAATGGAGATCAATGGCACACGCCTGGAATCTGAGCTACTCTGTGACTGAGGTAGGAGGATTGCAAGGGAGAGGCCCACCCGAGAAACTGAGGAATACTCTGTCTCAAAATAAAAATGTAAAAGGACCAGGGTTGTAGCTCAGTGCGCTGAGCCCTGGGCTCAGTCCTCAGTACCACACATACACACCCAAAAACTAATCACTGATTTAAAAAATATTTTAGGAAGTCATTTAGAATCCTGCTTATCCTATATATTGAATGAATCATACATGGATTGAAGAGCCACATATCAAAATAAGATAGTAGAAGAAATTAGATTATTTTTGTTCTCCTGAAATATAGAAGTATTTCTAATAAAACACAAAGCACGGCCGGGCGTGGTGGCGCATGCTTGTAATCCCCGCGCTTGGGAGGCAGAGACAGGAGGATCGCGCAGGTTCGAAGCCAGCCGCGCTGGCTTATGAGACCCTGTTTCCAAATTTAAAAAAGTATAAAAAATAGGTCTGGGAGTGTAGCCCGGAGGTAGAAGGGCTTCCAGGAACCCCAGTACCACCAAAAAAAAAAAAAAAAAAAAACCCACAAAGCACAAAATCCAAAAGAGGAAAAGAGTAATTGATAGATTTAATCATAAAAGTAACAATTTAAATTCTGAGCCGGGTATGGTGGTGTACGCTTGTAATCCCAGCATTTGAGGGGCCGAGATAGAATCATCAGTTTGTGGCCAGCCTCAGCCTCAGCTACGTAGTGAAGCCCTGTGCAACTCAGTAAGAACCTGTTTCAAAATAAAGAATAAAAATAGGGTCTCTTAAGCCAGCATGGCTGGCTTCGAACCAGGCGATCCTTCTGTCTCCACCTCCCAAGCGCAGGGATTACAAGCGTGCGCCACCATGCCCAGCCTCTCTTGGGCATGGTTAAAGGTTAGTTAGGGCATGGTTAAAGGTTAGCCAAGTTAAAGGTTGTAACTGAAAGAGAGCCATTAGACTGTGTATCTGTCTGTCTGTCTGTCTGATCGTTTGTTTTATAATGGTAATTGAACCATGGGGTATTCTACCTCCAAGCTGCACCCCCAGCCCTTTTTATTTTTTGTTTGGAAACAGGGTGTGCCTGGGCTGCTGAGAATCTCTCTATATTGCTGAGGCAATCATGGGACCTGCAATCCTCCTGTCCCTGCCTCCCAAATCCTGAGATTACAGGCATGGGCCACCATGCCCAGCAATTAGACAGTTTTAGAAAAAAGAAATCTGAATTTTCAAAATCAGAGATCTGATTTTTCACTTTTAAAAACTCATCACTGCCCACCATGAAAAACAAGTGTGAAGCCTGGGGACGCACTTAGAAGGCTGTTTGCATCTCTTGGTAAGGAATGAGAGTGGCGGGGGATGTAAATTAGCACAGCCATTATGGAAAACAGTATGGGAGTTCCTCAAGAAATTAAAAAGAGCTGCCTTATGATCCAGCTGTCCCTGCTAGATATACATGCAGATAATGAAGTCGGGACGCCAGACAGACACCTGCATTCCTGGGTTTATTGTAGCACTGTTCACAGTAGCCAGAATGGAAATCAATTGAGGTGTCCACTGAAAGATAAGTGGATAAATAAAAACAGGGCATGCATGTGTGTGTGTGGAGAGAGAGATGTTAGTCAACAGTGGGAAAGAATGAAATCTTGTCATTTGCTGCAGCCCGGAGGGAACTAGAGGACACGGAGCTGAAATAAGCCAGGCGCTGAAGGACACACGCCACGTAGGCTCACTCCTAGGAGCCTAGGGCTGGGCCGCAGCTCAGCGGTGCAGTGCTTGCCTGGCATGCCTCGGTCCTCAGGCTGGTCCAGCACCACAAGGAAAGAAATCTCATATAAATAGATATTGGAAGAGGGGTCACTAGAGGCTAGGAAGAGTTGAGAGAAAGAAGGAAGAGATAAAGGGAGGTTAGATAACAAGTGCCAAAATACAGGTGCATGGGAGGAATGATCTTCTAAAGTACAGTCAGGAACAGCAGACAGGCTGGGAAAGGAGGATCGCAGGTTCAAAGCCAGCCTCGGCAACTTAGTGAGGCTCTCAGCAACCTAGTGAGACCCTGTTTTCAAATGAAAAATTTAAAAGAAAATTGTGCTGGAGATGTAGCTTAGAGGTAGAATGCCTCTAGGTCTAATCCCCAATGCCAAGAAAAAGAAAAAAAAAAACCGCTAAATGACAGTAAGGTCACCATAGTTTACAACAATTTATTATATGCTTTACTAAGAACCAGAAGTGAGAACTTCAAAACGTCCCAATTACAAAATAATGATAAAATATTAACTACCCTGATTTGGATTATTACACATTGTATACATGTACCGAAACATAACATTATGTCCCCAAAATACATACAATTATTATGTGTCAGTATTTACAGGAAATTAGAACAGTATATTTTCTTAAGGTTAGAATTTCTCAAATTTGTCTCATATTTACAGTAGATAAGAAAATAGTGATGGTAGAACCTTAGGCTAAGAAGGAAGAAAAGTTGGTTGATCTGCATTTTTTCTTCTTTAGAATTAATAGAAGGTGGTGATGGATTCGATGTAGAATGGGAAGCAGGAGATAGGAATAACCAGGGACTAGTTGGGACACATGCTTCTCTCTGTGCTGTCCCGTGGCTGTCACTTCCCAGCTTACGACCTGAAAAATCGTCTTTTCAAAAGACCTGACTCGAATACCACTTTACTTTAGGGAAATCCTCATATCCCTGCAAGATTGAGTCTTTTCTCTTCTTACACTCCCATGCCATTCTACTTATTCCTTTTTATTTTTTTCAGTATTGGGAGCTGAGCCCAGAGGCATTCCACCTCCAGGCCACCCCCAAGCCCTATATATTTTTTTTAAATTTTGAAGCAGGGTCTCCCTAAGTTGCAGACGACCTCACTAAGTAGCTGAGGCTGGCCACCAACTTGCCATCTCCTATCTCAGCCTCCCAAGTACTGGGACGACAAGCGTGCAGCACCACGCCGGCCCTACTCGTTCCTCTTCGTGGCACTTACTGAAGTGTCATAGAAACTATCATTTATGTCTCTCTTTTACAAAACTATGAGCTAACGCTTCTCTATCATCTCCCATAAAATCTAAATTCGATAAGATTGTACTGAATAAATGAACAAACATTACCATATGTAATGTTTGCTTCTCTATAAGAACAAACTATATATGTACGCACATACACATAATGAAAAGAAATATAGTGAATATATGTCCAGAGATTCAATGTCCATCTGAAATACATGGGGCCAGACGTGTTTGAAATTTGGAGGTTTTTTTGGATTTGGGAATATTTCTACAGACTAAGGGACTTTTTTGGTTGAACATTCCTAATTCAAACACCCAAAATCTGACGTGTTCCAAAAGCTGAATGTTTTTTGAGCATGATGTCAGTGCACAAAGTTTTTAATCACGGAGCATTTTTGGTTTCAAGATTTCAGATTAGGGAGCGGGCGTGCTGGTGCACACTTGTCATCCCAGCATTCAGGAGGCAGAAACCGGAAGATCGAGGTTTGTGCACAACTCAGTGAGACCCTGTTTCAAAAAATATAAAGACGAGCCAGGCGTGGTGGCGCACACTTGTCATCCCAGCAATCGGGAGGCTGAGACAGGAGGATCACAATTCACGGCCAGCCTCAGCTACTTAGTGAGGCCCTTTGCAACTCAGTGAGACTCTGTTTCAAAATAAAGAATAAAAAAATAGGGTTGTAGCTCGGAGGTCAAATGCCTCTGGGTTTCATCCCCAGACCCACAAAAATTATATAGACTAAAAAAATAGGGCTGGGGTTGTAGCTTGCAGGTAGGATGCCCCTGGGTTCCATCTTCAGTACTGCAAAAATAAATAAATAAATAGGACCAGGGGTATAGCTCAGAGGTAGAATGCCCCTAGGTTCCATCCCCAGTACCAAAAAGAAAATTAAATTTAAAGAAAGGATTTCAGATTAATGATACTCAACGTATGTGCATGTGCATTACTTATACAACATTTGAGCCTAAGAAGCTCTCTAAAATATTGTAATTTTTGGCTATATATCTGTAATGTTTGGCTGCCGTAACTGCCTTTTTTTAAGTTGTTTTTTTTTTTTTAATTAACAGGATGAGAGGCAGCTGCAGGTACTGGCAGATTACAAAATGCATAATTACTAAAAGTAACTGAAGCATATTATAGTGTAATTCAACAGGAAGAAAAAAACATCTGGCACATGCTATGTTAATTTGTCATAAGAGAGTTTCGAAGAAAGTGCTTGCTGCAGCTGGCAGATCCATCATTTCTATGAAATGAATAGTACACCTTTTGTTTTTAATTCTCTCCTCTACTGTGGAGTAGAACCTTATGTGATTTAATCTTCAGTCATCCCTGAGGAATTTCATGCATTGAGGGAGTTTTCTCTTATTCTATAGCAACCAAAATCTACATGCTCATCCTTATCTTAAACTGCGCCTCGAAAATAGCAGGATGATCTGAGCAGTGACAGCATTAATTGTAATGCTGGAGACACTGGCCTAACGTGAAGCTCCCGTCTCATTCATTAAGGGGCTGCAGCGTCCCTTATTTGTTTCCTCTGAAGTATTTCTGTGTTTTCAAAGAGACTGATCGATCATTGTGAGGAAAACGTAACGTTGCAGTACGTTCAGAATGGAAGTACATTTAAACCAGCAATTCCTAGATTGTGGGTTGGGATATCCATTCCTGTGACACGGACAAACAGAAAAGGGTTCGTTATTATTAACAGCATTCCAATGCTGCTTTTATTTTGAAATCCTCTGTATTTCTACCTCCCTGCTGAGCTTCTCTGTAGGTACATCAAGCTCGATGTATTCATCCTTCGTGCACGTTTTTACATTATATTTCCCATGCCCATGAATAGTAATATCCTTAATATTCCGCCTGTGATCCTGTGATCTCTTCACACCTCTAATTCCACCTCCTAAATATCCCTGGAGTCTGCCCATTTCTCTCCAATCACAGAAGTCCAGCCTATCAAAACTGCTCACCGGAATCACTGCTAAAATCCCCTAATCGAACTACAACCTGACCGCCTGACCAGGATTTTCACATGTTCAAATCCAGTCATGCCCCTTCTCTCAGAAAGCATGTCAGTGCCTCTCCAGGGTTTGCAGATAAATCACCATCTCCTCTCCTGACACATACTCTTTGTGGTCTGCTTTTCCTGCATTTCCTGCTTCTTCCTCCCTTGCCCGCCCCACCTTCTTGTTGCCCTTCTGTGTCCCATTTGCATCCAATGTCTTTTACTTTCCTAAAGTTATTGTCCTTATTTCTCGGCCTTCACACATGGATTTGATTGTCTGTGACCCTCATCTTTTCCCTCGCGCCCCCGCCCCGTCTACCTTCTGTTTATCCTTCATATATCACCGTAGAAGCCTCCTTCCTCTGAAGAGACAGCTCTAATCCCCTGACCCTCCCGGTGTGTTCCCAGAGCACCCGGGGCTTGCCTCGGTGTTGACGGCCGGTGTTTAGCCTGATCCCGTCCCAGAGTTCCCAGAGTTCCCAGCAGTGACTGGATCTTGCTCTTGCCCCCCTGGTCTCCTAGCACCATGCGCTGTGTGCAGCCTGGAGCAAGCCCTCACGTCGGTACTCATTAAAAGGATGACCTTTCTAAACCATGCGATTATTGTTCAACAAACCTTTATAAAATAAGCTTCGTAGGAACAATCTTTTTATGTGCATGTATTGGCACACTAATTTTGCATCATAGTGAGATTCAAAGTGATATAAATATATATCCACACGTATCCATCACTTGGTGTCCTAGGACTAATCTTTACAAAATAAAATAAATAAATAAAAAGCTTTAGCATGCGGTGGTTTCCCAGCAGTGATTTCCTAAATTTATTATACCATTTGATGCCTACTTTGAAAATATAACCACTGAATATTCTCCATTAGTTCTGCTATGAGAGCAAGTAGTTTCATGAAAACTTCAGAAAAGCAAGATAAAGGATATTCAAAAATCTTATTATTGAATGAACTAGTCAACTGATTCTCTGGAATTAACTAAAATCTCCCCAGATTACAAAGCACCTCATGTTGGCCAGACACTGTTGTGAGCCTTGTGGGTGGAGCTTCCCATTTGGAGCCTTCATCTAGGGGCAAGAGAAAACTGATGAGAAGGGACACCAATGACTGAACAAAATGATGGGCGTACTAAGTGAGGCGAGGAAAATAAACCAGCTGATGCCGTCGGTAGTAAGCGGGCAGGACAGGTGATCTGGAGACCAGGCTGCTTAAGGAGAAGTCGCCTCAAAAGTGGCATTGCTAGGGAACCTGAAAGAGGAGCGGCAACAGCTAAACGTTTCTACGGAGGAAGCCTCCGTGCACATGGAAGACTGGCAGATACAGGGTGTGCTGTTGAGAGCCCCGGGCCTGGGCACGAGTGAGGAGCAGGGAGCAGGTACGCCGTGGAAGGGGGGCCAATTCAAGTTGAGTAATTTTGCACTGAGGTCATCTTTCCAGTGCCTTTTACATTCTTGTACCACATTAAAGAGACACAAAGTGGAATCATCGTAGAAGCTACATTATGGATGTGGTTGCTGGAACACTCGATGTATCCATACATTAGAAATAATCAAAGGTACATATTTTCCAGGCAAAAGGCCTGCACAAAATTATCCTTCCTAAGGCCTCAGAACTCTTGGGAAATGGGATTCAATCTGTGAACCATCCTAGAATAGGTAAATCCAGAGTCTTGCTGTGGTTTCAGGGTGCTTGTGAACTTCCCTGAACTGAAGCCTGTCTGCAGGTCACAGGTCAAGACCCCTCACCTGCTGCACCTCAAGGTGGAGGACTGCCCATTTGAAACCTGGAGGAGCAAAGAAAGTGGACTGCAGACAGTTGGGGCAGTGGGGCATTTTCAGGAGTTTTATTGGGTAATCCCGACAGCCTAGTTTGATGGTTTACCAATGCTGATTATAGTGTTTTGTTTAATAAAGCATTTAGGGTTTCCCAGTAGATAAAAACTTAAATCAATTTATAATTGTTTATAATTTATTGAGTAAAATTTTACTTACACAGAAATTATGTTTTGCAGCTCTTTTTCTAAATTATATTCTGTAGACCTAAGATTTTCCATCACATATACACAAATTATACACCAGAATCAAAAAATATTTGAGACAGCCGGACGTGGTGGCACACACTTATAATCCCAGTACTTGAGAGGCTGAGACAGGAGCATCACAGGGTCATGGCCAGCTCCAGCTACTTCATGAGGCCCTCGGCAACTTAGTGAGACCCTGTTTCAAAATAAAGAATAAGAAAGTAGGGCTGTAGCTCAGAGGTCAAATGCCCCTGGGTTCAATCTCCAGTACCACAAAAAAATAAAAAAAGTTTGAGACACTAATGGATTGGACAATTTCTAGTGAGCATAAGAGATTTCTCATTCTTCTATATGTTCTTTTAAATTAGCAGAAGATAACTTTAAATCTTCTAACATACACTATACTGGAAATTGCAGAGAAAGTAGGCACAGTTGCACTTAAAGTCACATTAAATTCTTTTAAGTAGCATAATGTCATACGGGAATTGGAAATGTCATTCATCTCTGTTCCTTCTGGCAGGCTCCACTTAAATCATCCCTGATAGGTAAGACTTTCTGTTTTTAAAGAGTTCCAGAGAAGAGATTAGATAGCTTTACTTGCCAAGTGTTTGAACTATAATACCACTGTGAAACTTTCCGGAAAGTCTTATTTAATGTTTATCCTCAATCACTTATGATACAGGGAACTCTCAATTATGTTCTCTAATGAAGAGGAAATTTCCCATACAGAGTCAGATCATCCTCCAGGGTCTTTCCTTTATTCCTGCAATGAAATATCCTGACAGAGAGATGAGGAGTTGCAAAGTACTGACAGGCCGGCTATAGGAACGTCTCAGGAGACAGAGCCAGTGAAATCATTTCTCACTTTCCCTTTAATACCTTCTATAACCTCATTCCGAAGACAACTGTGAGATGGAAGAAGGAAATGCTTAAATGAAGAGAAACCTTTTTCTTAGTCACTTCAATCCTTAGTAGAAGGTATAGCAGAAATAAATAAAAATGAGCTTTATCAAAAATTTTTTCGGGTAGATCTCTCAATAAATGTTTGTTGAGCAAAGAATAACATTTTTTAACTACAAAGTCTTCTGTAGAAACTTAGCATAAGTCAGCAAGTATTTATTGATTTTCTTTGTGTAAAGCACTGTGTTAGATACTTTGGAAACTAAAAACAATCTTACATTTTCCATTCTACTTGGAGGAGTGTGTGTGTGTGTGTGTGTGTGTGTGTGTGTGTGTACATATATATGTATGTACACACATATTTATGTCACTGATTAGCATTGTACACAGAACTGATGGATGTCTTATACATAAAGTGTCATAAAGGTTTGATGTGTGAACAGAACCATTTGGGTTAAAATGAACTGGAAAGAAACATAAAAAGAAATGGAACAAAGGTAGAATCTTAAAGAATGGGCAAAAAACTAAAAGTGGGCAGGATTTTAATGGGAAATCTAAGAGAAGATGAGAAAATGACATCAACATGAGTCTGAGGATGATTAAATATATTTATGGTTTGTTTGTATAAACGTGTGTGTGTATGTAAGTCATATATATATGGTTTGAGACAGTGGAAGCCCAGTTGAAGTGGAAGGGCCCCATTAGAGATAAGGTTGGAAAGATGAATTACACAAAACTTTGAAAGATTTTCAGTACTCTTTTCAGAAACTAGGATTGTTTAGTCCAATAGCAGAGACCCACTAAAGATTATTGCTCAAGGAAACCAATTATTAAAGTGGTGTTTTAGGAAGAGAATTACGTGCGCGGCAAGGTGAGTTCTACCTAATTGACCACACTCTAGTGTAAGAACACTGTAGTGTCCCTCACTCACTTAACAAGTGTCTGAGCTGGGCATGGTAGTGCACACCTGTAATCCCAGTGTTTGGGAGACTGAGACAGGAGGAACATAGGTTCGAGGCCAGCCTTGGCAACCTTGCTAGGCCCTCGGCAACTTACTGAGACCCTGTTTTAAAAAAGTAAATAAGCCGGGCATGGTGATGCACACTTGTAATCTATCATTTTGTAATCTAGCATTTGGGAGGCTGAGACAGGAGGATCGCAGGTTCACAGACAGCCTCAGCTACTTAGGCCCTTTGCAACTCAGTGAGACTGTTTCAAAATAAAAAAATAGGGCTGGGGGTGGAGCTCAGAGGTAGAATGCCCTGGGTTCCATCCTCAGTACTGCAAGAAAAAAAGGAAACAAAATCGGACTGGGGTTTAGCTCGGGGATAAAACACCCATAGACTTCATTCCCAGTGTCACCAAAAAAAAGAGAAAGAAAAATTACCATCTTATCTATTTTTAAGTGTACAGTTTAATAATGTTAAACATATAGATGTTGTTACACAACTAACCTCTAGAAAATGTGTGTATTTTAATAAAGAAATGAATGTGTTCTATGAGTACAGTCTACTATATGATTTTATTTTGCACTTCAAGATGATATTTTTATCCATAACATGAATTATGTATCTGACCAATAAAGATTCCATTTTAGCTGGGCATGGTGGCACGCACTTGTAATCCCAGTACTTAGGAGCTGAGACAGGAAGATTGCAGGTTCAGAGCCAATCTCAGCAACTTTGTGAGGCTCTCAGCAACCTAATGAGACCCTGTTTCCAAATAAGAAACAAAATAGGGCTAAGGTGTAGCTCAGAGGTAGAACGTCTCTGGGTTCAATTCCTAGTACCAAAAAAAAATTCAATTTTAGCTCTTAAAAAATGATTTTTCTCCCCTCCCCCCACCTGGTAGGAGTGAGCTGAATCGACAGAAACTTCATACCCAAGAGCTGCTTTCTCAGCTGGAAATGGCAAATGAGAAGGTGCTTGAGGTAAGATAATGACTCCCCTGGGGGGTCCTTTCTCCTGCAGCGTGATACACATGTTACGGAATTTTATCTGCACCAAATCCAAATTAATTCTCTACTTGGAAATAACCACATAGAAATCATCACAGCCCTAAAAGTCCACACATAGTATAATGTGCCTAGAAGCTTTGCAAGTTAGTGATTCATCACTCGTAAGTGGTAAAAGGCAGAGCTTTTATTTCCGTTTTACAAGTATCATTCGTGCAGCGTGTCAGACAATTATTGGGATCCTTTTTATTCCTATCTAAGATTTTTTTATTTAACTCCTTATTTTTTAATCTATCTCAAAACCACACGCAGAAAATAATTTTGCTTGCTAGAGTATATTGGAATATATTTAGATTGATACCTCAAACTAAATATAGCAAGAACTCATTATATTTTATTCTTAAGACATTAGAAAAAAACAATTTTGTGGTTATAGTTGAATATTTATAGAACTCTAGTTCTTCGTTTGTTCCAACTTTGAATGTGTTTGTTTTAGTTGCATTAATAGTGAATACAGTCCATTCTTTGTAGTCTACTGTAGAAGCCATAGCAAAATCTTTACTCTTACGCATTGTATTTTAATAAAGAAATGAATGTGTTCTATGAATACAGGAGCTGCTAAGAATACCAATTAAAATGCTCCTCAATGTATCTCCTGATCCCAGAAATCTGTTCTAAGAAAGTTTTTTTTAAAAAAAAAAAAAAGACTCCAAATAAGGTCACATTCACAGGTACCGGTGTTCGAACTCCAGCGCCTTCTCCCAAGCACAGTTCGCCCTATAGCGATGCCCAGTAACTCTGTGAGCATGCAGAAACATTCCCCCTGGCCTAGTGCCGCTGTGGCTGTGGTCGGAAGGCCCAGCAGTTTGGAATTTTTGCAAATTCCAAAGCGCACTTCAATTCCCAAGCTAGTGGCCTAGCATCTCAGGGGGAGCAAATCAAATGTTGAAACTCGCCGATCCACTTTGCTTTTGGGTTTGTTGACTCACTTTTGGGGGGGGGGCAATTTAGAAAGAATGTACAACTAACTTTGTACTTTAAAGCTCATAACTTGAAGATGTGCGTCTGGGAATGAGTCTTCTCGTTTTCTGTGTGATGAAGTCAAGTATAGATTTTTCATTCATACCTTCCCCCAGAACATTTTTAGGTCACACATGATTTCTAACTTGTTTGTTTTTTATGCCCTGTAATAGCATGAACAGTTAATTCTGGAGCACCAAGAGAAAGCCAACAGGCTTCAGAGGCGTCTGAGTCAGGCAGAAGAAAGAGCTGCTTCCGCCTCCCAGCAGGTAGGGAGCGTCCTGAGTCTCCCCAGACGCTAAGCCATCTGAACAGATGAAAGGGAAGCTTAGCTCCTCAAGATCCCAGAGAACTCGTACTTTTATGCTCACTCGATTAACCTATTTAAAAGTAGTCCCTTTACTACCTGTGATTGAAAAGGTAAGCTTTAGAAACAAAAATAAACAGCACTACTGTATCCTCCAGTTGATATCTTCCCCTAGGACTACACAGTAGCACAGCCGCTCAGCCATAGGCAGTTGCGTAAATTTAAATTAAGTAAAATTATATTTAAAAATGAGCTCCTTAGCCAGATGTCAGGTGGTCAGTGGCCAGGCGGAGCTGTGGCTTCATGTTGGACGCATCGGCGTTCTGAGCATCGCCGTCATCATGAAGGCTCGCTAGACAACACTGCACTAAACTGAAAGTAGATACCATTGCTCTGAAAAGAGTTCAGATTGTACTGCCCTTATTTTTATTGTAGTTTTAAGTAGAAAAAAAATAATTTGGCTTACAGATTAACTTTATTTAATGAACATTTGTATATAGCCGAATAAATCTAAAGTATAATAGGAAAGATGTCTCATTGGAAATGGAATAGAAAACTCAGTACATCAAGGAAATAGTAAGGAGTAATTTCTCGGGATACAGCATATGATAAGAAATAAATGAAACAGGCCATTAGTTCTGACTTTGGAATGATTGTTTCTCCTTTTAGGAACAAAAAGAGACCAGCTCAGCAGTTACAAAGATGAACTAGAATGAGATAGTTGCAGTGAATGTGCGGGTGGGTAGCTGGGTGGATAGAACGGCAGACAACAAAAGCTAATCAGGTTACTGTATTGTTAATAACATTTGGTTATAAATGTACTGTTTCCACCCAAACCAGTATTATTCTTAGCTTCTCATGGTTTGACTGGTGCCTTTAAATACCCACGTGACATTGGAGAGTTTTAACTTCTCTCAGGCTCAGGTTCCTCAGGTGGATATAGGATAAGAACACCTCCTTCATGGGGTTATTGAAGGATAGAAAGAATTCACTTGAAGCCAGACATGGTGGCGCACGCTTGTAATCCCAGTACTTGGGAGGCTGAGCAGGAAGATGACAGGTTCACGGCCAGCCTCAGCTTCTTAGGCCCTCTGCAACTCAGTGAGATACTATTTCAAAATGAAGAATAAAAAATAGGGCTGGGGGTATAGCTCAGGGTAGGATGCCCCTGAGTTCACTCTCCAGTATGAAAAAAAATAAAATAAAATAGAATTCACATGTGTAAATCCTTTGGTATGGTACTGAATAAATATTATATAGCTGTATGAGAAATTAAATTTTTCTATCATAATCCTTAAAGCTTCACATTTACTTTTATTCCTTATTCTTTTTTTTTTTTCCTATACTAGGGATTGAACCCAGGAGCAATATACCTCCGAGTTATACCCTAACCTTATTGTTTATTCTTTTTTTGAAATAGGCCCTAGGTTGTGGAGGGCCTCACTAAGTAGCTGAGGCTGGCCGTGAACCTGCGATCCTCCTGTCTCGGCCTCTCAAGTACTGGGATTACAAGCGTGTGCCACCAGCTCACGTTTACTTTTTTCAACAAGATCTCACTGTGTTACACAGGCTGGCCTTGAACTCAAATAGCTACAGGTATAAGTTAACACATTTACATTTTTAAGGAATACGGTAAAGAAAACACCTACCTAAAATCAAAGACTCTGGCCATGTGTTGTGATACATGTTTGTAACCCCAGTACTTGGAAGGCTGAGACAAGAGGATCATAGGTTTGCAACCAGCCTCAGAACTTAGTGAGGGCCTCTACAGCTTAGATCTGGTTTCCAAATAAAAAATAAAATAGAGTTTGGGGGTGTAGCTCAGAGATAGAATGCCCACAGATTCAATCTCTAGTACCACAAGAGAAAAAAAAATCAGTGATCCTGAGTAGTATAGTGAAAGGATCAGTTACCAGACCCTAATTGTCTAATCCAGTTGACATCTAGTCCCGTTTCCTTCCCGACAGTATTCAGCCTCAGCCCAGTACTGATGCTGCTTTTGCGATTCAGACCACAATGGCAGTGTCCGCGGTTCTTTAAAAAAATTAGTCACCACTTCACAAATTTCCCTGTAACATTTTTCCTTGGGATTGTCTCTTTCTTTTCTGTTCTTATAATTTTCCCATTTGCTTCTAAAAACTAGTCACTGCTATTAGGAACAGTGTCCTACTAAGAAAGTGACACTGATGAAACAGAAGGCACTCAGGGTCGTTCCTGTCTCTAACGCGCTGCCCTCGGCAGCCACCACCCTCCTGCGGGTGAGCGGAGCCCTGGGCGCCGGATCCGCAGCCTCCGCACTGCCGAGTGGCGTAGGATATTCCTCTGACAGAAGAACAGTTTTTGAATCAGCGTGGTGAGGCCATTCTGCGGAAGAACACAACACCGGGAAACTACCAAAAGGATAAATAAATGTAATCACATGAGAGTTTAGACATCTACATCAAAGACGCCACAGAGCTGGAACGCAGCTCAGTGGTGGGACGCTCGTCTAGCCTGCGCAAGGCCACCAGCGTGATCCCCAGCACTGGGACAAAAAGTCATAATGCCAACGACGAACTGAGGACAATGTAAACACGGCAAAGAGCTAATATCCGAAGTACACAGAAAAATGTCAGTGTTTAAAAGAAAAATAGTGTTGTAGTCCTATAGATAAGGGTTTAAACACAAAAGGGAAGACACTCTGTGTGTGTGTGTGTGTGTGTGTGTGTGTGTGTGTGTGTGTGTGTGTTACTAGGGATTGAACCCAGGGGCATTCTACCTGTGAACTATGCCCTTAGCCCTATTTCATTTCTATTTTTATTTGGAAACCAGCTCTCTCTAGGCTGATGAGAGTCTCATTGCTTGCTGAGGGTGATCCTCGCTCTCAGCCTCCCCGGTGCTGGGATGAAAAAGAAGCTCACCCTCAGTCACAAGACAAAGAGAAATCCTAACGTGAACCGCACACATTTCCACCTCTCGGCTCCCGAACTCTCATAATGCATCGAGCTGCTGCTCTCGGACATTATCAACAGAGCTGCGCTTCAGCTCAAGCTCCTGGGAGCACAGCTGAGCCGCAGCTCCCAAAAATCCCAGGTGTGCGTAACCTTTGACCGACACTCGCACCCTGAAAAGTCTTGCAAGGAAGCACGCACGTGGAAATACCAATTGCATCATTGTCTCCAATTTATAAAGATTAAGAACCATCCCAACATCTGCTGTTGGCGATGGGAGAGCGCACAAGAATAGTTTGCCTCTGTTAAAAGAAGTAAAAGTAGGAGCCGGATGTGCTGGTGCACGCTTATAATCCCAGTGCTTAGGAAGCAGAGCCAGGAGATCACAGGTTCAAAGCCAGGCTCAGCAACTTAGCGAGGCTTTCAGTAACTGAGTGAGACTCTGTTTCAAGATAAAAGAGAAAATAGGGCTGGGGGTGTAGCTTGGAGGTAGAAGACCCCTGGGTTCTATCAGCAGAACCAAGAGAGAGAAAGGGAGGGGGGCAGACTAAAATGGAATTATTTCTGTCAGATCACTTAGATGAAAAAAGCAATGATAAAAACTGAATATAAGCCAGGCGTAGTGGCACACGCTTGTAATCCTAGCATTTGGGAGGCTGAGATAGGAGAATCACGGATTAAGGACAGCCTCAGCTACTTAGTGAGGCCCTTTGCAAGTCTGAGGCCCCATTTCAAAATAAAGAATTAAAAATAGGGCTGGGGATGTAGCTCAGAGGTAGAATGCCCCTGGGTTCCATGCTCAGTACTGCAAAAAAAAAAAAAAAAAGACTATTGGTTGTATCTGGAGAGAAGACCTTGGAATGAAGGGTACCCATGGGAAGGAAACTTCCTTTATGTGCAGGATTCTTTTGTCCTGATAGATCTTTTTTTTTACTGTGCATATATATTATCAATTCAAATTAGTGCTTAAAGATTATTTCCTACTACATTTTCCTTACTCTTCCCTGTTGGCAGCCAGGGGGACCATTTAGCTTGTGTTTTAGACTCTTTTCTGCTTAACTTCTCTCTAGCTGTTTCTCACACATCTGTGGAATAGTGGAATATGTTTGGGGAATCTGCGTCTTATCACTCGGAGCTGTGGAACGTCCTGTTTGACTTGCATTTCTCTAGTGTAACCCACACACGTCAGTGTAAAAGACGAGAGTAAAACAGAAATGAGCACACAAAGAGATGGCCTCTTTCCAGACCCCTTCTGATGAGACGCTTTGACACCTGAGGGTTGGGATGCGCTGTAGATTGTGTTCATCTAAGCCTTCCTGTAGAAAATGCAAGCGCTTTCTGATTGTGTATTTGATTGCAGCTCAGTGCGATGACAGCGCAGAGGAGAAAAGCGGCCTCCCTGGTGAGCTTGGAGAACACTTAGGCCACGGTCACGCCCAGGGCGGCGTGGAAAGCGGCCTATGCTGCGCCGGGAGCCGTGGACGGCGCTGTGCATCAGCGTGTCCCGGCCGGTGCTGAGGGTGACTGGAGAACAGTGACGGCGCCCTGTAAGTAAAGAACTCAGCCCCACACCCGAGCTTCCGTGAGAATAAAGCCAGCCGAGAAGACCGCGCTGCCGGCACCCGAGGTTCTAGTCTTTAACTCCCCTTTCCCGGCCCCTGGAAGAACGCGGTCCCTTTTCAACTGCGCTGATCATGAAAATGGTTTTCAGAAAATTCTAGAGCTTAATACTTCAGGTTTGGGGATTTGAGAATTTGATATCTGTTACTTCTAACTCATTTTTAAAGTTTTGAAGAATCCATTTTATTTTGAACTCCAAGAGTAATAAATAATGCATTTTCCAAAGTGATGCTGTCATGTATTTTGATGTATAATTGTAGTGCTTTTTTAAAAACTTACATGGTTTCAGGTATTTATATAACTTGATATTTAAGTGTTTGGGAGCTTTTGTTCATCTGTTTCTTTATTTTGTGCTGAGAATTGAAGCCAGAGACTGCAACCTCTAAGCTACACCCGCAGCCCTTTTTAGTTTTTAGTCTGAAATGGTCTAAGGATCTCAGTTGCTTGGACTTGCGCTCCTTCTGTCTCAGCCTCCCAAGTGCTTGCTTAAAGCCACCACGCCCGGCTGCTTGCTTTTCTTTCATTCCTCAAAACAGCACTAATCAAATTGTGACCTTAGATTTCCCCAGTGTATGATGTGCGCTGTCGCAGTCCTGTGGATCGTCTTTGATACATAGAGTTATTTTTGGCCTCTGTTTGAGCTTGGCACGCCCTGCTTTCTGGTGATTAGGGCAGAGAGATTTGCATCTGGATAACCACATAAAAGCCAATGTGCTTGAGTCGCGGTGACATGACAGTGTTCACGTACGGATAGCCAACCCGCGTCAACGTTTAAGAGTGGTGCCAACCCATGGGGGTCACAGGAGCATCGGCATGACGCTTGCCGTGGGCCATGGGATGTCGCTCGCTTCATCCCACGACCCGCTGCCCCACTCTGTGCTCGCGACTCGATGGCCCTTTGCCTGCATCAGCACATCTTCCTCCCCACCAGCAGCAGGTCTCTGCCCTGCCTCGCGCACATCCTTCTCTCTGTACTCAAGCATGGCGTTCGCGGAGGAGCCGCCCGGGGCTCCAGGTGGGCCCCTGTCATGGTGCTCTTTGGAGTGCTTTGTTTTTTCTTCATCCACCTTAGAATTCGCAGTTAATTGTTCTGCATTGGCTTCCACCCCAACAGACCATGAGCTCTCCAAAGGCAGGATCTCGTCTCCTCTAACCCATCTTTGTACCCCCAGCACCGGACATAGTTCCTGGTACACGGAGGGAATTCAGTAGCTGTTCATGGACTGAGCTTTAAGGACAGGGCCTTACGAAAGCCTTCATTTGTTACATGAGCCCAGGAGGACGCTTCTCTGCATTCCAGCAGCTATAACCTTCTCTTCAGCTGGCGCCCGCCCCTCTTGAATACGTACATATTCTTCAAGAAAAGGACAGCCTCAGCCAGCATGGTGGCACATGCTCATAATCCATCCCAGTACTTGGGAGGCTGAGACAGGAGGATCGCAGGCTCACGGCCAGCCTCAGATACGTAGGGAGGCCCTCTACAACTTAGCACGGCCTGTTTCAAAATAAAGGAAAAAGAGCCAGGCGTGGTGGCGCACACTTGTAATCTCAGTGCTTGGGAGGCTGAGATAGGAGGATCGCACACGTTCGAAGCCAGCGAGGCTCTCAGCAACTTAGTGAGACTCTGTTTCCAAATAAAATATTAAAAAAAAAAATAGGTCTGGGAGTATAGCCTGGAGGTAGAAAGCCTCTGGGGACTACCCCCAGTACCACACACACAAAAATTATATAGATGTATGTATGTATGTATGTATGTATGTATGTATGTATGTATATGTCTGGGAGTGTAGCCCAGCGGTAGAAAGCCCCTGGATTTCATCCCCAGTATCATAAATAAATAAATAATAAAAAATTGGGCTGGGGTGGGGCTCAGAGTGGTAGAATAACCCTGGGTTCCATCCCCAGTTCCACCAAAAGAAAACGAAGGAAAAGAATAGGTTATAGTATGCAGTAAGATGCTGTTCTGACCTGTGTGAATTGGAAGAGACTTATGTAACACAGTAAAATTGAACGTAATAGCTGAATTGCTTTTTAAAAAGTTGGCTAGAGCTGGGTATGGTGGCCCACACCTGGAATCTCAGTACTTGGGAGGCTGAGACTGGAGGATCACAGATTGGAAGTCAGCCTCAGGATTTAGTGAGGCCCTCTAGAACTTATCGAAATAATAAGTTTTATTATTAGTTTCAAAATAAAAAGAAGTGCTGGGGTTGCAGCTTGAAGGCAAATGCCCTTAGAGTCAATCCCCAGCACCAAAGGAAAGGCTCCTTAAAACTAGGCATGGTGGCGCATACCCACAATCCCAGCTGTTCTGAAGGCTAAGGAAGATTACAAGTTCAAGGCCAGCCTGGGTCATTTAGCAAGACCCTGTCTCCAAATTATTATTTTTTTTTAAAGAAGGCTAGGGATGTAACTTAGTGGTAGAGTGCTCCTGGGTATTGGTTGTATAATAAAAAGTGTTAGTTAATAATTTCTAAGGGAAAATGTGGTGGAATTTTTAACATTGCTCCTATCAGTCAGCCTTACCTTTATTTACAAAGGCAGTATCACTTATTCTTTGAACCGTATTTTAGGAGACAGGGGATAAGAGTAGGAAGAAAAGACGTTATATAAATCTGAAATTGAGGACAACACAGCTAGTTTATTTTATTTATTCATGTTTCTTTATTGTGTTGCCCTAAGGAAGAAAACGGATATGAGCACTTCTTTCCTTTGTACACAGATATGCAAATCAGGGCAGCCGAACTCCTGTGAGTCCCCCTTTGGCATGAGAACTGTAACTACCCCCGAGCATGGGGAACATTCAGGTAACTCAGCCCTTCATTTAGTCAGCACATAGTGAAGATTTCATGGCTGTACCCACTCACCAAAGCAGTTCCCAGACCAATTGGAGCAAAGAAAGTTTAAACATTTTCCTATAAGACCATTTTATAGCCATAAGATATTTTACCAAAGTAACAAATCTGACATGAGCTTTATTGCAAACAAATGACCATAAATAGTTTAATTTGCTTAATTTACCTAAAGATGTGTATTATACATATGGCTGTGTAGACACAGATTGCAATACCCTAGAGTTATGTATAAACTGTCCTTACCAACCCTTAAAACTTATAAAAATGTGTGACTTTTTTATATTAGTGTTCTTTGTATCTATATACAGAAGAAAAATAAATATGTATATGCTTAGATTTTAAAGTCATAGGATAAAAAGGCATCTTAAAAGTAACTTTGTGTGTGTGCAGGTATTGGAGATGAAACCCAGGGGCGTTCTACCTCAGAGCTACACCCTCAGCCCTATTTTTTATTCTTTATTTTGAAACAAGGTCTCACTGAGTTGCAGAGGGCCTCACTAAGCTGAGGCTGGCTGTGAACCGTGATCCTCCTGTCTCAGCCTCCCAAATGCTGGGATTACAAGCATGTGCCACCACACATGTAACATTTTCACGCCACCAACACGTTCTAGTCCAAGGGTTTACCCCCAGGTTCCTGATGTGCGCTGTGGGCCCCTTGTCTCTTCCACTCAGAAGCATGTGAGAAGCTAAGACAGGAGATGGACTCTCAGAGGCTCTGCACCTCCTATTGACGTAAGAGATAACTGTGAATCTGCTCCAATTTGTTTGTTATTTTTGTTTTGCTGATTTTGTGCCGGTAGGGCTTTGGTTTGGTTTTGCTGGGTTTTGTTTTTCGGTGCATTGTAATCACACTTCGTGATGCAGTTCGGCGAGGGAGGCGCAGGTGCACACAGCCCTCGTGAGCGCCCCAGCTCCCTCCCCACCGTCTCCCAGCCCACCTCCCTGTGCACCACCGTGCTGGTGGGCACTGACAGGCCTGCTCAGTGCAGCCTGTCCATTGACAGCTGTGAGTGCAGGCAGTGTCTTCAGCTCACCAGCCACTGCCTGCCGTCCTGGTAAGGGATCCGCCTCCAGCCACGGCATCCACCGTGCTCAGCCGAGCGCGCACAGCTGAGCATACATGTCGGAAGAACACCAAGAAAGACCAGCCCTGTGCCTCACAGACATTCATTTGTGCTTAGCTTGTTACATTCCCATATCTAATCTGGCTATTCTGTCCAAGAAGAAAGTGTTTGTTGTTCTTAGTAAATCCAGGTAGCATCCAAGTAATCACTGCAAGGTCCTTTATGCTTATTAAGCCTCTTGAGTTCCATTGATAAAGCACCTTGGAAATTATCACGAATATTCAAGGATACCACCATCCTTTTTCTTTTCAAAGAATGAAGAAGCTATCAGAACATAATATGTATAAGGAAAACCATTAGCACTTAGATCAGTGAAGATTACAAATAGGAGCCTAGCATCTATTTCTCTGTATACCACTCAAGAAGGTGAGAGGTGTTATGGTCAGTTTCTACAAATATAAAAGAACACCCATTGGAGAATCTCTCTTTATGATAAACTTGCCGACCTGTATAAATAATATCTATGGAGAATCCATCAATTGCTAGGCATTTGCATAAGATCCATTATCCAAGGATCAGTGTTCTTGATGGAAAATACAGATATAAATAGAATTCAAAAAAATTTTTAAGCCAGGTGTGGATGCTGGTAATCCCAGTATTAGGGTGGCTGAGACAGGAGATTCCGGGCCAGCCTCAGCTACTTGAGACCCTCTGCAACTCAGTGAGACCCTGTTTCAAAATAAAGAGTAAAATTTTGGGCTGGGCTGGGGGTGGAACTCCGAGGTAAAAGAATGCCCCTGGGTTTGATCCCCAGTACCATAAAAAATTATTTTTCATTCATCAATTTTATCACAAGCCTGAGCTGTGAGACTTCGATTATTTTGTTGCGCCCCATTCCCTAACTCTAGTCCAAAAAGCAATTGTGGTTGTCATAGTATATGTGTACATAGAAAACTTCTTAGAAAAGACATCCTCTTGTCTAATGAGATTTGGTCATTTTTTCAAACCGAGAAAAGAAATTGGGCATAACCTAAATATAAGTCAAGTAACTCTAGTGGAAAATGTAGATCTAAGTAAAAGAAGTTATAATTAGTCAGGTACTTCCTTTGAAGGTCTCCAGATCTGAGTGAAGACTTTCAGCAGTTTTATTCTACCTCTTTAAAAAAATCATGTAAATATGTTTAGTATTTAGAAAGCATGGTTTTTGTTTTGAGGTTTAGTTTGCTTTTTGTTGTTTTTGGGGGTTGTTTTTTGTTTTTGGTATCGAATCAAGGAGTTTTCTACCTCCTAGCTACCCCACCCCTCCAGCCCTTTTTATTTTTTATTTTGAAACAGGATCTCCCTGAGTTGCTGAGTCTCGCCATAAATTACTAAAGCTGGCCTCAAACCTGCAATCCTCCTATCTTCAGACTCCCAAGTATTAGGATTACAGGCATGTGCCACCGCACCTAAGCAGGATATTTTAAAGCGTGGTGTTGAACTTGGGACTAGTTGAGGAAAAGATACCACGAGCATTTGCTATATTAAAAAAAAAAAAAAAAAAAAAAAGCTCCAATAGCCAGGCGTTGTGGCGCACACCTGTAATCCCAGTACTTGGTAGACTAAGACAGGAGGATTGCAGGTTCTAAAACAGCATGCACCACTGATAACTTAGCAAAACCCTGCCTCAAAATGTTTTTAAAAAGGGCTGGAGTGGAGCTTTGTGGTAGAGCACTCCTGGATCCAACCCTCAGGACCACCACCCCCAAAAAAAGAGCAAGAGAGACAGAGAAGGCGTGCACACGCACCAGCCACTCAGCAGATGGAACGGAGCCAGCGCTGGGAGGGCGGAGGCCTGCCTCCATCACCGCGGCATGGGAAGGGAAAAGATCCGCTTCATCAGGAGGTCACTTGGCATTGCTCATCATCCTGAAAGGAGACCCCTCAGCCAGGTGAGTGGGTAAAATAACCCCCAGTGATGAGTGTGCTATTAAAACTCAGCCGCATATAGAAACCCTTAGGAGTGACCTGATCAGGACACATTGGTGGTCCATGGAGTGATGGTGCACAGTACCTACCTTTCTCTACTGCTTAATTCAGCATTGCCTATTTGTAAAAATTAACTAGACTTGTTATCAATAAAATGCTGATGATGGGGATTTTGTACAGGAGATTTTTAGGTTCAATTTTAAGTGCTAATTCTAGGCTCATTATCAAGAAACTCTGATTTTAAATAATTCTCTCAACTTTCCAAGCATTGTGTCCGAATAATTATTTTTATTTCTAGCTGGGTGTGGTGGTGCATGCTTGTCATCCCAGTACTTGGGAGGCCGAGACAGGAGGATCACAGGTCTGAGGGCAGCCTCAGCAGTGCAGCAATATGCTCAGCAACTGTTTGAAACTAAAAAAGCTTCAGACTGTTTGAAACTAAAAAAGCTAAGGTCTGAGGGATATAGCTCTGAAGTAGAAACTCTGGGTTCAGCCCCAGTACCACACACAAAAAATAAATTAATTAAAAACTCAATCCTGACAGCAGTGTTAGATTAATCACATATGCATCTGTTATACCTGTAATGTTTATGTGTGTGACATAAATGTGTGTGTCACTAAGTCCCGTTCTCCCTAGAAAAAGGCGCAGCTGGCCCGCCATGCTGGCTGAGCCAAGCCTCAGGGCACCAGTGGGTCTAACCACCCATTAACATAATGTCCTTGGCCAAGATTTTTCACTTTGCTGCATAGATTCACTGAGTTCACCATGTGTAGACCTCAGGGCGCTCCAAAACACGTGGAATGCCATACGTAAACTTTCCTTTCTGAGAAGCAGCAGTTCTTGGGGTTCAGCCTGACTGACGGGGACGCCCGACTCCCAGCCCTACCACCTACTCATCACAGTGTCATCAATCCCTGTGCCTCAGTCTCCTCCTTTGCAAATGGTGTAGTGCCAACCTCCTTCACGGGGAGCAAATCAACTGAGACTTAAAATTCAGACGGTGCCTCATACTTGGTAAGCCCTCCTTTGCAACTATCTGTAGAAGTCCCATTCCCCTGAAAGCCATTGGTATAAACCTGTTTTGGCTTCAAAAGTTGTCACTGCAAAGACAGCACCAGTTGCAGCTAATTTGGGAAAGGAGGGACTGATTTCAGCACAACTGGAGTCAAGGAAACCTGTTAACAGGCTGATAGAGCAATGGAGGCGAGAGATGAGACCGGAACTGCCTGGCAGTGGCCGTGAGAGCAAAAGTAACAAGAGTATTGGGGTGATAGGTACGAAGTATATCAGAGACTTTGATCACCGCTGAGCTCTTAAGGATTCACAAAGGACTCTCAGGCTTCAGAGTAGGAGCACATTTTCTAAAACAGGACATGAAAATAAATAAAAGGTAGGTAGACAGGTAGGTAGATGGGCTGATTGATTGGTTCGTTTTCAGAATCTGGCACCTGTATGCTCATTGCATTCAGGAAAGGATGGATTGCAAAGCTCTCAAACTCGGCTCCCTGAAGAGCAGCGAAAGTCAAGGAAGTAGGTCGGGTACCCTAGCAGATTGGCCTTTATCCTTTTTCAGTGAGGCTCTGCCTGGAACACAACATCTAATTCAGTTCTGAGCATTAAAGGGAAATCATAGCCAAGTTTCCAACCTTGAAGCTAATGGCGAAGTTCACTGCAGACGCTTCAAAGGTAGATCCCATTTTCTAATTGATTTGGGTGATAACAGAGCATGAGTCCCTGGTGCCACATTTCCCATCACACACTGCAGAACTGCCAGTGACGGGCCCTCTCGTTGGCTCCGAGGGACTTAATTTCCCTAGAGAAGCATTGTGGTTATTCAGCTTTAAGACCTCAGAGGAAGAAGCTCAGCTGTTTCTCTCTAGAGGCTTACTCAGAGCAAGCAACACAGAAATAAACAGTCACTAAGGAGAAATAAGGGTAAACAAGGTTTTAGCAGACTGAACCATTCATGTTTTCAAAACCCACTAGTGAAAATTTTGTAAAAATTTTAAATACTGGACCAGTCGTGATACCCAGCTGTGGCTCCTAACCGTGAGAAGCATAAGCCACACAGGTTTGCTGTCCCCGGCATAAAATACACATCCCACTGTATGCCAGCCTCTGCGTGTTGTGATTGTGGAAAAGACTTTCTGCCAGGGAAAACCTAACATTTGAAGTGAGAACTTGGACCGGGTGTGGTGGCGCACGCTTGTAATCCCAGAGCTTAAGAAGCTGAAACAGGAGGATCGCACAGGTTCGAAGCCAGCCTCAGCTATTTAGTGAGGCGCTCAGCAACTTATTAAGACCCTGTTCCCAGATAAAATATAAAATAGGTCTGGGAGTGTAGCCCACAGGTAGAATAGCCCCTGGGTTCCACCTCCAGTACCACACACACAAAAAAAAAGTGAGACTGGGTCCAGGTCTGCCAAGGCCTACACTGCGGCCCTGGACAGGTCCCTTAGAGAATGTGGATAATCTCTCCTTCGCCCGTGTTCCAGTGTCTGTCGTCAAAAGAAAGCAGTCAGAGGAACTACTACTCTAAAATGACTTCCTACTGCACTTTTTAACTGCGACTTCATCATCTGGGAATCCATTTTCTGCCTGGGGTGCTCCTCAGTTAAAGTAATGCAGTGAGTGCGCTGTTTCCAGCGCTACACGTCAGCCCGCCCCTCGGCGCCCACGGCGGTTTTGTTTTGTGTCTGAGCTTGTTTTGTGTCGCCTCCACTAGGATACCAAAATGTCACCCTCTCTACAGATGAGAAAACTGAGCAACATCAAGCCACTCAGCCGAGCGAGCAGACTCGTGGCTGGTCAACCATAGTTCAGCCTTTAATCAGGTCTTTCTGATCCTAAAGTCTATGTTGATTAAATAAGAGTATCTTCAAGTCCGGAACTATATCTTAGAATGAAGTCCAGGTGGGGAGGAATAAAATCAGTGACCGTCTTCCAGAGGCTCCCGTCAGAGATGGGCAGAGAGCGGCCTGACCGTGCCCCTGGGCTCCCACCCGGGCTCTACGGCAGTGAACACACCGGACCAGCACTGCGAAGACACTTGAAATGTACTGCAAAATGTACAGCATTTATTCACATACAGACAAAAAGGCACAAACTCTACTAGAGTTCAACAAAAAAATACAGCTGTCCTCAACTAGTTTTATAAATACTTTCAAAAAGGGGGTAGAAATAAATACAGGACAGGGTCGTGTAATATAAAATAGTTATCTCTACATATACTTTGTTTAATTTCTGATTTTTAACTCTTCATGCACCTTTTTTTTTTTTCAATTTTAGCTGAATGGACACCAAGCTAGGCACATTGTGAAAAATCCTCTGTACAAGGTTACAAATGTAATGACGTTTGTCCATTTCAAAATAATTAAGATTTGTACACAACACATAAAACCCTTCATTTTGATTTTGTGTTTATAACCTAACAAATGACATTCCAGGCAACTTTACAAAAGTTTAACTAGCCTACATTTTGACATAATACACTGATCATAATCAAAGTTATTTCTTGGTCAGGATGCACAAGATTTAAAAAAAAAAAAAAAAAAAGCAAATGGTTCCATACTAATAGAATGCAAGTGGGTAGGTCGGGCTGCTTGCCGCCCCTTATGGCCACCTTATACAGAGTTCCCAGCGCGACATGAAACTAACTTACAAAGCTATCATTACACCGTCAGAGAAACCGTGCTCTTAGACCATTTGCATTTCGAAGCGGGAATAAAAAGTGTGGGCTTTTTATTTTTTGTGTGTCTTTGTTTTTATATGGGTTTTTTATTTTATGCTTTTTGTTTTGTTTTGTTTTTTGGTTCAGCATAACTGGAACATTTGAAAGCTTTTCAACCTAAATGTGGGGGAAAAACAGGTAAGGCATTATTTTTGCACAAAACTAGCATTCCTAATAGTGCAATGAATCTGGTACCTCTTAAAATGGTGCGAGGTCATATGCTTACTACATTAATTTAGATTTTCATTCTATGGCTTCACAAATTATCCCTCTATAAATCCTACTCTCACCCAGAGCTGTTGCTGCAATCAAACGTAACTATAGAGTCCAACCTTCTCCTGTATCCAGCAAAAGGTTTGTGCTCATCCGCAAAATTATCTAATCATTAAATTATGCTACGAGCAAACGTACAACCTGGATTCCTAAGAACCTTCTAGGATCTGTAGCAACAAGCTGATCTGGACAGCAGTCTTTCAAACTGAGCCTCATAGTTCAAAAATAGTCAATCTAAAAACCTGGGTCATTCTTTCCCCTCCCCTGAACTGGCGACTACAATGTACTTGGAAAGTTAAGACTCGCTTTGAAGATGCCATCCGTACAATGGGGCTGCATCAGATCCACTACTTGATCATCTGATAAAACTTGCATAGCAAGGTGGAATTCAATAAGCCTTTGTTGTTGTTGACAATCATCTGGAAGACTTGAAGGTAACTACAGAACTCAAAAGCATTACTCATCAGATATCAGAACGTCCCTGCCACATGGAAACATGTAGAAATCAATCAGGAAACTGAATACTGATATTGACAAAATAAGGGGTAATTCAGGGGAAGTTGGGCTTGTTCCAAATGCCCATAATTCTAAATCTCATTGCTATTTAAGCTTTTCCTTCTCTTAAGTTTGATTCACAACTACATTGAATTCCAAAGAAAATTAACAGGACCTTAACACTATCCACTGTCTTAATACATACGCACTACAGTGAGTGCAAAAAACAACATTGTACTCAAATTTAATGCTAAATTTATTATTGCTCATAACTTACTAGTTATTGCCATTTGCAATTCGAAAGTCAAGTTACGAATTAAGAGTTTAGAACTCTGACTCCAGAAAACCAACCCAAGGACACGCTGCGGTCTCCTTCCTGTATAGCCTTAGTCAATGGTAAGAGCTTATCGCAACTTATTGCCTTTCTATTGTTTTAAAAATATAACTATTTCATTTTTTTTCTTTTTTTTTCAAGGAATCCATTCCTGTTGGGAGCCCAGGTTCCCCAGCATGCGCACTCTGGTTGGCTCTGGGACCGTGAGTCACCGGGGCCAAGAAGCTCCTCGCTCGCACCTGATCACCAGGGTAGCGTCAAAGCCGGGTGGCCAGGTGCTGGCGGTTGCCAGGGCGAACCCAAGCCGGCCCAAGAGCCAGCGGTCAGGAGGACAGACCTGCAGCAGCCTCGCTGCCTTGGTCTGAACCCCGCTGCCCCGTCCAGTGATGAGCTTGTTGAACGTTCTCTCTCCCCTGACTGCTGTGTGCACACGTGAATTCCCTAGCTCACTGAAGCTCCGGAGCTGCAGCCCCGCGGGCCCAGTGACTTCAAGAGGACCACAGTCCTAGAAAACAAGCTCTACGGGCTCTACACGGTACACCAGGGTGCCCACGGATGGCACGCACTCACTACACAGGATTATTTCTGATTCTGTACGTTCAGGTAACCAAGAGTTTGTGCTTTGGGAAGAATGCAGAGGGCAATCAGAACCCACGAGGCTAACCTGAGCCTCGCACTCCGTAGAGCTTACTTCATTCATTCTTGTTTAATGTGTAATTCGGATTCTCAGCCGTGCCTTACGGCTACATTCTACTCTCTGTTTCCTCAACAAGTTGCAAATAACACAAACTTCTCACAACAATGATTTATAAATGACTCTGGAAAAAAAAAATTCAATCTGAATTGCAAGTCAACGCGTGTGGGTAGCTCGGGAACAGCGGTTCCTGCTGGTCGCCGGGCGGGCGCCTCAGGAGGCCAGGATGCTCCTCCTGATGATGTCTGTCCTCCGGCTGATGGTGCTGCCGGCGTGCAGACACTTCTTCTCCGAAGCCTCGCTCTCTGAGTCGCTCATCTCCACATCGGGCGCATACCCGTCGTTCTCACTGTCAGACTTTAGTTTGCTTTTAGGCCTCTCCTTGGCTGGAGCCCGGCCGAGGCCCAGGTACGGGTAGTCTGCGTGCTGGTGGCAGGCCCCCTCATGGGCCTCTCCCTGCTGCTGCCGTTCCCCCTTCTTTGGAATCCGGAAGCCTCCCCAGTTCTTCACCGGGCTGGCAGGTGTGGTAGGCACTTTGACTGCGGTCTGATTATAGTTTACTTTGACTAGGGAGCCATTGCACTTGGGCACCACCTCCTTCCTGGCACTGGGTGCCGACTGCCCTGCTCCAGGGGCGTGGGCAGCTCTCGTGTGGTCCAGATGCCTCTGGGACACGTCTGTGGACCTGAGAGGCTTGTGACTCTGCTTAAAAGGTTTGTCCTTGAAGTCTCCTTTCATGAGATCACAATGCAAACGATTGTCTCTTCTTTTCCCGTGGTCTGGCATCACCACGCCATTTTTCTGTGGCGCTGAAATGAGACGCGCTTCGGTGAAGGTCTTCTGGAAACTCAGGAAGCTCTCGGGCATCAACAGCGCCTCCCTCGCGCCGCACAGGCCCGGCTGCTCCAGCAGGGCCTGGCCTTCACACCCCGCACTGCTCTGCAACGGACCTCGAGGAAGCGGCTTTTTGAGTGAGCGAACCATGGAAGTACCCATTTGTTTCCTGAAGAATGCAGAATGCCACTTCAAGTCCTCAATCTTGGGGGCATCAGGGCCCACCGAAGGACTATTAAACAAAAGCATGTTTTCCAGTGAGGAGGAGGAACAGGAAGAAGAAGGCACACCTAGGAACATGAAACCACAAATAAGAAAAATTACAGCAGAGCAAATCCCAGAGGCAATTTCTAGACCCTCAGCTTTGCCCAATGTATGCAAACTCCCCGACAGTATGACATAGAGACACCTGGTTGGCAAAAATTTGGTCTTTATAGCAAAGATAGACCCTGCCTTAAGAATCACCATATCCAACATGCCGTACTTTTGCTGAATTACGCAAAGCTTTCACCCAAAAAAAAAAAAAAAAAAAAAAATCCTTTCAGGGACTCTATTTCCCTTCCAACAAAATAATCGATCTGATTTTCAAAGGAGAATCTATGCAGAACCCTTCAGCCGGTCAATGGCCACCTCTTCTCCCTCCCCAGTCCAGAGCAGGAAAAGCACCACTTGGGACCCGCCAGCCCTCTGTCACACCCTCAGGGCGAGTGCCAAAGGGACCAGGCCCCGGCTTTGAGAACTCCTTTCCCCAGAGTACCGCAGCCTCAGAGAGGAGAGCTAAGTGTGAGCGTGTGAAATGAACAAAGTACTGAAAACAGTTCTGGACACAGTGTAAAAGTTCACTATCATATGCAAACCCTGCTTGTGGGCGTCAGCTGAGCTGCCATCTGATGAGAATACGCTAAACCGGTCTTTTCTGATGCACATCACAGCAAGAACTAAATTTCACACCAACCTCGTAAAAGCTCGCGTTTCAGGAAGTACTAGCCCTCACCGCCTGCCGGGCGCCGTGGCATTTCCTCCTTCACGTTTGTTTTTAATCTTAGCCATGACCTACTGAGTTTACCTCAGACCCAGCGATGAGTCTAACCGCAGGTCTGAGAAGCACCAGGTGGACTTAGGACTCGGGAGGGCTGCGTTTCCAGAGCCTCGAGAGCCTGTGCAGGAGCCCTCCCGCCGCTCCGCCTCCCCTGAAACAAGACTGAGGCCGGGGTCTGAGGGGAGAGGTGCCGCTCAGCAGGTGGCCAGTAGTGCCCCGGCTGCCAGGATGCCCGGGGAGGACCTCTACAACCTGCTGGCTTGGAAATGCCCGTCTTCCCAAGAATCACCTTCATGCCACACAGCGTATTTCTACTGGTGACTGGCCTACCGTGAAAACAGAGAGGCGAGGGACACGAAGGGTCCAGGGCTCTACTTCTACCCGCTTGACTTGGAATCGGCATCGACTCCAGGCCTCCCAAGGCACTGCTCCCCGGAGGGTGCTCTCAGCTCTGCCCACGAGAGCTCTCGAACGCGGGGCCCCGGAATGACTGCACATGAAGCAGAACCCTCTCTCCCTCCCCTCGGATCATCCACCTAAAGGGCAGGAGAGAAACTGCAGGACAGCTAAGAACACAGGCAAAGGCCCGGAGCTGAAAAATGAAAGAGGAGTCGGCCCCGGGCCTTCCGCTGCATCTGCGGCAGCCGCCTGCAGGAAGGCCCCGCACTTCCGACTGTCCATTCCTCAGAACAGAGAGCACTTGGTTCCCTTTCCTGGATCTATGATACATACAGCTGTGACCCCCAACACTCCCCACACCCGCCAACCTCAGCCAGGGTGGACTCGGGCGGCAGTGCTCTCCCTGGCTTGCCCGCGAGTCACCGTTCATAGGAAGCACAGGCGGCAACTTCGGCCTCCCCACTCCCGGGCACACCGGGGCAGGGGTGACAGGAAGTGGACGCACACTCCCGAGAGGCTGAGCTGAACTGCTTTGCCCTATGGCACCTACTGGGAATAACTCACTTTAAAAGAAATGGTTTGCAAATAAGTTCCAGGCTCCAACTAATGATAGATACTTGGTACACCTGGGAAATTTATTTTAATCTTGGGAGAAAATATCAAAAATGATATCCGTAAGTCAACGCCACGAAAACTACTTAACATTCTTCAACAATTTCATTACAGCCTATTTCTTTGTTCAGCTGACCAGCTAACCTCCCATCACGTCTCTCTGTAATAAAGCAGAATTTGGAAACGAAACAGGTGATAACATCCCTACTATTTCTGCGCCATAATACTGAGATACAGAGACCAAAAACAACCAACTCAGAAAATGGCGTGAATCAACTCTGGCTCTCCATACAACGCAAGTGCCAAGAATGTGGCTGCGTGGCCTCAGCAGCACAGGCAGAAAGAGGCTCGCGCTTTCCCACGAAGGCCAACCTAAGACCCACCCCCTCCTACTCCACTCTGCTCACCATCTTGCACTCGGCGACTGAGAGGAGACTGAAGTCCTTCCGCCACCTACATTTGGGGCTTAGGACCAGAGCGCTAGTGCTCACGAGCTTCTTAGAGGTCACGATTCTGCACCAAACCTCTTCTACAGAGGAATCCCAAAGAGGCAAGGTCACTGCCCAACTTTGCACTTGATCTCCGCCTAACTGGCACGTTCTCCACAGTACGGTGACATCCTAGCACTGTTGTGTTTTGTCCACCCCAGAGCATTGTGAAATAGGAGGCAATCAACGAATTACCAGGTGCTCAATCTCAGAAATATCCAAAATTCCATCTATACCCAAAAAGCCCACTGCGGTTGTTGTATAAGGTGAACGCGTGTCCTAAGTAGTCCTGAGACACAGTTACGGTGTTACAGGTAAATCCACAAGCTAGGTGCTAAGTAAGTCCATTAGGTGCTTCAGGACACACTGATCAAGGGCTCTACCGTCTACACATCACTAGATCATCAGTCTCATTTCAAGAGGTCGGCTGAGACACCATCCCCATTTTCATATGAGGAAAGCGGGGAGCCAAGTAAACGTGTGCCCGGCCCCCTATGAGGACAAAGCCACAGCTCTTCTGCCTACACCATGACGCCTGATGCCTAGAGATTGTCAGGAGAGATGGGAATCTGTATTTCTTATTTTGCTACAGGATAAATAAGAGAAAAGGCAGCCTATGTTTCCCTTGGTTGAGGTTTACAATCCCCTGCCTTATGTTTGACCTACCAGGGCTTAATGCATACCTGAAACGCTTTCTTGCTCCAAGAGCTTAGTGTAAAGATTGAATATCTGTTCCTGGACCTTGCACACAGATCGTTTAATCTTTTCCCTGCGGGTCACCATGTAAGTGAGGTTCCGAACCTAGAATATAGAGAATAAAGATGCTAAGTAAGCAATACATGGTAACAGTACTTCCGTGCTTTTCATTTTATCTCTGAGAAACTGGTCCTCCTAGGGCCTTGACAGACATTTGAAATCAAACTTTAAGCACCATTCCTGACCCCTAATCTCCCTTTGGGCAGATGAGGAGGATCCCCTTACTCCTCCCGAGGTGGGAGGGCCGCAAGCCTGCCTCCTCCAGCACCCCAGCACACACAGCCGCCACGTCCACACACAGCCTGCTGCCTCCTGCCGCGGGGCCGTGCTTACCATCCATTAGCATCTAACTCCCATTAATTTTACACTCAAGGGCTTTAGAGCAGTGTGGAGGCTGCTTCCTGCTCCACGTTATCAAGCATCCACTGAAGTCTGAATGGGGTGAGCTCGGGGTCAGGGGCCAGCAGAGACCAAGAACCCCAGGAAGCTTCTCGGTGGCCTGGACACTGATCTCTCAGGCAGCACCGGAGCTGAGAATCTCCTGCTCCCCCAGCGATTCGCTGGGCCCATATGTCCAGTCCAGCTCTAAACATCATGTGGAAAGCCCCGATTCCTTTGCAACCCCCAACCCAAGTGCCAAGAGCTCCTCTTCCTAACACCCAGCAGCTTCGGACATGCCTTCAGTAGCCAGAACACAGCAAGACGCACTGCACTCAATATCTCCGCTTTGAAAGCTGGCCGCCATGGCTCAATACGGAACCAGAATCTCAAGAGTCAAGTCACTCAAGCTCACTGAGCGAACCCTGAATCAGAAAGCCTGCTGGGTAAACCAGACTGCACAGGCCTGAAAACAACCACCAAGCGTAGCCCACCACTCGCAGCTGGACCTCGGGAAGGTGTGAGGAGGGCCGCCTGAGAAACTTGGCCACAGAGTGGCCAGTGACCACATTCCGCATCATCTCCTGTCCACAGCACGACCACTCTCTCCTGAAGACCACCCTTCTCCGTGGCAACCCTGCCCCCCACAGCTTACTTTATAAGTGGGGAGAGTGCAAAGGCCACCGACCTCTTGGCATAAGGGCAGGCTCACTCATATACACACACACACACACACACACACACACACACACACACAAATTTTGCATCCTGGCCTAAGCACAGACCTTTCCCAACCCCAACCCCAGCCATGTTCCAGTCTCCTTTGCAAAAAAAGCAAGAGACATTAACAGCAGCACAGTTGACTTTTACCTGTGCACCATGTAATGTGGCCAAGCTAAGTTCTTCCTGACTCAAACATCTGCTATCAGGGTATTCCTGTCTTTGTTTCTACATCAACCCCTCACACTACTGATACTTGTTAAATATATTTTTAATTAAAGAACTGAGAAGAAAAGCATTTTCCTTGTGTCAATACATGTTGGTGTCTTGGGCCTAGTTAAAGCAATTCCTTCCGACAGCCACACCCACAAGCCGTGTGTCCTTCATTAGACCAGCTTGGGGACTGAGAAGGCTGACAGAGTCTTCTCTCTGAAGAATATCTTAGAAACAAGGGGCCAGACCTTGATCCTTCTCATAGATTCAAAACTTGTGGAAAGTAGATTTGACACTAAGACCAGGAGTTTAACATCTGGAAATACGAGAAGGAACGAACTGTCCGAAATCCTAGGAGTAGAAAAGTTGTTCCCATGATGTGTAGCAGAGACACCTAGATTTTTTTTAAGTTACCTATAAAAATAGAAAATGGAGAAGCCAAACACTTAAAACGTGTCTATGGCTGGTATACTATTCAAATGTAATGTCCGGTGGCTTCAGAACTTCACCCAGGAAAGGCTTCAATGTGGCTGTGAATGTGGGGAAAAAATCCCACTTCTATTGACCATGACCTTTGATGAGAAGTATCTAAATAACCCAAAAGCAAAGCCAGGATTTCCTGTTGGAACCCGCCAGCCCTGACTGACCGGGTTCTGGCCTGGCAGGTCAGGAGCACCAGGGCCTGACCGCCCTCGTGTGCACAGCAGCCCTCACCCTCGGAGCACAGCTTGCGTGCCCCTTCTGGACACCACGACACCTGCCTGACCTTCCCCAGGTTTAGCAAGGGGATAAAGAAGCCAGCTCTCCCTGCACCCGGCCTTGCCCTCTCAGGTCATTTCCCCCTCCAGTTGCAATCCCCAAACACACACACACACACACACACACACACACACACACACCAGGGGCCCTGGACAGACTGCTGACCCCACCCCGACCCCAGGGCTTGCATTTCTAGGAAGTTTCCAAATAATGTTTTTGCTGGTCATAGACTACACCCTAAGAACCCTGCCCTAAGCAATCCAGGGGTCCCAGTGGATTTTCCTGAATCCTAAGCACTACTGGCAGCACTAAGGAGGCCCCGTCCAGCGTGAGCGAGGAAGAGGGCCATCCCCGGGACGTGGCCGCTTCTCAGACTCGCATCCGAGTGCAGAGGGCACGTCTTTACCTGACAAGCACTCACTTTCTGGACCCCATGAACTTCATCTTTCCAAAGAGACATGTCGGGAAGGGAACCCAGCGTGCAGTAGCAACCATGGGGACTTGAGGTGGCCGCCTGCCTTGGGTCCCTGAATCCACTCCTGCCACCCAACTTTCTGGTCCAGAACTGGTACCCAGGTGTACACTGCCCCAAAGGTATGGATGGATGAGCCGAAGGTGGCGACTCCCATCATCAGCCGTGTGCATCTACTGGGTCTACTCACTAGGACTCGTCTGTGCTACTCAGCAGTCGCAGTTTAGGAAGGAAGGACCACAGGAGCCTGGTCGTCGTCAGACGTACTCGCTGACTACTGAGTTTCTGCCACGAGTTGGTACCGTGCGCAAGGGCACGGCACCGGCTTAAGACCAGCAGGCGGGGTAACTTCAGACTGTTCCCATGGTCCCCTGCCCTCGTGAGTCCCTGGCCTGATGTGCTTAGTTCATAATTACAGGGAACTGAGCGGCTCCCTGGGGCTTGGCAAAGACTTCGACTTTGTAAGGCCTCCACTGCCACGTGTCCTGTGGCAATCTTACGTTCATCATAAGCCCATTTAAAACGGACACTAAATTTCCTACACTCTCAAGAGGCTTTTTAATAAAGTAAATATAATGACACACACACACACACACACACACACACACCCTGAATTCTAATACATCATAGATGTTGTTCTACTTCAAAGCAACAGTGATGACTCCAAAAGCAAGGTTCAGAATTTAATCATAAGCGCATGTTAATCTGAGTGACTGAAGTACAGAAGAGAGTTAGTACACCACAAGCATTTTCTACACTTTTATTTTGTGGTGACTGTGAGACGAACACAGCCCAAACATGACACTTGTTGTCCTCCCCTCCTGAGGACTCCCTGGCTCCGTGCACCCTGGTTCTAGCAGGTGTCAGGCTGGGGTGCCGGCTTCTCAGCAGGACTCGTGCGTCCTGAACGCCAGGCCACGCAGGCGGGTGGTTGGGAGGCAGTCTTCCTTCCACTTGCCACCAGGGGGCGGCAGGCGCGCAAGGCCTCCCCTTGCCTGCTGTGCCCGCCTGCCTAGCCCGGGAGGGGGCGTCACCACAGGCGGGCACTAGATGCACTACAAGGGCTTCTAATGAACACTGAAAGACACGTCCACTCTCACGCCCTCTCTCTGGCCATGCAGGTCTCTGAGCTGTGGATCTTGGGGTTCGGGACTTGTGCAGTCTCTGCTACACCCTCAAGACATCGATGAGTCACATCCTCTCCCGGACAGGTGGATCGCTCAGGCAAATAAGCCAGGGCCTAAGCCAGTCGGGGCAGGGGATGTGCTTTAACTTTCGGCACTGGAGTGCCTTTCGGCGCAGGCTGCTTCGGGCCAGATCTCCTCGCCACCTTCCCCACTAACCAACTTAATGGCAGCTATCGCAGCAGGGAGGTTTGCTGTGGAAGGTGACACATCCCCAATTAGCAAGCCTCAGTCGGAACTATCCACAGGGAGCAGGAGACGGGGAAGGCAGCCCACGCGTAATTGTCCCTGTAGCGGGAGGGAGGTCCGCACCGGGGCTCCAGAGGTGCCGCAGAGTTGGGGGAGGCGCCGAGCTCCAAGAGGGGCTCTGCGGGCAGACCCGACGCCCTGCGTGCCAGGAATCCCACCCCACACAGACACCACAGACGCACGACGGACACTCCACATGCACACACCACACAGCCTCCGTGATGACTTAGCACCTCACTGCCAGGACTGTCTTGGTAACGCACACGTGTGTGTGCGTGTGTGCGCGTGTGGGTGTGTGTATGTTTGTAAGTTTATGCACACACATCAGCACCCAGAGCCTGCTCAGCTCCAAGACAGCGCTGGCCGGGCAGCCAGGGTGGCCCGGGGGAGGCAGTGCTTGGCTCTCCTAAGGAGCCCTTCACCAGCACCTAGTAAATGTTTCCCCAGGCCCAGCACAGAGTCCCTGCCTCTGCCCTCCCACAAAGGAAATCCATTCTGGTTTCAAAAGCAGTCTGTAAACAATTGAGAGTCAGCCCCCCGTCACGTCCTGGGGCTCAGTTCCCTCCAGCTCTAGAGTGCAGTGGGGGAAAAGAACACGCCCCATCTGATCTCGCAGAACAGTGAAGCACAATGGGAGACGTGTAAGAGGAAAAAAATCGCAAAGCAGCTGCCCACTGTGCGGCAGAGTGGGCAGGTACGCCGCGGGCGGGCCGCCCACGAGGAGTCAGCCAGCGCGGCCTCATGCAGCGGAGCGCAGGCCGAGGGGCCAGCCAGCGCTGTGGCCCGGGCGCGCGCCTCTGCGTCTTCTTCTACGTCACTACAAAGCGCCAGCGTCGGTCATTACCCTCTCCAGGTCCTGTCGCAGGTGCGTGAACAGCTGCAGCCTCCTAAGCAACACGTCCTGCTCGCGCTTGGCCAGATTGTCCTCCTCGTCCCTCCTGGGGCTGAGCAGGGGCTTGTTGAAGTTGACCTTCCTCTTCAGCTTCCAGTACTGGTACAGGAAATCCACCACCTCCTCGGGCAGCCGCAGGGCCCGGGCCACGTCCAGCAGGTTGACGAAGGTGTAGAAGGCGTCCTCCAGCTGCTGCAGCTTCTGCTTGCGGACGCTCACCCGGTGGGCCTCCTCCCGGTTCTGCTCAAAGCTGGCCAAGGGCTCCGGCGGGTTCCGCGGCGAGCGCTCGGGGGCCCCGTGCTCCGGGGCGGCGCCCTCGCCGAGGCTCTCCTCGGGTTTCCGGCGGGAGCTGTGCTTTGGACAGTAGGACTTGAACTTGACCTCATCGTTGTCCGCCAAGATGGTCTTCATCTCCAGACCCCGGTCGAAAGCACAGGTCACGTGGAAGGCCGTGCGGCAGTTCTTCACAGAGCACTGGAACAAGAGGCAGGAGAGAGAAGACGGTTACGGAGCGGCTGCAACGGGGCCCCGAGCGGCGCCACACGCCCGAGGCTGGACAGACAGGCAGCGCGAGGCCGACCCGCAGGCCACGCTGACTGAGGAGGAACGGAGGGCAGATTTCAGGGAACTCTCAGAAGAAAGCTTCATAGACTAAAACAACTTTTTTTTTGGTACTGGGGAATGAGTTTCTTCTATGTCCCAGCTACACCTCGAGCCTTTTTTTTACTTTTTCTATTTTTATGTTTTTTGTGGTACTAGGGATGGATCCCAGGGACACTCTACCTCCAAGCTACACCCCCAGCCCTATTTTTCATTCTTTACTTTTAATAGTGCCTCGCTAAGTTGCAGAGGGCCTCACAAGTTGCTGAGGCTGGCTGGGAACCTGCGACCCTCCCGTCTCTGCCTCCCAAGTACTGGGGTTACCAGCGTGCTCACCACACCAGGCCTTTTCTTTCTAGGAACAGTCTCACCAAGTTGCTGAGGAAGGCACTGGACCTGCGATGTCCCCGTCCAGCCGGCCAAGTACTGGGGTTACAGGCCGCATCACCATGCCTGCTCCAAACTTGCTTCTGTTAGAAGCATAGCCACCTCCAAATACCCCGTGCAGGCAGGCACGATTATCTAAATGGCGCCTGCAGATGAAGGTGGGGTGGCCCTTGGAAGAGCCTTTTCAAAAGAACTCGCGCTCCATATGCAGGGACCACTCTGGGACAGGCGTCGGCAGGTTCTTGAGGACTGAGCTCTCAGCACTTCTATAAGACGCCTGAGCAAGAATCATCTCTGGATGGTTGGCTACCAGCCAGGGTTTTAAACTGCTTTAAAAGGAAAAGCATCACCCTGACCTCAGCCAGAAAGAATCCCCACCCCAGTGGGAGGAAACACAGTCCACTTCCTACAAGCAGCACCCCAACCCAGGAAGGACTCTCCCCGCCGGCTGGGCTGACATGGCCGTGCGCCATGTCCAGCAGGCTCAAGGGTGGGAGCGGAGCCGGCAGGAGTCACTTCTCAGGGCCGCAGGGAAGCCAAGCCCGAGGCCGCTGGACCACGCTGCGCTGAACACGCGCCCTCCCCACCTGAGCAGGGCTACAACTTGCTGTCTTTGATCTAGTCGCCAGCACTGGCCTAGCAGGAACAGCGATTTAGCTCTCCCCCACTGCTGTCTGATCTTGCTGAGCAAATCCCTAGAAGGAGACTCCTCGCAGAGACTCAAGGCAGTCCCTTAAAAGCAGCACTGTGTGGGGAAGCCAGGCAATCCCCACGCTCGCCAGGCTGCGGGGGAGCTGCGGGGGAGCAGGATCCGGTGGCTCCAAGCCAGCTGAAAGGCTGCATTAGCCTCCTCCGGCAGTCCCTGAGCCACACACCCCTGGGTGGCAGAGGCCGGAGCCAGCTCGGTCCCTGCCCACACCACTGCCTAACTCACCAGCAGCGGCTGCGCCGTGACCGCCCAGCCCCCATCACAGCCAGCTGCCCATCACGGTCACCTAGAGCAAGCAGACCAACGTGGATCTGCAACTATCTATAAATGACCTCTGCTCCAGGAAACGTGTGAAGTCAGCTGTGGTGGCAGGACACACACACACAGACACACACAGACACACAGACACAGACACAGACAGACACACACACACAGACACACACACAGAGACAGACACACACACACAGACACACACACAGACAGACACACACACAGACACACAGACACAGACAGACACACACACACACAGACACACACAGACACACACACATACACACAGACATACACACACAGACACACACACACAGACACACACAGAGACACACACAGAGACACACACACAGAGACACACACACACACAGACACACACACACAGACACATACACAGACACACACACAGACACACACACACACACACCCTGGCCGCTGTCATTAGCCGTGCTCCTCCCCACAGCAAGCTGCCAAGCAGGAGGCAGGAGCTGGACAGACGCCGGAGACGCTGTCCACGTTTGGCTCTCACTACATTTAACCCGAGCGTTCTAGCCTTAAAGCGAAGTAAGCTGCAGCGGAACGCTCGTACAGGACGCGGAAGCCGCCAATGGCCTTCCTCTGGGTTTTCCTATTCAGACTGACTCAGCAAACAGATGTTACAGAAACATAAACCAGAGCCTTCCTGCACAGCTGCAGACATTCCAGAGACATTCTGTTAATAAAATCAATCCAGCCTACGAAGATATGAAAAATCATCTGCCCTCTCTGGCCTCCTCTCCTTCACATTTATGTTCTGGGAAAAAGAGGTCAACTGCAGCAGAAAATTCATTAGATCGTCTCGCCTCAAAAAGAAACAAAGCTCCCATTTGCCCACCTCCTTTAAACATCAATTAGGGACCAGGCCCCGTGCGCCCAGGCCCCGCTGCCTCATGCTACGCTCGCAAGAACATCGGCTAACAGGGAGGACGTGGCTTCGCCTTCGTGGCCTGCTCCCGCAGCTGGGCACACGTGTGCAGGCACACAGGACGGGCCTGAAGGTGCACACGTGCTCGCTTAAGTGCCTTTCTTATTTTCTCCTCCATTCTGCGCCAATCCAACCCTCAGGCCAAGGTGTTTCCATTTTAAACCAACCCTATTCGCCTACAGGTAAATTTGCATGCAGTGAAGGCCCCTTCGTCAGACCCCCGCTGCCTCATGCTGCACCCTCTCAACACTTCGGTTATATTTTAGATTCCCCAACATCGGGAGAAGTGGTAAGGAAGAAGAGTACAGCCACTGGCTTATAAAACACTGAAAAATTTCGAAGCCACCAAAACGGTTTGGGTACCTTCCTAAAAGACTTATCAGCCAAAGTATAAGCTGGCTTTGCCAAGTGAAGTCATCCTTTACAACTGAGGGCCGCTCAGCACAAACACAAAGTGGAACCTGCATCTGGGCCCAGCTGCAGGGCGCTCTGCAGAGAGAAGCCAAATTCTACCAGGAAACGGGAGTCTGCACCGCCACACGCAGCGGCCAGGCCTCTCGGATCCTGAGGGTCCAGAATCCCACTCCCCACGGAGTTTTACACAAACGGAAAAACAGACGGCAGGCTACCTCCATCTCTGCTTAACTCCACGCACTCCAGGGCTTCCCACGCTTGCCTGTATCTGGATGTATGAATGCAGGCTGCATGTTTACACACAGGTGTGCTGCCTCTGCGTATGTCTCTCACACTCACAGTGCTACAGAGAACCAAACATCCAGGTTGCGTTCAGACCAAGGCAGGCAAAGCGCAGTAGGAGCCTGTTTCCAATGGGAGGGCGTCAGCACGCCCCGGGACCCAGCAGCCTTGGGAGGCGGCCCAGGCAGGTGGGTCTGCAGCTGTGCGCCAAGTGCTTAGCCCGAGGTACCTCCCTGAGACCCAGAGAGACACCTGCTACAGCAAGAAGCAGGGTGCCAGGCCCGGGCAGATGAGGGCCAGACACAAGTTGGAACTGCCCATGGCCGGTGTGTATTTCTGTAAGGCTCGGGTTCTGGCGACGCTGGACACACCAGTGTTGGGGCTGGAGCGTCCCCATACCCGGCCTGCTTGCTGGAGCCGCCTCCCTGCCCTCCCATAGCCTCCACTCACCTGTATGGAGGCCCCGAACTTGTCATTGCAGAGGCTGCACAGGAGTGCCCACCGACTGCTGGGGATGTGGGACACCTTCGTGATGGGCTCCATCTTCTCAGGACTGCCAATGCTCACCTAGAGACCGGACCACAGAAAGGGTGGCACAGGCAGCAGGGGCAGGCAGGGGCCCAGCCTCAAAGACCCGGCTTCCCCACAACGGGGCAGCGGGCGGGAGAGCCCAGTCCCCACCCGATGCGACAAGTCTGTTTCTGAAAGCCCACGGTCAACTGAGTTTTCATTTCTGAGTGTCTGATAGCCAAATCTCTCCTCGTGTTGCTACACTACTGACTCACAGGAATGTGTCGAGACTAAAAATCCATCTTCCATAAATTTAAATAGGTTGTCAACAATGGAGTGAGTAAACACATACGCTATTTTTAATCTCTCTCTCACTAAAGAAACCCATTTTCTTCAGTCAAAACACATGACTCTACTCAAAGTGGAAATCTACCAAGATAAATAGGCATCATCTCTAAATTCAGCTGGACTGCTGAGCTGTATCCTGTTAATACCAAACCACAGGATCCAGCACTACCAAGATCTGAGAGTGAAACCTCAATGCAAATCATCCCCAGATCACTCTCCTCAAGAGGGAAAATGTACTAAATCACACACCCAAAATGTTGGAATTTGAATCACAAATGATATTCTCATAGTGAGCCATGCAAATTAAATTAGTCAAGGTCTGGGACTTGAAATAAATTAGACCAGACCTGAAATTAAAAAGGTTGAGTCTGAGTAGGAATTTAAATAAAAACTGCGTGTGACCTGGAGCGCAGTGCTCCCACCACGGGGCAGCGGGTGTGCAGCTTGCCAAGTAGGGGACTCACCAGGGGGCACCGCCACCCCAGCCCACAGCCCCCGCCAGGGGTTATCAGCAACGAGGGCTGCCGGTGGTGGACAGGCAAGTCTGTTCGTGGACAGCAACCCAGAGTGCAACTCACAAACGCACATCCTCCAACCACACTGCCTGAGCGCCCCCGCCCGCACTCACCTCGGGGATCCACAGCGCACAGCTGACGTGCACCCACTTGGTTCCGCTGCGGGTGGGCTTCATGGCTCCGCCCTTCTTGGGACACAGCAAACATTTTGGCTGGACCCCCAGGGCACACGTCCGGCACAGCCAGCTGCCTTCTGGCACCTTGAGGATCCCATAGCAGGCCTGTGATGCCGAGGCACATCCCCAGGGAAAGAGAAAGGGGAAAGGCTGACTGCTTCTACTTCCTGTTAACATTAACGCACCACAACGAATTCCCAGAACCACCACCCATGTGGAGTCAGCCCCCAGCCCCCAGCCCGGCCTCACTCGCCCTCAGGGAGACTCCAGGCCATTGGCTCAGGACAGGGCGTGCGCTCTGCATGGAGGGGGTCCTAAAAATGGCAAAATGTGTTTAAATAACCTGCTTTGCTACAGAAACCCATCTCCACCAAGTTTCTGACTACTGAGCAGTAACTCTTGTCGGGGTCAAGTGGGGGAGCTGCTCCACTCTGCTTCTGACCAGCTGGGCCAGGGTGAGGAGGACACAGAGCTGGCGGGGAGGAGGCCAGGAGGCCAGCGGGGGAGAGGCTGGGCCAGAGTGAGGAGGACACAGAGTGGGCGAGGAGGAGGCCACGGCGGGGGAAGAGGCCGGGCCAGGGTGAGGAGGACACAGAGTGGGCGGGGAAGCCCAGCACTGGGTCTCAGCACTCTCCCCTGTGAGCAAACAGACCCAGAAAATGAGCCATTCCAGACATACAGAGAATTTGGTCTCTTTTAGCTGATATTTAAAACAAAGCCCATTTTGCACAAGATGGCAAAATTACACAAGACGGCATACACGGCAGAAATCAAGGCTTTAAAACTAAAGTAATTAAGATGGCTCAAAGAGAGACAAGGCTAATGTTGACGCGGCGAAGTGAAGAAACAAACCCGCGGTGGTACTGGGACATTCAGAAAGCCCCTCGCAGACCAAGCCGCTCAGAACTCTATCCTCAGATGAACTGGGAGTCAGGAAGTCGAGTCTCAGGAACATAGCTCTCATTCTCCGGACAGAAAGAAACACAGGGCTCAGCAAGCTGAATGCCCAGGACAGGAGGAAACCGCCCAGATGAGGCGGGAGCGCCCAGACGGGGCCCAGGAGCCAGCCCATGAGCCAGCAGCTGTTGGCACACCCACCAAATACACCCTGCCCTAGAGGTTTCAAGGTCTAAAAGCGCTCGTCACCCTCCCCCATAAAGGTTTCAAAGTCTAAATGTCTGCACAAGGCATTCTGAAAAGCCACCTTTGAAGGGAGGATTCCCCCCCACAGGAAAAGCAAGTCTAAGCTAATTTAAAAGATTAAATAAAGTATGCCTTAAAGTCCAGCCATCAAGGATTTCACTAAACAAAAATGAAGTAAATGTTAAGAAAAAGGGACAAAATGGTATAGCAGAAAGAACAGAAGGCGGGGAAGGATTGCTGGGGCTCTGCAGGCAGCTCCGCCACCGGCCCTGGACGCCCCCTCTGTGATGTCAATTTGCCCTTTTATAACAAGAAAAAGGTAAGAGAAAAGTCTGAAAAGCCATCCACATCAGAAGCAGCAGCAGTCACAAATCAACAATGGTGGCCACACTTCCCGTGACAGGCCGAAACCACGACGGGAACTTTCCACCACCCAAGGAAACGCTCCCGCCTGCAGCATGAGGGCCCAGAGCTGCTTTAACATGATAAAACAAGAGGCTTCTGGCCAAGACAAGATGAACCAGGACGAGGCCATGCTGGCCAAGTCTTCAGACAGGACTAATTACAGCAAAAATGATAGTCAACAGCACCAGGAGCTGGGTGCGGTGGCACACACCTGTAACCCCAGCTCCTAAGGAGGCCAGGGCAGGAGGACTGCAAGTTCAAGGCCAGCCTGAGCAATCTGGTAGAACTCTGTCTCAAAATCTTTAAAAATGTGTTTTAAAAGAGCCGAGGGCAGCCGGGCATGGTGGCGCACGCATGTCATCCCAGTTCTTGGGAGGCTGAGACAGGAGGATCGTAGATTCGCAGCCAGCCTTCGTGAGGCCCTCTGCAGCTTAGTGATGCCCTGTCTCAAAATTAAAAATTAAAAATAGGGCTGAGAGGTAGAATGCCCCAGGGTTCAATCCCCAATACCGCAAAAAAAAAAAAAAAAAAAAGAGCTGGGGTATAGCTGCGCGGTACAGCGCTCACGTGCCCTGGGTTTGCAGCGTGAATGAAGGCGTGAGTGCATGAGAGGCTCGGCGACCGCCGTACTCGTTCTACCCTCAGCGGCCACCCTCGCTCTCCTGCGTTGTGGCAAGCACCCGCCAAACCCTCCCGCCCTTCTGAAGGAACCTCCAAGAACGGCGCCCACCGTGCCTCAGCCGCGCCGCCATGCGCTAGCACAGGCCACCAACACCCTGGGCTGAAGTGCAGCCCCAAGAAGATACCCCGAGGCCTAACCCCACCATCTCCAAGTGTGCCCGGGCTCAGAACGCACCGAGGACACAAGTAGTGACCGCGGCCGCACGTGACCCGGTCCTTACGGGACAAGCCTGTGAAGGCACAGACACGCAGCGAGGACGCCCCGCGGTGGCGAGGGAGCTACTGCCAGGGACACCAAGACCAGAAAGCCCTCCAGGACTGTGCAGGGGGAAGAGGCGAGGAAGAGCGCCCGGCGTGCCAGAGGAGCCAGGCCCTGCCCTGTTTGGGATTTCTGGCCTCTAGAAACAGCGAGACCTTAACCGTCTGCTGTCTTAATGAAGGCAGCCAGTTTCCCAGGCTCCTCACCGGGTCTGGCCTGCTGGCCGCACCAGCACAGGAAACGCTAAGAACCTCACGACAGAGGGGCTGTGTGTGCATCTCCCGACCTCCCGGCAGCACGGGAGGCTTCCTGGGCTCCCGCCGGCGCCCCCACCTACCTGGTGCACACAGATGTTGCACTTGTCACAGAACACCATCTCGTTGCCGTCCTCGCCGTCGGGGGACTGGCAGACGTCACAGACGACGTCCTCGTCGTACTCGATCCCCAGCCCTTCCTCGGTCTCTATGGCGTGGTTCATGTTGTCGTAGCATCGCTGTTCAAACTCCTCCAGGACCCTCTCCATGGTGTACTCATCCAGCTCAGGCATCCCTGAAAGGAAAGCACCAGGCCGCCCGCCTCAGTGGCTCCACCCGAGGCCGGGTGTGGGGGCACACGCTCTCATCCCAGCACTCAGGCGGCGGAGACGGGAGGATCACGGCTCACATACAGCCTCAGCTACTTAGTGAGGCCCTCCGCAACTTAGTAAGACCCTGTTTAAAAACTAAAGAATAAAAAAAAAAAACAGGGCAGGGGGTGTAGCTGAGAGGTCAAACGCCCCTGGGTTCCATCCCCAGACCCACAAAAAAAATTTAAAAATAGTAACTCCACACTAATAAATATCACAACAGAACAAGGTAGCTTGACCTGAGCTTATAATTCACAATAGATAAATAATAAAGTCAAAGCCAACCCTGAGGGTCCCAGAACCTCAGACCCTTACAGAGAAACTCTTCCAAACAGACAACAGCTTGTTCCCAATGACCAGAGACTAAAGACGTAGCATAGGAAACTGAAAAGCAAAAAAAAAAAAAGATCTTGAAAGGATCCACAGTAAAGATACGTAACTGTAACATCACCTCACTGTGGTCACTGCACCTGACGCCTAATGTGTCAGTGACTTTTACAACTGGGACCACATGTGTAGGGTTGGATTTGTTTACTTTCCTTTCTGGGTGCTTAAAACAGCGCTGAGTACACCCTGCACTGTGAGCCCGCGAACGTCTTCGAGCGGCTGTGGCTCCGCACTCTGCGTCCAGCAGCTCAGACTCAGCTAACCAGATTCACAAAAGACAACAGAGCAAAACGTCTGGAGCAAGGGAGACGGTTCCCTGAATCCGCTAAGACGCGCTCCTGCGCGGAGGGCAAGGTGGACTCAAAGCGGGCATCGCGGCCTTAGCGAGTGGAGGGATAAGACTTATTTTCTGCTGTTTGCGGAAGTTTAGACTTTCGACAATGAAAATACATGTGCAGACAGGGAGGGAAAAAACAGGTTATAGGAATAGTCAAATGAGACATTTGAACTGCGAAAAAAAACATTAGCGTCAAGGTTTTAAAAATTTAAAGAACACGTTAGAGCTGACACTAAAGCCCTTACACACGTTCAAAGAGTACCTAAGAATACAATACTATCACCTACTTTTACCATAAAAACGAACCAAACGCAGCTAACAGTACTTTAAGTATGTGTCAATTCATGTTACACAGCTATAAAAGTTATCGGGTCAAATATTTAGGGTCAAATATTTAGCAACTTTTTTTTAAGTGGTTCTGGGGATGGAACCCAGGGGCATTCTACCTCTGAGCTACACCCCCAGCCCCATCTTATTTCTTATTTGGAAACAGGATCTCACTAACTGCCACACACTGGTCTCAAACATACAATCCTCCTGTCTCAGCCTCCTGCGTACTGCGGTTACAGGTGCGCACTACCACACCCGGCTCCGCAACAACCTCTTCAAATCTGCCAAATGAGCCCTTACAAACTAAACCACCGCAGAAGCCTAGGCTTGGGGCCAGTCAGCCCTCTGGCCTGGTGGAGGACATGCCGGTCCAGTCGCCACACTGGCCCTCATACAGTGACCCCACAAGCCTGAAGTTTCTCATCTACCACGCCAAAACAGAGTTCAAGTCCAAGAGATCACTGAACGCTTCTCAACAGACTCTGCGAAACACTGCCCTGGCCTGCTAATGTCCCGGAAATCCATCTCACCATGGAAAGCTCAGGAGAAAGTGTGGGAGCCTCCACCACAAAAGGCCTATGCCGGGGTACGTATAACTAGACGCCCCATGTTCATCCTTCATGGACCTGTTTAACTGTGCATCCTGTCTTGGTGCCTGGGCCACCAAATCGCACCCAGCACGCATGCCACAAGAGCCAGCTAGCCCTGGAACAGTCCATGCTGACATGGCCTTGTGCATCCCAACCCCAAGGCCCTCGGCTTGCAGGAGGAGCCCAGGACAGAGCCGGGGACAGGCGCGCGTCCCTGGGTGGCGCGGCGCCAGCCCCTCACCCATCTCCTTGAACTCCTCGTTGGTCAGCTCCAGCCACGCGGCGTCCATGTCGTTGAGGTCGTAGCGGCACACGCTGTCGGCCAGCGTCCGGATGTCCACGTAGCCCAGCTCTGGGGGCTCGGAGCCCGAAGACACGATGTACTTCTTGGGCCGGATGAACATGAGGGATTTCTCCTCGGACACAACCCTGATTAGAGAAGGCAGAGCAGCCAGGTCACCAGAAGAGGCCCAGGCGCAACTGCCTCCAGCACATCCTCAGCGTATGGAGAGAACCCAAATCTCACTGCCAGCAAATCCCCAAACTGGAAATCTACTTTTTTTTTTCAGTACTGGGGCTTGAACCCAGGGGCGCTCTGCCTCCAGCCCTATTTTCTATTCTTTATTTTGAAACAGGGTCTCACTGAGTTACTGAGGGCCTTACTAAGTAGCTGAGGCTGTCCGTGAACTGCGATCCTCCTGTCTCAGCCTCCCAAATGCTGGGATTACAAGCGTGCGCCACCACGCCCGGCTTGGAAATCTACTTCTAAAACGTACATCTCCCAAACCAACTTCCCACAGTGCCCCTTGGCCCTGCCACCACCGAGGACTCCGTTCACTCAGACCTGCGGTCAGTATCAGAAATACTGACAGGGCATGGTGGTGCACACTTGTAATCCCAGCATTTGGGAGGCCGAGACTGGAGGATCGCGGTTCACAGATGGACTCAGATACTTAGGCCCTTGGCAACTCAGTGAGACTGTTTCAAAATAAAGAATAAAAATAAAAAACAGGGCTGGGTGTAACTCGGAGGTAGAGTGCCCCTGGGTTCCATCCCCAGTACCACAAAAAAAAGAAATAAAGAAAGGAAGGAAGGAAGGAAGGAAGGAAGGAAGGAAGGAGGCTGAAGTGTCAGGGGTTAGACAATAGGCTACCTTCTACTAACCAGGCCAGCTCATCCCTGCTAGGGAGCATCCTAACGGGCCTGGCCAAAAACAGGCGTCTCGGGGACACCTGGGGGAGGGAGAACAGCCACCAGGGCAGGGTGCACGCTGGGGCTAAGGGAAGACGCCTGTCGATGTTCCTCCTACATGAGATGAAAAGAGCAGGCCGTGGTCACCGCCCCGGAATCTAAGAGCCGCCGCCCCGGCACAGGGACTCCCCTGTGTGAACGCAGGGCCCAGCACTGGAAGGCAGGCTCCTCTCCTACTGCTACGCTCTGTTAGCGCCTCCCCTGGCGGGAGCACCCGCCTCAGCCACCCACATAAGAAGTACAGCCAGAGCCCGGCGTGGTGGCGCACGCCTGTCATCCCAGTACGTGGGAGGCAGAAATAGGATCGCAGGTTCAAGGCCAGCCTCAGCTACTCAGTGAGGCCCTCAGCAACTTAGTGAGACCGTTTCAAAATAAAGAATAAAAAATAGGGCTGGGGGTGTAGCTTGGAGGTAAAATGCCCCAGGGTTTAATCCCCAATGCCACACACACACAAAAACAAAAAAAACACCAGAACCCGCTGTGAGCCTTCAGAGGTGCCAGGCAGGGGCTGCAGGGGCCACATCTAAGTTTCTGCAGTTTGCACTGACAGCGACAGGCTGCCCATACCAGCATGTCCATCACGTTCCCAAGTGAGGAGGGACTTTACCGCGCCACATGGAGGCAGGCAACTAAAGACGTCTCCTCCTGAAGCAGGGCCGGCTGGCTGAGGCCTCCAGCCAGGGCTGCGCTCCTTCTAGTCTGGGACTCCCAGCAGAACTACGCCCGCACAGGACCTCCAGGACGGGCCGGCCCACACTGAAACACACAGCGCTACTTCCCAGGCTCTCGGGCAGGTGTGCGTGGGCCTACAGCGCCCAGCCAGCCACTTCCAGAACATCTAGGAACTTGCCCTCCGCCCCCTGGACGCTGCCATGCTAAGACCAAAGGCCTCCGTCCTCAAACTCACCACCCTTCGTACCTGAACTCTGTCTCTGCCGCTTTTTTTTCCATTTGTAGTACTGGGACTTGAACCCAAGGCCTTGTGTACATTAGGCAAACACTCTGCCACTGAGCTACAGTCCAAGCATTTTTGTGTGTTTTTTTTTTCTTTTTTTGAGCCCAGAGGCATTCCACCTCCAAACTATACCCCTGCCTGACTGGGGTTGGAACCCAGAGGCCTCCTACCTCCGGGCTATACTCCCAAACGTATTTTATATTTTATTTGGAAATAGGTCTCACTAACATTGCTGAGAGCCTCACTAAGTAGCTGAGGCTGGCTTCAAACCTGTGCGATCCTATCTCAGCCTCCCAAGCGCAGGGATTACAAGCATGCGCCACCATGCCCAGCTACCCCTAGCCTGATTTTATTTCTTATTTGGAAACAGAGTCTTACTGGGTCTGTCTTGCCAAGTTGACAGACAAGGCTGGCTTTAAACCTGAGATCCTCCTGTCTCAGCCGCCCCAGTACTAGAATTACAAGTGTGGGCCACCAGGCTCAGCTCTTATTTTACTTTGAGACAGGGTCCACCCAAGTTGCTCGGGCTGCCTCCAACTGGCCGTCCTGTCAAGTTGCCGGAGTTACCGCTAGGCCCGCCTACCACAATTCTGTCTTCACGCTCCACTTTGCTGCTAACTCAGAATCTGTCCTCCTCCGAGGAGCCAGGGGCAGAGCAGGGCCTTCTCTACCTGGCCACGGGCTGCGGAACGGTCCCGGGGCTCACGGGCACCTGGACCCCTTTCTCCCACTCCTGTCTCCAGGGGTCCGCCAGCACGTAGTATTCATCCGGGTTGAGCTGGTAGGAGTCGTGCAGCTTCATGGCGGTGATCAGGTCTGTCCTAAACACCTGCAGGGAAAGAAGGGACACTGACACTTGGTTTTCCACTCACTCCTGGGACACTGGCAGCCGCGAGGTAACCACGGAGCTGCCGTGTGGCATGGCCGCTCCAGCAACAGGGAACAAGTCCGACCTCCCATGAAAGCCACTGGCCTGGCACCTCTGCTTCACACAGTGCCAGGTGGCGGCGGCTCACAGAGCACCGCCCTCCTCAACACAGGAGCAGGAGCGACTGCAACATCGCCACAGAAACCTCGCATCCGACTCTGAGAAACTTCCAAGAACTCACCGAGGGAGCTGCACCTGAAGTCTGTGAGGGAGACGGCTCACTGCGGGTAAACTCCATCAAACCCCTAATGGCTTCCAGCCCAAACCCTCGAGAGGAGGCCGCGAGGGCCTCCTCGGAGGCCGCACAGCCACCTCCTGGGCCCCGGGACTCACAGCAAGGGAGTAAGGTCCGGCTCCGTCAGGACCAGGCAGAAGCACGTGCCCGAAAGCCCAGGAGAAAGGCACGTCAGCTCACCCAGATGCCCAGTCAAGGCCAGGCTCGCTGAGGGCGTGTGGGCACCACCTGGTTCACTTCTACCCACACTGCCAAAAACAAACCCAGACGACTCAAGAGTGCCTCTCTCCAAGAGCGCAGCTCCTCACCGTTAGCAGAAGAGCGTGGGAAGGGCGGCCACCTGCTCCTCTGCAGAGGGGCCTGCAGCTTCCGCGTGGGAAGGCAGCGCCCACCTAGGCTGCACCAGCCCCTCCCGAGCCTCAGCCCCGCTCCCATCAAAGGCTCCTCGAGGAAGCCTGGCCTTGGCACCTGCGCCAGCCTAAGCCACGTCTGGCACCAAGCAGGCCCTGTGAGCTGCTCGCGGGATGGCGAGTGCTTTCCTATGCTGTTAAGTACAGTTCACATCATTCGCCTGCTAATGGGCCCGTATTTGTTTTTCCTGGTGGCTTTTCAGGTTGCTGACCGGTTTAATAAACTTGACTGTAATAAGGCCCAAGGCAGTGGTGTCTGGCCAGAAAGGCCACTTCCCCAGGCCGCCATTTCTAACACTCACTCCCCTGACGCACCACCCCCACCCGGGGAGCCGCATGCTCCCAACAAAGGCACAGGGACGTCAGGTTCCTGTCCAGCAGGGAACCCGAGCAAGGTGCTGGCCCAGAAACCCCTCCAGCCGCAAACAAAAGCGGCGTCAGGGCCTGCACACCTTCAAGAAGCCAATTAGGCAAAAAACCTTCCTGTTAGGCTGGCTAAGTGAAAAGCAAAGAGGTTTGCTAGTGAAGGAGGGACCCCCAGCTGAAGCGGCCAGGTGAGACGGCGGCGCACCGTCCCTCCCTGCTCAGCAGGGTCTCAACAGATGCCCTCACAGGGAAGCCCCAGGTCCCCGGGGGCAGGTTTCAGTGGGCCCTCTGCATAGTGTAAATGCAGATAAAAGGACACGGGTCCGGGGCGAGGCCAGCGAGCCAGCCTGGGCCCCGCCGCCAGGGGGGCTGCGGGCTGCCAGGGCAGGGCTGGCTCGGCCAGGATGAAGTCCAGCAGCGGCTGTGGTGCGGGGCACGGGGGGCACGGGGGGGCAGGGAGGAAGAGGGAGGCTCAGCAGGGCCACTCCAGGGCCCAGAAAAGGTAGCGAGCGCTGTAGGTCAAACTGACAAAGGGCCCAGAACAGGCTGAGGGGGCGAAGCGCCCCCAACACCCAACAGGGATCTCAGCGTGCAACCCTGCAGGGCGGCACTGCGGAGACCACGGCCCTGCGTCCCCAGCTCCCTGCCTCTGCGGGCCACCGGGGAGAGGCCGCCTGGAGGCCGCCCCTCAGGAGGCAGCATCACAAAGCCAAAGGACCTGCTCACTCCCACAGCCCGGCCCTGGGCAGCAGGGCAGAGCAGAATGCCTCGCCTGGCCCACAAGGCCGGCAGGGCTTTTAAGAGAAAACAGATCTGAGGCCGGACGGGGGAACCCCAACAAGGCCGAGAAAGACACACCAAAAAGCAATTCCACAGAGGAAGATGAACACCACACTGTGAAGCCAGCAGGGAAAGCCTAGGATGAGAAGCAAATCGGAGGGAAGGAAAGCCTTCAGCTTAATCCCCAAAAGAACGCTCCCAGAACCACACTGGGTTTTGCCATAGAAGCCATAAATTCACAGCTAAAACTAAGTTGAGGCCGGCAGTGCTCTGGCAGCTGCCGAGCCCACTGCTGGCCAGAGGAAGAGCTGTCAGCGGCCCGGACCTGGAGCAGGAAAGGGGGAAAGAACGTGACCAGAGAGAGCGGCTGACTTTTATTTACTGAGCACTCTGGAGGTGCCAGGAGCAGCCACGTGCTTTGCACGTACAAGCCTGCGTGGGTTAACTGTGGTTTCTCACGAGAGACCTGCGAGGCACACGCCTGCACTGTGCCATCTCACAGGCCTGTGCACCGGGCCCGACAAGGGCAGGAAACTGGGCCCGGACAGCACCACAGCACGCGGGAAGTACCTCGGAAGGCTTCCGGTCTTCATGTCTGGAGCAGGAACTTCTCCTGTGCTGGGATCGGGAATTCTGGGACCACGTAGTTGACAGGCCTGAAGAAACCAAAAGCCAAAGAGAAACCATTAAAAGCTGCACAGGTGCCTGCCTACATTCTTGAGCGTTTTCCTAGCCAAACTCACCAAGGCTCGCCCTCACGCCACTCTCCTACTCTCCCGCTCCCCGCCCTGCCATGCGTGTAAACACTCTGGTGCTGCGTGCTGGGACACAGTCAGAGGACTTCAGAGCCTTGTGCAGACTGGGCCTGCACCTCTTACGAGGCCCCAAGGCTCACACTGTCAGGGCCAAACTAGAAAACATCTTCCTGGCTGGGCATGGAGGCGCACGCTTCTCATCACAGCATAATCCCTAACACAGAAAACACTCTGTCAAACGGCCTCTCCCTCCCAGGGCCCAGGCCTCCTAAAGCCCACAGTAGCCGGGCTCATCTCTGGCCCGAGTCATCTCTGCAGCGCCCTCTGCCTCGGTGAAACCCTCCAAGGCCCCGCACTCTGGGCTGCCCAGCTCCCCTGGAGCCCAGGGCACTGGTTTCGCAGCCCACCGCCCAGCAGGACCGTGGGACCCACGCTCTGCCGGAGGTGCTCCCCGTTGAGCCCGCCCCTCCATCTGACGCTTCCTTCCATCTGTCACCCCGGCACCCCGCGTCTGACCTCCCGGCTCACCCCAGCCGGCTCTGCCTCACAGACGCGGTCACCATGTCTACCTGAGGTCAGAGATCTGTGAGTCAGCCTACCCTCTGCCGCTGCTCAACGCAGCCCACCACTGGCCATGTCACGGAACCCAGCCTTCTCCTCCAGCCCCGCCGCTGCCTCTGTGACTCTGGGCCCCGGGTTGCTGCCAGAGACACACAGCGCCCGCCCTCGTGGCTCCGCAGGTCTCGTTCAGCTTCCCGGGAGCTCGTCCCCAACTCCTATCAGTTACAGTCAGCTCCCCAACCCTGAACACCTGCCCTACCATTTCCCGGAAACTAACCAACCCCAAGAACTCAAAAGCCCAAAGCCCGAGGGAGGTGCCATTCCACCAGCAAAGCCACCCGGGCACTGTGAAAATAATGGTGCGTGCGTTTCTTTAGGCTCCAGATGAACAAAGCTTCAATCCCACACTGAAAGAAACGTTCTGGGCACACTCAGGTGCAGCTGGCTTGCACAAGTTCTAAGACTGGCCATCCCTGGAAGAGGTGAAGGCTGAGGCTGAGCTGAGCAGAGACCAGCGGCTGGGCTGCTCCTAGTGTCTGGAGGCCTCCCTCGCCCTCTGGTCCTGAGGCCTCCCTCCTGCGCGCCAGGCCGTGAGCAGAGAGAAAGTACACTGCATGGGCATCCCAGAAGGCCACAGGGGGAAAAAGATGGTCGGGGCAGAAAGATGGCCCTTTTAAACTGCCATGGAAAGCATTTATACACAGGAGCAAAGCAAAAATGTTCAAAGGACCACTCTATTGCTACAGCTGAAAACTTAACAGGACTTAGGGCCGGGAATCCTTGGAATGGAATCCTCTCCAGCTGAGAGAAAGAGATTTGCCCTCTTGGGTTCTATGACCCTCCCGCTTCTTCCTGGGGTCTGTCAAGATCCCTCTCCAAGTAATTCCTCAAGTTCCCCGGAAGCTCGGGGCTCGTGGCACAGAATGCGACCCAGGACTGGCACTCACTTGGAAACTTTTACCAGGAACTCTTCTCATAGATCTTTCTGAAAATTGGTATCTGCACTACATTTGCTTTTAAATCGACACACATATCCAAAGAAGCCAACAGGTCTGGAATTCAACAGTATTAACGAGCAACTCCAGTCCCCAAGCACAGTGCGCTCCTCTTAATTTACCTAATGCTTCTAGGATGCAGAACAGGGAAAGGAAATAAAAATTAATCCTATTAGACACACTTTGTGGGCTGGGGACGTGGCCCCCATGGTAAATATCTGCCCAGGATGTCAGAGGTCCTGGATCTCATCCCCAGGACCAAAAAAAAAAGTATTTTTCTAACTCTCTTGAAGAAAGGGAAAGACTGGAAAAGAAGCAAAATTTAAATTATCACTGACACCAAGAATGTTCTTAACAACTCAACTCACAAACACTGAAAGCCAAACATTAAAAATCCAAACTGGGAATGAATACACAGACCGCGGTGCATCCATACAGTGGACGGTACCCAGCGACGACGTGAGCCACTAATACAGGCAGCACCGACACGGACAGTACCACGTTGAGTGAGTAACCCAGACCAGAGCAGCGCGCTGCACGCCATGCACCTAAATGGAAAACTCCCACTCAGTTACCTGACAGAAAGCGGACCAGGAGACCAGGGAAGGAGGGAAGGAGTACTGTGATTCTGATGTTAGGGGTGTAAACGTCAAAATGTATCAAAGTACACACTTTTAAGTGCATGTGGCTTGCTGATTCAATTCTCTCTCAATAAGGCTACTGAAAAGCTATTATTATCAGTGAGGTATCGCCCATTAACAGTAAAGGAAACGGAAACCCTCTCTTTCACCTTCCAAGGATGGTGTGCACAAAGCCCAGGCATGGCTGCCAAGCCAGGGGAGCTGGGGCCAGCGGGGTGGCCGGTGGTGGGGCCTCCTCCTGAGCTTCTAGCTCAACACAGCCAAAGCACTTAGTATCAAGAGCCACTAACACAAAGCACACAATTGAGAGCGTGGCACAGCCGGGGAAGTGCTGTGCACACAACAAATTCTTGGTGATTTTTAAGTAAATTGTGTTCTTCTTTTGTGTGTGTGATACTAGGGATTGAAGCCAAGAGTGTTCCACCTCCAAGCTACACCCCAGCCCTATTTTTTATTCTTTATTTTGAAATAGGGTCTAAATTGCAGAGGGCCTCACTAAGTAGCTGAGGCTGGCTGTGAACCCGGATCCTCCCGTCTCAGCCTCCCGAATGCTGGGATTACAAGTGTGTGCCACCATGCCCGGCTTAAAAAACACCGTTTTCAAGGCACCGTTGTTCAGGACAGCCCATCAGTCCTGCTGTGAGGAGAACCATCCCTGTAAGCCAAGAACTGAAGGTGGCAGGCACAGGAAGCAACTCCTGCTTTACCTACCTGAGGATCTGCTTTGGCAGGCAAAGCAAGTGAGGCAGAAAAATAGAGCCACACTGGTCAGGCGGGCGAGCCACTGGCTCTGGCTTGCAACACCCCTCCCTCTAAGACTGTCACCAGAGGACCAGCACCCCTCCTACAGCCACACCCTCTCCAGGCACCCCCATGGAATCAGGAAGCTCCCAGGATGCTATCAAAATAACAAAACAGAAAAATGCATTTCTTTTTAATTGAAAAAAAAATAGAGCTGGGCTTGGTAGCGCACATGTATCCTTGGGGAGCTGAGACAGGAGGATCACAGGTTTGTGGCCAGCCTCAGCAACTTAGCGATGAGGCCCTCCACAACTTAGTCAGACCCTGTTTCCAAATATAAAATTAAAAAGCAGGGCTGAGTGTGTAGCTCAGAGGTAGGACGTCCCTGGTTCAATCCCTGATCTCACAACAACAAAATGTTGGGCTGAGGCTGCAGCTCAGTGGATCAGTATCACCTACTGGCACGTTCAGGACCTCAAGACCGTAGGTTCAGTCTCCATCACACACACACACACACACACACACACACACACACACACACACACTACAAACAGACATATACAAATACACAAACCACAAACACATAAACACACACTACACAAACAGACATACACAAATGCGTGCACGCGTACACACACATACACACACACACCATACATTTTTGGAAAGTAACAGTGGGAGATCCAAACCAGAAATGAGACTATTTCAAACAAGAAGACTGGGAGGCAGACACTCCAGCTACAGCAAAACACCAGACACTTGTTAAACTACTGGGATGGGATAGTGTTGTATTTCTTTGTTTCCAGAATGCTGATATTTGATGACAAATTAAACTAAGAACAGAACAAGTCAGGAGCAGCGGTACTCGCCTATAATCCCAGTGCTAGGAGGCTAAGATAGGGGGACTGCAGGCTCAAGGCCAGCCTCATCAATATATCTAGACCCTCAGCAACTCTCAAGACCCTGTTTCAAAGCAAAAATAACAATAATAATAGGACTGAGAACACAGCTTGGGGTAGAAGCCCCTAGGTTCAGGCTACAGTAAAAAAAAAGAAAAAGAATATAACAAGTAAACTTTGGAGTTTTTTGTTGTTTTGTTTCTGCTTTAGGAGAGAGAAATTGGGGATTCTAAAAATCTGGTAAGAATGTCTAAAATTATATTGCCACTCACAGCTTTAAGATTATCACCCAAATCAAGTCCACTCTAGTGACACATTTAAGTGACTTACAATTCCTGACGTGTTCACTGTCAGAACAATTCACAGACCGGCGAAGGGGTGCAGACCCAGCCGTGTACAACACAGCCCTTCTTCCCAGCCCTGGGAAGATGCACAGACATCATCCCTTTGAAATATTAAAAATAGCCTCCTGTCTTGCCCTAGATCTAAAACAAGAGGAAACCTGGAGAGTCAATGTACGGCCGCCTGTGATGAGCTTCTCCAGCTGTGCCGTCCAAGAAGCTGTGGATCAGGACGCGGGCCTCACGCTCACGCCATCAAAAATGCAACCCAGCCGCCAACCACACCGCCGCTCTCCTGTGTCCGGAACACACAGCTCCAGACAACTAGCACCTATCCAACCTGTGGGACCAAATGGCCCAGGCATTCGTGACACCATCGCTGTGACCACCTGAGGCGGGCTCGATCCCTGTGCCAAGTGAAGCAGACACCAGCCAGTTCACATCTGAAGCTGGGCCGACTTAAAGGAGCTGCTGCTGGTTATGAGCTTTACCCACCTGACCTCTGCAGCCCAACTCACTCCCACCTCTCAGGAGACAGAGGCAGCACGGAGGAGCCTTTGTTTGACATGTACGAGCCAGCCCGGGAATGTCCAACTGACTTAAGTACACGCCCTGGAACCTTCAATCCAGCAACACACCAAACACTGCGGAGCCACCTGCCGCGCCCCAGTCCAAGGCCCGCAGGGCAGCTTGCTTCTTCAGCCCCAGGCGCCGCCCTCCATGGATGCAAAGCCAAGCCAGGCCCCAAAACTGACCCGCCTTTTTTTTTTTTTTTTTCTTTTTTTTTGCAGTCTGAGGATGGAACCTAGGGGCATTCAACCTCCAAGCTACACCCCCTTCCCTATTTTTTATTCTCTATTTTGAAACAGGGTCTCACTAAGTTGTGGAGGGCCTCACTAAGTAGCTGAGGCTGTCCACGAACCGTGATCCTCCTGTCTCAGCCTCCCGAATGCTGGGATGACAAGTGTGTGCCACGCCGGGCTCTGACCCAGCTCTTGCAGACCTTCAGGAATATGGCTACCATGCACATTCCATGCATTTGAGCCCAATCCCCCACTTTTTCAGAATTCCTACACAACCCCTGTGATCATTAAGACACAGGAATGGGGAAAGGGAAATTAAATGTCTAATCATCCGGGAATAGAAATGGAGGCAGAGATACCTTTTATGCAAAGACTTACATGAAGATAACCAAGCACAGCCCAAAAATAGAGCCGGATGTATGGCCAGCTCCCAGAAAAAAAATGAGGAAACTCATTCAGCGCAATGAGATATAAAGGGCTCCAAGCAGAAAGGACGGATGCTGGTCTCTCTTCATTATCCGGTAGTAAGGCCAGAGAAACCAGCACAGCGAAGGCCCACCTAGCCTCAAGTGTGCCTGTCCTCAGCCGACCCTGCTGAGAGGCAAACTAGGAAGAGGGAATTTCTCCTTTCTGCCCCCCACAGGTGATGGAGCGAGCCCTGCTGACAACTGGGAAGACAGGCGTGGGAACCGGAAGGCCCGCCGCCCGCCACTGGGCTCCAGGCTGCTCCCACCTGCTCCCACCGCGAGGCCAGGCGAGCCCCGAAGCCCTGCGTGGGCCAGCACAAGAAGCCATCATGCTGGGACTCGGTTTTAGAGAAGTTCCCACAACCAGCTGCACCATCACGTCAGCCACGTGCAGGCGACCATTAGGTACCTGCAGTTTTGAGGACTCATGGTAGTCAACACCAAAATTTCACCAGAATTGCCAGCAAGGCTATTTGCACATGTAGGATTTCCCTTACTAAAGGTACATCTCAATGATTAGGACAGCTCTCTGTATAAAAGAATTCACCCCAGATGATGCGATTACTTAAGTTTTCCTTGATCTCAGGATTCTTTTGTCTGTATTTTCAGCTTCACACAGAAGGCAACACGGGGCGATTTTGTGTGGAATGAAACCGCTTTGTGTTATAAAAGCTGACCATCATAATTCAAAGACCAGAGTGGAAATATCAAGGAAAAGTGCTCCGTCTCAGGTCTGACCCTCTGGCCTCGGTATCAAGATGCGCCTGACAGTCTCAGAAGATGGGTTGGAGATGAGGCCGCCATTCACTTCCGCCGGAACAGCCAGACTTCCTCTCACGGAGAAAGCAGACATCATGCCTACTGCTGCACATCCAGACAGGTGAGCCCACACGGCCATGCTGGCCAAAGTTTCCCCTTCTTTTGTTAAGCAGAAGACATGTTTACGATTCATTTTCTTCCCTTTTTTTTAAAGGGTGGCAATGATCTTTTGATCCTATGAATTTTTAAGAGTTTCAGTCCTACCTTTTTCTTATTACTAAAAAGTAACATGGTTGTGAATTCTGTTCCTAATTTTTGGGATTTATTGCAAGACAGTGCGATGGATTAAAATTGCCTTTCACATTGGGAAAGTCTAAAACTGTTTAAGAATGCAGTATAATATTTTAAATAAATGCTACCTAAGTCTTTTTCAAATTGTTGTTTAAGTTCTTAATTAAAACAATTTGCCATAAAAAGCAGCCTTCATGCTTTAACTTTAGAAATAATTCTACAGATAATCAGCACACTTCAATCAGTCCTTGAAAAAAGTAAAAGGACTGCTCCCTCTCCCTTCAGATCACTGAGAGGCACTCAGTTAAGAAGACCCAAGCCACTCTTGTATTTAGCTACCTTACCCTCACCCGAAACCTCATGGCAAGTTTGGAGGAAAACTGCCAGATAAGTTATAAAGTATTATTTCATAGCCAGGCGTGGTGGTGCACACTTGTAATCCCAGCATTTGGGAGGCTGAGACAGGAGGAGCACGGTTCACTGACAGCCTCAGCTACTTAGTGAGGCCCTCTGCAACTCAGTGAGACCCTGTTTCAAAATAAAGAATAAAAAGTAGGGCTAGGGTGTAGTTTGGAGGTAGAATGCCCCTGGGTTCCATCCCCAGTACGCAAAAAAAAAGTATTATTTCTTGTCTTGTACAGATAAGAATGTAAGATCAGTGCTATCAATTAAACTAAAATAACCAATAACATATAATCTGTGCCAAAAGAAGGGATACTTGATTTAATTAGCTTCTGTCAATAAAATCAAATAGAAAGATATTGGAAATAATTAAAACAGCTGGTGGGTCCCATTCTCGCAGCTGCCAGAACTCGAGGACTGAGGATCCTGGACGGGTAGTAGGATCTAAAGGCCCTGTTTCCCTTGGCCGCAGCCCAGCACGAAGCCTTAACCTCCGAGCTGGCCACGTGGCCCAGTCCCAGGAGCTCAGCAATTACCACAGCACTGTGCCATCCACTGCAGGACAGGCCTCCAGGACTGGAGAAAGACGGCCTGCAGCCAGCTCAGGACTCACACCTGGTGCAGGAAGTGGCCTTCCATCCCCAACTGTAAATACCACCCGGGCGGGCACTGCATGAGCCAGGCCAGAACACCAGGCACCGGCCCGGACGCCCAGGCCAGCTCCGGCTACGCTGACGTCCACGCTGCCTCTCCTCCCCTTGGACACATCCTGCGTTTGGCTGGGCCCTGCTGCCAAGGTTCTGTCAGGCCTGCAAGCTGGAGAGGCGAGAGAGCGGCCCCTGCCCAGACCCAGCCCTTCTTGTAACCCAGGCCCAGCCGGGCGTGGTAGCGCATGCTTGCAATCCCAGCATTTGAGAGGCTGAGACAGGAGGATCGTGGTGTGAAGACAGCTTCAGCTACTACTTAGTGAGGACCTTTGCAACTCAGTGAGACCCTGTTTCAAAATAATTTTTTAAAAAGGGTTAGGAATGTCGCTTGGAGGTAGAATGCCTTGGGGGGTTCCATCCCCAGTACCACAAAAAAAAAAAAAAAAAAAGCAGCCCAGGTCCTTCTATACCCACCGTACTGCCTGCGCAGAAGCCACAGCCCCAGGGCCACCAAGTACAGAAGAACCAGCTCCCCAGCTGTGTGGGCTGGCGTACCATGAACCAGCTCACCCAGGAGAGGACAGGACGGGGTATGTTTGGGGGCATGAATGTGTACATGCTTCTTATAAAGCCTGGCATTCCGGGAATTCTTAATGAGAGCTGTTTGTTGATCTTGATCCTCGCCCACCATAATTATCCAATCGGGAGGCACGGAGGCAGCACAGCCATGAAGCATCCACATGTGGTTAGTGGCCCAACCCTAGGGCAGAAGCATGGCCTCTACAACCACCGCTCCCATCCCCACCACCTCCAGCCAAGGCCTGGGGCAGAACCACGCCTCGCCAAACCTCAGCGCCACGAATGCTGCCCTTCAGCGCGGCCCGCGGCTCCTGCGGGGAGGCCCGGCAGACATGAACAGGTTAGGGGGAGAGAACGGCCACCCGGGAAAGCCACCCGGGAAAGCGGGTCCTGATGGTCACACTTCTCTAAGCAGGACACCACACTCTTCTGCTTCCTGTCTCAACAGCCACGGGGGAAGTGCACTTTTAGATGACGCGTTTGATGAGGTTCAAATGACGCTGTTCAGGTGAGCCCTAGTCCAAGCTGTCATTAGGGGAAACTGAGTCACACAGGGAGATACCAAAGGTGCCCGTGCACAGAGCACAAAGGCGGCCCTTGCAGGCCATTTCAAGAGGTCTCGGGAGAAACCAAAGAGCAGCTGCTGACCTTGCACTTCGCCTCCGGAACTGTGAAGCAATACAGTCCTGCTGGTTAGCCACCCAGTCCGCGGCGCTTTGTTATGGTGACCAGCTGACCAGCAGGAGGGCCTCTGGGGCCAGGAGGAGCCAAGGCCACCACGCAGGACGAGACTCACAATGTGGCGAGCCTTCTCCACGTGGCAGCCGCGTGCGCTGGCTGCTAGCCACATAGGGCTTTTTAAATTTCAATTTATGGCCACACGTGGTGGCGCAGGCTTGTAATCCCAGCATTTGGGAGGCTGAGACAGAAGGATCGCAGGTTCACGGCCAGCCTCAGCTAATTAGTGAGGCCCTCTGCAACTCAGTGAGACCCTGTTTCAAAATAAAGAATAAAAAATAGGGCTGGGGTGTAGCTCAGAGATAGAATGCCCATGAGTTCCAGCCTCAGTACCGCAAAAATAAAAAAGAAATAAATAGACTAAAAAATAGGGATTGGGGTATATAGCTCAGAGGCACATGCCCTTTTGTTTCATCCCCAGTACCGCAAAAATAAATAAAAACACAGCAAAATTTTAAAATTCATCCTCAATTGCACTAGAGTAAAACATTAGCCAGTGCTGGTTCAGAAAGGGGTAGGCTCCGAGTCTGAGAAATCATTCCCAAAGAACTTTCTCTCACCCAGTTTTCCCTGGGAGGAAATGAGACACAAAATGTATATAAACCTGTTGCTCAATGCCAAAAACAAACATCCATGCTGCGTGCATGCGCACGCGCGCACAAACACACACACACACACACACACACACACACACACACACACACACACCTTTTACACCCTCGATTCACTCTGAACCTAAAGTCTTTTTAAACTGCTGCAGGACAAAAACTGCTTGCTCACAAGCGGCAAGCCCTCCGTGGAGCGTGCCCTCCCTTCCTTCAGTCGGTAGCTCCAAGGCCGCCCCCGAGAAGCCTCCCCTCACTCCTCATCCCAGCCCTGCAGGCCGGGCCACAGCTTCTCTTGGCACAAACCCCCAAACAGCTGACACCCCTCCCACGGCTGCCAGCCTGCTCCCCACTGCTCCACACTGCCCCAAAGCGCCAACCAGAAGGGCGGAGTGCCACGCCGCCGCGTTTCCAGTTCCTGGTCCCCTCTACAGTTGGCCAGGCTGCTGGTGCACACCCCTATGGCAGCCCCCTATCACAGCACAGCTCTGCTTTCTAAGCTGCAGCTTTTAATTTGCTGATAACAGACCAAGAAAATGAAGAAGGCACTGCTGGCCTAAAACCTCTCTCATCCCTCAGGACCAGCCCAACCTCAGCTCCTCGCTGGCCCGCCCTCCAACTCAGCGCACAAAGAGACTTCCTAGAACTGCACTAATGACTTCCTATCGCTGCTATTTTTACCTAGGACTGAGGCAAAGTTCCTTGAAAGCAGGCCGTTCCTTTCGCTCACACAGTACAGAAAGGTTCCCGAGTTTAACTTGCCACGTCTAACATAAGCTAAAACGTGCTTGTGGGAATGTCGTGAAGCCACAGGGCCCGAGTTCCGAAGGCGGCCCAGGCACTACGCTCGCACACGGTTCCATCTGCCACCTGAGGACAGCGGCTCTCTGCGCAGCCCGCTGGCCTCTCGGTAGACACCGTGACACTCATTCTCACGACCTGGAAGGCAACTGACTCCTGGTTCTCAGCTGCACTGTGAAAACCCGAGGCTGCCGGCGGCTGGGATGTGAAGAGGGTTACGCACGGAAGCCCGGGGAGGAGCGGGAGGGGCACCCAGGAAACCGGACTCCATGTCTTCACAGCCCACGCTGTCCTCAAGCTCCCCTTGGGCCAAGCTGAGCCAGTTAATAATTATCTGGCTTCGATTAAGCTCCCTTTTCATAGAGAGCAACTGAGAAGGACCATAAATGATGTTTAAGAAAAACAGACACACCAGTGACTCTTGAAACCCGATGACTCCTCCCCGATAACAAGCGGGGCGCCTCTCAACGATGCCCGCCGTCAGCCTCACCCAGAAGATCTGATTGCAGACCTGCAGTAGCCCTCGGCTCCGTGACCGGCCTGATCCGCAGAGGGCCTCGGCTATTTAAAGCCTTCCATTAAAAAATCATGTCTTGACGCTGACCCGAGCCGGGGAAGGCTCCAAGAACGAAGCGAGACTTACTACCATTGTCGTCAGAATCCTCACTGCTGCTGGGCAGGCGACCTCGTTTCATGATCTCCCCGGGAAACAGCAGGCAGTCTGCAAAGCAAGGAGACAGCACTTAGCCCAAGATGATGACACACCACAGCAAGTTGTGCTTGGAGCGGCATTAGAATTGCAAACGGTGAGGGGACCAGAGCCGCGTGAGTAGTCGCACTCATTAACAGCCCAGGTTAGGAGAGGGGCGGCGGAAGCCTGCCTCCCAGGCGGGTCTCCCAGAGGTGCCAGGCTTCTCTCTATACTCCTGAGACATGTCTGCTACAACTGCTCTGCTGAGTGGCGGCAGGCATTGCAGAAAGCAATCCACAGCGCCGAACACACCTTCCTCACTACGACTCACACTTCCGTGTGTGCGTGGGGTGCGGCAGCGCTGTGCCCGAGTGCACGCATTCACAGCGCCCCGATGGTTGTGCTCCTCTGGCGCATTCTGCTAAAAGCATCCTAAGTCACCAGCTGGACAGGGATAAGACCAGACAAATTCCTGACCCAGGCCCTTCTCCTCCTCCCACTAGGAAACGGAGGCCACACAAGGTTCAGCAGGGACTTGCCCATGATCACACGGAGGCACCCAGCCCATAATTCCAACCCCACTCCCCTTCACCCAACTCTTCTGAGGACGCGAATACAATCAAATCCAACTGCACGAAGAATCCAGCTGGTGCACACACCCACTGCGCCAACTCTTGCCAGAGTGCAGCAGGCCTCCAGCACCAACTGAGAGAAAGATGGCGCCGAGGGAGGAGGGCAGTGGACGGGCCCGAGTGGACAGACTGACCTCACAGATGACACCACGAACAAATTTACACAGGGCAGCTCCCAAACAAATCCAAAAGGCGTTCCCAAACCAGAAGTACTGACCGCCCTGACTTCTAGCCCTAGGCCCTGATCCGAGAGGAGGGAGCACGCTCTTTCTTTCCTTCTTTTTTCCTTCCTTCCTTCCTTCCTTTCTTCCTTTTTGTGGTACTGGGGATGGAACCAGGGGCATCATACCTCTGAGCTATGCCACCAGCCCTAGTTTTTATTCTTTATTTTGAAACAGGGTCTGAGTTGCAGAGGGCCTCACTGAGTAGCTGAGGCCATCCGCGAACCGCGATCCTCCTGTCTCAGCCTCCCAAGTACTGGGATGACAAGCGTGCCCACCACGCCGGGATGCAGCTCCTCAATGTCAGTGAAGTGTGCGTGCCTTCGCCTGTGACCTCTTTTGCCCTACTGATCCACAGGCTCCCAGGGACTGAACCTGAGGCTGGAAGAAGAGCACGCACATGTGAAACAGGCCTACACATCCGTTCTGATACTCAGGCCCCTCAACTCCAACTGCGGTGTTTTTTTTTACTAATATTTCCGTACTGAAAAATTCACCCAGTTAAAAAAAAAAGTTTGTGAAGAGCCGGGTACACGCTTTTGGGAGGCTGAGACAGGAGGATCACAGGTTCGTGGCCAACCTCAGCTACTTAGTAAGGGCCTTTGCAACTCAGTGTGACCCTGTTTCAAAATAAAGCATAAAAAATAGGGCTGGCGGTATAGCTTAGAGGTAGAATGCCCCTGGGTTCCATCCCCAGACCTGAAGAAAAAAAAGAAAAAAAAAAAGTTTGTGGACTTGGACTTGGGTTTATCGATTGTCTTCCCTACAGTATCAAGCGGAGGCCTGGACATGAAACCTGCTGGGGTCTTGAGCGGACTTAGGAACCTGCGCTGTGGGACACAGCTCCGCACTGCAGGCAAGGCCGCAGTCCTAAGCCCCCACCCCTTTTCTGGAGAGCCTCACGTGCCCAGAATCTACAACTGACCGCTCCCGCCCAAAGCATCCTGGCAACTGACTCCCGCGACGCTCTCCCCACCTGAGGTGACCGTCTGCCTGCTCTCAATGCCAAAAACACCAGCTGCTGACAGGTGAACTCCTCCAACCTCCTAGAGAAGGCACCCGAGGGCCCCACTGAGGGGAAATGGAGAGGGGAGCATTCCAACAGCAGCTCCACCCCGAAAGCCTGTCCGCCAGAGAGCCTGAGAAATACAAAGTACCGCGCAGAGGGGAACCTTAAAGTAAGCGAGACACATCACAGCAGGTGATGCAGGACCTGAGCAAGCCCGGCACCCCACGCGGGGAGAAGTGAGGAAGGAACGCTTCCACCAGCCGCACGGGCACACACCTTGACTTTACCTAAACGCACAGCTCGGAGAACCAAGGACGGTCTTGAGTCAAACGCCTTCCCTCCAGCTTTCAAAGAGAACTCCCAGGGAAAGCAGACACCAAGTGAAGAACGTGAGCACCAGCCAAAACAGGACAAGGCTGCGGGACACACAAAAATCCTCTGAAGCAGAATTAGGCGAGACAAAGAGTGAAAATAGGATTTCTCTTCTACGGAACTCCATTTCCATTGGCCCTGAGATCCTGAGTCCTGAAGGCTGAGAGGGAGGGCTGTATTTTGCTTCCCCAGGGAACCTGGGCATGATGGGGTTAGTGCTCTCAGAATTTCCTCCCCTGTGGCTCTAATGTACTTTAAACCTTGACACCGGGCTGATTTATCTCACCCAGGGTTACTTACTGCATCAGAAAATCAAAGTCCATGGTCACTGTCTTGAACGTACCCAATACAGCGGTAGTAGGCTGCAAACGTCTGTCCTCTGTCCGCCAAGAGCTAACCCAAGAAAGCAGAGTCTCCGCCATTACCACCTTCCCTAGCCCTTCCGGGCAATGGCTGATTACCTTCTATCTAGATGGGAGCGGGATTAAGTAATAATCAATTAAAAGCGCTCCTCACAGCAAAAAGATATAAGGATGTGTAACAGTCCACAAACGACTGAGTACCGAAAGTACTGGAGGAGACGGAGGAAACCCGTCCCTAGGAATTCCCTAGGTGGTACCTGAGTGGTGAACGGGAAGTGGATGGAGCCAGGGAGGATGGACGGCAGGCAGTGGGCCAGAAAGGGGGCTCACCTGAGGCAGAGCACTGTGCTACCTCACTGACAGCACCTTCACACACAAAACGGTGCTTCTGCACTAAGTCCCTTCTTGCGTCCGAGGGTCCAAGGCCGTCAATCATACTGCAGGCGCGCGGCCTCCCAGATGCCCCAGGAGCTTGATCTTCACGAGTTTACCCCAACAGTTTGACTTTCAACCACTAATACGGCTAAAATGAGTCCTGGCCAAGTTCGTGTCCCAGGCAAAGGTGTGGGCAGGTGGGGCCCAGGGGCTGTCTGGGTCTTTTGGAGAAATAGCCCTCGTGACTGGATTAGCGCTACCTCCAGTCTGGTTTGTTATGAGTGTGAGTTCTGCGGCCTGACCTCATCCTGCTCATCACTGTGGGGGTGATGCGAGGCCCCTTCTCAGCTGTGATGTGAACGCTCAGCCTCTCTGGGACCATGAGCCAAATAAACTTGTTTTGTACATATTGCCCAGTTTATGGCGTTCTGCTCCAGCAGAAAATGGACTAAGACAGGAAGATTGCAGGTTCGTGGCCAGCCTCAGCTACTCCTTACTGAGGCCCTTTGCAACTCACTGAGACCCTGTTTCAAAATAAAGAATAACAAAATAGGACTGGGAGTGTAGCTCGGAGGTAGACTGCCCTTGGGTTCCATCCCAATACCACAAAAACAAAGAAAGCTGAAAATGGGCTGAGTTATACCAAGATTTCTCTAAGCATCCTGGCGGTCTGCAAACCCATCATTCCTTCCCACTGTCAGCACAACAAACTGCTCTCCCCTGCGGTGCCCTCATCAGACCATCCTATGCAAACCTCCCCCTCCGTCCCACACGAAAGGGTCCCAGTGCAAACCGTCCAGGTCTCCAACCCCTGCTCCTGTCTGCCCAAGCATCCATCCAAGCAAGCCCGAAACTAGCTCGCCTGGGCTGGGCCCAGCCCCCTCTCATTTCTAACCTCTGAAGTTCTGCTTTCCGCCCCTCCCTTCCCTCCTCCCCCCACCTCTGCACTGGGGTCCAGCTCAAAGCCACTGCAGACCACCCGCCCTTCCAAGTCCAGCCGTCCTGCCCCACCCCTCGGTTCAACGTGGCTCCTCTTACAACTCGCCCCTTGCTCTTCAACGTATTATTTTAATGTGTTGTGGTAATGGGGGGTCGTGAGGCTTGTCAAAGATGGTATGGCAGATTTTACTCGAGAGGCCAAGGGCCAGGTGTGGTGGTGCACACTTGTAATCCCAGTACTTGGGAGGCTGAGACAGGAGAACTGCAGGTTCAAGGCCAGCCTCAGCTACTTAGTGAGGCCCTTTGCAACTTAGTGAGACCCTGTTTCAAAATAAGGAATAAAAAATAGAAAAGGGGGTGTATCTCAGAAGTCAAATGCCCCTGGGTTCCATCCCCAGACCCATAAATAAATAAATAAATAAATAAATAAATAAATAAGAGGGCTCGGAGGTAGAACACCCCTGGGATCAATCCCCAGTATAGCAAAAGTAAAGAGGGGAGGAGGAGACACCAAAGCATTAGGTACAGGGACCACTGCAATGGGACCTGCGGGAGGAGGAAGTGGGGGGTCTTTATCCCAGGCAGGGAAAGGTCAGTGGGCGGAAACAGTAAGAGACAACTTCAAAGAGAAGGCTAAACAAGGGTAAGATAGGAAGGGTCAGAGGCCAAGGTCAGGGGCTCCCTCTAAGTTCACTTAGCAAGAGTCTCTCAAAGCGGAGTCAACAGACCGAGGGAAGCCCCAGGCGAAGGCCCCTCCAGGGGGAGCAGAGCAGCTCTGGTCAAAACCCATCCCACCTGGATGTGGGGCTCAGAATTAAACGCCACCTGAGTCTCTCAAGATCACCCTAACTACTGAAGAGCAGAGGTTTCTCCGAGCTAAATATGAAATAAAGGCATGACAGGGAAGGGCGGCTGCTAATCAGTAAGGTCCCCAGGGCACTACAGAGGCCCAGAATCTGGTCTAGTGCTTAGTTCTGTCTGATCTCACCAAACCCGACTCCACATGATCGACCTACAGGAGCCCAGAGTGGCGCTGACCATGATAAGCAGACAGATACACGGACGGACGAAAGTACTAGTGAGTGTGCATTTGAGGCTTTGTCCAAAAAGAGAAAGGACCTAGAAGTTCGATTGTAAAAACACTGTCCCAGAGGTCCAACTGGGAAATGGTAGCCGCGGAAGACCCTGGCTGGCCCGTTACATACCAGCCACCCACCGCCCATCACGGGGGAGAGGCGCCAAGACTGCTGGGCATCTGCGGGGTGCTCAGGAAGCGTGACCACAGCTAACTACTGGCCCCCATCACCCTCCATCAACCTCCACCCCACAGGCTAAAACACCAAGCAGCGGCTAACACATCAGTTCCAGGAAAATTGCATCAAAGTAGAAGCCAGGGCCGGGCATGGTGGCGCACGCTTGTCATCTCAGCATTCAGGAGGCTGAGACAGGAGGATCACGGCGCCAACAGCCTCAGCTACTTAGTGAGGCCCTCTGCAACTCAAAGAGACCCTGTTTCAAAATAAAGAATAAAAAATAGGGCTGGCGGTGTAGCTTGGAGGTAGAATACCCCTGGGTTCCATCCCCAGACCCACACACACACACACAAAAAGGTAGAAGCCAGAAACAGGGAGAAAAGCTACAGAGATAAACAGCTGATAGGTCAAGTCCCTCCCCCCATGTGACCCCTTGGTGGGACAGGAGGCAGAATCCTGGAAGCCAGAAGCGGAGATAGCGCGATACTACAGATGTCATGAGAATCGGCATGCCTATAAAACAACTCTGCTTCCACCAGGCCGATTGGGACTATGCACAACTCTCCAAAGGTGTGGCTCATTGGTCCCTTCTCCCACAGCCTGCTGCCTCCCCCAGGGTGCTGGGTCAAAATAAAGCAGCAACTTTTGATAACCTGGCTGGTATTTTACCTCCTTCGCCACTCCCCAGCTCCATTTTCAGCGTTTCAACCCCAAACCTGGAAACTTAAGTTTGGAGACAAAAACCAGACATGAGAGCAACTCAGAGCAGTCAGCTGAAGGGCCCTACCCTATCTCTAAGGTGGACCCCTTCAGATCTAAGTGTGGTTGCAGGAAGGAAGACTAGTATGTAATTCTAAGAACAAAAAGGGACCTCCAGTACAGAAGAAAAGAAATTTTATCAGAGTGAAATGAAGGATCCTAAGTTCCAGGCCAGGTGGGGTGACCGAGGGAGACCCTCTAAAAAAATTGTATCTGGGGTCACCGCTCAACGGCAGAGCACGTGCCTAGAATGTGCAAGGCCTTGGTTTCAACCCCAGCAAATCAAAAAATAATTAGAAGAGGACGATTAAGGATTCCAGGACATTCACTCAAACACTATTCCTGAGAAAGAGACGATCTGAGTAAAACAAACCGACCGGTGCTCTGTTATGGGACAGGGACCATTTATTAAGCCATAAACTCTACAACCACGGTAAGGATTTTAACCACCTTGTGGCTCATATGTAAGAAGGCTGATTTCTTCCTCAAAGTATCAGTTTTATGCACTGTCTCATTCTAAGAAGCTCCAGAAAGTGTTCAATTAAAACCCTTTACACACTTCCTCTCTCTGTATCACTGAGTGCAATGCTACCAACTAAAATAGCCTCTTAGAAAGGTGATCAAGTTTAGTACATAAACCGTATCCTAGGCTCCCTCAGCTTTATTGAATTTGAGAGGCTTTCACTTTAACATCTAATTGACCTTTAACTGGAGTAATTCCTATTACATTCGTTTTACATTTATTGGTATCCATCCATTCTTTGTCAAACAGTTAAAACATATACCTAAATGTACTCTATTAAAAAGTACATTTTCAGAAACCAAGTTTTTCAGGTATCAGGTGGTCCCTACATAAAGGCAAAAGTATTTTAACTACTCTGTATTTGCTTGCTAGATTTATGTGAATATTATCTTTAAATACTATACAGCTGATAACTTGATTTACAAAGTACTATAATCCTAGAACCTCCCCCTAAAAAAAGTACATTTTCTTAGTCACCTTCCCGTACTCTAGGAAGTACACAACCCTCCAAGTACCCAAATATACACAACCTGTCCCTGTATGAATGTGAAGACCCCAACTAGTGACCTACCTGGTTTTTTTTTTTTTTTTTTTTTTTGGTACTGGGGATAGAACCCAAGGGCATTCTACCTCTGAACGACACCCCCAGCCCTATTTTTCATTCTGTATTTTGAAACAGGGTCTCACTGAGTAGCAAAGGGCCTCACTAAGTGGCTGAGGCTGGCCACAAACCAGGATCCTCCTGTCTCAGCCTCCCGAATGCTGAGATTACAAGTTTGCACCACCACGCCATACCTGTTTTTAATGCAAACATTAATGGCCAGAGAAAATTGGCCACATCGTCTAATTAATGTGCTCTATGGAACTAGCCTGACTATAACTCAAAACCCAAGTTCTCATTTTAACCAAAGGGTTATATCTAGTCAAAATAGCAATCGTAGATTTGACTTAACTGACAAATAGCTTAGATCTGAAGTATTAAACTTTTAACCTTGTCTAAATATTTCAAACAAAATAAATGGAGCTTTTAAAAATATGTTCTTTATAATGTCATACATCAAAAGAAAATGCTGCCCGAGCCACCATAGCACTTCTGGAAAGAGACCAAACTTGAAAATATTCAGCTGAAAAGAGTTTGTATTAGCAATAAACACCTCCCCAAGAAAGGATCATGACAGCTGACCAGATAACCGTAACATTTACTCCTATGGGCATTACATTCTAAATGCCCGTGCGCCAAAACACGCGCGTTCCCTGTGAACTCTTTACAAAGTATTTTTAACTCAGATCTTAAAAGCCAATAAAAGCATTTTTCAGGATTTTTAAAGGAATGTATACATTCTGAGTGGTTCTGAATGAATCACAAGCAGTTCGCACTTAGCAATTTATAAATAATCCAAGGGCTTGCTCCTACGCCCTGAGACGACCCTACTGAAGCCTTTCCAGGTTCCTAGTCAGCAGCTGAGCCAGGGCAGCCACGACGGACACTCCATCACGGTGCGCAAAGTCTTCTAACTTCCTTGACTGGGAAGAGAAGGAACTCACCAATCACGGCGGTCGCCCCTGGCTCCAACCCGGAGCTCTTATCCACTTAGCCAGGACTCCCCTTAGATCCCTATGCTCAGACAGGGAAAGATGCCCCAGACCACGGTGACGAGGGCAGGCCTGCCGCAGGGGAAACTAAACAGCAGCACAGGCTCACTGATGTATAAAGAAGGGAAGGAACAGGGACACCGATTGCTCAGACAGTCACGGAGAGTTTCTCCAAGAACACAAAGGATCGGTGAGGATCTGAGAAGCGTGACCAAAGTGCTCCAGAGAGAACATGCTGGGCGCGTTTACTTCTCCCGATGACCCTGAACATGATTTTAATGTTTGGCCATCCTGTACTCCACTTATAATGGCAAAGCTTTAAAATCCAAACTTTCTCCTGCTTGGCCCAAAGCAAGGCGCCAGCCTGCGGTGAGCAGTATCAAGCAACTGTGCTTCGCTCCTACCAGACAGGGACCAAAGGCTGGTGCGCCACACCAGAGCACAAGCCGGAAGCAGAGTGGAGACGACGCCCCCAAATGCTCCTTCCCATCACCCACTCGACCTCATTAGGTCACTGCAAACTTCTTGTAAAATGTACAGCAGCCGGCGCGGTAGCCTATTGTCATCCCCGCATTTGGGAGGCTGAGACAGGAGGATCGAAGTTCACAGGCAGCCTCCTACTTACTGAGGTCCTCTGCAACTCAGTGCATCCCAGTTTTGAAATAAAGAACTTTTAAAAAAGGACTGGAGGTGTAACTAGGGGGTAGAATCTCCTGGTTAAATCCCCATTTCTCCTGGTTAAAAAAGGTAAGAATAGTCCATGTCAGTAGTAGGTCACTCAAAACATGCAGTGATAGAAAAAAGTAACCCAGGTAAGAAAACTAGGGTTTAAGTTACTTTTAAAGAATACAAAGGTTAAGCTCCTTTCCATTTTGAAAGTAGTACTATTTTAAAAACATAAAGGCCCTACATTCCCGAGATGGCCAGCCAAATGCCCCTCCCTCCAAGCCTGGCCAGGACAGGTCGGGCCAGGTCCTTCTTGTACTCAGAAATGACTTGGGAATCCTAACAGCGCTTCCACCAAAGCAGAGATCGAGCCACCCGCTCCGTTGGTCCTCCAAGTCCTAGTCCTCATCTCAAATTTTTGACAGTTTACCTGGGAAAACTAGGGTAAGAACTATCTCTTCAGAAGATAGGCAAACAAAATTTATTTTCTAAGGCATTCCACTGACAGCAGAAGCCCGCGCCCCATTCCACCCTGGGGTCTCTACGCTAGGCTCTCACTCACCCGCACTCACACCTGCCCACCTGCCTGCAGCTCTAACTCAGGGCCATTAAAGGAAGTTTTAAAAGCCAGGTGTTAACGGGCGCCGCTTTCTGAATGAACAGGCTGCGGTAAGGGTGGGAAAGGATGCTAAACCTACTATTCCACCACGAGATCAGCCAATAAATGCCAAGTGTCTACAGGGTAATTTTAAAAGATTTTTAAATGCTCAAACCAGATGTTCTTATACAGGATATACAAAGCAGCTTCTGCAGAAACCAGACTCAAACAGCTAATGACAATTACTCCATACACAGATTGAAACGCAGATGTTTTAGGGAAACCTTGTTCCTTGATTATAGCCGGTTGTCAGAAACTATCAGTTACCACTAACAATGTTAAGTCACCAAAAAATTGTAAAAGTACTGTTTAAAAAAGAGCAAGAGAGACTCCCAATGTCGTACACTGGAGCCTGAGGGAGCCCGAAGCAAACGCTGCGTTTACACACCCACTGAGTGTCACACGAAGGCAGGTCCTCGTCACAATCGTCCAAGCTGTGCCATCGTGGCCGCAGACATGCACGACGGTCTGCAAGCCGGGCGTGGGGGCACGCTTGCGATGCCATCACTCGGGAGGCTGAGACAGGAGGGTCAAGGTTCACGGACAGCCTCAGATACTTAGTGAGGCCTTTGCAACCTAGCGAGACTCTGTTTCAAAATAAAGAATATAGGGCTGAGGGTGTAGCTCAGAGGTCAAATGCCCCTGGGTTCCATCCCCAGTACCGCACACACACGAAAAAAAATCTTAAAAAATAAAGAGCACTCGGTAGCCAACTCCCTCCATATTTATCAAAGAAACTTGCAATTTCAACCTGCTGTCTCGGTTCCTATAAGAAAGGGTCCTCAGCCCCAGCAGGTGACCAGGGCGGGGGACCGGCTCCCGGTTAAGCAGGGGTCAAGAGCCTGTTTTTGTTTAACTGTTGAGCCCTAATTTTTATTCTTTATTTTAAAACAGGGTATCATTCATGGCTTCTGGGCCTTTTGGTTAAGTTCAAGTTTGTGAAGCAGTGTCTCACTAAGTTGTGGAAGCCTCACTAAGTATTTGAGGCTGGCTTCAAACCTGCGATCCTCCTGTCTCAGCCTCCCAAGTATTGGGAGTATAATTGTGTGCCACCACGCAGGGCTTGAGTTAAGGTTTTCACATATTTAAATGGTTGGGAAAGGAGGTATGAAGGAGCACTCTTGACATACAAAAAATACCAAATTCAAACCTCAATGCCTGTTGAAAAAGTTTTATTGGAACACAGCCACACTCGTTAATTTACCTTTTGTCTGTGGTTGCTCTGATACTTAAAACTGCGGAACTGAGTAACAACAGTGAAGCACATGGCCTGCAAGACCTAAAATTCTGACTGCGTGGCCCTATCCGGAGCAACTGCGCTCGTCCTTCTTATAAGAGGATGGCAGTCTGCTGCCTGGTGTTCCTGAGACAGCACTTTGTATGTTTAAAGGTGAATCAGCAGCCAGATCTTGAGCAGGTAAAGCTAACAAGTCAAAGGTCAGACAGACTCCTTTACAAAGTCCTTCACTAGAAGCCAGGCAGGGCGGTGCACAGCCATAATCGAAAATTCGTGCTGAGCCTTAACAACGTAGTGAGGCCCGCTGCAAGTGAGCGAGGCTGTATTTCAAAATAAAAATAAAAGCCGGGCGTGGTGGCGCATGCTTGTAATCCCAGCATTTGGGAGGCTGAGGTAGGAAGATCGCTGTTGCGAGCAGCCTCTGCTACTTAGGCCTTTTGCAACTCAGTGAGACCCTGTTCAAAATAAAGAATAAAAAGTGGGGCTTTGGGTGTAGCTGGGAAGTAGAATGCCCTGGGGTTCAGTCCCCAGTACCACGAAAAAAAAATAAAAAATAAAAAATAAAAATAGGTCTGGGGGATATAACTTGGAGGTAGAATGTTCCTGGGTTCCATTACTAGTACCACAAAATAATAACAACAACAATAGGGCTGGGGGTGTGGGTCAAAGGTAGGTTCAGGGCCAGGGGTGTAGGTCAAAGGTAGGCTCAACCCTCAGTACCACATACACAAAAGAAAATCCTGACCAAGGTATCCAAAAGAAAGGGGGCAGGGAAAGTAAGCAACTTTTAAAAAGGTCACATTTAGAAATTAATTTTCCCCTAAGGAAAACTCCCGAGGCGCCCACTTGGGACCAGTGTACATCAAGTAATAAAAAGTTCTAACAAGCTGCTTATCTGATTTTCAAGCTAATAACAACATAAGCTAATAAAACAAAAAGATGGCTGTTCCAGACAGGAATTTAACTACTCATGGTGTAACAGTGACGGTAAAGGACCAGAGAGAAATCATAAAACCAAGTCATCAGAACGTAGCCGCTTTGCTAGAATCCACGGGCGCGCCTGGGACCCGCCGGATCCTTGAGCTCACCTGCCAACTCCAGGGCCACAGCGTTTCTTGGGACTCAGACCTCAGAAGAGCAAGAGGTCGCGTCCCTGCATTTCCACACTGGAGTCAGAGGCCGCAGAGTGCCACGAGTGACCAGACAAATCCAAGTTGTTCTCAGTGTTCTTTGTGCAGAGGTAAGCCGGCACTTTACCCTCAGGCGGCTTGCTGTCCTTGTTACTTCTAGCTCCTTACCCCAGTAAGTCAGGGGAAAAACGCCCTGCGGATTCTTCAGGTTAAACCCTCACCACGAAACCTTCATTTAAATTAACTGCTTAAGCCGGGCGTGGTGGCACACACCAGTAATCCCAATCATTGGGAGGCTGAGACAGGAGGATTGCAGGTTCGAGGCTGGCTTCAGCAGCTCAGAGAGACCCTTCACAACTTAAGCGGGACCCTGCTTCAAAATAAACACTATTAAACAGGGCTGAGGGTGTAGCTCAGAAGAATGCCCCTGGGGTCAACCCTCAGCACCACGAAAAATAAATAAACGAATGAATGAATGAATGAATGAATGAAGCCAGGCGTGGTGGTGCACACTTGTAATCCCAGGACTTGGGAGGCTGAGGCAGGAATATCACAGGTTTGTAGCCAGCCTCAGCTACTTAGTGAGCACCTTGATTCAAAACAAAGAATAAAAAATAGGGCTGGGGGTGCAGTTCAAAGGTTGAATGTCCCTGGCTTCAATGACCAGTACCGCAAAATAAATAAAATTAAACGCTTAGAAACTGTCACTGAACCTTAGAATTTTCAAATTAATAGGACTTCCTATAAGGGAGACATTAAATAATCGATATTTCAAAAACTGCTGCCAAGTTTGAATGCTTTCAACAAGAACACACCATGGCTTTCACGCCCTCAACACAGAACACAGGGGTTTTTGGGTCGTTGACGCTTGGGTTTTATTTCGCAGTGTGAAGGATGAAAGCAGGACCGCACACGTGCTGGCCAAGTGTTTCACCACTGCCCTGACCCAGCCCTGAGCTCGAACACTGAAAGCTCTAAACACACCGAACCTCCACTGTCCCCGGCACCGTATGACTCGGCTCTACCAGGACGGCCAAGGCAAAAGAAACATGGAGTTAGTGTTCATCGAAAGCCTGGTCTCTCAACATTTACCAAGGGCACATTATATAGCACTGGTCCAAGGATTACTAAAGAACTAAAAATGAAAAGCCGGGCTTGGTGGCGCATACTTGTGATCCCAGTACTTGGGAGGCCGAGGCAGGAGGATCGCAGGTTCGAGTCCAGCCTCAGCTACTTAGAGAGGTCCTCCACAACTTAGCAAGACCCTGTTTAAAAAATAAAGAATAAATAAAATAGGGCTGGGGTGTAGCTCTGAGGTCGAATGCCCCTGGGTTCCATCCCCAGTATGACCAAAAAAAAAAAAAAAAAAAAATGCAAAAAAGAAAAGGTAGTTACTTCTGGGTCACAGACCAAGGCGCTAGCACAAGTACAACAAATAGCAAGACATTCTTTCAATTAAGCCTCAACTCTGAGATTATCGTCTATAAAGATAAAAATAACATGGTAATTATCCAAGTGTTATACCTTTCTTTTTTTTTGGCAGTGCTAGAGATCAGACCAAAGGTCTGAAGGTTGCTAGGCAAGTGCTCTACCACTGGGCTACATCCAGCAACAGGGTGAAGGAGAAAAGACGCTGGGTGTTATGCCCTGTGCCTGTAATCCCAATACCTGGGAGGCTGGGAAAGGAAGATCATAGGTTCAAGGCCAACCTCAGCAACTTAGCAAAACCTTGTTTGAAAACAGAAAATAAAATAGGGCTGAGAATGTAGCTCAGAAGGAGAATGTCCCTAGGTTCCATCCTCAGCACCACTTTCAAAAAATAAAAAAGCAGAAAACAGACTGAATACTAAAACTTTCCAAGGAAACAACTTACCAGTCTCAGGAATTAAAACACTTTTCCAAATAGTGTTGCTACCAGGCTTCTAATGCCCCCTACGGAAAACTTCAAGCAAAGCCCACACTTTAATGTCTAAAAGGGGCTGAGGGAGTCATGTTAAGGCATACAGTTCAAAGTTTCTAAGTGAAAGGCTTGGACAAGGAGAGAAGAAAGAAGTTTAAAGCTGATATAACTCTGTTACTAACAAGCCAAACTTCCTCACGCCAACTCAAATCAAAAGAAAGGTGGTGTTGGCCAAGAAGTTCGCATTCCCTCCAGAGGTCCCAGTTTTCTAAGCCTTGTGGGAAAACTGGGTTGATATTCTGATGTGCCGGGGGACTGAATGACAGACAGGAAAGAGATCCACTGAGAGGGAGGTGCAGAGCGGGCAGGGACAGTTCCCAAGCCCTCCTCCCTCCAGGAGGGGGCAGCGACCTGAGCTGGAGCACGTGTTTGCTGTTCCAACCACCTCAGAACGGAAACATAAACACGTGACAATCCTCGCCCAACATATCTGTGGAGAACCACGCCAGGCGAGGCAGGTGTGCCGTGTGCACCTGTAACCCCGGCCACGCCAGGGCCGGCCTGCGCAACCCAGCAGGGCCGTGTCTAAAAAAAATAAAAATAAAAAGAGGGCTGGGGGTGTAGTTCAGCATCCCATACAGTGCCTTTTCAAACAGAGAGCCTCCAAATTTCCAAAATCACAAGAGATACTTTTGGTTCCCAACTTCTTTTTTTCTGTTGACCCAGTAAACATCATTTGCAAAAGCGCGCCTAGTGTCAGGAGTCAAGTTAGAGCGATTGAGGAGGCAACAAGTGGTCCTTGAAGGGCCAGTGACCGAGCCAGGGCTGCTCTCACACTTTAGGAACAAATCGGGGAATTTAAACAACTTCTAGGAATACCGGAGACTAAAGGTTACCAAGCTAGCTCACACACACACACACACACACACACACACACACACCCTCACAGAACTCTATACACTATATATGGTCTCCTTATTTTATTTTGATTCAAACACACACATATGAATAAAAAAATTCTCTGACAAGTGATACGCATATCTGATGATTATGTGCATTCTCCAAACTTAATAACATATAGGTAACGCCACTCGTAATAACTTTCATATCTCTAAGAGCTCCTTAAAGTCAAAGGTGACTGACTGTCAGGTGTTTACTAAGGGCAAGACACATGTGGCCGCTTTTGTTGTGACCAGGTGTCTGAGTTTCCTCAGTTCTTCCTTCTTCCCCCAGCCTCTGGGCGAAGCAACAGTTTGTTCCTAAAACATGGTATTTCACCAGGCGTGGTGGCGCAAGCCCGTAACCCCAGAAGTCAGAGGTTGAGCGCCATGAAGTCCACAAATTTGAGGCCAGCCTGGACAATGTAAGGAGATCCTGTCTCAAAATAAAAAGTGAAGACGGGGCTGACTGGGGGTACCGCTCGGTGGGCGCACCCAAGGTTCAATCCCCAATACCACTGGGGGGGGGGGGGGATTTAATGTTCCTGGTCTCAGTATTTTTCGTTATCTTTGGTGTATGGCTGAACTCCTACACCTTTGGTAAGGAATATAAAGAATAAAAACCCTTGTTTAGAGACAGAAAACCTGTCAAGTAATGGGAGGAACTAGTCGGTCGGGACTTCTAACCTTTAAATGAGCACAGATCTAACTGGAACCAAATTAAAAGCCCTGCACAATCCACCCAACCCTCTTACTAGAAAGCCGCCTGTAATCTTAAAACGGAATCAAGTTCAAGTTCTACAGCCTGTTCAAGCAACTCCCTTCATCTCTGCTAGCGTAGGAATGAAACAAGATCCGGGGGAAAGCCCGACGCTTCAATCGCTGGAAATTCTATTTGCTGCAACGCAAACGCCAGGTCACATGCACTTACAAAAACACACAGACTTAGGGCGAAACGGCCAGCAGTCGGCGAGTCACCCCACTTAAAAGTGACAGCAAGACGGACGAAAGTGTTGGGGCTACCGACGCCAATGAAAGCGTTGAGTCCCACTCTTCAACTAGGGGCTCCTCCGCCATCCGTGTCCCCCACAGAGGGTCCTCAGTACAGTTAATGTCCCACCCCAGTGCTGGAGCCAGTGTTAAGTGTGACTACAGGGAACCTTTCCCACCGGTGATTAAATCTTCATTAGCTGTGATCGGACCAAAACGAGACCTTCCCTGCAGAAACCCCTCGCCCTCGGCTTAGCCCCTGCCTAAATCCAGCTTGCGGGGGGGGGGGGGGGGGACTGCTATCTTCAAAACTACTTAATTGGCTTTGAAAGGGGCTGGCCTCGCGCTCCACCACCGCAGGTACCCTAAAAATAAAAGGAAACTCGGATCCCCTTCCTAGAAACCGCTGGGAACGCGCCCCCGAAACGACCCCACTCCACGACACCCCAGCACCTCTCCCGAACCCCTTAAAATAAAGAGCGAGCGCAGCCCGGGGGCTGCCGGAGCCCGGGGCTGCCACTCACGTCGCACAAAGGGGGGGCCGGGCCCCGCAGCCCGGGGGCGCCGCGCGGGGCGGGGGCCGGGGGCCGCGCTCCTAACGGGCCTCGGAGGCTCGTTCAAATCGCCCGCTTTTTTGTGGCCGGCGGCGGCGGCGGGAGCGCGGCCCAGGGCGGCGGCGGCCACCCGGGAGGGGCCGCAGGCCGGGCACCGCGGCGGGGGCGGCGGAGTCAGCCCCGCCGCCCCCCCGCCGCCCGCCGGCGCCGCCCAGGCCGGGCCGCCGCTTTGTGCGGCCCGGGACCCGCCGCCGTGCACCTGCCGGCCCCCGCCCGCCCGGCCGCCCGCCCGGCCGCGGGGACACGTGCGGCGCCAGGCCGCGCCGCCAAGTTGGGGCGCGCGGTCCGGCCGGCCCCGGCCCCGCGGCCCGCCGCCGGCCCCCGGCCCGCAGCCCCTGCGGGGTCGGCGCGGCGGGAAACTTACGCGCGCGGCGCCCGCGCTCAGGAGCCCCGCAGCATCCTCCCGCCGCCGCCGGCGCCCAAGTTGCGGCGGGGGCGCGCCGCGCTCCGGCCGCGCTACGGCTGCTCCGCCCGGGCTTTTGGCGCCATGTTAGTGACGTACTCGCTTATTTCCCCTCCGCGGCGACCTTCGGCATGGAATGACTCCCGAGAACTCCCGAGCCGAGCCACAAAACCATCAAATATGGCTGAGCCCGGCGGCTCGTCCTGCCGCCGCCGCCGCCGCCGCCGCCGCCGCCGCCGGCCCCCGCGCGCCCCCGCGCGGCGCGCCCCCGCCCGCGGCCCCGCGCGTACCTGCGGCTGGAGCGGGAGCGCGCGCGCGCACGGCGGCTCCGGGCTGGGCGGCGCGCGCCCGGCGCCTGTGTGGGTCACGGCGGCCACAGGGGGGAGCACTCCTTCCCCGGCCGCCGGGAGGACGGCGAGGCCCGCGGCGGCCCGACGCCCGCGCCCCCGGCCCCGCGCCGACCCCGGCCCGGCCCCCAGGTGTCCCGGCGGGGAGAGGGCTCGCCCCCCAGCCCCGTCCGGCTGCCCGCCCCCGCCCCAACTCTGGCCTGCCTGACATGTCGAAATGCATTCTTCCCCATAGAGTTGAAAATTATTAAAAAAAAAAAAAAGGTGGGGGGGGGGGCCGCGAAGGCGTGGAATTGGGGTGAAAGGTTCTTTTTTTATTTTATTTTTGAGGCCGGATGGCAAAATAAGTAGTTCTTTTGTTTCGTGGTAACATTTTGTTGTTGTTGCTGTCGGGTTGGGTTTGATTTTTGTCTTTTGAAGGGCTGGCCGGTTGGAGTGACGTTTTTTAAATACAGATTATCCAGTTCTGGAACTGGAGCACCCTCTTTACCTGAATTTGTGTTGAATTGATTCGTGGCAAATGAGCGTTAATCCGTGAACACGTGGTGATTATTGGGAAATTGATACCACTGTTATGATACACCGCTTAACATAATGGGACATGTCCTTCGAAATCAGAGGCCAGAGGCCACTGCTGGGCCTGGGAGTGCAGGCTAACGTAAAACTCCTCGCCAGCGATTCCTCGTCAGGATATTTAACGTGTAAAAATGAGAGGTTACTGGGTTTTGTGATTTTCCCACAGAATACAAACTTTTTTTTTTTTTTTTTTTTTTTTTTGCGGGTCTGGGGATGGAACCCAGGGGCATTAGACCTCGGAGCTACACACCCTGGCCTATTTTTTATTCTTTATCTTGAAACAAGGGCTCACTGAGTTACAGAGGGCCTCACTAAGTAGCTGAGGCTGTCCGCGAACTGCGTTCCTCCTGTCTCAGCCTCCCCAATGCTGGGATGACAATTGTGCGCCCCCACGCCGGGCTACAAACTTATTTTTATACGGAGGAAGACATACTTTCATAAACCCCTAAGGAAATGCAATGCAAATGACATTCACCTTCAAACTGAAAAATCAAAAAGATTTTTTGTTGTTTCTTTTGTTTTTTGGAGTACTGGGGGTGGAACCCAGAGGCTTTCTACTTCTGGGCTATATTCCCAGACCTATTTTATACTTTATTTGGAAACAGGGTCTCACTAGATTACTGAGAGCCTCACTAAGTAGCTGAGTCTGGCTTCCAACCTGTGTGATCCTCCTGTCTCAGCCTCCCAAGTGTGGGGATTACAAGTCTGTGTCACCACGCTGGCTTATTCTTTATTTTGAAACAGGGTCTCACTGAGTTGCAAAGGGCCTCCCTAAGTAGCTGAGGCCGTCCACAACCCACGATCCTCCTGTCTCAGCTTCCCAAATGCTGGAATTCAAAACCTGTGCCACCACTCCCAGCAAAAAGATTTTTTAATTTAAAGATTAATTAAGATTTTAATTTTGTATTCTTTATTTTGAAACAGGGTCTCAATAAATTGCAGAGCACCTCATTTAAATAGCTGAGGCTGGCTACGAAACTGTGACCCTTCTGTCTTAGCCTCCCAAGTACTGGGATTACAAACCTGAGCCCCCATGCAGGGCTAAGATTTTAACTTTCAAGACTAAAATCTCCGTTCAAGTTGGGAGTGGTGTCACAAGCCACCTGTAGGTGGGAGGCTGAAACAGAACCATGCGGGGGAGGGGGGAGCGGGGTTTCCTGGCCAAATTCAACAACCTAGTGAGATTCTCAGTAACTTGATGAGACCCTGTTTCAAAATAAAAAATAAAAAGAGCTGGGGTTCAGAGGTAGAAGAACCCTGGGTTCAATCCCCAGGACCAAAATTAATTAATTAATTAATTAATTAATTTTTAAAAACTCCCATTCAGTAAATAGGAACAGTGATTACTAATTACAAAATTGACTATTGGACCCAAAAGGCATATTTATGTCCTACAATAATCCCTCTACATGAATCAGATTTACTTTCACCCAATCACACATCAACCCATCTACCTACACCCAGAACATTGTAATCTGATAAGTGGCAAAACTAATCCCGCCTTCCAATCATTTTCCCAGGAAGCCAAGTACACCGGGGCAAGGTAAGCATATATATTCTTTTGGTCTCTCCTCTAGACTTCCTATGGGTCCCATCCAAGGGCTCGCTGAATCCTGGGACTAAGCTTACATGTGTAAACCTCGGTGTTGACTGTCATAACTCTTAGTAGTGTCTAGGCTTGTCCTTTGGTTCACCTCATCTACACTGAGATGGGTAAAAAGGACCAAGGCTTCACAGCCAGGCCGACCCTGGGTTGGACCTGGCTCTACCAGTCGGCTTGTCTGGCTGGAGGGCAAGTTTCAGAACTTCTCAGTTTCTTTCCGGGTAATAGAATGAGGTTAAACAGCTGGCCTCTGGCCTGAAGAGTTGATAAAAGGAATAAGTGAGCCCCGTTGGAATGCTGGTGCGGGCCCTGTTTGCCCTCCGCCTCACTCCTACATGTCTCTTTTGGTCTCTCCAGGAAAAATTGCCATTTTTCTGAACTACAGTCAGCCTTGATTCGTTCATTCTTCTCTGGGCGTGGTGCGGAGACAGGACAATTACGGTTCGCGCGGACAGCCTCAGCTTCTTAGGGAGGCCCTTTGCAATTCAGTGAGACCCTGTTTCAAAATAAAGAATAAAAATGGGGCTGGGGGTGGAGCTTGGAAGTAGAATGCCCCTGGGTTCCATCCCCAGGACCACCAAAAAAAATAAATTAGCCCAGTGTGGCGGAGCACGAGGCACATGCCTGTAACCCTAGTACTTGGGAGTCTGAGAAGGAAGATTGCAGATTCACAAGCAGCCTCAAAAACTTAGCAAGGCCCTCTGCAACTTACAACCTGTTTCAAAATAAAAATAAAATGGGGCCGGAAATGTAGCTCAGAGGCAGAATGCACCTGGATTCAATCCCAGTACCACAAAATAGATATATACATACATGCATACATGCATGCATACATACGTACATACCTAATGAATTACAAGACCTTGGCCTGAGATTCAGAACTGTTCATAAGAATGGAGACTTGAAAATGGAGCTCAGTGGGGGCATGTGCCCAAGGTCCTGAGTTCAATTCCTGGGACTACCTAAGGGGGACAGAAAATGTTGTTCATATTTGAAATGAGGGGATACATACACTAAAGTCCCATATTACCTCATTTCTATAGGAAAATAAGCAAGAAATTCCTACTGGCAAATACCATTGCCAGTTGGTAGAACATTTTAACACAGAAAGAGAATGTTTGATTACACAGGGTGGTCCAGAATAAAATGGGTTGTGTTCTAAAAGTTTATTTGTATGTATTTTTCTTGGAACTTTGTGTGTGTGTGTGTGTGTGTGTGTGTGTGTGTGTGTGTGTGTGTGTTACTAGGGATTGAACTGAGAGGTATTCCACCTTTGAGCTACGCCCCTAGCCCTACTTTATTTTATTTATTTACTTATTTTAATTAATTAATTTATTTATTTACTTATTTTTGTGCTTCTGGGGATGGAACCCAGGGGTATTCGACCTCCGAGCTACACACCCTGGCCTATTTTTTATTATTTATCTTGAAACAAGGCCTCACTGAGTTGCAGAGGACCTCACTAAGTAGCTGAGGCTGTCCGCGAACCGCGATCCTCTGGTCTCAGCCTCCTGAATGCTGGGATTACAAGCGTGTGCCACAACGCCCGGTTTTTTATTTTTTATTTTGAAACAGGGTCTCACTGAGTTGCAAAGGGCCTCACTAAGTAGCTGGGTCTGTGATCCTCCTGTCTCAGCTTCCAAATGCTGAGATTACAAGCGTGTGCCACCATGCCTGGCTTCCTAAGTTTTTTTTTATCTATTATTTATTTATTGGTACTGGGGATGAAACCCAGGGGCATTCTACCTTCAAGCTATACCCCCAGCCCTATTTTTTATTTTTTATTTTTAAACAGGGTCTCACTTAGATGCAAAGGGCCTCACTAAGTAGCTGAGGCTGGCCACGAACCATGATCCTCCTGTTTCAGCCTCCCAAATGCTGGGATTACAAGTGTGTGCCACCACACCCGGCCTTTAATTTTTATTTTGAAACAGGGTCTCACTAAGTTGCAAAGGGCCTCACTCTACATTACCGATGCTGGCCTTGAACCTGTGATCCTCCTGTCTCAGCTTCTCAGCTACTGGGGTGACAGGCATGCACCACCATGCCTGTAGTCCTTTTCTGGAACTTTGAATTCGTACCCCAAATAAACCTTGCTACAGAAAGGGCTTAGGTTGTCAAGTTATTTTTCAAAAATAATGTTAATGACTAGATGAAAGAAAAGAATATAGCTTTATTAACTTTTGTTGAGTGATACTGTGTGTGGGAGGGATAAGTATATATAATGCTGAGAAAGAAAAGTTAAGACCCATGTGTAATACCTGTCTGAACTCTATTAAGAAGAAACAGGAGGTAAGGTCAGGCACTGGGACTCAGGTTCCTTGTCTAATCAGATGATGAGTTCACCAGTCTTAAACCTGTTTATATGAGTATATCATTAAGTCTTTCTATCAAAGGATTAGCTTAACTTAAGCTCAATTTTGTAAAACTGACATTTTGTAACCTTATAGAAGCTCTTCTCCTTTTGTAAGTTAGCAAAAAAAAAAATAATAATAATAATAATAATCCAAATGCCAGCCCCTCCCCGGGCATCCCATTCCAGACAAACTAGCCAATCACATGAGACTGTGAGACTACAGTCCCACCAATAGGAGTGCAGTGCAGAAATGCACATGATTAATATCAAAACGGGTTGGCTTCTGGTTCAGTGTGCTTGCATACCTGGCTTCTCTGGGGGCAAAGACCTTATCTGCAAGAAGTGAAATCACTTTGCCACTCTATTTTCCAACAGGTATCTTTTCTTATGACACCATGAAAATTTATTTCCAACACTTAGAAGGTTCCACTAGATAGAATGGACTCCAGATAGGTCCTTACAACCTTCAACGGCATGGAACGATTATAAAGCCAATCAGTATAACTCTTGCTGGACTCAGTAGTAGCTACATTATTTTATTTTTTTCTTCTTGGCATTCTTTCTTCCTTTTCTTTCTCTTTTCTTTTGCTTAAATTTTATTTTGGTTTAATTTTTTAATATTTTTGGTTTAATTTAATTTCAGTTTAATGTTGGTGATGGTCATACTTTTAGCCAAGATGTCAAACAGCTACAAGTCTGAAATGAGATGAGAGGAGGTCACTGAATTCAGCTAGACAGAAATGTCCAAAGCTTCAGAGATTCCAGAGAAGAAAAGCTCTCTCCTAGTCATAAAAGGAATACCGGAAAATGGAGAAAGCTGACACTTGGGGGAAATAGACAGCAATGAAATTTCTGGGTAGAGAGAGCTATTCTAAACATTGCCATATTTTTCAGTCTTTTCATGCAACGTTAATCAAAATGATGCTGAGCACTCATTTCCAATCTTCCTTTTTCACTTATGTCTTTCTTTTTTTTCTTTTTTTCTTTTCTTTTTTTTTTTTTTTTTTGGTGGTACTGGGGTTCCTGGAAGCCCTTCTACCTCCGGTATACACTCCCATGGGCTACACTCCCAGACCTATTTTTTAACATTTTTATGTGGAAACAGAGTCTCTTAAGCCAGCGAGGCTGGCTCCGAACCAGCGCGATCCTGGTGTCTCCGCCTGTCTCCGCCTCCCAAGCGTGGGGATGACAAGCGTGCACACCACGCCTGGCATGTCTTTCATCTTTTTAAATTCCAGCCTTGCATTTTTTCACCTGGTGTTTGTTGACTTCGGGTCTTTGGACATCCCCTTACCACATCGCTCTCCGTGGGCCACTCCACACTCCCACACCTTGTCAAGTGTGCGTTTTATTTCTGCTATTTATATCAAACACAAATATCACCCATTGTGACCACAATGAGACTTCCAAAGCCTCTGCTCTCATCTCAGTCCCATTTTTTTTTTCAGTACTGGGGATGGAACCCAGGGGCATTCTACCTCCGAACGCCATCCCCAGCCCTATTTTTTTATTCCTTATTTTGAAACAGGGTCTCACTGAGTTGCAAAGGGCCGCGCTAAGTAGCTGAGGCTGGCCGTCAACTGCAATCCTCCTGTCTCGGCCTCCCAAATGCTGGGATCACAAGCCTGCGCCACCACACCAGGCTCAGCCTTCTCTTCTCAGGAGGAGCACAATTCAGCTGGTAACTCAAAATGTGATTCCCAGCCAGGCATGGTGGTGCACACCTGTAACCCCAGTGCTTGGCAGGCTGAGACAGCAGGATCACAAGTTCATGGTCAGTTAAACAACGCAGCAAGCCCCTGTGTTAGAAATCAATTTTCTTGGCATTGTAAGAAAAGACACCTGTTTGAACGTGGCTCTCGGCAAGGCGATTTTACTGTTTGCTAAGAGGGATCCTGCCACCAGTAGCCAGACGTACAAAAACAAGATGTCAGGGAAACCACGGGTATTTTATTTTCAGTCTGGGGCACCTGTGCTGCAGTCCTGTTGGTGACACTGTGTCCAGAACAATCTTTATGCCTTTGGCTGAAGGGGATTCCGGGGAGGGCGGCACTCCCAGTATCCAGGAAACGCTACCTTTATTAAGAAAAACAACAAAAACAAAAACAGTCACACAATTGGTTACACAAGGACAGTTTTACAAAATGAAGCTTAAGTCAAGCTATTCCTTTGATAGAAAAGATCTAATTGTATCTTCACACTGCTTTCCAAAATAAAAAGAGCTGGGGGCTAGAAAAAAATCGAACTGTATTCTCACATCGCTTTCCAAAATAAAAGTAAAATAAAAAATAAAAAGGGCTGGGGGTGTAGCTCAAAGGCAGAATGCCCCTGTGCTCAACCCTCAGCATCTAACCAAAACAAAATAAAACAATAAGAGGTGCTTCCCCAGCTGTGGTCTGAGGCGCCCCGAGAGCTGGCCCTAAATGCACTGTTTAGCTCCACCCAGACCTGTGGAACTGGAAAGTGAAACCCAGCTCTGTGTTTTCCCCAGTCTTCCAGCTAACTCTGACCAAGTTAGAGAACCACTCGTGTGGGTCTGAGTCCCACTAACTTTGCTGCAACACGCTTTTCTCAACTTCCTTTCCGAATTCTCCTTCATTTGTCAGCCAAATATTTAACATGTAATGATTATGCTCCAAGCTTAACAAGGTGATTTTTTTTTTTTTTTTTGTACTGGGGATTGAGCCCAGAGATGGTTTTCCTCTGAGTTACACCCCAACCCTATTTTTTATTCTTTATTTTGAAACAGGGTCTCACTAAGTTGCAGAGGGTTTCACTAAGTAGCTGAGGCTGGCCTGGAACCTGTGATCCTCCGGTCTCAGCCTCCCAAGTACTGGGATTGCAAGCGTGCACCAGGACACCCAGCAACAAGGTGGCATTAAAACCAGGCCAGGGCCCGGAGTTGGAGGTTTATTTCAGTGGTAGGGCCAGTGTTCAGCATGCTTGAAGCCCTGGATTTTATCCCAGCACCACAAAGAGTCCCCCCAAAAAGCAAACGACTGGGAACCCAGCCAAGGGCTGCAGTGAGCGGTGGCAGCCGGGGTCCAGGCTCTGGGTCCCTTCAAGGATCCACAGAGGGGGTCCCCAGCCAGCCTGGGGAGCCCCAACCCCACAGGGGGCCTGGGCCAGCCCCCCTCTTCCTCCCTCCCAGAGCACAACTCAGGTGGTCACCCCACAGCGTCTTTCTTTATCCTCTGCCTGGAAGGTGTATTTTTTCCACAATACACCTTAATAGCCCATTAAAACCTGAGCCCCACATCATTAGCAAAAGAAAGAGGAGCTCTCTTCCCCGGGGGAGTGAGCCCAGAGGGGAGAGGAAGAGGAACGCAGCAAGCAGCCCTCCAGCTGCTTAGTGTGAATGCTAACAGGAGTAAACACAGTTTCTATGTTAACTCTGCTTCAATTTTCACTTTTATTTTGCGTCTGTGTGTGTGTGCGCGCGCGTGTGTGCGTGCGTGTGCATGTGTGTGTGTTCCCATCATCCCCAGGCATCCTTAGCTTGATTCACTGGAAGGCCAAGACAGTGACGAGGTTGGAGAGGACTCCAGGCCTCTGACTTGGAGGACTAAGGGAATTCTGGTCTTTACATAATAGCGCTTCCTAAGGGCACTGAGCTGGGGGCGCAGTGGTGAACTTGACCCTCTCATCCAGAGCTCTCACTCATTTTCAGAAAGAAGTCAAGAGTGAGATGTGAACAGCTTAGTCTGGGTGCCCAGAGATACCTACTGTTAGAAATAAATCCCCATGGCATTGTAAGATAGGAGGCATCTTCGGAAGCCTCTCAGCAAGGTGAATTTTACTTTTTGCAAAAAGAGATCTTGCCACCAGTAAAGTCAGGCGTGCAGGAACAACATGGCGAAGAACTGCAGGGTATCTCCCTTTAAGGAAGTGTGGCCTCGATGATATGCCATTGGCTGAAGGGGATGCAGGGGAGGGGGATGGTTTGGTACTTAACAATTTCCAGTAAATGCTATCTTTATCAAAAAACATAAGGCCAAGCCGGGCATGGTGGCGCAGGCTTGTTTGTAATCCCCGCGCTTGGGAGGCTGAGACAGGAGGATCGCACCGGTTCGAAGCCAGCCTCAGCTACTTAGTGAGGCTTTCAGCAACTTAGTGAGACCCTTTCCAAATAAAATAAAAAAGTCTGGGAGTATAGCCCAGAGGTAGAAAGCCTCTGGGTTCCACCCCCAGTACCACCAAAAAAACACAAAAGAATAAAAAATTAGGGCTGGGGGTGTAGTTCGGAGGTAGAATGCCCCTGGGTTCCATCCCTAGGACTGCAAAAAAAAAAAAAAAATACAAGGCTACACAACGGCTGTTCTGAAAAATGGACCCTAAGTCAAGCTATTCCTTTGATAGAAAAGATCTGATTAGCCAGGCGTGGTGGTGAATGCTTGTAACCCGAATATTCTGAAGGCTGAGACCAGAGGATCTAGGTTCAAGGACAGCCTCCACTACTTAGTGAGGCCCTCTGCAAGTCAGTGAGACCCTGTTTCAAAATAACACTAAAAAATAGGGCAGGGGTGGAGCTCAGAGGTTTAATGCCCCTGGGTTCTATCCCCAGACCACGAAAGAAAGAAAGAAAGAAAGAAAGAAAGAAAGAAAGAAAGAAAGAAAGAAAGAAAGAAAGAAAGAAAGAAAGAAAGAAAGAAAGAAAGAAAGAAGGAAAGAAAGAAAGAAAGAAAGAAAGAGAAATCAGGGCTGGGGGTGGAACTCGGAGACAGAATGCCCCCGTGTTCCATCCTCAGTACCTCAAAGGGAGAGAGAGGCTGGGACACAAATCCTAGAAGAAGAGTTATCCATACAGGGGGACTGACAGAGGCCACAGGAGTGGGGATGTCTGTTGGAAGGGGCTACGAAGTGAGACAAGAACTGGGCTCAGGCTGGAAACTAAGGAGAAATATTTTTTGTTTTGTTTTGTTTTATGTTTTTTTTTTTTTTGTTGTGGTAGTGGTGGTGGTGGTGGTGGTGGTACTGGGGGTGGAACCCAGAGGCTTTTCTACCTCCGGGCTATACTCCCAGACCTATTTTTATACTTTATTTGGAAACAGGGTCTTACTGAGTAGCTGAGGCTGGCTTCGAACCTGTGTGATCCTCCTGTCTCAGCCTCCCAAGAGCTGGGATTACAAGCATGCGCCACCATGCCTGACTTAGGAGAAATATTTTTTAAAATGGGTAGCAGGAGCTCTAAAGCTCCAGTGGTTTCCTGGAGGGTAATTACACTAGCCTCCTTCATGCCTGAATCTGGACATTTTCTTTTGGGTATGGGGGAGAACTGAGGATTGATCCCAGGGACATTCTACCTCTGAACCTCTGAACTATACCCCCAAGCCCCCTCTTTCTTTTTTTTTTTTTTTTTTTTTTTTTTGGTATGTGTAGCTGGTACTGGGGTTTGAACTCAGGGGCGTTCTACCTCTGATCTACACCTGCAGCCCAATTTTATTTATTATTTTGAAATAGGGTCTTGCTAAGTTGCTGTGGCTGGTCTTGAACCTGCAATTTTCCTGTCTCAGCCTCCCAAGTAGTGGGCTTATAAGCATGTGCCATCACACCCCCAGCCTTTTTTAAATTAAATTAAATTAAATTAAATTAAATTTTTATTCTTTTTTTTGTGTGTGTATTGGGGATTGAACCCAGAGGCAATTTACTTTTGAGCTACCCCCCCTCCCCCGAATCTGATTTTATTTCTTATTTGGAAACTTCTGATTGTATAAGAGTTAATGCATTTTATATGTAAGGTTGAGCCATTGTTAAAGTTTGTCTGAGTGTACTGCATGTCAAGGTTGTATTCTACAGTGGGAGTTGAGGTTCCTTCCTCATTAGCTCATTGATGGGGAAGTTGCTAGGTTGATGAGAGTCTCACTACTTGCTGAGGCTGTCCTCGAACCTACAATCCTGAAGTTGCTAGGTTGATGAGAGTCTCACTACTTGCTGAGGCTGTCCTCGAACCTACAATCCTGAAGTTGCTAGGTTGATGAGATTCTCACTATTTGCTGAGGCTGTCCTCGAACCTACAATCCTCCTGCCGGGCTCTATTTTTCTTATTTTTATTTTTTTGAAATAGAGTGTTGCTAAATTGCTGAGGGTCTAGCTAAGTTATTAAGGCTGGCTTCAACTCTGAGACCCTCCTGTCTCAGCCTCCCAAGTACTGGGATCACAGCACACACCCAACTCTGAATCTAGACTTCTAATTGAGAAAACCCCAAACGTTGCTAACTGTTTTCCACGTACAGCCATCACTCTTCATTCCACAGTGCTCTGGGATCTCTTCTGACCCTCATCAGAGTTCCCATTGTTCCCAGAATTCCTCTGGAAGCTTTTTTCCTGTCCTCAGTGTACCATCCTGCTACATCTACCTCAGTACTTTCACATGGGACCCCTCTCTGGAAGTTTACTTATTTATTTATTTATTTTAATTTTATTTTATTCTATTTTGGAGGTTCTGGGGATGGAATCCAGGGGCATTCTACCTCTGAGCAACACCCTCAGCCCTATTTTTTCATTCTTTATTTTGGAACAGGGTCTCACTGAGTTGCCAAGGGCCTCGCTAAGTAGCTGAGGCTGTCCTTGAACCGCGGTCCTCCTGTCTCAGCCTCCTGAATGCTGGGATTTCAAGCGTGAGCCACCAGGGAGGCCGGCTTGCTGGTGACATTTTTATCACTAATCTCAGGGCAACTTTTTATCCTGATTTTATGCGGCCTCTTCCTAGCCTTCGACAGCGTTGGCCATGCGTTCCTGCCCCTTGAAATAGTGTCATCCAGCCTCCATCATGCCAGCCTTCTTCCAGTGTCTCTCCTGCCTCTGATCATCCTCTGGCAGATTCCAATTTCTACTTTGTTAAAGCAACACCGTGGACAAACTTAAAATAAAGCCCGGGAGAAGAGGCTTTCTGAAAAACCCAACTGAAGGAGTAATTTGGGTTGAGACATTTTACAAGGGGAAAAGAAATGACCCCCCAAGTACATTTAGAATGAATACTCCCCCCCAAAAAAGAACATCTGGTTAAAGATTATTAGGCTAGTCAATCAGTCGGGTAGGTAACCCTAGCTTCCCAAAAGGGGTTCTCAGTCTTATTAAAGTCTGTCAGAAAACTGTTCACACACTTTATCAGGAATGCTAATTGCTTCCCAGAAGGAGTTGTAAATTACATCACACACCAAATTTCTGCCCAGGACCTAGTTGGAGTCAATTTTCTTTCTCTTTCTTGGCCTTTTAAACCTCAGTTTTCTACAGGGCTCTGTGCTAAGCCCTCTTCCCATCCCACACGGGTCCTGGTGTGATCTCCTGGGAACCCCTAACAGGTGCCTTCACACCTACCTGCAGTAGCTTCCTGGGTGCCCCCTCGACGTCCCAGGGCATCTCAGATTCAGTGTCCCCCAAATGAACTCATCTCCCCTCCCTGACACCACCCAGTGCCTCTTCTGGCCTCCCCACTCCTCTTAGTGACAGGGCTGCCATCGCAGGAGCCTCATTCTCCACTGACGCCCCCTCCACCAGCACCAGGGCACTGCACCCAGTCCCTGCCCCTCCCTCCCTGCAGCTACCCTGGGCTCAGGGAGCATCCAGCGCCTCTCTTGGCCTCCTGCCTCACCTTCCCCAACTCACCTGCCTCAGCAGGCAGTGGGAGCAAAAACCATGCTATTTATTTCTCTTCTTCTTCTTCTTCTTCTTCTTCTTCTTCTTCTTCTTCTTCTTCTTCTTCTTCTTCTTCTTCTTCTTCTTCTTCTTCTCTCTTGCGGTACCATTTCAAAAATAAAGGGAAAAAACTGAGTTGGGCAGTGTAGCTCAGTTAGAATGGCCCAGGGTTCAATCCAAGAAAGAAAGAAATGCCCCTGGGT